>NC_049240.1:49647583-50286511 GCF_011100685.1 Canis lupus familiaris | reverse complement strand
AATAAGCTTGTGCTTTTCTTTTCTCAAGTGACAGAGGTTTCACTGAGAATCTTATTTCTCACCTTTTGGAAAAGGCCTCTCCATTGAAGCATGTTTGGCATTTTTTGCTCAGGAGAAGGTAAACAACTCACTATCATTTCAAAATTCTGGGTGCTCTCTGTACTGTCTAGGAAAAAAAAAATAAAGAGATCTAAACAACCTGTTGTGTTCAAGGATTAAAAAAATTAGAAGTTGCCTAAACATGCAAGCTGTTGAGGAAAAAAGTTGTAATTAAGCCTTTTTGTTATTTAAATGTATGAGTTTGTTATCTGCAACCATGCTTCACAGTCCAAGAAAAATATAAGGAAGATATCTTTGGTACAGAAGATAATTAAGTAATAATAATAGAAGGTTGTTGGAAGTGAGAGAAAGAGTGGCTTTGACTGTTTGGAAAACTGAGATTTGAGCTCTTCCTTCAAGGACATGTTTGGGATACAAACATGCCTGGGAGGTTTGGGGGAATGGGTCTCGGAATGGGCCGAATGCCAGAGATCAGAGAAGTGGCCCAACCAGAGAACTTAACTGAAGAATCTGGCTCTGATGGGGATTTGGCACAGGGAACACAGTTGGTGAGAATAGGCGCCCCCCCCCCCCCCCGCCCCCGAACTTCTGGTCATAGCAGGGTCTTGCGATTTTACTTCTTAAGAAACAAGACTACAGCAGAGCTTGCCAGCCACTCATCCATTATGTGGGAATCATACCTCTGCAATCCTTCGGCCACTGTGTCTGTTGGCCGAGAGCCGTATCTCAGTATGTTCTTGGAAATACTTGAGATTAGCCTGTGTGGTGATGCAATGAGTTAGCATTTGAAGTATCCTAGTTAAGCACCTACGTTCTAGAAGTAGCTAAAGCCACAGCTGCAAATACTGAGTCCGCACTTGAGATATACATAGTTAACAAGAGTAATACCAGAAATAACTTTTCAGCTGTGAAGTGAATGCTGGTTAACGTCTGCAGTTAGCTAGATCTAATCTACCAGCACCTGGGTCTTTGTAACTAGGTTAATCTTCTGTGAAGATTCCTTGGTGCCAAAACTCTGTTCCGTCCTGTTTTACCGCTTAATAGAGGATTCTGTTTCCTAATCTAATTTGAAGGCAATATTATTCTTCAGTATTGATTTTACATCTGCCCTTGAGCAGTTATTTCATAGGAGAAACTTTGATAGGGCACTGGAAGTAGAGATCCCATTGAGTTTATGTACAGATTATGCATGTTTTGTGCCTATAGAGTAAAATGTCTCCAT
This sequence comes from Canis lupus familiaris, assembly GCF_011100685.1. NCBI lineage: Eukaryota > Metazoa > Chordata > Mammalia > Carnivora > Canidae > Canis > Canis lupus. Next base: position 50,285,229 of record NC_049240.1, on the reverse strand, counting down.
GTGTGGAAAATTGGACGTGAACTTGATTTCACTGTAACACTCTACCTGCTGGTGAGGTTGTGGGGAAGAACCTCTCTCTCACTTACTTACAGCCCCTGGGACCTGCCTTCTCTCTTCGTAGAGAATCGAACTCTAAGCAAAGCTAAATTGGCACAGGTCAAGTCACTAATGGTGGATGTGAGCGCCAGATTCTGGAAAGAAACTGTGACATGTTGGTTTATCCTGAGAAGGTCAGGAAATAAGAAAGTGAACTCTATATCTGAATTTCAAAAAATCTATAAAAAAATAGTCCAAAGTGTGGTTATTCATGGCAGGTGAGGGGATGGATAAACAGGTAAGGTCTTTCACTTTAGATACTCACATGTATTTGTGTAGCAAATATATACATTTCTTAGAACATGTGTGTCAGTGTGTGTGTTTGTGGGTGTGTTAATATGCATGCAAATCTATGAATAAATTCGGAGCATATTAATTTTAGTTTAGAGTGTGATTTTTCTTTTAGTTGAAATTAGAGTGGGTAACTGATTTACTTACTTGGAAAGATTTTGTCTGCAGGTGTGAATTGTTAAAAAAGAAAAAAAAAGTCAGCTTTCCTTTGTCAAATATATGCCAGTGAATTCTTTTTCACGTTTAAATCTATATCAAGCGTTTCTTTTACAGAAGAGGTGTTACAAAGCCATGCATTGCATTGTACAATATCTGTCTGCTTTTTTGACACTGAATACATAGGCAATATTTTAATTTTTCCCTCTTATTAGACCTGAATAAAGACATTCTGCATTAACGATTTAGAAGTTCCCTGTGCTTATGGGAAAAGTAAAACTAAAATTCTGTTGTTTAATCCAAGAAGTATATTCCGAGTGTTTGCTATATGGGTACATATTGTGTGTTGGAAACAACTTAATTTTTGGCAATAGAAGGTTAACAAATGACTCTTCCCTGTGATAACATCTGAGGATGGAACAAAAACTTATTTTTTTTCCCCAAAATGAAAAGAAACCTTTAGTTTCTTCTTGACTCTTGCTTTTGATCTTCTCATTCGGTACCTTTCTTCTGCATGCAGTGCCTCACAGCTTTCTCTTCTAGTGCTTCAGGTTATTTTGCATTCGTGTTGTATTCATAACCAGAGCATTGCAATACAGTGGTGCCACTTTTCTAACTATGTGACCTTGGTTGGGCAAGTTACCTTGCTTGAGACCCAGTTATCTCAGTGGCAAAGAGATAATATGTACCTCTTATGTTTACTGGAAATGATTTAATGGAGACGTAAGGTAAGCTATGCATATAAAGCTCTTACTATAGAGTATCCTCTCAGTGAGTGAGTGGTGCTTTCCCTATGAAGATATATACACAGACATACATATTCTTTACCATCACCATCATCATTGTAACCACCATCATCATCATCATCACCATCATTATACTTCTTATTCTATATGGAGAAGCTTCATTTTTGTTTATTTTTTTAAAGATTTTATTTCTTTTGAGAGCATGAGCAGGAAGGAGCAAAGGGAGTGGGAGAAACAAATCTGAAGCAGACTCCATATGGAGTGCAGAGCCCAACATGGGGCTCAATTCCATGACCACCATGCGATCGTGACCTGAGCCAAAATCAAAAGAGTCAGAAACAAAACCGACTGCAGCATCCAGATGCCCCATGAAGCTTTGTTTTTTGACGCTATTTTTGTTATATCTATATCTATGTCTATATATTGCACTGAAATAATATTCAAATGAAAGGATTTTTTTATTTGCCTACACCTGCTTTAGTTTTAAAATTGGGCTGCCCCATATACAGAATAAAAAACTCTTCCAAATCAATAAGGACAAACATTCCAGTAGAAAAGCAATTACAATTCACACAAGCATGTCACAAGACACGTTACCCAAATGGCCAGTAAACATGAAAAGGGCTCAAACTAATTAGTAATTAGGGAAGTACAAAATGAAACCATAATGAGATTTCAGTGCACACCAATCGTAAGGACCAAAATAAAAATTACTGACAATTCCTAGGATTGTCAAGAATGTAGGGAGACTGAACACTTAAACATGGGCTTTGGGTGAGCGTATTGGTGAAGCCACACTGGAAAGCTTTGAGGCATTTTGGCTCAACCTGACCATTTACCTATTTTAGAATTCCTAATTACATACCCAACAGATGTGTATGCATACACGCACTACAAGGCTTATACAGGAGTGCTTATAGCAGCACTGTTTGCAATAGTTAAAACCCAGAAACTACCCAAATGTTTATCAACAGACACAATGGATAAATAATTTTTGGTGTACTCATGAAATTGAATGCTATACAGCAATGAAAACAAATTACTGCCATAAAAGCAACATCATGGATTCATCTCGAAATCGTCATCACGTTAATATAATAAGCCAGATACAAAAGAATGCATACAATGTAAATCTATTATATAAATTCAAAACCCAACAAAAAGTAACCTATGGAGATAGGAATCAGAATCTTGGTGAAGAGGACTAGGAAGTAGGCGGGAGCGTAATGGATACTCATGGGAATGCTGGTAGTCTACTTTTTGTTTTGAGTGGGAGTTACAGGAGTATGTTCAAGTTTAGAAAATCAGTAGAGCTGTATATTTTTGTATTTAATTTTACATGATTTTGTATCTACTGAAATACTTTTCTGTATTATACTTCGATTTAAAAATTTAGAAGTGATGAAGTATATGGAGCTACCTCATAGACAGTGATGTAATTTACTGAATTTTAGGAAGGAATCAGTCTGTTTGTGGGTATTTTGTTTGTTTATGCATGTAGGACAAGGAGTCTGAGCACATGGAGGATTGGGGATATTAGTTAGCATTAACTTGGTAAAAAGTGGAAGAAATGGTAGCTATTATTACATGCGATATTTTTCAGGTTTCTAAAATTGAATTTGCATAACCTTTCTGGTGTAAACAGATCTGTTGGATGGAGCATTGCCTTTTGCTTGTTGGTATAATTTGAGGTTTTGCATAAAAAGCTTAGAGCTAGCTTCCGGATTTTAGATGATCAGAAGAGATAAACTCTTTCATGATCCTGATTTCTGTGTGTTGGCTTTTGATCTGTGAGGAGGCAGGCCCCAAAGCCTGTCTCGAGTGTTGTTTGACTAAAGAGGTCTCTTGGAGGTAGACTCCCGACCGAGGGCCTCTGATCTGTGACACTCAGGCTCTCCTCACCTCTAGCTTTGTCTGGATCGAACATTCTTTTATAAAGGAGGCTTTTAGAAGGAAGCTAGTTTCTGCCAGTTGAAATATGTGATTAATAATTATAATTCCTAACATTGATTCAGCTGTTACCATATGTCAGGCCTTAAGATTATCCGGCTTCCTTTCATTGTTTCATGCATTATGTTCTTTCTCTGGTTCAAATCACTAGCGGTTATGTTGAGTGTGTCTCCAAAACATAGCCTCACAGCCAGTTATCTCATTACGGCTGCTGCCACCTTGGGGGAGGCATCCTGGTCTTTTCCCTGACCCACTCTGCACCAACTGCTGCTGACTTCTCCTGCTTCTTATCAATCCCGTGTACAGAGTTCAGGTTCTTGACGCTCACAGCGCCTGGAGGTCCTCCTGTGGACTGCATGCTTGCTTGCTTGCTTGCTTCCTTCCTTCCTTCCTTCCTTCCTTCCTTCCTTCCTTCTCTTTCTAGATTTATTTACTTATTTATTTGAGAAAGAATGAGAGCACAAGAGCCTGCAAGCACCAGTAGGGGCAAAAGGAGAAAGAGAACCCTTGAGCAGACTCCCCGCGAACAAGGAGCCAGCCAGACATGGGGCTCCACCCAGGACCCTGGGACCCTGTCCTGAGCTGAAGGTAGATGCTTGACTGACTGAGCCACCCAGTTGCCCTTAGCAGGGCTTCAACTCTGACTCATTGCTCAGGTTTTGGGTACCCTCTATTTCTGACATTTTCAGGTTCCCTTTCATTATCTTAGCATGTGTGTATGTTTAAATCATATTTTGCTCCCCATTTAAAATTTTAAAGCAGGAAGAGGAATTCCTCCATCTTCTCAGTGGGACATCTTGACTGGAAGTTTCTAAATGTATTATGCTGGCAAGGGCACAAGACTAAATAACAATTTGATTATAATAATTACTGATACCATTCTAGATCACACTGCATTTTCTCATATATTTCTCATCTCTCTCAGATATTCTCATTTAATATTCATTACACTCCATCTTTTAGGAGGATATGATTCATTTTTTTACCTGTAGACAAAAAAAATATTTTTTAGGAACTTTTACAAAATGAATCTGAACAGTTTAGCTTAAGATTAAGTTATTTTTTTAAACAGTGATTTTATTTATGTTAACACATTCTTTATAAGAAAACCACAGCAATATAGGAAGTAAAATATGTAAAGGATGTCACCCTAAACCTCAGCTCTTAGAAGTAAATACTATCAATTTTAGATGGACATTTTTTTAGGCTTCAAACAAAGACTCCTAGGCTTTCACCTACAACTTCACACATGGATAAAAAGAAATGGATAGTCAAAAGTTTGAGATTTTGACATTTTCCTCTGCATGTTCTTTTAACAAAATAGTATTAAAATTAACATTATGAAAATAATTAGATATGAAAATGTAAGAATTAATGAATTTAATACTAACACCTAAATTTTCCTCTGTGTTAAAAAGATTATAAATACAGAAATTAGTTTTTAAGGTCAATTTACCTTAAATATGGTGTAATTTAACTCCCATTATTTTGTTTAGATGAGACATTTTCAACATTTATATTTTCATTTCATTTATTTATTTTTTCTTATTTTTAACTTAAGATTTATAATATTAATATACTAAAACATTCCTATATAATACTGATATTCTAAAGCTCTACTGTTTCTGTAATACCTTCTCCAATTTAAATTTTATTTTAATTCAACTCTAGGTTGTTTGGTATCATGTGAAAGAGTTTTTTATTTAAAGTATTCAGTGATTTATTAAGTAAGATAAAGAGTTTTGCATATGTTACAGTGTCTGCTGGTTTATATATATTTTTAAGATTTTATTTATTTATTTGAGAGAGAGAGTGAATAAGAGGGAGAGGGAGAGAGAATCTGAAGCTGACTCCACACTGAGCGCAGCCCAACATGGGGCTCGACCCACAACCATGAGATCATGACTTGACCAAAACCAAGAATCGATGCTTAACCAACTGAGCCACCCAGGTACCCCTGCTGGTTTATATTTAAAGAATAATTTAACTGGTGTGTTAATCAATATAGGCTACCTTTTGCTGCCATAGAAAAGTGTTTTCTATTTGTTTCATCTCTTCTTCATTCTTTTTTTTTCTGCATGTATTGAATATCTTTCATGACTCCATTATTACCTCCACTGTTGGTTTTTTAGCTAATTTTTGTTTGTGTTATTCTAGTAGTTATTTTAGGATTTATGGTACACATATTTAAATTATCACAGGCTGGGCGCCTGAGTGGCTAGTGGTTGAGCCTCTGCCTTTGGCTCAGGTCTTGATTCCAGGGTGCTGGGATCAAGTCCCACATCAGGCTCCCTACATGGAGCCTGCTTCTCCCTCTGCCTCTGCACCCCCCCTCTCTCAAATAAATAATAAATAATTAAATCTTAAAAAAATTATCACAGGCTGCTTTGGATACTGTTAGGGAACTCCAAATATAATATAGAAATTTACAGCAGAATATTTATATTTCTCCCCTTTAGCTTTTATGCTATTTTTTTACACATTTTACTCTTACATGTTATAATTCCCACAATAAATACATTTCTGTTGTTTGTATGAATTTTCTGTGGCTGCTATAACAAATGATTGCATACTTAATGGTTTTAAACAATACAGATTTGTTATTTTTTTTGAAGTACAGAGTCCAAAATTGGTTGCCTTAAGCTAAAACCCAGGTATCAGCAGGACTGTGTTTCTTCTGAAGGCTGTAGGAAGAGTCTGTTTCCTTGCTTTTACCAGATTCTAGAGGTTGGTACCTTTTTCCTATCAGGGTGCCCTTGCAAAGCCAGCAACAGCTGGTCAAGGCTTTCTTGGACTGCATCATGCTGACATCCACCCTATACTGCCTTCCTCTTTCACTTAGAAGGACCGTTGCAATCCCCTTGGTCTCACCTGGATAATCCAAGTTAATCTCCCCATCTCAAGGTCAGCTGATTATCAACTTTAATTCCATCTGCAACCTTAATGCTTTCTAGTATAACCTAACATATTCATGGTTTCTGAGGATTGGAACGTACACTTTTTGGGTGGGGAGAGCACGTTATTTTGCCTAGGAAGTTATTTATTTATTTTTTAGATCGTCAATTGCCATTTAGAGATATTTAAATAGTAAGAAACATATATTTTGTCATTATTTACCCAATTTCTAGTTTTCATTCCTCCTCATTCCTTTGTTTAGATGCAGATTTGCCTCTGGTATTATTTCCCTTTCGCCTGATTAGTTTCCTTTACTTTTTCTAGTGCAGATATTCTGGTGATGAATTATTTCAGCTTTTGCGCTTCTTAGAATGCCTTTATTTCACTTTTGATTTTGAAAGATACCTTTTTGAATAGGTAATTCTAGGCTGACATTTACTTCTGTACTTTAAAGATCTTTCTCCACTATCCTCTGGATTGGATTATTTCTGGTGAGAAGTCACCTGTCATTCTCACCTCCGTTCCTCTGTACATATATATGTGTCCTTTTTTGCCTGACTGTTGTAAGGTTGTTTTTTATCTTTGGTTTTATGATATGACTTGGTGTCATTTTCTTTTTTTTTTTTTTTTTTTTGCTTGAGTTTTGTTGAGCTTTTTAGCTCACCAAATTTGACACGTATTTGAAAACTTAAAAAAAAAAAAAGTTTCATGTCTCTCTTATCTCCTTAAGGGTCTCCTATCAGAATGTAGATTGAATCACTTGATGTTATCCCACAGAACCTCTTTTTATTTTTTTAGTCCTTTATCATTCTGTATTTTGTATACATTATATACATATATATATATATATATATATATATATATTCCTTACGGTTCTTTATTTTATATTATTATATAAAATATATATATATAAATATATATATATAATATATATATATTATTATTTGACTGAATCACCTATATGCTGTCTCTTGTTGACCACATTAAAAAATGTAGCTTCTTTAACTATATTTTATGTACCTTCTAAGCTTTTTAAATTTCAATTTTACTACCATTTTGAAAGCAATTTGACAATAATACTGGTACAATATTAAAAGCTAACCATCCATATTTTTCTATAAATACAGATCAACTTTTCAGTATCTTTATTTGTCTCCTAATGTGAGTTTTACTTAATTTGTTGCTCCCACATATATTTTAGTTTTCAAAAATTTTTTCTAGTAACTATCAGATTGTTCTCCATAGTTCAGAATCTGTTTCTTGGTTCATCTCTCTTTTTTTTCCCTTTTCTCATTTGTTTTGTTTCTTAAATTCCACATATGAGTGAGATCATATGGTATTTATCTTTCTCTGACTTATTTCACTTAGTTTATACTTTCCAGTTCCAACTATGTTGTGGAGGAAGGCAAGATTTCACTCTTTTTTATGGTTAAGTAATATTCCATTGTGAGCATATATATGTGTGTGTGTGTGTGTATGTGTGTGTATGTGTATGTATATGTGTGTGTGTGTATATGTATATACACATACACATATGCATATTACATCTTGTTTATCCATTCATCAGTTGATGGACACTTGGCTGCTTCTGCAGTTTGGCTATTATAAATAATGCTGCTATAAATGTAGGGGTGCATGCATCCCTTAGAACTGGTGTTTTTGTATTTTAGGGTAAATATCCACCTGTGAAGTTACTGGATAATAGGTAGGGTAGCTCTATTTTTAGCTTTTTGAGGAGCCTCCATACTGTTTTCCAGAGTGGTTACACTAGTTTACATTCCTACCAACTGTGTAAGAATGTTCCTTTTTTTCTACATCCTCATCAACATTTGTTGTTTCTTGTATTGATTTGGTATCCCGCAACTTTACTGAATTTATTTATCAATTCTAATAGTTTTTTAGTGGAGTCTTTCAGGTTCTCTCTATATAGTATCATGTCATCTAAATACTGAGGGTTTTACTTATTCCTTACCAATTTGGATGCCTTTTATTTCTTTTTGCTGTCTGTTTGCTGTGGCTAGGACTTCCAGTACTGTGTTAAATAAAAGTGGTGAGAATGGACACCTTTGTCTTATTTTTGACATTAGGGGAAAAGCTCTCAGTTTTTCACCATAGAGTATGATGTTTGCTATGGGTTTTTCATACAACGCCTTTATTATGTTGAAATATGTTCTCTCTGGACTGACTTTGCAGAGTTTCTTTTTTTATTATAAATGGATGTTGTACTTTGTCAAATGATCATATGGTTTTATTTTTTTTCTCTTATTGATGTGTTGTATTACATGTATTATAAAACATTGATTGTTTTGTAAATATTGTTCCACCCTTGCATCCTGGGAAGAAATCCCATTTGACTATGGTATGTGATTTTTTTTTAAATGTATTGTTGCATTCAGTTTAATATTTTGCTGAGGATTTTTGCATCTCTATTCATGAGAGATATTATACTATAGTCCCCCAATTTTTAAAATCTTTTTTTGTGTGTATGTTATGTGTGTATATGTGTATGTATATGCGTGTTTATTCATTCATGGATGGACAGTTGATGGACACTTAGCTAGTTTTGTTTTCTGGATAATAGCAGCCTCATAGAATACATTTGGAAATTTTCCTTCCTCTTCTATTTTTGGAACAGTTTGAGAAGAATAGGTATTAACTCCTCTTTAAAGTTTTGATAGAATCCACCTATGAAGCCATCTGGTCTTGGATTTTTGTTTGTTGGGAATTTTTTGATTACTCATTCAGTTTCATTGCTGGTAATTGGTCTGTTCAAATTTTCTGTATCTTCCTGATTTAGTTTCAGTTGAGCATATGTTTCTAGAAATTTACCCATTTTTTCTAAGTTGTCCAATTTGTTGGCATATAGGTTTCCATAAATTCTGTTATAATTGTTTGTATTTCTGTGGTGTTGGTTGTTATTTCAGTTTTCATTAGTGATTTTGTTTATTTGAATCCTGTGTCTTTTTCTCTTTTTTATTTTTGATGAGTCTGGCTAGAGGTTTATTAATTTTATGGATCTTTTTGAAGAATCAGGTTCTGGTTTCATTGATCTGTTCTATTGTATTTTTTAGATTCTATATCTTTTATTTCTGCTCTCGTCAATATTATTTCTTAACTATATGTTAGTATATATTTTTTAACTTTACTAATCTTCTATAACATCTAATTGGCTCTCAGTCCTATCTGCTGCATTTTTATATCTCAGGAATCATAGAGTTTTACATCTTAGAAATAATAGGCAGCTGGTGGATTTTGAGGTGTGTGTCTTTCTGTGTGATTAGTGCACTTTCATGTATCTGAGTTCCTATTTTCACTGAGTTTCTCATGGATGAAATTGCATATAAGTAATCATAAAATTTGTGCTAATGATCAAATTATTCCCTAATACACCAGTTGTACCATAACAAGCTGTTTTTAAAACAAGCATGACAGCAGAACTGACTATATAGAATTCTTTTGTGGGTACTTTGGAAGCACATATATGGCATTATACATGTGGGGAAGAAAGAAGATTCAATCTCCCTACCCCAAATGATTGCCTATATTAATAGCTCTCTCTTTAGGATTCCAGAACTTCATGAAAAAAATTTAAAAAAATCAGTTTTCACTTCTAAAAGTTTGAGATGAGGGGCACATGGGTGGCTCAGTGGTTAAGTGTCTGTCTTCAGCTCAGGTTGTGACCCTGGAGGCTGGGATCGAGTCCTCCATCAGGCTCCCAGTGGGGAGCCTGCTTCTCCCTCTGCCTGTGCCTCTGCCTCTCTGTGTCTCTCATGAATGAATAAATAAAATCTTAAATAAATAAATAAATAAATAAATAAATAAATAAATAAATAAATAAATGTTTGATATGGGTCTTTTCTTACCTTCCATGTCTATATGTAATGTGAACAGTCTGTCCTAACTTCTTAAACTTAGCAAATATGGTTATAATGACCACTGTAATGTCTTTGGGTACTAATTCTGTCGTGTGTATTATCATTTCATTATTTTGATTAATTGAATTTTCCTGTGTTATGGATTATAGATAACTGATTCTTTGGCCATCTAATAATTTTATTAGATTTTAGGTGCTATCAGTTTAACATTGAGTTTAATTTTTGCACTCCTATTAATATTTTTGAACTTTGTGCTGGAAAACAGTTAAATTACTCGGAATCAGATTGAATCTTCAGGAATTACTTTGAAGCTTTGCTAAGTGGTAGCAGAATATTGTATATGGCTAACTTTTTTCATTCTACTAAGTCAAAAATCTGAGTATTTTACCAATGCCTGGTGAGTAATGAGGTTCTCTCTTTAGGCTGGTGAGCAGCTGAAGTCTTGATTGAGGCTGTAGAATCAGCTTCCAAGTGATTGTTAGCAGGGGGCTTCAGTTTCTTTCTGGCTGTTGGCCAGAGACCTCAGTTCCTCACTGCATGGACATCTGCACAGTACTGATAGAGTGATGTCACTTCATGGCAGATAGCTTTCTTTAAATGATAGTCTGAAAGGGAGTAATATTGAAGACCTGAAGCCCAGCTCTGATCCATACCTGGAAGTCATGCTGCATCATTTTGGCCAGACTCTATTAATTAAAAATAAGTCATTATATATAGCTTATATTCAAGGGACAGGGAACTAGGCTCCAACAAAGGGAGGAAAATAAAATAGTGTATATAATTTAGAACCACCATAGCTTTTTGATCTTCAATTATTTACATTCTTTCCACATGCAAAATGCACTTACCTTCCATAAGAACCCACAGGTTTTGTCTCCGAAGTCCAGGATGGTGGCACCTAAACTAGATCGAGATGAATCCCCCTTAGATATAATAGCTTAAGTAATTTACCAAGGATAGCTTCTTTTGCTCTGAAGATCTGTAAAATAACAAGAAGAATAAAGTGTCCCCAATACACACAACAGTTAATGAGACGGGAATAAGATAACTGCTTCAAGGAGAGGGAATTAAGCTCAACAAAAGGAAGAAACCAGAGAATTTATGGACACATTTTAAAACTACCACACCTGTGAAAATAATTAATTTTTTATTTTTCTTTTTTTTTTAAAGATTTTATTTATTTAATCATCAGAGAGACAGAGATTGAGAGAGAGAGAGGCAGAGACACAGGCAGAGGGGGAAGCAGGCTCCTGCAGGGAGCCTGACGGTGGGACTCGATCCCGGGTCTCTAGGATCAGGCCCTGGGCTGAAGGTGGTGCTAAATCGCTGAACTCCCTGGGCTGCCCTAATTTTTTATTTTTCTAGTCATTTTTTATTTGCTGCTTATTTACCTCGAATCCATAAAGATAAAAATGACAAACCTTTGGAAAGTCCCGCGTCTAATGAAATGTGTTCATTAGTAGGAGATTTAATTTTGGGATTTTTCTTTAGGCTTAAAAATTTACCTCTCCAGGTTCCTTTCTTATTCCTTTTTTTTCCTGTCAAAATTGGATTTAATAAGAATATCAAGATTTTGTCAATTTACTTCCTTTTCTGACTACTATTACTGTAAATAGCGTTGAACATAGTTGACCCTCCTTAAATACACTAGCACCTCTGTTTTTCCCTTTTGGCTACTTCAGTTCAAAGAATATGTTGTGACGTTGCACTTCCTTTTTTTAGACAGTTTTGTCAGTGAATTTTGTCTGAATCTAACTTGATTTTTCTATTTTGCTATGTATTAGGCAGCAGACTCTGTGATATGATTTGACTTATCTTTGCTAAGTAAGGATCTCATGGATCTTACTGAAAGGACATGGGCCTAGATCAGGACCTACACTTTGTTTTATGACCCTGTTTTGGTGTTCTCTCTCTTCTACTGACAGCATATTCCCTGGAAGATGGAATCCTTTTATTCGAGAATGTATTGATAAAATGGAAAGAAAAATACGGTTTAAAAAGCTGTAAAGTTCAGTTAAGAAAAAGGTGTTTTAACTTTATCTGGATGCTTCACTTATTTCTATTTCTATTTCAGTATATAGTATTTCAAGCCTTTTGCCCAATTTGATGTTTATTTTAGTTAATGTTGAATGACAGTGAATTGCAGTTGCCACATATACCATTCACTTCAAAATACTTCTAATTTAATGCTTGCTTAGGAAACATCAGTTATGTTTGAGCAGAAGTCAAAGACACACCTGAATTTTTCTCATATTTTCATCACTCAAAGTCATTAAGGAGAATGCTGCCTTTAGATTCTATTTTTAAAGTATATGGATGATAATTCAAGCCCCTTTTTGTTCTGAATTACAACATATTTTAATTTCTTTGTTTCTAATGGCCAGATAATATTTATCGTATTCTTATATTCATGATATAGAGTAGATGAAAATTAGGGCCATAATTTTGATTGCAATTAATAGCTAGCAATATTGGTATTAACTTTATATTTTTCTTTATAATTTTCATAGTTGTCTTTTAAGATTCAGTCGCTTGGGGCGCCTGGGTGGCTTGGTCAGCTAAGCATCTGCCTTTGGCTCAGGTCATGATCCCAGGTTCCTGGGATGGAGCCCCATGTTGGGATCCCTGCTCGGCAGGGTGTCTGCTTCTCCCTCTCCCTCTGCTCCCCGCCCTCTGCTTGTGTTCTGTCCCTCTCTCTCTCTCAAATAAATAAAATCTTTGAAAAAAATTAAAAATATTCAGTCTTTTATATGACCATCACAAAACAGAATTTTTCTCTTTTATAGGAAGACTTACTAAGGTTTAGAGAGGTTTTAATGCACTCAGTGCCAAACAACCTGTTCAAAGTCGTGTGTTAGGTCAGGAACTGAGATGTCGTGTCTTCTAAATCAGCTTCTCTTTCCCAGAATTTACTGCATACTTGCACATCAACCCATCTCAATATTTTTCATAATTATCCATGTTAGTATTTATATATTTTCTAAGAGGCCAAGATGAACTTATATTTTTTCTTAATTATGCTGAACTTTGATTCTGAGAACCAGTGACATCAATGAAAACAAGATTTGTATCTCTTGCTAGTTACATATTTTAAAAACCTTTTTGATCAGAACTTGGCATCTCCCATGACTGATATCAGATAGGAATATGATAGAAGAAAGAAGAGGAGATATCTTTCATCCAGTGACATGTGAATGCCTTATGGAATAATAACAATTACCTGATTTCAGTCAGTTGCTCCCAAACAATTGGAAAAACTTATATTTTTAGATATCACTTTTACTTACATTGTTGTCTGAAATGTAGAGAGGATAGGCATGAAAACTGAACATGAATACCAGATTTTTAAAAGAATATTTTATTTATTTATTCATGAGAGAGAGGCAGAGACACAGACAGAGGGAGAAGCAAGCTCCCTGCGGGGAGCCTAATGCGGGACTCGATCCCAGGACACCAGGATCACAACCCAAGTCGGAAGCAGATGCTCAACCACTGAGCCACCCAGGTGCTCCGAATACTGGATTGAAACATATAAAACTCCTCCAAATTTTACTATATTATATATAATATATTATATGTGTATATTATATATTATATATTATATATATTTTTGCATCAGGCTACCACCTGGTAATACCATGGAATCATTCTTATGGTTAACAAAGAAATGATTTTATATATATAATGTTAGATGAGAAGATGATACTTTATATACATTTGGTTTGAAAACAAATAATGTTTAAAGGATTTATTTTATTTTATTTTATTTTATTTTTTTAAAGGATTTATTTTAAACCAATCTGAAGTTGAAGCTTTGGAAGAGAGATCAGATAGAGGAAATATTTCTTTGAATTAGATCATATAATGGGAGTATTTGATACCTCTGCTTGTCTCAAGATGGATAAAAAGATTGAATTTATAATGGGTTTCAGGTATTGAATATTAGGCCAAATTGTGATTCCCAAGGGACATAAGACAGTAACAGGTTATGACTGGAGGCAGTGGGAGGGGGCTTAAACAGCAAACTGCAGTCTTAAGAATTTGATCAAGACAGAAGCAAATTTTGCAGAAGCAGAAGTTCCTTGAAAATTCAAATAAAGATATCTAATTCAGAGTTTAAAACTGTTCCATAAAAAAAACTCTAAGCCTAGATGTGAGAAAAATAAATAAATAAAATAAAATAAAATAAAGCTGTCTTTATTTGAAGATCATAAAATTGTATAAATTTTAAGTTTATTGTCAATATATAAGTCAATTGTCTTTCTAGGAATAAACAAATGAAAATTGAAATATATAAAGCAATGCCATTTATACTAATACAAAAATAAGAAGTTGGGGCACCTGGGTGGCTCAGTTGGTTGAGTGTCTGACTTTTGGTTACTTCTCAGGTCATGATCAGGGTCCTGAGATTGAATCTGGGCTCCTGGCTGCAGGCTGTGTGCTTACTGGGGAGTCTGCTGGAGATTCCATCTCTCCCTATTCCTGTGACCCTTTCCCCAACTCTCACCAGCTTGAGTGCTCTCTCTCTCTCTCTCTCTCTTTCAGATAAATAATCTTTAAAAATAAATCAAATATAAAATATTCAGGAATGCATTTTACAAATATTTGGAAAACCTATAAACTAAACCCTACAATATTTTTCATTTTTGGAATTCACAAATTGATTTAAATGTGTATAAAGGCACAAAGGGATTAGCATAGCCTAAAAAGAGTGGTCTCTTCACCAAATGTGCCAGGATAATTGAATAGCTATATTCAGGAAAAAAAACAAAAAACAAAAAACTTCTATCTATAACTCATAACATATGCAAAAACTAACTCAAAATGGACTGTGGACTTTAATGTTAAACCTAAAACTGCACAACTTCTAGTAAAAGAAAATAGGAGAAAAAACTTTTGTGAACTTGAGTTAGGCAAAGTTACATTAGAGATGACGACATGAAAAGCAAACCTGTAACAGAACAAAGTGATAAATTGTGCATTATCAGATGACTTTGCTAATATAATAAAGAGGCAAGTCACAGACTGTGAGAGAATATTTTAAAAACCCACACATTTAAAAATCACTTGTATTTATAATATATAGAGAGTTTTCAACTCAATAAGAAAACAAAAAACTCAATAAAAATGGGGAAAATCCTAAAGGACCAACAAAGTAAACTTTGAAGAAAGAATTATTAGTAGAGAAAGAGGAAAATTTCCTAATGACTGAAGCATCATTCTAATGCAATGATATTACAACCATAAAATCAAAAATAGGTATACATTCAATAACATATTTTTAAGTTATTTTAGCCAAACTAATAGAATTAAAAGAAAAAAAAAATACAAGGTTATAACCATAATAGGAAGCATTGACTCAGCTTTTTCAGAAGTTGATATAAACACAGACTAAAAGCCTAGTCAGAATAAGGAATATCTGAAAAACACAGTAAGGAAAAGATATTATATGCAATTGACAAGAATATAATATTATATCAGCAATAGAAGAATTTATAATCTCTACAAATGTCCATAGGTTATTTAGCAAAACTGGTCATAACCTGTGCCAAAAGGAGAGTCTCAACATTTTTCAAAGATACGTATTATCTAATGAATATGCTCTGATCTGATGGACTTAAGCTAGAAGTCAATACGAAGTGGATAAATGGAGAAAATCCAGGTGCCTAGAGTATGTTTTAAAATACTCCATTGATCAAAAGTCAAAACAGAACTAGAAAAAATTAAAATTTAATTGTAATATGTGGGTTGGATTAAAAGCAGTACTAAATGGAAATACATAGCATTAATTGCCTCTGCGAGGAAAGAAGAAAGGGTGAATAATCAATGATCTAAGTGTCTATCTTAGGAACCAAAAGGACAGAAAGAAAGAACAATAACAGAAAGCACAGCAAACCTAAGGAAACTAGAATAAAAGAAATAAAGATAAAAGTACAGTTCAATGAAATGGAAAATAAAGATTTAAAAGTTTAACTTAAGCAAGAATGATTCAAGAAAAAGAGAAATCACAAATTACCAGTATCAGAAATAGCAAAGAGACATAGCTGTAGTCCTGTCAAATCAAAAAGATAGTAGGAGAGAATTATGAAAAAAAAACCATAATTTGGAAGGAATGGATAAATTCCTTAGAGAGGGACTTACAAACTGACAAAATATTAAATACCTGAACAGTTGATTACCTGTTAAAGAAGTTGAGTCCCTTCTTTAATTCAATTTCACAAAGAAAATGTCAAATACTGAAGGCTTCACCAGTGTATTATTTCAGATACTTTTCTTACATTCTTTATTTGAAAATCAGGAACATTTTCTGATCCTTTATAAGGTCAGCATGAGCTGATTCGAAAATCTGTCAAAGAAATTACCAAATAAAATTGAAAATTTCAAAATAATATTTCTCATAAAGATATAAAAATTCTTAGTAATGTAATGTCAAGTTATTACCAGGTAGGATTTTTATCTCAGGCAAAGATAATTAAATTTTCAGTAGTCAAATGGTATTGAGTATGCATTAGGGGAAAGAAATGACTGCTTCAGTAGAAACAGAAAAACTACTTGACAGAAGTCAGCACCTCTTCATGATAAAATTTAGCAATTAGGAATGAAACGTAACTTCATTAATGCGATAAATTATAGCTATAAAAAACCTACAGCAGGCTTCGAACTCAGTGGTTAAAACTGAAAACTATTCCTTGGTGATTGAGAATGAGAAGAGAAAAGACAGGAGGATGATGAAGTTATAATTAATAGATGACATGACTGCATGTGTGGAAAAATGCAAAATAACTTATAAATGAATACCTTTAAAATGTGTGATTAGCAATTTTGCTGGATACAAGTCCATATACAAAGTTTAGTTATTTTCTTATCTGCTATCAATGAATAATTAAATTTTTAAAAATGTGATGCTATATATACAAAACATAAAATATGTATAAATCTAATGGACATAAAAGCACAAAATAATTTTGAGAGAAATTAGAACTTCAATAAATAAAAGAATATGCCATTTTATTGTTATGTACTTTTCATGGATAGGAAGACTCGGTACTATAGAGATGTCAATTCCTACAAATTTGCTACAATATTCCTACAATATGCTAAAAAGAATTTTGGGAAGATTGTGTGAAAAATAAGCTGACTGTAAAATTTATTATGGAAATAAAAATTGCAAAAAGTACTCAAGACAATATTGAAGAAGAAGACAAAATTGGTGAACTTTGTCAGACATTAAAACTTTTTATAAAGGTACATGAAATCACATAGTAGAGTACTGGCCAAGTAGACAATTAGCATTGGAATGGGAAATAAAGTTCTAGAGATAAATCTACATATATAAGGTTACAATTGATGACAATTACTTTATTATACAACACTGGGGAAGAGATGATGTTTTCAATAAATAATCCTAGGCCAATTGTATGACCATATGGGAAAAAGTAAATATCCCTACATCGTATCATGTGCAGAAATAGATTCCAAATGAATTCCAGAATGAATGGTGAAAAGGTAAAGTGATGAAACTCATTCTTTCACTAGACATTGTGTCTGTTTAAAATACAGCAAGATCTTACTTTTTGAAGCAGTCACTTTTCCTGTTTCTTTCATTCCTCTGCCTAGTACCTCAAATTAATTAATTAGCTTTTACAATATGCTAGGTACTCTGCTGAGAGCTTTACATGGATCAACTTAATTATCCCATTGATACAGATCAATAGTGATTCCTATCATACAGATGTGGAAACTGAGACAAAAATAGGTCAATTAAAATTAGCTGATTCATTCACTTATTTCAATTTGCTTTTTAAATGTTTCAAGATTGAATTTTAACCAAGGAATCAGGAATGCTGAATCCCAAGCATGAACTGCCTCCTTTTTCTGAGTGAGACCAAGTTTAAATCATACAATCTTTCTAAGCCTCAGTTTTTTCACCTAAAAATAAATAAATAAATAAAATAAAGATAAAAAATGAAAAATAAAAAAAAGAGGATAATAATAGAACTGGTATTATCTCTAGCAGTTGTGAAGATCAAATGAGACAAACTATTTAAAAGAACTTTAGGAACTCTAAATTAAGATATATTTGCAATAGAAGATTTGCCCAAGGGAAAAAGGCAACACAATGAGGGAGGCACAAGGCCTAGGAGTAAAGAGATCAACATTTGAGTCTCATCCCCACCCCTTTCTAGTGATATGATCTTGGTAAATTACCGAGGTCGCCAGCCCATTTCCTCATATGTATTGGGGAGACTAGCAGGCTGTCAGTATATGCCCACCATTGTTGTGTGGCAGATAGTCTTCTAAAGTGCTTTATATATATTAACTCATTTAATTCTCAGGTTAGCCCTATGGAGTTAGGTATATGATTCTCATTTTCAGATGACATTCTTGAAGCAAGAGAGCTGGAGTAGCTTATCAAAGTTATACTGCTAATTAGTGGCAGAACCAGGATTTTTTTTTTAAGATTTATTTATTTATTTGAGAGAGGGGAGAGAGACAGGGAACGAGAACATGAACATGGAGAGGGACAGTGAGAGGGGGAGAGAGAGAACCTCAAGCAGACTCCGTGCTGAGCACAGAGCCTGAGGCAGGGATCGATCTCAGAACCCATGAGATCACAACCTGAGCTGAAGTGAAGAGTCAAGAAGCTTGATCAACTGAGCCGCCTGGGGGGCCCCGAGAGCCAGGATTTGACCAAGAGGGTTACACTACTGTTGGGTTCACAGGTATTGTGAAAATTAAGATGACATATGGGGAAAAATAAGTGCAGTATACAACACTGTTAACACTCCACAAACGGTAACCATTGCTATTTTAATAAGCTAAGAATTTATGCCTCAGAGATGGATAGAGAGGAGAATAAATCCATTACTCCAGAGGAGTAATGCAGCACAGAATCTAGAACTAGGAAAATAAATAGAGCTGCTTAAGTGTTTGGCAAGGAAATGCAGATACTTTGGATGATGGGAGGAGAGCATAGAGATGTGAGAAACTGAATAAATAGCAGCAAGGATGATGTAACTGGCAATAGGAACTAACTGCCCTAGTGACAATGAAGGCATAGTGGGTGTCTAGTGGGTTGAGTAAATATTCATCTTTAAGGTTGTTAAGGGTTGGTAACTTGTTGCCATGGTGACTTTAAACTCTCTTAGAGTATGTCCTGGTAAAGGTCCTTAAATTAGCTTATCTTTGCAGTGCTGTGTGCCGCATAAAAGTTGAGTGACTCCAGAAAGTGCTTATAAATAAAAATCTGTACACCATCAACCAACACAATCCTAAAATCCTCACGTGTAGCTTCATAGATTGATTCTTTTGAATGAAACAGAGCAATCTGTCACTTGACTTTCTATGACATTCAAGATATTGAAGTTTATAAGAAAAGATTGATTTAGACACACGTTTAATGGAATTAAAATGTGTGATTAATGACATCTGTTTAAGCATGATAGCTGAAGTGAAATTAATTAATGCCTTATATAAATTACACATTATACTGTTTTTTGCCTAAAAAAGGCATGGTAATTTTGTTAATTTTTTTCTTAATTTTTAAGAATCTTAAAACTTAGTACATACTGGATCACATAACTGCATGCCTTTATTTTTATCTTACTATTCCCTCCTGAATTTCAGCATAGTTTGAATATCATGATTCCACTTTTCAGCACTGTGAATTATCTAAAAAGCCAGATAATATCCAACTTCACTGATACAATAAAGAGAAGCCTAATTCAAGCTTCAGTTATTTTGCCTGTAAGGAGTCATACTGTGCAATGAACTGAAGTAAATGTTTTTTACTAGGTACACGTTCATTGTGATAGATTAAATAAAAAAAGGGGGGGGAGAGAGAGAGTTTCCTGGTAAATGCTGCTACATCATATATACAAAACATACACGCAGATACGCATGTACCCCACAGAGCATTCACAATCGTAAACAAGCTTTCAAATCCATGTGAAGACGGCACCAAAAAAAAAAAAAAAAAAGATAAAATCTGAATCAACAGGAAATTTCAGCCTCATTTTATGACTGCAGCGCTCACTTTCCAATTCCTGTGTATACACACAGTTCTGAGTGAAGTACATTAGGATTCAGATATATTGAGAGCACCTGGAAGGTTATAGAATTAGGTCTGTCTTGAATTCAGACTGAGTAGCTTGAGTGTTAATATCCGTGGTCTTTTATATATTGAGGATTTCAATTTGGTTTTATCCCTGTGGCAACCAGCAAGGAATGTCAACAAATCCTTTGCTGTCTGTGCTGTTTACTGCGCACACTACTGTGTTTAGAGAGCCGGGGGCTATCTAGGGGAGCTTATGTCTGTAATCTGGCATGACCATTCAAAAAGGATATCTGAATTGTAGGCATGTACTTTCAATAAGATTAAAATATATCAAGTCCTTTCCTATCTCACAGTACTAGGCTTACATGTAGTGCAAACAGGGAGGCCTTTTTTTTTTTTTTTTTTTTTTTTAACTGTAGCCACTATGGAATTTTCCCAGTAGTAGCCAATTTAATTGAACAAACTGCTTTTGTGTAAAATTAGTTAGAGATTAAAAAGTGTGGGCCAAGTGGTTGATTAATAGCATGCTGTGAATATTACCTTAAGCAGGAATTCCTCATCTTTATGCTACATTCTCCAATACAGTGTATTATTTATGAGTCACATAGAACAAAGCTATTGCCTTTGAGTTTTCTAATAACCAAGTCAGGTAGTTTGAATTAAACATATCCTGAGAATTGTGGTCCATGGTGGAGAGTGAAGTGAATTGAAGGAAAGATTGTTTATTTGCTTCTATTAGCTTCCAGATGGAGGGTCGAATAAATAAAAAGTAAGAGCGTGACATGGAATATCTGAAAATCTCACAGCAGAAAGATCTTGAAATTTATGAAGACCTTTAGTTCTTTTTCCCAAATACTGGACTCACCCTCCTGTTGTATCATGAAATGAAAGTCACAAGTGGATGAAAAGATACTGTTCTGAATTTCTTTAAAGACAGTCTTTGAGCATCTTTCAGTAACTTTAGGGTTTGCATACTCATCAGGATATTCTCTCAACTAGAAAACTCTTACTGTATGCTGTGATTGAGGGCCATTTCCTTTTTAAAGGCATCATTATTTTGCTCCTCAGCTCTGAGGAAAAAAAACAAAAATACGCTGGATTCATATTTGACCTCCTTTGCAAAAATGTGAATTATTTGTGAGGGAGGAAGACATCTCTGCCCAAATATCCACTAACTTCTCACTGTCAATGGATAAATTGAAATCCTTAGTTTGGCATTTGCCAGCTTCTGTTATTTCATCTTTATTTGTTTTTCCGGTCTTTTCTCCCATTATTCCCCTGTGCACCTCATAATGCCAATCAAATTTGCCTCCTTTTAAGGATCATGTTGAGGAGTAATATGATAATGGCCTGAACAAATAACACCTCCCTGCATTCATACTCCTTCACGATATGACCTGCCTTTCCTTGTTCCAGAGGTGGGGGCTGTTTCTTCACCTCTGAAATCAGGACTGGGTTTGTGAGTTTCCTTAATGAATAGTATGCAGCAGAAATGATCTTGTGTGACTACTGAAGCCTCTGTCTACAGAGGCCTTGCACTTTCTACCCTTGCCCTCTTGGAACCCTGGGAAGTCTCTTGTACCCCAGAAAACAAACAGGACCAACTTCTTGGTCCTTCTCGGTCAACCAGTCTTCTATTTGAAAACAGCCCCATCTGGGAACTTAGGTGAAAGCAGCAGAGGAATTCCCTAGTCAACTCACACAATCATGAGAATGAATAAACCATTGTTTTAAGCTGCTACATTTTGGGATGGTTTGCTATATAATAATAAATAAGAATATAAAATGATGAATAATTGATTCATGATCAACATTATCTTGACTTCCTTGCACGCTATATCCCTTCATATTTACATCCTCCTTACAACAATTGTGGCACTTGCATTTCACCTAATGCTGTCTTCTATTCAATTTTAAGAAACCTCTTCTGTATTCCAAGCAAAGTGTGGGTTCTTTTATTATATATTGGCATATTTTAAAGAGAGAGAGGGCCACATATCTTAAATGGTGGAGCGTCTTTGAAGAATGTTAGTCATTGTCCAGATTAAATAAACCCGTGAATTTATTTTTGCATTTCTTTATGCAGCTTATTCTTAAAAGTTTACATGCTGGAATACAGGGAAAGAGAAGTACATGAGAATATGTGTTAGTTTTATTTAAGGTACATTTTTCAGTTATATGCATGTGAGAGGCAAATGCCAGTTCTACAAGGTATACTAAAAAATAACTTCTGGATTCAAGAAATTTATAATTTAGAACAGGATTTGGTAAACAATGGGAGATTTCCTGGCTGCCTGTTTTTTGTAAATAAAGTTTTTCTGACATGTGTGGGTGCCCCCATGCATGTATTGTCTGTGCTTCTTTGCACCAACAGTGGAATTGAGTAGTTGGCTACACTGTATGGTCTGGAAAGCCTAATAAGTTTATTATCCGTCCCTTTAAGAAAATCTTTACTGACCCATGCCATAGAATAAGTCATGTAACCAAATTCAGAGAAGAAATATGAAATGTGAATGCTGGCAGACAAAAAAAGAAATATTTTATAGACACAAAGGAAAATATGATTACTTTTGGTTGGAATATTGAGGAAAAGCTACGTAAGAAAACAACGTAAATAATCAAATGGCGTAATATTTTAAAGAGTGCTGGATTTGAAGATGAGAAGTCTGAGAGGAAAGATAGAAGACATCTTAGAGGGAAGAAGAGAACAAAGAGTGTAGTTGACAGAGAGAGGGTTTGGATGTCAAAATGACTTTGAAAACCAAGATAAAAGAGGGCTGTAAAGCAGGATGCTCCACAGTAGAGACTGATGCAGAAAAGTATTGTCTTAGTTTCCTGAGACTGTTGTAACAAAGTACCAATGACTGGGTGGCTTGAAGCAACAGAAATTATTATTATTAATTTTTTTTTCACAGATTCAGAGGCTAGAAACCCAAAACCAAGTCTTTGGCAGGGCCATATTATCTTTGCTATAGGAAGAATTGTTCCTTTTCCCTTCTAGCTTGTGATGTTTGCCAGCAGTACTTGCATTCTTTGACTTATAGATTTATCACTCCAGTCACATGCCATCTTCTCCTTGTGTATTTTCATATCCTCTTCTTTCTGTTCATGTCTTTCTGCCCAAATATCTCCTTTTTATAAAGATACCAGTCATAGTAGATTAAGGGTCATTTTAACTAGATTATCTCTGTAAAGACTTTATTTCCGAATAGAGTCAAATTTTGAGGTTTTAGAAGTTAGAACTTTCAAACATGTGTTTGTAGGAGAAGACACAGTTTAACCTAATGTAAGTATAGACCAGAAAACTGGGATGAGCCAGGAGATGCAGAGATTAAATTGTTATTGATAAGCCTTGAGGAACTAATTTACGTTAGGTTGGTGAGTTTAGCAACCACATTGCTTGGGTATATGGTATACTCGATGGGAAACTAGGAGCTGTTAACATAGAAGAATTTGTGAAGATTTCAGAATGATGAATAGAATAGAAGGATAAAGAATAGAGTAGCTTGAGGAAATTGTAGAGCTGGCATTTATTTTAGGAGAGTCAGTATACTAACAAAGAAAAAACTGAGAAGCGCAAGAGAATAAGACAACTAATGGAGCAAGTCTTAGATTTAAGTAAGAATTAATAAGAAAACAACCAAACTGGTGGTGAAGGGAAAAGTCTTGGTCAGAAGGAAGGATATAGTTTCCCTCAAAGATTAGAAGAAAGAAAGGTCCCAAAACGTTGCAGTGATACTTCACGTTGGACTCAGAATTTCTTGGGGGAGTAGGATATGATATATGTTTACAGTGAAGCAATCAGGTGTATATAGGATTTAAGGCTAGTGAAAAAGTCTGGATTAGCTGTCCTTATAAATTTGCTGGGGTACTAACAATAGATGAAATAAGTATACACCATTCAGCAAAGAGCATCAAGTTGAGAGTAGGGAGGTT
This sequence comes from Canis lupus familiaris, assembly GCF_011100685.1. Classification (NCBI taxonomy): domain Eukaryota; kingdom Metazoa; phylum Chordata; class Mammalia; order Carnivora; family Canidae; genus Canis; species Canis lupus. Next base: position 50,261,227 of record NC_049240.1, on the reverse strand, counting down.
GGATTCGTACTGAATGTCATTAGAGTAATTATGTGATTTTTCCACTAATACTCAGCTGCCCCAGATATAGAAAACAGAGTATACACTGTAGAGGTTGTTGAGACCTGGGGATTGGCAAGTGTTTGAAATGATAGCAATTCTTCAGTAGAAGTGAAGGATATTACACAATAATATTTTTGACATCAATGCCAGAGTTTTTTTTAAAGGCAAAGGAAATCATAAAAGATGGGATGAGCTTGGAGACAGGAAAACAGGCAACATCTAGAATTTGTAATGAGACAATGAATTTGTAATGTGCAAGCTCAGATTTAGGAACAATGACTGGATGAAGAGAAGAATGTTTCAGAATTTGGGGTCTTTGAGAAATGTCACATACTGCTGAGGAGAAATATGTGGCTAGGCTGGGAGGTTTTTGTAGTGAAGACATTTTTACAAAAAATAAAAAGAAAAAAGAAAAAAGAAAAGAAAAGCCAACCTTGATCTAAATGGAGAACATAACATCAGAATAGATTGAATGAACAAACACCTAGGAGCCTAACCCATTTTATAGTTTCGTTAATGTAAGAATTTGAATAAAGTGATGAAATCATTTTTTTTTTCAGTAAGAGATCATTTTTTATATGACTGGCAGAACTAATGGGAGAAGATTTTAAATCAGTGGAAATGTACATGCATATTAATGCAGGACTAATTTTTCCGCTTTGCGAAACCGGGTGGAGGAATTATTACAGAATGTTTAATTGTTAATGAGAAATTGTGGGGGTAGCTTGTTACAGTGCTGGGCAAACTGTAATGAACAAATGCTTCAGATTAGTGGACTTTGATATTATAGAGGGAATTAAGTTGAAGTCATCTTTTATGTCACTTTTCATATCATAAACTGTGAAGAACTGTCTAGAGAGGTTATATTATCCTTGGCCTTGCATGCATTAGTTACATAATCTTCTCTACATGGTAAGTTGCATCAGACTGAACTCAAAGCAACTGCAATATAGGAAATTCTCCCATTTTCCTCCTCCCCACATATCTTCACAAGATCTATCAAACCTCCCCCGCCTGCGCGTATATCGTGTCTCAACCAGATCCCATGACCTTCCTATCTCTTTTGACGAGAAAAATAATTTCATGTGCAGTTATTAAAATGTTGTTTAGTTTAAATTAAAATTTCAATTTCACATCCAATTAAAAAGTTTGTTCCCTCATCTGTTTAGGCATGATCTGTGTCTACTTTAAAAAAAATAAAAAAACAAAAAAACAAAACAAAACAAAACAAACAAACAAACAAAAAACCACCAGTGAGCCAGATGGTAGGGAGGGGTGGTCTATCCTTGCATCATTTTTATCTACCTCCTCTTCCTGTCCCACCTCCCTCTTCTGTCTTTCTAGGATTGGGGCAGGAGGTGTGGAGGAAAGATTAGAGAAAGAGGTACAAATGGTGTGTACCTCACTGCTGCTGTCTGTGGTTTTCCCTTGGGTGGTGTTTTCGGTCTTTAGTCATGATCATGACGGATATTTGACAACTGGAATAACTGTGCATGATTTGAGGAGACTCCTCCTGAGGTCCTCTGCACCCCTGATGGTGCACTACCGTGCTTTCTTCTCCTGACTGTGTTTTCCCCTTGACAGAGTTTATCAAAGTGATTCCCTGCTACCTTCGGCAAGTGTGCAAGTGTATACAAGGCCCCCTGGAAACTCGCACATCTGTGTCTCACCAAACTGTGCAAGACAGTTTGCCTAACTCTGACTCCTTTCGCATCCTGCCAAGTGCAGGCAGTCCTAGTCAGCTTTCTGCTTCTAGGTTTTTCAGTATGAATAGCAGGCTCCCTTCTCTGTGTTGTTTGCTCCTGAAGTGGAGTTTTTCTCCTGGGCTGTGTCATCTTACCTCATCTGAATGACAAGAGCATGGTGGTCATCTTGCTGAAGCATGAGGGATCTTTCCTTTCTTAGAAGCACCCTAACCCTGTAAGTAGTTCTCTTGCAAGAGCTGTCACTTATTTGGCTTCAATGAAGACAGAAGAGTGTGCATCCTCTTCTCTCACAGAGAAGACGAGTTAAGACATCCTGTCTGCCCAGGAATTCCCTTCAAACTTTTTATTTTTATATGTCATGTATCACCTTATAATGACTTTTAATGAAATGATAGCAATTCTTTTAGGGGTCATGATACCCTGACTGGCTCTGATCCGTTTTGGTCAGCGTTGCATGGGTGGTTTTATTACCACTCTTCAGAACGTAGGGGCACATCGTATCTATTGCTCTGAGCTTTGGAGATTTAGCTGAAAATCTGAGACTTCAGAGGCAGTTCCAAATTTCTTTGCACGTTAATTCTAAATGCTTTTTACGTTAAGCCTAGGACTGAGCTTACACATGGAGAACTTCTAGTAACTAACACAATAAGAAGTAGGACATCTAAGCTTCCCATCACTTTCTCTGAGGATTCTTCATGAGGATGAGAGCAACTCACATCTGCATAAAGAAATAGTAATGGACTAGAGGTGAAGATTTCTGTTGGTTAATACTAACTACTTTTAATTCAAGGTCGTATGCTGTCTCACTGATATGTAATAAATATTCTTCTTTCTTTTTTTTCTTTCTTTCTTTCTTTCTTTCTTTCTTTCTTTCTTTCTTTCTTTCTTTCTTTCTTTCTTTCTTTCTTTCTTTCTTATTGCAGGATTTATAACCTTTCCATATTATGGGACTTTAAGAATAAAAAAAAAATGTTTAAATGGTTGGCACTCAGTTCTATTTAACAAATACTTAAATAACACTATGTGTCAGGCACTGTTCTAAGTGCTTCGTAACTAATAATTGATTCGGTTTTCATAAAAACTATGTGAGGTAGGTACTCTAATCATTCCCATTTTAGCACAGATTAAACCCTGAAGCACAGAGATCTCATATTTGCCCGAAGTTACACCATACTAGCTAGTAAAGCTGGGATTTGGCCAGGGGAAGTCTGACTTCAAAACATATGATCTTGGGCAGCCCGGGTGGCTCAGCTGTTTAGTGCTGCCTTCAGCCTAGGGTGTGATCCTGGAGACCCAGGATCGAGTCCCACGTCGGGCTCCCTGCATGGGGCCTGCTTCTCCCTCTGCCTGTGTCTTTCCCTCTCTCTCTCTCTCTCTGTTTCTTTCATGAATAAATAAATACAATCTTTAAAAAAAAATGTATGTTCTTACCAGTATGCAATGCAAACATTTTCCTTCTAAGGGATTTAAATAAGATTGAAGTAAGAGACATACAAAAAAAAATTAACTAAAAATTGGATAATCCAAAGTCATGAAGTGAATGAAGGGGAAAATTATTATACTGAAGAGTTAAGCACTAAATTTAGCTCTGAGGTTTCTATAACAGGCAAGTCGTAAAGGAAAATTAGATGGTTTATAGTCTTATCAAAGGGAACTTAGAATTTCTTTGGATGAAGAAACTATTTCTAGTATTCAATAACAGATGTTTATATCATGAGGGTATTTTCATAAAGATGCATCCTATAAAATTTCCACAGATTATATAGAAAATCTATTTCTATTATAATAGATTAACTTATAATAAATAAGTTGAAGATAGTAATGAAAACATTAAAAATTTATGAAGGAATTCTAAAGGAAACTGTTTATTAACATACCTGTCAAATCTCTATTCCTCCTGCTTTTAATGATAGACCATAGGTAAAGGAATTATTTTCATAAATTCTGCTCACCTAATTTTTATTTAAGATTTACTTATTCATTTTAGAGATAAAGAGCTGAAGAGGGGCAGGGAAAGGGAGAGAGAATCTCAAGCAGACTCCATGCTTAGCATAGATTCATGAACCCAAGATCACAACCCCAACTGAAACTAAGAGTCCGACATGCCTCCAACTTTGCCACCCAGGTGCCCCTGGTCACCAGATTTTCTAAAAGAAACTTAAAAATAATTTACCCTTTTATATCTCAAATTGGCATCTTATTGTTTTTTATCAAGTTTAAATACTTAGGATTAATGAAATTTCTGATATATTGTAATTATTAATATTTAAAATAAAAATGACATATTCTTTAAATGTATCCATAGAATTTAATTAGTCTAGTAATTTAGTATCTTCTAAAAATCAGTTTTAAGGTGTATGAGCAAGTTCTTAACCAGTATGTAGGAAAAACTTACTCTTCCTACTACATGTTTCTTTTACTCTTACATGATTATTACATTCGCAACACTTCTGACATAATAACACTTCCCACACTGGCAATTCTCTGTGGTAGCAGCTGGATGCCCTATAATTCAATTCAATTCTGACACTAGTTGGAGTTAGTGCAGACTCCCAGGCTAAGGGCTTAGTCCCACACGACTGCCCCCTACTTCAGATGCCAGTTGCAAGTAGTAGGTCCCGGGTCACCTTGGTTATTCAACCTTGCCTACAGATTGGAGGTTCCCATGACATCAATTAGATTCAGTTATTTGCTAGAATAGCTCACAGAACTCAACGAAATACTTACATTTAATATTTTGCTAAATAATAGAAGATGATAAAGGATATACATGACCTGCCAGATGAAGAGATACATAGGTAAGGTCCTAAAGGTCCCAGACATAGGACCTTCTGGCCCATTGGAGTTGGGATGTACCACTCTCCTGCCATATTTAGTCCATTTTTAGAGATCCTGCAAAATATTTCTGTGAAATTAATGTAGATCCCATAATACATGGTGGGAATGAAAAAAAAAATTAGAATTTCATCTAAGTAGACATGAATATAGATTTTCAGAATTCAATAAGGCATTCTATAAAAATTCATGAAAAAGTTGTCCTGTAAACCTAAATAGGTGTTTGAGAAAATATACAACACTATCTTGCTTCCAGTATGTAATCAATTTACTCCAAGATGTAATGTTGATCTGTTGGCAAGGTAGAATTTATATTAATATGTCCTCCTTGAAATCATGGTGAAAATATGTTACTGAGACAATCAGCACTAGTCAGTGAGAATCTCCTCCTCAATTTCTTTCTCATTCCTGAAAATGGTAAAATTATAGGGAAGGTATACTTCATAGCAAATTTTTCAGCATGATTTTTTAAAACTTTATACTTTCTAATTTTTAGATACATTAGTAAATAGATAAAGCATAGAGCCCTGCATGAGGGTGTCACTTCAATGAAATCAATTTCCACTAACATCACTGTTTCTTACTGACACGGTCTTTGTTTTGTTCTCATGTGTTGCTCCCTCAAAGCAATGGATTCCCTAAGGATAGTCAGTGGGTAGAACAGATGAAGTCACAAAACAATAATCATCATTTCTACCATCCCAATCCAAAATATATCTTAATTCAGAACTTCCAAATTACATTGGCAAGATTGATCGACATTGCTCTATGTCCCTATAATCTTTTTGTATTGCATTCCATTTAATGCCATATTTTATCCCTGATAAAAGTATATAAAAACTATGGGTTTATGGTGCCTAATTAAAAGAGCCTTTTCAGATATCAGTTTTTGAATTGCCTCTCTTTTTTCAGTGCCTCACAGATTTTTATATTCCAAGGCAGCGTGCACTGCTAAAGTGGTTAGGGTGTGTTACTCTCTTTGGGTGTAGTATGAGAAGTGTGGGTGTTAAAGGTGAAATGAAAGAGGAAAACTTGCACAATGTTCCTATTGCAGCTATTTTCTCAATCAACATTATTTTTTATGAAGGAGTGTATATTTTCACGGAAGATCTAGAAGTTGTATGAGCCTGTGTGCCACTCGGAAAGGTTTTCTGTACCCTCAAGGTATATTCAAATCCCTAGTTACATTTTAGACTACAGTTCAGATGTGCAGTTTTTCAGTTTGATGTTTGAAAGCTCTAAATACTGAGCCTGAATTCCTCTGGTTTAACTATAAGGATTTTGTGTCATTGGTTAGCTACCAGTCTCTTAACCACTATCTTGATTTTAATACCATATATTAGTTTTGCCTGCCTTAAAAAATTTTATACGCATAATTCAGCATGTATTTTTGTGTGGATGACTTATTTTCTTCCAGATTATTCTTAGGAAACTCATTCATTTTTATGTCACTGTGGTTAAAGGTTTATTTTTGTATTGCTTCCCATTCTGTGAATATACCATGATCTGTGTGTCTGATTTACAGGTGATGGAAATCTCAAGGTGTTTTCCATTTGGAGTTTTTGTAAATGATGTTACTATAAACTTTCAGAAGTTTCTTGGTCCCTTGATGGCAATTATCATTACCGGCCAGTGTAGAGAACTTTGATTCCTCTTCTTCAGGGTCCTAGTGGTAGGCTTGTTGAGGAATTCTTCTTGAGATTCTAACCATTTTTATGGAGATGAATACTCATGAAGAATGCTAAGTAGAGGCCCCAGGACTAGAAAACATGAAGCTACTCTAAGAAATTACTACTAAAGAGCACGCTCACCAGGTAAAGCCGTTTCTCCACAAAAGTCACACTTCAAAAATATGGGAAAAAATTGCAGCCATTTATTTACTTATTTTAGCTACTAGAATCTAGATATTTATTGCAAATGCAAATCATTAGGAAAAGTTCCTAGAAATAGACTTGTTGGACAAAATAGATACATTTTGAGGTTTCTGATTAAGGACCAGTAACATTTTACACACCATCACAATGTGTCAGAATGCCTATCTCCCTTACTAATGCCACATAGAGATTATTGCCAATTCTGGCTGAAAATGGGATCTCTATATTGTTTTTATTTTCATTGTTTTGATTGCAGGTGGTGTTGAAACAGTAGATCTAATCATGAGACAGAGCTTGGAGTGAGAAGAGAAGGAAAGGGAAGAGATAATTAAGCTTTTATTTAAGGTTTTCATTCTGATTTCTGTTATTAAAATGTGTAAATATAATTTTGGATAAAGTTCCCCCCTTTGTCATCTACCTCTCTGTTCTGGAATCCTTTTACTTATTTAATTATCTATTTTTCAACATTTCAGATTTCTAGGTGGAGCCGGAGGCAAGAGGCATGGGGTGGAGTCTAAGAGGCTGGGAACCATTAGGATTAGATGAGACCAGACGATTCCTTTTCTTCTACATTCCTACCAAAATTTAGATTATGAAGAGCACACATACACTGTGATAATACTATTCTACCTTTTTGAAAAAGCAGAAACATCTAAATTTTAAGATTTCAAAATAAATTTTGCCTTAGCAGTAATAAAGCACAAGGACACCAGTGTTACACAATGAAAGTTAATGGCAAACCAGTTTCCTTCATGTATTAGAGCACCTTGTCTATAGTATGTATTTTTAAAAGGTTGAAAGAATGAATGAACAAGAAAGTGAATGAAAAATGTTTACTTGCAAGATATGAATGCTAGCAGAAAAAAAAAATCAAGCTGGGAAATGTAAAATGGTTTTTAAATCTCTTTATGTCTTGCACCGGGGTGACTGAGTTGGTTAAACATCTGCCTTCAGCAGTTGGGTTGGGTTCCTTGTTCAGTGGGGAGCCTGCTGCTCTTTCTCACTGCTGCTCCTTCTGCTTGTGTTCTCTCTCTCTCTCTCTCTCTCTCTCTCTGTCAAATAAATAAAACTTTAAAAATTAAAATAAAAAATAAATTTTATGTCTACTGTTTACTAAAAATGTTAGAGGTTTGAGTTATCAAAAAATCAACGAGCAAAATATTGCTCATTGAAAGAAATAATGATTTTTATGTCGTCCATTGTTATGTATCAGTTTATGGGCCAGTATAGTTTGTCAAAAGCAAGCTAAGTGGGAGATTGCTGTGGAATATGCTACTAGGGGTTTTTTGGTAAATAAACATCCTATGGGGAGAGAAAAATAATTCCAAACATTATCAAAGAAAAATCCACTTTGATGGATATGCATTATTACTTCAGAGATTTTTTTCACTGTTGTTACAGCTAAACTGATAATTAGCCCTCATTTGTAATATTAAATATATAGATGAAATATTAGAAACACAATTAAAATAGCAATACTGTAGTATGCATTACAAAGTCTTTTCATAAAAACACCAAGCATTTGTTCCCAGGTAGGATTAAGACGTATGGAAATGGAGAGGAAATTCCAGAAGGACAGTTGGGGGCAAAGAATAAGGATCCATTCCTGTTAGCTTAGGTGATTGGAAATATTATAAGATGGATACAGAATTTAAAAAAATGAAAGTAAACTATCTTAGCAGATGCCATAAAATATTAGCACGTAATTCTTTTTAGTTTATAATCGTCCTTTTTGAGAAATGAAATGTTTAGATGCAAAGCATCTCAGGGAACTACCTTAGTAGAGACCATTCTTTGCTCCTATAATGTGTCTCCTTTATGATGACTTCAGTTATATTCAGTTTCAACTTCTTGCCCTTGCAAACTGATTACTTTCTCACTTCCTTTCTTTTCTTTTGTCATAATATATCTTTATTTAAGACTTCTGCTTACTTATGGCTTGTGTAGGTTTTTATTGTTTCAGAGATCCTGCTTACAGGCTTCTCTTTCTGTAGATATCCAGATTTGCTCATCATATTTCCTGATTTCCACTTTGTGTGGCTTATGGTCCAAATTCAGAGAGAGATCATCTAATTAAGTGAAAGATTCACAAAATACAAGGCATTTTTTGGTGTGACTTTTATGTTAGATAAACCCAGAAGCCATTTCAGGAAAATTGCCACTAGTGTTTGTTATTAACTGCTCTGGAGTTTATTTTCAGAAAACAAATTTCAGGAAACAAATTTCTATAATGGGGTCCTATCACTAGCCAAATTGCCTTGGCAGAGTTCTTAGATCACCTGTGTAAACGACATGCTTAGAAGAAGGTTGGACATAAGAGGAGTACGTTGAAATTTTTCAGGACGTTGTGAAACTGGCAGAGGGCTTCCATGGTATGCCTTCCAACCTTGTGAAAGGTGATAGTAAATAAGAATCTTAAAGATTCAAGAAAAATTTTTAAAAAGCTGAAACTACAAAACTCTTATCATTTTATGATGAAATCATTTAATACATCACAGTGCTGTCTACTGTCATTTATTTTTGCCAAGGAAATGTGCTTATAATGAATAACACATCCAGCACCTGGGTGGCTCAGTCAATTAAATGTCTGACGTTGGCTCAGGTCATGATCCCAGGGATGAAGTCCCACATTAGACTCCCTGCTCAGCAGGGAGCCTGCTTCTTTCTCCCTCTCTCTCTGCTTGCCACTCCTCCTGCTTATGCTCCTTCTCTTTCTTTTTCATAAATAAATAATAAATAAATAAACAAACTCTTTATAATGAATAACACTTCAGTTAACCTAAGAGAGTATTAAAAATGTAAAAATGTTGGTATTCTAATAGTTTATACATGGTCAGTCTTTCTGATTAAAATGCAGTGCTATAATAAATGTTGACTCTACCCTCAATTTCCGTAGTAAAATCATACTCAAACCATATTGAAATAATAAATCAAGCAAAAGAGTGCAGAGATCAGAAAGGACCACCTTGTATAAAAGTTGAAGTGACTTATTCAGAGAATTCCTTTACTCTTTACGGGTAGAGACCCATGGAGAAGTCAACTTTCAGTTTAGGAGGTAAAGGGATGGTGACTTACACATTTGACAGTAGTAGTTACTTTTAAAATTAAACAAAATGGGGTTTATCTTCAAAGTAAAGCTTTAGTTACCAAAGCCATATCATTATTCTGTTTATTGAACCTGAGAGTTTCCTTTCACAGTAAACAAGAAGATGTAATAGTTTCAGAGAGGGAGAAATGGGACCTTTTCTGGGAGCCTTATTGACTGTTCTTATGAACTTGTGAAATGTTTTCCTATTTTAGGTTAAGTATTAAGTAGAGTGACATGTGGCTGCACCATTTTTACACCCCCTTGTTAAGTGACATACACTTCCATACACTATTTGAAATAATAAGTGAGCAATTTGAATTGAGTGTAGGTGTTAGTAACATTTGCAGAATTTTCCACATTGTGCTCTTGGCTCCTGCCATTAGACTTTTAACTACTGAGAAATAAAGCTATAGACATTTCTAGTGATAACTCTGGCTAGTTTCCTTCATAATGCAAGTATGGAGCCAAATTTACCCACATGAAACACACATACAACTTGGTTTGGAGGAGAATTTCAGAATGGCAGTACCAAACCTAGGATAGTGCACTAGACATCATTTGTCCCTTGTTTTCATTTTATATAGGCTCAGAGAGGTCATTTTACACAAAAGCAAAAAAATTGCAAATAAAAATGGATATTTTACTAAAGAGAGGATATAGGCATATCTCACTTTATTGTACTTTGCAGATACTGAGACTTTTTTGTTTTGTTTTGTTTTTGTTTCTTTAACGAACTGAAGGTTTGTGGCAATCCTGTGTGGAGTAAATCTTTTGGCACCATTTTTCCAGAAGCACTTGCTCACTTTGTGTGTCTGTGTCACATTTTGATAATTCTCGTAATATTTGAGATTTTTTCGTTACATTTGTTAATATAGATCTATTATCGGTGATCTTTGATGTTACTGCTGTAGTTGTTTTGGAGAACCACCAACCGGGCCTATACAAAATGGCAAGCATAAACAATAAACGTATGTGCCCTGACTGCACTAACCAGCAATTCCTCGGTTTCTCTCCTTCTTCTCAGACCTCCATATTCCCTGAGGCACAACAATGTTGAAATTAGGCAAATTAATATCCCTACAATGGCCCTTGTTAAGTGTTCAAGTGAAAGGAAGAGTCACACATCCCTCACTTTAAATCAAAAGCTAAAATTTATTAAGCTTAGCGAGGAAGGTATATCAAAACCAAGATAGGCTGAAAGCTAGGTCTCTTGCACCAAAGAGTTAATCAAATTGTGACTGCAGAGGAAAAGTTTTTGAAGGAAATTAAAAGTGCTACTCTAGTGAACACACAAACGATGAGGAAGTAAACCAGCCTTATTGCTGATAGGCAGAAAGTTTCAGTGGGTAGATCAAACCAGCTATGACATTCCCTTAAGCCTAATAAGCCTGATCCAGAGCAAGGCCCTAACTCTCTTCAATTCTTTGAAGGATGAGAGAGGTGAGAAAACCGCAGAAGAAAAGTGTGAAGCTAGCCGAGGTTGGTTCATGAGTTTTAAGGAAAGAAGTCATGTCCATAACATTGAAGTGCAAGGTGAAGCAGCAGGTGCCAATTTAGAAGCTGCAGCAAGGAATCCAGAAGATTTAGCTAAGATAAGCAGTGAAGGGTGGCTACAATAAACAGATTTTCAATGTAGATGAAAACAACTTTGTATTTGGAAGAAATTGCCATCTAGGACTTTTATAGCTAAGGAGAAGTCAGTGCCTGGCTTCAGAGTTTCAGAGGACAGACTGACTCGTTAATGGCTGATGCAACTAACTGGCGCCTCTACGTTGAAGCCAGTGCTCGTTGACCATTCTGAAAATAGGTCTCTTAAGAATTCTGCTCACTCTGCTCTGCTTGTGCTTTAGAGATAGAATAACAAAGACTGAATGACACAACGGCACATCTGTTTACAACAGGGTTTGCTGACTATTGCAAGCCCACTCTTCAGATCTCCTGCTCAGAAGAAACAATTTCTTTCAAAATATTGCTGCAAACTGACAATGCACCTGGTCACCCAAGAGCTCGGACGGACATGTACAAGAGGTTAATATTTTCACGCTTCCTAACATAACATGGTTCCAGCTCATGGATCGAGGAGTAATTTCGACTTAAAGTTTTGCTTTTTAAGAAAAAAACATTTTCATGAGGCATCGCAGCCAATAGATAGTGATTTCTCTGATGGATCTGGCCATAGTAAATTAGATACCTTCTGGAAAGAGTCACCATTCTACGTGCCATTAAGAATATTTGTGATTCGTGGGAAAATTTTGGTCAAATATCAGCAGGAGTGCAGGAGTTTGGAAGAGGTTGATTCCAAACCTAATGGATGACTTTGAAGGACCCAAGACCAGTGGGGAAATAGTGGACCAGTGGATATAGTGGAAACAGAAAGGTCTGGAATCAGAAGTGAGTCTGAAGATTTGACTAAATTGCTTCAATCTCATGAAAAAAACCTAAATATAAGTTGCTTCTTATGTTTGAGCAAAGAAAGTGGTTTTTTGAGTTGGAATCTACTCCTAGTGAAGATGCTGTGAAGATTGTTGAAATGACAACAAAGGATTTAGAATATTATATGATAAAGCAGCAGTAGAGTTTGAGAGGATTCACTCCCAATTTTCAAAGGTTCTGTTGTGGGTGAAATGCTATCAGACAGCATCAATGCTACAGAGAAATCATTTGTGAAAGGAAGAGTCAATCAATACAGCAAATTTTATTGTCTTATTTTAAGAAATTTCCACAGCCACCCCAGGCTTCAACAACCACCATTCTGATCAGTCAGCAGCCCATCAACATTGAGGCAACAATTTCTACTAGCAGGAGAGCCTGGGTGGCTCAGTAAGGGTAAGCGTATAACTCTTGATTTCAGCTCAGGTTAGGATCTCGGGGTTGTGGAATCAAGCCCCACATGCGGCTGTGGGCTCAAGGTGGAGTCTGCTTGAAGATTCTCCCTCTGTCCTTCCTCCTACTTGTGTGAGCATAGGCTTTCTCTCTCTCTCTCTCTCTCCCCCAAATAAATAAATCTTAAAAAAAAAAAAAGGAATTTCCACTAGCAAAACTATAACTTGCTGAAAGCTCAGATCATAGATAGCATTTTTTAGCAATAAAGTATTATTAAATTAAGGTACGTACATTGTTTTACGAAACATAATGCACTTAATAACACTTAACATAACACTTAATAGACTATAGTATAATGTAAACATAACTTTTATATGTACCGGGAAACCAAAAAATTCATTTGACTAGCTTTATTATGATATTTTCTTTATCGTAGGGGGCTGAAACCAAACCTGCAATATCCCTGACGTATGCCTGTATATGTATGGAACCATTTTAAATGGTTTACTCTGTTTTCTCCCATATTTATAAGTAAAAAGATTTTTTCATATTTTATTTAAGTTCCTTTATTTTGTAATGAGCACAGAAGTTTAGAGACTTAATTTACACTTAATTTTTGAAGGAAACTCAGCACATGTTACAACCCTAATTAACATTTTTTACTTTAACTTATCAGATACTGTAGGGGTATACACAAGTTTCTACAGTGTTCCTGTTATACGATTTAAAACATTCCCACTGTGGAATGTCATCAGTGTCTGTTGTTGGGACACATTTGAATAACATTCTGCTCATTATAAGGAAATCCCATCAATTTAATTAAATAAGAAACAAGTGAAATATACAGCCTCTTAGCTCACATGTAGTCTCTCTGCTGCATCATTTCGCTCTTGTTGACAGGCTCCTTGATGCTTTCACATGGGATTCTTTCACAACATCTTAGGCTCTTAGAGGTCAGGGACTACATTTTATTTTCTTCAACATTCCCAGTGTATGGCACAATATTGTGAACATAGTCATTTTAATAAGTAAATGATTATTTGCTAAGTAATTATGTTATACTTGAGAGCACTCATACATGAGGTCGGTCGGTTATTAAACAAGTAGTAATTAAGCAAGTGAGAAGTCATACATGCCTTTCATTTAGTTTTCACTTTTTCTCTTTCCATTTGATTTTTTTGCTGATAATGGTTCCCTAAGAATACCTAGAACAAATCCTCAGATATCTGTGCCTTGTATATTGTAAGAAGGTGCCTACTATTCAGTTGTTCTTCTGTGAGTAAACTGTCTGAAATTGAATTCTTGAAGTGATTTTGGAGATGAAAGGGTTGCAAGCATTGAACTCTCATGGCTGCTAATACTCTAAACTTCAATAGATCTTAGAGAAATTTATCAGAATTGAAGGATTTTATGAATTTTTACATTTTATCAAGTATTTTAATAGTTATTATGAAGTACAAATCAGAAAATGGTAAATAATGAAGTGGGAATTTTTGAAATGAAAGGATAAATCTATCGAGAATCCGAGATTAGCTAATCCTGTTTTAGGTGGAGTAAGAAAACCTGGAATTGGGCACATGATCAGGATGGGCACATATGCATAAATTGTCCCTGGTTGAGTACTATAAAAACGTCTTAGGCAATTTATCACAAACAGGTAACTTATAGATATGTCTTATTTGACATGTGTAATATTTTGTAAACATTTGAATATGTTGTAAACACTTAAAAGTCAAAAATTTTTACTTAAAAATTTGAATTTGTGGTTCTCTTGGACCGTCAGATCTGGCAATTCTGGTTTAACATCTTAGCCACAGCTACAGTTGACTAAATCAGCAGGCTGCTTTTGATGAAGTAGTTACTGTTATTTACAGAATGGTTATATGGTTTTTAGGTCCCCTACAGTTGTCACTAGTTTCTTTCACCTATTTACATGATCTGCCCAGCACCTTTGCTTTTTGTTTTGTAGGTAGTATCTCAAGCCCACAGATCTACGTTCTTGAATTACTAGAATTAACTCAATGGGCTCATTGAACTACATTCAAAGCTGGAATGAGATAGTATAGATCTGTATTGTTCAATATAGTGGCCACTTCACATATACAATTATTTAAATTTAAATTCACTAAAATTAAACAAAAAAAAATAGGGGGAATAGGGGAAGGGGATTAAAAGATACAAACTTCCAGAATATAGTTAACAATATGTAACAACTTTTCATGGGGCCAAATGGTAACTAGACTTAAGGTGGTGATCACTTTGTAATGTGTGTGTGTGTGTGTGTGTGTATATATATATATATATACATATTTTACATATATACATACATAATTTACATATATATTTTATATATGCATATATATATATAAATCACTGTGTTGTGCCCTGAAACTAATACAATAGTGTATGCCATCTACACTTCAATAAAAAAATTTAAAGATTCAATTGTACTAGCTGTATTTCTGCTGCATTTCAAGCTGTCCTTTCATATAGATTGAGAAAATTTTTATCATTGCAGAAAGTTTTATTAGACAATACTGATATAGAAAGTAAACTCTTTACAAGTGACAGTGACAAAAGCTAAATCAAGGGTAGTAGCTGCAAATTGAAAATGCTGAAAAAAAAAAGAAAAGAAAATGCTGCAGCTCAAATAAGTAAGCATCCAGCACCCACTGAATTAAGGTATAGAAAGTGGGAAGTGTTTAAAAAGATAATCCAAATCTCCTTAAATCTATTTAAGCACACTGGCCCAAATGGATTGCATTCTAAGGAAATGGAAGTATTTGTACATGGAATGGGAAAACTTACTACTGACACTGAGGTTATGAACAGTTGGATTTCTAGAAGAAAAAAAAAAAACCTGGAAAAAAATCCTGGAAACTATATACAAGGGCACTTATTAATCTTTGGGTGGGCATAATTACATAATGGACCCCCAAACTGATGGCTTAGGAATACGTAAGAAAACAATTGCATAATGAGCCAGCTTAAGAGAAGAACAAGTAATGGCAAAATACCTATTAACTTGGCCCACTGCATTGAAATAATTTTAATGAAAAACTTCAAGACATTTTATTGTCTTCCCTAATAGTGATTTGCCTAGCTAATCTTCAAGGTCTCTTCAAGTTCAAAAATATTATGCTTTTATTACTGAAAGAAGAATGTCTTTGAATACAAGATTTGGAATAATAGATAGATTTATAGCTGAGTCAATAACTTTACTTAAAATATAATCACTAAATAGATGGTAATTCAGGAGGGATCTCTTGTGGCATTCCATAAAATTAGAAGATTATACGTTGAGATGTGTCATGTTTTATATTTTTGTCAATGATTTGAATGAATGAATTCATACAAGGCAAGATTATTAAATTATCAGTGACACAAAGATGGGAGGAAAAGTTAATATATGCAATGTCAGAATTAAAATTTGAACAGATTTGATGTCTCAAAACTAACAAGAGTTAGATGAATTTTTTTTTAAGGTGATGCTTAATGGAGAATTTTTTTAAGGGCATAGACTGGTATTTCTTAAGAAGTTATGAATTTTAGACTCAAAATTCAGACTAACTTGACAGCCTGAAATCTGGGTTGAATTAAACAAGGTGGTTGGTGGTGATACCCTAGTATTCAACCTAAAATAAAACCAGCTATCATGATACACCTGCTCCTTGAAATACCTTCTTTGCTTGATTTCAGAAAAGCAAGCTCCTTATAGTTCTACAACTACTCCTCCTCTGTTGTCTACACTGATTCATCTTCATCTCCTCTCTCTTTCTTTAAATTTTATCTATTTGACAGACAGAGAGTAGGAGCAGGGGAAGAGGGAGAAGCAGACTCCCCACTGAGCATGGAGTCCTATGTGGTGCTCAATCCTATAACCCCCGAGATCATGACCTGAGCCCAAGGTAGTTACTGAGCCATCCAGGTGCCCCATTTTCCTCTATTTCTTAGAGAGCATTCATGCTTGTACCATTGAATCTGTGTGGTGACTCTTCCAGTTTTAAATCTCTGAACTGTGTATTCACATATCCAGCAGCCTACTTGCATAGGCATCTCCTCTTGAATTTCCGGTAGAAATTATCTCATACTTCCATGCATATTCCCAGTAGAAATACCTCATACTTCTGTGGGCCCAGTTCCTCATTTTGTCTTCTAGACTTGCACCACCTTCAGTGTTCTCCATCCCAATTAACTTTATTCTCTAGTTCAGGACAAAAATTTGGAGTCATTCTTGACTCTTCACTTTTTCTTACCTCTAAATGTAGTCAGTCAGAAAATTTTGCCTAAATAATTCTAGATTGCCTAGGTTTTCAACATCTCCACTGGTCTAGTTTACCATCCGCTCTCACCTGGATATTTCAGTAGCCTCCTAACTCTCTCTCTGTTCTCACCCTTGCTATATCCTTTGTACTTTGAACTTTGTAGTCAGGTTAATCCAGTTAAATATTACCCTGTCACTATGAGACCCAGTGTCTTCCAATCAGGACCCTTCTCACTCAAAATACATCCCTAAAGTCTCTACAATGGTCTGTAAGTCTTTCCTCTCCCATTTCATTTCTGGCCTAATGTAATTCTCTGCTACCACATTGACCTCTCTCTATTCTCTAACACAGCAGGTCCACGCTTACCTCAGGGCATTGCACTCTGCCTGTAATACTTTTTCTCCAAAGTAGTTTTTGTTGCTCATTCCCTCATATCTTTCACATTTTTAGTCAGGTATTATTTTCTCATGAGACTATCCTATTTAAGCTGTCTGTGTAAATATTTTCAGTTTCTCCTAATGTCAGACTTTCTTCCATACTTAATTTTTCTCCAGAACATATATTACCTTCTAAACCACAGTATAACTGGGACACCTGGGTGGCTCAGTAAGTTACGTGTCTGCCTTTGGCTCAGGTCTTAATCTCATGGTCCTTGGGATGGAGTCTCACGTTGGGTTCCCTGCTCAGAGAGGAGTCTGTTTCTTGCCTCTCCCTCTGCCCCTCCCCACAGCTCCAGTGCTCGCTCTTTGTCTCAAATAAATAAATAAATAAATAAATAAATAAATAAATAATAAAATCTTTAAAAAAAAACAACAGTATAACTTACACATTTTTGCTATCTGTCTTTGCCCGCTAAAATATAAATTCCTAATGCCAAGAAATTCTTTCTATTTTATTCACCATTTTATCCCTTACTCCTAAATTACTGTTAACTTACAGTAGGTGCACAGAAATTATTTCTGAATGAATGCATTTATTTATGTGGGAGCAAAAGAAAGAATGACTCAATAAAGCTACTGTGGAAAAGGTAAAGGATTTACCTAAGTTCGATGTTCATCATTGCTGAGGCATCTAAGAAAGACATCTTGGTTTATAGGAATGAAGTCTAGATTAAGAGGCATCAAAGCCCTCTGTGGTGCCCCAGCACAAACTATTATTTTGCCTTTATGGCTTTGAAGACGACACTTGAAAAGCATCAGTTTTAATGGAGAGTGTTAGAAACTTAAAAAAAATGATTTAGAAGTTGTTCGATGAAAAAATACATTTATTATGAGTAGATTCAGAAAGTACTAGTAGTAATGGGTGAAAATTACTGATCTAGTATCAGTGTTTAAGACAGTATCATCAATATTCTTTATAATTGCCATTTAAAATGGTGTGATCTGTAATTGTCAGTAGGAAGCTTCCTTTTTGAGGGAGTACTCAAGCAGAGGCCAGATCGTTAACTGTCTAGAAAATTATAGAATGAGATGTGTAATGGGTAGAAAGAGAGGCTTGTAGATCCCATCTGAGTCCTAATATTCTATAATTTTTACTACTAAGCAGAGATTGATGCACAGATATAGCTGTGTGAGTAGTTATGTATGTATGTATATAGATTAGGTTTATGTAGAATTTATGTACATAATTGGCATATATATACACATATATATACACACATACATATATTACAGAAATATGCCAGTTTTATTTTTACAGACATTAATTTGATCCTAGAAATTACATTATTGCATGTAAAACTCATCAACCTTTGCCTAAGCTTGGAGTTCAGACCCTACAACCTGTTTCCTTCTAGTGTTTTCTCCTTTCTGGGACATCAAATTCCATGTACAAAGTCAAGGCCGTTAGACGATAAGCATAACTTTGGGCCTTTAAAAGATCAAGAGCTGACCATATGGATAAACATTTTTACCATTTACTGCTTCAACCAAGTTTTAAATTTTATCCAATATAAATTATTTTCCCACAGAACACACAATTATAACTATGGTTCTCTATTACAAAACCCATTTCCTTATAAGTTATTTCTTAAGGTTTTTCATATTCAGGCAGTTTTCTGGAAGTGACAAGCATGAATTAAACCTAACCGGTATGAAGTTTATATGTCGACACATGAGGTTATCTTTTATTTACCGAAGTAGGTCAAAAGGAACGAGAAGGAAAAAATAAATCAATGATCTGGCAAGATGAGTGAAAGTTCATATTGTCTATTGTTTCAGAGAGCAGGTGTTGTATTTATTATTGCTGTGAAACTTGAGAGGTGGTTGGGTGAGAATTTTCAGTTGTATTCCAGATAAAATTCCCTTGTGAATGAACTGCTTCCAAAAGTTGATAACACAGTTGTCAAAGAAGCATCTAGCCTATTAGATTTAAATATTCATATATATGTCACTGTTTACAATAGTAATTATTTTTAAGTGACTCCATACCAGGGTTTCTGAAACTTTAATTACAGAAAGAAAAAAATATAAATACAGATCCCTGGGCCTTACATCCAGATAGTCTGAGTCTTCAGGTCAGGATAACATAGAGACATGCTTATTTAATGAACCCTTGGCCTCCCTCTACCGCATGGTATAGATGGTCTATGGACCACGCTTTACCTAACACTCTAAACCTTTATGTACACCCGTATTTTTAAATCAAAGGTGTCCTTTTGTATGCCTGGTTTATACTACATAGATATGTAATAGAGTAAAAGTCCATTTGTGTTTAGGTCTAGACTTTTTAGTGTTTTTTTCCTCATTACACATATTTATTCTAGCAAATTCTTTCATCATGTCTTCCAAAATGTATGTGGAAGGACACACAACAAAATAATTTTCTTTCCTAGCTGAGGCCTCTCACTTTGCAGACACATATTTGGGGAGGGAGCACCCTCATGTGGTTATATGATGCTAATGTTCCAAAATTTTATTTTATGTCTTAGGCAATGAGAAGAAATTGCCGGTAACAGCACCACCAACCCATTGGATTGTTTTGTTTCCAGAGTTTTTAGAGGACCCTTTTTTTTTTCCTGGTTTGTGTGTTGGGGGGGGTGTTAGCTTGCAAAAATGGTCCCATTCCCACTTGCACTTTCAGGTTCCCATAACTGTGACATCCTTTATTGCTTCAAGAAGCCTGTCTCAGTACTAATGTTAAGTCATAATGAAATAAAATTAAGTTTCTGGGGACATGGGACTCATCAACACACAATTACAGCATTCTGGTTTTGGTGTTTGTTTTTAAGCAGGTTCCACACCCAGCATGGAGCCCAACTCAGGGCTTGAACTCAGCACCGTGAGATCAAGATCTGAGCTGATATCAAGAGATGGATGCTTATCCAAATGAGCCACCCAGACACCCAGTGTTCTGTTATTATTTAGGGGTTTTTCTGGACCATGGGAATAATTTAACTTTGTTTCAAAATCCTAAATGAAATATCAAAAATATTCTAAGGTTTAGGGAAATTTTTGAATTGGACATTAAGTGTTTCACAAACAACAACAAAAAATAACTTTTTTATACAAACAAAACTGCCCCTGAACTTGATTACAAAATCTTTTGGATGACAAACCTTTTTGTAGAGAACCTATATCCCACTTACTTTTACTGTTGTGTTTGGGGAGTGTTAGACACTGTAAAAAAAATAAACAAAAACAAACAAACAAACAAAAAACCCCAGTAACTCCAGCCAAAAGAATGACATTAACAACAGTAAACAAAAAAGATAATTAAAATTTTCTATTTTTATTGTTTTATGGTATAAATTTGCTTTGTATTAATATTTGTCAAATATAAGCAAGAAGCACATACTTAATATGAATAATACATTAAGCATGTAAAAAAGAAATCTATGAAATTACTGAACGATTTTAAGATTGCTGATAGGTTGGCCATTGCAACCTAGAAGAATTATATTAATTTGAACTTATACTAATAAAGAATAAAATAATAGTAGTAGTAATAGTAGTGGCAGTAGTAATAATAGTAGTAGTAACAATAGTAATATTGAAGAATAGCGTGCAGCCTATGGCAGTAGGTTACAGAGAAAATATAAAAAGAGTATGGAAATAGTGTGATAGAAATAGAGAAAGAATAATTTAGATAATTTACTATAGGAAACTGAAATCAATTTGAAATTACAAAGTACGGAGTCATAATCACATCTAAAGAATATAAGCAATTAAATGAGATATAAGATGCAAGGAAATAATTTAGGAGAAAAATAATTACTTGGCAGAGCCCTAAAGCTTATTAGAATAATAAAGAGCAGAAATACTTCAGTAATCGTGATCAGTGCTGTAAATGACCAACGATGAAAATCATAAGAAAGCCTAAGAAAACTATACTAGTGAAAGTAATCCTAAAGGAGATGTACTAAGTATTTGAATTATTAGAGAAAGGATTTATTAAGGATTTGAATCCGCAGGAAAGATGATTGGCATCACCAATCATGAGAATAAAAATTGATAACGGCTCAGAAAAAGAAAGAAAATCCACAAAGTCAATAGGGGGAGAGATGGTACACCGAGAATTCTTTATCTCTGTAGCATATAAATGACATATCAAAGCAAGGGAAAGGCAATTTCTTTTTTTTTTTTTTTAATTTTATTTATTCATGAGAGAGACACAGAGAGAGAGGAGAGGTAGAGACTCAGGCAGAGGGGAGAAGCAGGCCCCATGCGGGGAGCCCGATGTGGGACTGGATCCCAGGACCCAGGATCACACCCTGGGCTGAAGGCAGTGCTAAACCGCTGAGCCACCCAGGGATCCCATGGGAAAGGCATTGTCATACAAGACTCAGGAATTGTACAATCCAGGTATTCTTCCGGAAAAATTTCCTTGAAGACATAGATAAAGAAGAGGAGAATGGAAATAAGAAGGTACAGGTAAAGACTTTGTTAGGGGGCATTTTTTTTTTTTTTTTGAGAACATTTGCCCTTTAATTTGCATTTAAAATCAGTTTCTTTAAATATTTTAGTTATAGTTCTGAATAGTGAAGACAGAGTGGATGGTGCAGGCACTCAGCATCAGCTCCCAACCCCCCTCCCCCAGGCCTTGCTTCTCTGCTCAAGATCCAAAGGGGCTCCTGGTGTCAAGTGGCCACTGCCTCAGGCCCGGATGCAGCTGGATGCGAAGTGAAGAAGCCCAGCAGCTTTCGTGACAAGTATTTAAACTTGCTCCAGACAATTCCAATGATTGTACCCAGACCAAGGGGCAGCATCACCTCAGAGGTGTGTTAACATCTTGGGGCTGGTTTCCACCACCATCCGCCCTCCCCAAGACCCGCGGTTCTGCAGATGAAGCGCTTAGACCCCACTCCCCAAGGGCCCTGATGCAGAGAAGCAGAGCTTCAGTCCCAGTGCTTCCACCCAGGGCCTTTAAAAGCTCACATCAACCCAGGCCAGTCCACAGAAGCCTCCTCACCCCAACCTCACCAGGCTCTGGCCCTTGGCACCACACCCTGTCCCACTGCCATGCGCTACAATGGTTCCAGCAGCCCAGAAAGGCCATACAACACAATATTACTTGAAAATTGTGTAAAAAACCCACAAAAGATAGGCAGTATCCTACAAAATTTTAAAAAACAGTATGGGGGCAAAATGAAACATGATTTAAATCAATATAAGTAAAATCAAATATACCTATTAAAATATAATAATTATGAGCTTAGAAGTAAAAGGAAAAATACTTTCAGTGTGAGTTAAAGCATTAACTTTATGCTGTCCTAAGATATATATTCAAAATCATGCTTTGTTTATAATAATGTATGCAAATTGACACTTTGTCAATTATTTTAACTACAAGACATGTTATGACCACTGGCATGACTCAAAGTAGGTACTACTGTTTCTATTTTTAATGTATAAGAAGACTGACACTTAGAAAATATTATAGATTTGAGCAAATTCAGTATTTAAATGAATGCTGTAACCCTGACCTTCTGACTACTAAATTTGGTGTTTTTCCTGGTACATTATAACACAGAATTTTCATTTTATCAGTTTCTAACATACACCATTATATCTAGAGAATAAATTACTTTTTAAAATCATTTTACAATTACATGAATGTTGATCGTAGACCATCAGGAAAATACAGACAAAATGGAACTAGAATGAAGGAGACAAGCCCATGTGTTTAATCAAGTCAATGTCGTATGCCTGGGTTTTAGGATTTCTTTATTCTGCTGACTTTGCCAGGAGCTCGCTGTTCTTTACTTGCTTGCTTATTCATAAAATGAGTCAATATTATTAATTATACTTATCACTGTAGGATACTTGAGAGAAGAATGACGTAATACTTTTTTTGTTTTGTTGTTTAAGGTTTTTATTTGAATTCTAGTTAACATGTGCTGTAACACTGGTTTCAGGAGTAGAATGCAGTGATGCATCACTTACAGATGACACTCAGTACTCGTCACAAGTGCCCTCCTTAATACCCATCACCCATTTAGCTCATCCCCCACCCACCTACCCTTCAGCAACCCTCAGTTTGTTCCCTACAGTTAAGAGTCTCTTATCTTTTGCTTTCCTTTCCTTTGTTTCTCATCTTCTTCTATTTTCACTTTTTTTCCCTTAAATTCCACATACGAGTGAAATCATATGGCATTTGTCTTTCTCTGACTGACTTGTTTTGCTTAACATAACACACTCCAGCTCCACCCATGGCAAGATCTCATTATTTTTGATGGCTGAGTAATATTTCATTATATACTACGTCTTCTTTATCCATTCACCAGTCAGTGGACATTAGGCTACTGTTGATAATGCTGCTCTTCCCATAATTTGGCTACTGTTGATAATGCTGCTATAAACACCAGGGTGCACGTGTCCCTTTGAATCCGTATTGTAATCTAGGCATTAGCATCTACCGGGCTTCAAACCTTTCTTATAAGAATGAAAACCAAAAAAATAAAAAATAATAAAAAAAGAATGAAAACCAACATATTCTAAACATTGCTGTGATCAGTGTAGCCCAAGTTGTGTGTGGGTCCCAAGCAGGGATCTGTATCTCTTTGATTCAGTTCCTCATTGCCAACGCTCCACTTCATACTTGCTCCTTTTGCTACTGGATATACTGTTGTTGAATTAATTAATTGATCAGCTACTTAGTTGTTCAGTAAAAAGAGGCTTAAACTTTCTAAGTGGAAAGCATCTTTGCTTAGGATGTTTGAAAGAGGATTTGTTGAGGCAAACTAAAGCTACTCTTTAAAATTAATTATGTTAATATTATAAGAATATAACTTAGAAACATGCTTTAAAAATTGAAAACAGATGCAGTATGGATCTGTAGTTGTTGGCTACCCAACCTTTCTCAAAAAAAGAGACAGTCTGGCTCGCTCTTCAGTTTCCCATCGCTCCCACAGGCAAAGGTTAATATTCTCTCCCACCGAGCACCATGGCTTATATTAGAGTGGCTATATCTGCTGAATTTATTTACAAATTTCAGAGTTTGGAGCCACTGTGGGTGCAACTACTCAAAGAGAAACATTAAAATTACCAGCTTAATCAATTGCCATTCGGTGGCTCTTGATTTCTGCTTTCGTATGTGACTTATATGAACCACGAGGAAGTGGATGACAGGTATACTGTCGGCGTTTGCAAAATATGTTTTCCAGCCGCCTGTGGGGCAATTTGATTAAAACACACACACACAAACACACACACACACACACACACACATGTTTGGTTGTTATCCAATTTCTTTTTCCTTAGTTCTCAGTACTAGATCCAAGTGTCAGTCTGTCTATACTGTATGCATGGGAAGTGTGGGAGACTAATGGTTTTTATAAGCTATGGCAATTTTAGAATATATGATATTTAGTCTGGATCTCGTTCTTCCTTTATACTACCAGTAACTGGAGAGAGGAGGCCTTTCATTTAGTTCGTCTGCTTTCTACCCCTGACTCACTTGCTTTCTTTTTTTTTTTTTTTAATTTTTTATTTATTTATGATAGTCACACAGAGAGAGAGAGAGGGGCAGAGACACAGGCAGAGGGAGAAGCAGGCTCCATGCACCGGGAGCCCGACGTGGGATTCGATTCCAGGTCTCCAGGATCGCGCCCTGAGCCAAAGGCAGGCGCTAAACCGCTGCGCCACCCAGGGATCCTTCACTTGCTTTCTGACTCTGAGCAAATAATCATCTCTTTTGGTCTATAGTTTCATCATCTTTAAGAGAATTAAACAAATGGCCTCAAACGTCTGTTTCATCTCTGTAATACAAGTCTTAGAGAACTATTGGGTTGAAACATATGAAGATGACACTTTCTAGGCCAAATTGTTGGATGTTGGAGTTTCATATGATTAGTCTTCGTAATTGGATATCTTGGAGGACTGAAGATATTTTCAGGAGGTGGCCTTGCTATTAGTTACCTTGGAGGACATGTCATTCTCTTCGTTCTTTAGTAGTCTGAGATTCTGAGCTCTATTAGAGCACAGTCTCCATTTTTTAGTATTTTATGCCCTTGTGCCTAGAACAGTGTCTGGCAAATACTAGACACAGAGTAAATGTTTGCTGATTGAACTGTATTATGACTTAAAATCATTAAATTCTACAGAATTATAATGATTAATAATGATGATAATCAGACATGTTGAAATACCAGAGTAGGTAATATCAAAGGTGAAATTTCTGACAGCTCTTTTAATGGGAAGGTGACAAGTTAATCTTAGCTAAAATAATCAAAGGTGTGGCACAGCAGACAAAGATGTAAAAGCTGTGTCAGTACAGGGCTTAACATGGTTTTATGAATATTACTTTTAAAATATATTCATTCTTGTAATCATAAATATATGTCTAAAAACATTTTAAAAAGTTTAAAGAAAAATAATTTATAATTACCGCCCCCCGCAGAGAAAAAATAATAAAATTGGAGCCATGTGTAATACCTTCTTATAACATTATCATTTGCCATGTTGTCAAATATTCCTTGAAAACATTTTTTATGTTTTTTTTATTTTTTTTAGGTTGTATGTGATTTTACTTAAGGTGTACAATGTGATGATTTAATATATGCACACACTGTGAAATGATTACCACAATCAGGTTAATTATACATCCATCTCCTCATTTACCTCTATGCGTATGTGCGCAAATGTGTATGTGAGTGTGTGTATGATGAACACTTAATATCTACCCTTGTAGCAAATTTCAAATATGGGGTAATTTATGGTAATTATTAGCTATCATTACTGATGTTGTACATTAGATCTTCAGAACCTTATAACTGAACGTTTGTACCCTTTGACCAGCATTTCCCCGTCTTTCCCTGGCTCCCAGCCCCCCAGCCCTTGGCAATCAATCACTGTCTACTCTCTGGTTCTATGAGTTTAACTTTTTTAAGATGCCATAGGTAGGTGAGATTATATAGTGCTTGTCTTGCTTGTTTTTCTGTGTCTGTATTTTCACAATATCCATGTTGTGAAAAGCAACAGATGTTCCTTCTTTTTTTATAACTGAATAATATTACGTTGTATGTACATTTATAGCATGTGTGTATATAATATATATATCATATACACACTTTCTCTTCACATTTCCTTTATTCATTTGTTGATGGACACGTAGGTTGTTGTCATATCTTACCTATCGTGAATAATGCTACAATGAGCATGGGAGAGCAAATATCTATTCAAGATACTGATTTCATTTTCTTTGAATATAAATCCAGAATTGCTGGATTGTATGATAGTTCTATTTTTAGTTTATCAAGGAATCTTCATATACTTTCCATAATGGCTATATCAATTTACATTCCTGTGAGCAGTGCACAATCACTTTCTTTTTACCACATCTTCACCAACACTTGCTACTCTTGGCTTTTTGGTAACAGTTGCTCTAATAGATAAGAGGCAATATGTCACGGTGTTTTTTTTTTTTAACGATTTTAAAAAATTTATTCACGAGAGCCACAGAGAAAGAGGTAGAGACACAAGCAGAGGGAGAAGCAGGCTCCATGCAGGGAGCCCGATGTGGGACTCGATCCCGGGACCCTGGGGTCATGCCCTGATCTGAAGGCAGATGCTCAACCACTGAACCACCCAGGCGTCCCTCTTACTATGGTTTTAATTTGTGTTTTTCTGATAACTAGTGATGTTAAGCCCCTTTTTATCTTTTTGTTGACTGTTTATATGCCTTCTTTGAAAAAATGTCAGGTCCTATGCCCGTTTTAAATTGGATTGATTTTTTTTGTTGTTGTTGTTGTTAAGTTGTAGAAGTTTTTTTTTTTTTTTTAAGTATATTTAGGGTAATTAAAATTTAAATATATTTATTAGTTCTATGTTTTACATTTTTTCCCATTGCATAGTTTGACTTTTCATTTTGTTGCCTGTTTCCTTTATTGTGCAGAAGCTTTGCAGTTTGATGCAATCCCACTTGTTGATTTTTACCTTTGTTACCTTTGCATTTGGGTACCATATCCAGAAAATCTTTGACAAGACCACTGTCAGAGAGCTTTTCCTCTAAGATTTCTTCTAGGAGTTTTATGATTTCAGGTCTTGCATATAAGTCTTTAATCTATTTCAAGTTAACTTGAATGTCATTGAAATTTTGATAAGGATTGCCGTGAATCCGTAGATTGTTTTAGATAGTATGATCATTTTTACAATATTAAATCTTTGACTCCATGATCATGGAATATCTTTCAATTTATTCATGTCTACTTCAGTTTCTTTCATCAATGTCTTGTAATTTCCAGGGTGCAGGTCTTTCACTTCCTTGGTATTCAGTTTAGTCCTAAATATTTTATTCGTTCTGTTGCTATTGTAAATGGGATAGTTTTCTTAAGTTCTTTTTCAGATAGTTCCTTGTTGGTATATAGAAATGCAACTGATTTTTGTCTACTGATTTTATATCCTGCAACTTTACTGAATTCATTTATTCTACATTGTTGTATGTGCATGGGGGAGGAGTCTTTGGGGTTTTCTATAAATAAGATCATGTCATTTGCAAAGAGAGACAATAAAACGTTTTTTCTTTATGATTTGGACGCCATTTATTTCTTTTTATTTATTTGCCCATTGCTCTGACTAGGACTTCCAGTATAATGTTGAATAAGACTAATGAGACTGGGAACCCTTGTTTTGTTTCTGATCTTAAAGTAAAAAAAATCAGCTTTTCACTATTATGATGTTAGCTGTGGACTTGTCATATGTGGCCTTTATTTTTTATTTAAAATATATTTATTTATCTTTTTTTTTTATAAAGGTATTTGTTATTTGAGAGAGAGAGAAAACACAAGTGGGGTAAGGGGCAGAGGGAGAAGCAGACTCCCTTCTGTAAAGGGATCCTGATTTTAGGCTCCATCCCAGGACCCTGGGATCATGACCTGAGCCAAAGGCAGATGCTCAACTGACTGAGGCACCCAGGCGCCCCTTTTTCTTTATCTTTAATTGAAGTATATTTGAAATGTATTTTTTAAATATTATTTATTTATTTACTTATTTGAGAGAGAGAGAGAGAGATCACAAGTGGGGTGGGAAGGGACAGAGGCAGAGGGAGAAGAAGACCCCCTGCTGAGCAGGGAGCCCAATATGGGGCTCCATCCAAGGACCCCGGGATCATGACCTGAATCAAAGGCAGATAGATGCTTAACCAACTGAGCCACCCAAGTGTCCTGAAATACAATATAACGTTATATTAGTTTCAGGTGCACAACATAGTTATTCAATATTTATGTACATTATGAGATGCACACTACATTAAGTCTAGTTACCATCTGTCACCATACAGAGTTATTACAATATTATTAACTGTATCTGTGTGCTTTTTTACATCTCCAAGACTTCCTTTGTAAGTGGAAGTCTGTACCTCCTAATCCTTTTCACCTATTTTACCCATTCTCCCAATCCCCACACTCTAGAAACTATCATTTTGTTCTTTGTCTTTATGAGTCTGTCTTTGTTTTGTTTGTTCATTTGTTTTGTTTTTAGATTACATATATAAGTAAAATCATAATGGTATTTGCCTTTCCATTCTGACTTATTTCAGCATTATACCTTCCAGGTCCCATCCATGTTATTGTCAATGACAAGGTTTCATTCCTTTATTTTTATGGCTGAGTAATATTCTATTATACCCCCACACACACACACACACACCCCACACACTCTTTTCCACACTAATTCATTGATGTACACTTAAGTTGGTTCCATGTATTGGCTATTGTAAAATATGTTGTGATAAGCATAGGGGTGCATATATCTTTTCAAGTTAGTGTTTTTGTTTTCTTCAGATATCTAGAAGTAGAATTAGTGTATGCCAACAGACACATAAAAAAGATGTTCAAATAATCATTATGGAAATGCAAATCAATATCACAATAAGATGTCACCTCACACTTGTCAGAATGGCTGGCACCACATATGGCCCTTATCATGTGGACGTATGTTCTTTCTATGCCTACTTTGTTGAGAATTTTTGTATGAAAGGTCATTGAATTTTGTCAAATGTTTTTCTATGTCTGAAACAATATTCTTAATCTTTATTATGTTACCATTTTCACAAATAAATGAAAGTAATAAGATTACTACAACTAATCCATGTTTTCATCATCCAGATTCAGCATTTATCAAGATTTTACAGTATTTACTTCATCTGTCTTTCTTTTTTATCCTTTGTTGTCATATTTTAAAACTAATCCCAGAATTAAGCCATTTTTCTGTATATGTTCAAGGGTGTTCCTGTTTGAAATAGGGGCATTTTATACAGACATAATAACAACAAAAAGAATAAGTAAAGCTTTAGGATCATCCAATAGTATAGAATTGAATTACTCTACCTATCTCAAAAATGTCTTTTGACAGTTTCCTTGAGTTACGATCCAACTAGTAACCACATATTATTTTTGGTTCTTTGGTCTCTTAAAATATCCATTAATCGGTAAAATCAGTCTTTCTTTTCTATCCTGATATTGATTGCTCCAGAAGAGTTAGTTCTTCTGTGGAATATTTTACATTTTGGATTTATCTGTTTAAATCCTTGGTATCATTCAATTTTTTTTTTTTTTTGGTCTTTATATACTCTATAAATGGAAGTTAATGTCAGAGGTTTAAGCTTTGGGTTTAATTATTTAAGACTGGTTTTCTTACTAAAATTCTTTATCAGCTTTTCATCCAATAGTTTCTCTGTTTATAATCATTAACTGAAATAATTATTTTACTAGAATTGCAAAATATGGATTTTATAATTCTATAATTTCTCCCTCATTAATTAGCTAGAATTCTATGATTAAAACCTCCCATCTTCAACTAGAAGTTATCAGGTATTTTGAAACAAAGTTTGTAAAAGATAAGTTGAGTTAAATAGTTAATGATTTTATTTATTTACTTTTTTTTTTTTGCCATTTTTCCAAGTCAAGACTTCTGTTATCCTATAGTATTATAAGTTAGTTTGAAAATGCTACTGATAATAATTATAATTAGAGGATAAACTTTACAGTTTTCTTCCATAGCTCCATTTTTACTTAGGACCTATATTCATCTAAGCATGTATAGTCAAAGTACTATGCTATAAAATCACTTGAACAATTTTTTTCTGGTATGATTACATTTATTTTCATTAAAAAATATTAGGTATTTTTTCTTTTTGTATAATTTTATTTTTGAAAATGTAAATACTTATATTTCCTATGTTTAAACTATGCAGAAGTTATATTCAGGGATGCCTGGGTGGCTCAGTGGTTGAGCGTCTGCCTTTGGCTCACATCATGATCCTGGGATCCTGGGATTGAGCCCCGCATCGGGCTCCCTGCATGGAGCCTGCTTCTCCCTTTGCCTATGTCTCTAACTCTCTCTGTATCTCTCATGAATAAATAAATAAAATATTTTTAAAAATAAATAAAAAATTATGCAGCAAGTTATATTTAGAGAAGTCTCACTTCTATCCTGGTCTCCTATAATTTGTTCCCGTTCCCTTTATAAAATAACCATTATAATTAGTTTTGGTTTATGTTTCTAGTATATTCTAGTGTGTGTGTGTGTGTGTGTGTGTGTACATATATATACACAAACACATACATGCATACATTTTTTCTTACAAAGAAATAAACATTCTATTCATTTTATTTTGCAGTTCATTTTTTTTTACACTTATTTATATGTCCTGATAATCTCTCTCTTTTCCAGTGTATAGCAATGGTTCTTAACCAGGGGCGGGGGGGATATTTCCCCTCTCTAGGGGTATTTGGTAATGTCTGAGAAATTTTGGGTTATCACAACCTGGATGAGAGAATTGTTACTGGTATCTGGTGGGTACAGGCCACAGATGATGCTGAACATCCTGTAATGCACAGGAAAGCCACTACAACAGAGAATTATCTGGTACAAAATGTGAGTAGTGAAAGATGGAAAAAAAAATAAAGTTTATAGTAACTTGCTTTGATGTCCTTGTCTGTTAATTTACATCTATGTCACCATGAAGTCTTTTTTAATTAAGTAATGTTTCCCTTGGTTATGGATCATGATTTCCTGCTCATTTATATTCTAGTACTTTAAAACTTGTGTTCTTTTTTTTTTTTTAAGATTTTATTTACTTATTCATGAGACACACAGAGAAAGAGGCAGAGACACAGGCAGAGGGAGAAGCAGGCTCCATGCGGGGAGCCCCATGTGGGACTCAATCCCAGGACCCCAGGATAATGACCCAAGCTGAAGGCAGACAATCAACCAGTGAGCCACAGGTGCCCCAAAAGTTGTGTTCTTGACAGTGTGGCTATTTTGTTACTTTGAATCTGGAATATATTCTCTTCCTTTAATAGGCACTGAATATTTTTTTGGAAATTATGTAAATTGCTTCCTCACTTTGATCCTGTCATGATAGGTTTTAAGATTGTGTTAGAATTTGTCAGTATAATTTTGTCTTTAGTTCTGTAACACAGCCCTTGACATAGATTTTTATCTTTACTTCTGGTTTATGTACTTTTTGGATCTTAACTAAATTTTCTTGGTTTGACTTCTCCATTCTACCTGCCCCAGAACAGCAATATCTTCCAACATTGCCCATGTTCTCATATCTCTCTTCAACTTTATATTTTCCAGTTAGGATGATCAAATTCATCCTGGTTTGTCCAGGACTGTCCCAGTTTTATGACTAAAAGCTCCATGTTTGGAGAACTTCCCCAGTCCTAGGAAAACTGTGTTCTCAGGGACTGCTCCCTGTTAGAATTCATAGAGATTGTACTATATACCTGCCCTGTCCAGCCCTCAGTCAAGGACATCTGGGGGCATTCCCCTGCAGGTTTCTGGGACCCTTCCTCCGTGCAGCTCCCTCTCCTCTGTTATTCTACAATAAAAATTCTAGAAACGTCAGCAACCCAAATTCAGTAAATTATAGCTACAAATTTTCTAAAACCAGGAAAAGCCTGCAAATGAGAGTTACCACTAGGCTCAAATAGGGAAAAAAAAAAAAGAAAAAAAAGAAAAATAAATCTTTCCCTAGATACATGGTAGATTGTTGAAAATCAGAGGGCTATTTGATTCTTTCTCTTGGAGTTTTCATTTCTCTATTTATATTGTCTACCTGTTTTTTGCACATTTTTCACTATTCCCTTAGAATCCTTATCATATTAGCCATGATTATTTTAAATTCTGGGCAACAAATTTCCAAAATCTCTCCATATCTCAGTCTTCTTCTGTTACTTGTCCTGTGTCTTCAGACTTTATCTTTTATCAGACTTTTATCTTTTATTTTTATGTTGCCTTTTAACATGCATTATATTTTTATTGAAAGCTGGACATGATGTAGTAGGTTAGTAGGGGTAGCAGTAAATAGGCCTTTAGTTTTATGCATATCTGGGTAGGAAGATGGCTAGAGGTATATGGAGTTGGGTATTTTCCTTCCATTGGTTGGTTAGGCTTTGGTAAAGTACTTAACCTTGAAAGCAGGCAGAAAACAGAATGTTCTGGAAATACCTTAAAAATGGTTAATTCTCCTCCCTCCAACATTCTCCCTTCTGGAATTATGAAAAGTTTTCTCACATCTTGTCAATGAAAACAGGGAGATGTTCCTGGAAGTAAATCTCAAAAAAATGTTCCTCCTCACAAAACAACAGCAAATCATCTTTCCTCTTAGGTGTTTGTACTCAATCTGTAGCAATTGGTCAGTTACAACTTCTGTTTTTCTGTCAGTTTCTGGCTCTAGCAACTGCTGTTTATGTTAAGCTATGGTTCTTTGCCTTCACTTGTCTCTCCAGTTTTCAGGGCTTGAGTTTACCCTATGACCTCAGCTGTCTGATGGATCTAAAAAAATGTTATTGATTTGCGCTTTGCTTAGCTTTCAGTTACAGGGATGAGAGTGACAACTTCTAAGCTGTTTACATGTCAGAGACTGGACCTAACTTTCATGATTTTTCAGGCTTGATTTTAGGTTGTATTAGAATAGCTTTTTTTTTTTTTTTCTTTTTTGATGGAGGAGTGTAGAAAGGCAAGTCATTTATCTTTGATGTGAAAATGGGAAATCAGGATGGAGGGAGAACAAGAGGGGAACCAGCCTGGTGTTTAGATTTTAGTCAAGTGAGAATGAGAACAGGGGCTGGCCTCACAATGGGAATCTGGGTCCCAGAAGCAGTTTATTAAAGCACCATATTCTACTAAGTCTTATTCCAAGCTAAGCAGACCTAAATTTATACTGGAAAGTACTACTGTCTGGAATATTTGAAGAGCACAAGAGTGAGTTGACGTGTAACAAGTCAACCACAGGGCAAGCAGTGTGGGCTAGGCTAACCTAGGAGCAGAGCTCAGGTCTCAGGAGGCTTCTCAGTTTCCTTCCTGGACTTGACACATTGATATACAAATACTTGACGCGTTTACCTGGAAATGCACAATATTGGGTAATTATTTTAAGAGGCAGTGGGACCGATAAATATCTCTACTATTAGAATGTGCCATGATTCAAAATACTCAGTGTTTTCTTTTTGGAATTTTTTCTTTCAACTTTCCATTTTTGGACATTTATGTTAACAAGTTTTCACTTTCCTAGTTTGGACTTCTCAAAATTTAAAATTATTACAAGGATGTTCATCTTAACAATTAGTAGCTATCATTTATTGAAGGCGTGCTCTGTCAAAGATACCATTCCAAACAGTATTGTAATTCATTTATACAAACTCAGTTATATCTGTATCATGGACTGAATTTTGTGTCCCTCGAATCCAGATATTCACATCCCAACCCCCAGTACTGCAGAATGTAACTCTATTCACAGACAGGTGTTTTAAAGAGGTGAGTCAGCTAAAATGAGATCTTTAGGGTGCACCCTCCAATGACTCATGTCTTCACTGAATAGGGAATTTCAGCACAGACATGTATAGAGGGAAAATGATATGAAGATGAGGAGAAGATGGCCATCTGGAAGTCAAGGAGACAGGCGTGGAAATGATCCTTCCCTTACGATTCTCACAGGGAACTAACTGCCAAAATTTTAAACTCAGGCTTCTATCATCCTGAACTGTGAAAATAAATTTTTGATGTTTAAGCCACCCAGAGTGTGGTACTTTGTTATAGTAGCCCTAGGAAAGTAATAACACTTGCTGAGTGAAAACTAAAAGAAAAAGAGTAAAGAAAAGATAAATTTGTGTGTAATTGGAATACACTAAAATTATATTTTATATATCACTACTAGAATTTTATACACAAAATTATGTCTGTTGTGACTTGTGAGCATTTTTGTATTTTAAAAAATTACTATATAGTTTGTCCCCAGAATCTGACTTAGGGCTATAGCTACCAATTAAAATACAGTTGTACTTTATTTCATGTCGTCCTTATAACAAACCCATGAGGTGTATAGTTCTATTCCCATTTTATAAATGAGGAAACAAATCTAGAGCACTTGACTTATTGCCCTTGGTAACAGAGTGGAAAACTGCCGAAGTTGATATTTCAACCTGAATTTTTCCTAATCCCAAGCTACATCTCTTAACTGCTACACATTACTGAGTTATGGCTCCTTTCTTATTTCTTTCACAACCACCCCACCACTGTTTTCTTTATAATCTAGAATCTAAAGTTCTATTTCTTTGTACTTTATAAAAGAAAATCATCATTTTTTCTAGACATTTTAAAAGACTTCTATTTCAATTTTATCACATTTTATCTTTCTTTGCTATCTGTGCTGCTAATCACAAATGCTTTCCTGAAATCTGTCATCTTTTAAATATTCCCCTTTCTCTTGCATATTCCTTAATGGTACCTTTGCTTTTCCTTCACTGCTATTTGTTCTTAAAAGTCTCAAACATTAACTTTGGAGAAAACTCAAAGCTGAGTCCTCTGTCTCTTCTGTTCTTCCTCTAAACTTATTCCCAAAGAAAGCTCTTCTAACTTCCTTACTCCTGCTATCCCTCTTTTACCCTCAAATATTAAACACCTTGTGGAACCCTCTACTTATCTCTATTCTCAATTTCTATTGGCTGAGAAGCAAAGTATCTTGGAATTCTCTTCTCTATGTCATTTTCAAGATAACACAACATTTCTCTAGGTATTTTTGTTTTTATTATCACCATTGTTATATTTTGCCACATTCTTTATATAACTAGTTACTTATACAATGTGGGCAGAGCAGTTATTGTGTATTAAACTCACTTGTGGGCCCTGAAAATGCAATGTTGCATAAGTGACAGACAAGCACCCTCTGTGATTATCACTAGCAAATTTTATCCTCCAGAGGAGGATAAAAGAGAAAAGATACCCCCAACCCTGAGCATACGAAGTCCTACCCTGGCAAAGTCTTATTAAATGGATTTCAGCTTCTCCACTTGCCGCCTCAGATGGGTGACCTTTTTTAGAGCTCTATATTCATAGTTTACTCAGATGTCATTCTTATAGACTCGTGCACTTTATCTTTCTGGCTCAGCATCCTAATCAGTCATCTAATCTTATTTGTTCATGTCTTTTCAATTTTATTTTCCTTTTGCTTCCTGCCATGATCTTCTAGCCTTTGTTCTCTCTGGTTTGTCTTACCCAATTCTGAGAGACTATTCTAAGAAAGTGCTTCTATAAACATTTCCGGTTCCTTATCAAGACAGACTTCTCAATTTGTCTGTCTTGTCCACCCGATCTTATCTTTACTTTGGAACTCATTTTTCCTGAGTCCTTAATTCTGAACTACTTTGAGAATGATCTTCACTCCTTACTGGAGACTGTCTCCGTTTAACCCCAGTACATCTTTTTATGCTTCTCTTCCATCTAGATGCTCTGCCCAGCTTTTTCCTGGAATGCTTCCACCTGCCTTGCCCTCCAGTATTGTCAATTCAATGTACATTTCCTTCAAATGTAGAACTCTTTCTTTACAAATAAACATTTGTTTATTTGTATTTGTATTTATTATTGTTTATCTTTACAAATAAACGCTCTTTGCTCTGCAAATCTTTTCCCACTTATTTAAAGTACAGTCCTTATAAGGAATGTTATTTGTCTAGAATTACTTCCAGTGTATAGGTCTTATTTTCTAGATTCAGAGCATTGGAAGATGTAGATTATATTTTGTTCTTTGTTGTGACCTCACTACTTCAGAGCTCAGCAATTTGTAGGAGCCATAGCATGTACTAAATGACTCTGTTCTGTTTACCTTTCTCAAGTCATGCATAACACATCATAGTCTCCTCATCCAAAAATAAAGAAGTCTTAAAATCTCAAAACTTTAAGCCACCAAAATACTTAGTGCAAATCATGGCTATTAGATCTTAGTGGCTGCCCAATTCTCTTAATTGTTGTCTTGAGGGAGGGTCTTAAACCTCCATAAACAGTCAAGTGTAAATGCCTTTAATCCTCAAATAAAAGTAAAAGTTGGCTGTTAGAGGGAGAAGGTAAAAAGGTGATGGAATACCGGACCTGACTGAGAACATTATGTATGCCCTCTTTATTTCTGGCCTCATTCATGCATTTTTGTTCTGGGGCTGTCTTTCAAACCCTCCTCCATGCCCATCAAAACCACCTTCCTCCACCTGTGTTCATAGGTATAAGTGCATATCCTCAAACAGGTATGGGTGGAAAAGACCAATGAAACACTTGTGATATTGCAAGTAATGCTCACTTTTGACTAGGGAGAGTAGGAGTAGATCATCTTGAAAAGATTTTCATCTTTTTCCTATCACTATTCTACTTTGGCCTCCTAATATACATATTGGTAGGTAGAAAAATGAGGGAAGATACAGGACCACATAAACATTACACGTTCCAGTCTTCAGTTTTCTGGAACTTTGTTCCATTTTACTATTCTCAGGATGCAGATGTATACATAGGCTCTTCTCACTATAAGCAGCAAGATTCTAAGTCTATAGAATAAAGCACAGTATAGTCTGTGATTCACAGAGACTTGTAGAAATGATTCAATACCAAACCTACTTAAATTTTTATATTAGAGATTTACAAAGCTTAACAAGTAATGACAAAGTTCTTTCTAGCTAAAAACTGCCATATAGACAAATGACAAGAAGGTGGAGGTGATGATGATAATTATTAAATAATCAAGCTGTTTTTAATTTTTTATTTTTTTAAAGATTTCATTTATTCATGAGAGACACAGAGAGAGAGAGGCAGAGACACAGGCAGAGGGAGAAGCAGGCTCCATGCAGGGAGCCCAACATGGGACTTGATCCCAAGTCTCCAGGATCACGCCCTGGGCTGAAGGTGGCGCTAAACCACTGAGCCACCTGGGCTGCCCAATCAAGCTGTTTTTAAATTTAATCTAATGCTCTGAGTGCCATCTTAGAGGTAATATTATCACAACTCTTTCTGTGTAGTCTTAAACTAGCCCATTGAAAATGTAAAGTTGAATAATTTGGAAATTAGTAATAACGTTAGTGTCCTAGGGCTGCCATAACAAATTTCCATAATCAGGATGAGTTTAAAATGCTGACTCAGCTTTGGAATTAGAGTAAAATGAAATAGTAGTTTAAAGAACAATGTGACATGGGAGGAATAGACAAATAAAATAGAGCATTTTGAATTTCTTTACTTTTATTCAAATTCAGGTAATAGGAAAATAACACATTCAGATTTTTACACTTTTCTGCTTAGTGTGCATTAGTGATATGCTTGCTTATTGGTGGATAAAGAAATACTGCTTTCTTCAACTTAAAAAATAAGCACACTTTGAAATATTTAAAAAGTAAACATAATGTAGAGTCTATGTTTACATGTCATTCTTATTAACTCTGAAAGTTTTCATTTATATAGCATCTTGTTTGAAAGCCAATGTAATAATAGTTAAAATGAAACAAAGGTATTAATATAAGTATTTGTAATATATAGTGTAAATTATTTCATGTTTATCAATCTGATGTTCTCAGCAACTATGAACTTCTTGAAGAAAGGGGACTTGTAATTTATATACTTGGAAATTTTTCTATGACAAAACACAATGTTGAGAATAAAATACATGCTCAAGAAAAGTAATAGTTTGTCTTTAGTTATTTTTAATTACTGTTAAAATCTTGTTTAACTTATTTTTTTGCAAAGAAAACTAAACATTTTACTTAAATATTTACTGATACTCAACATATAATATGAGCAATAAGTTGATAACCTACTGTGGTCTCAGTCCCATATTATTTTTTCTCTTCAGCAGATGAAAGTAGAACTGAACACAAATAATTATGTTAATTTTTGCTATTTAACAATTTAACAGTGTTTCTAGGTTGGTTTTATTTGGGCTTTTAGGTTTTGAAATACATAAAATGTCTTCATCTAACCCTTTCTGAGAGGATAGTCTATCAATATTTAATTTGACCAGCCAGAAAAGCATTAACATAACATAAAACAATTTATGAGATTGGCTTAGTCTTGGATTTCCTTATTAAATGTGGTTAACATTTATCAACAAGAGCATTATGTGAACGTATTTGTTATCTTAATAATTCTAATTAACTTTTGGTAATTGCTGAGAATCTGCAATTGATGAACTATTTCTATTTTTTATTGTTATAGTTCTCAACAACCAGCAGAGAAATTAATAAAACAAGCCT
This sequence comes from Canis lupus familiaris, assembly GCF_011100685.1. NCBI lineage: Eukaryota > Metazoa > Chordata > Mammalia > Carnivora > Canidae > Canis > Canis lupus. Next base: position 50,222,651 of record NC_049240.1, on the reverse strand, counting down.
GTGAAGAATGAAACAATGTAGGCCAACTAAGTTTTCCTTCTCATTAGAGAATATAAAAATCACTAACAAATATTCTATATATGAATATTTGAAAAGAAGTCAGATTACTGATAAAGTTATAAGAAAATGTGAGAAATCTTTAAAAGATTACATATACACATACATATATATATACATGTTAGTGAGTGTGATTTTTTTAGTATTTATATTTATTATTATTATTAATTACTGAGGGATATGACTCCCCTGATTAATAGGTTTCCTCTCTTTGGTGCTTAATTTACTTTTCTCAAGTCACATAAAATACATACATTATAGTTTCCTCATCTTAAAATAGTCCTAAAATCACAAAAAAATAAGGCACCAACAAGCTTAGCGAAAAAATGACTGTTGGGTCTTGCCATAGTCTTGCTGTAATGGACATGAATGGAAAAGATGCATACACTGAACTGAGCTACATAAATGATTCAGATTAATTCCGACTTCGGTCAGTCTCACAAAACAGTATGGTCTTGCTCATTCACTGATTGTTCATGCTACAAAGCCATGATTACAATTAGTTTCTAGTAATAGCTGAACTGACAGGTTTGGAAAACAGATATTTTCCGGAGATGACATTTGTGGTCTCTTTACCACATTTAATGATATGGAATATATTAGTAAAGAAAAGAAAAGCAGCAAGAGGTTATCTATGTGATTCAACTAAAAGAAAAAAATACTTGATTGCTGTATGATTTGCCCTAGAAACATGAGTTATAGTAAATTATTAATTTAAAATAAAAACCTTACTATTTTACATGTTATGATTTTGTAGATATCAGATAATTATTCAGTTTGTTAACAACACACAACAACAAAATATATGTATGTATATATGTTTATATGTATTCTTCAATGTAGGGAAGTAGGTTAAGTTGACCAACTTTATAATTAGCTATTGTTTTGGGATCCCTGGGTGGCGCAGCGGTTTGGCGCCTGCCTTTGGCCCAGGGCGCGATCCTGGAGACCCGGGATCGAATCCCACATCGGGCTCCCGGTGCATGGAGCCTGCTTCTCCCTCTGCCTGTGTCTCTGCCTCTCTCTCTCTCTCTCTCTGTGACTATCATAAATAAATAAAAATTAAAAAAAAAAAAAAATTAGCTATTGTTTCAAATATCAATTCTGTCATTATTTAGTCAGCTTGATCAACATTTCTGACTTGATTATATCTGAAGTTTGTTTTTAATGAATTTCACCTCATAAGGTGTTTGTCACAATTAAATGGGATATACTATGGAAAGAAGCTGGGACAGGAAGTGCCTAATAAATAACGGTAGTGAGAGTTGGCTGTGGTTATTTTACTCCTAATAGGAATTGGTTGGCTTGTCATTATTTATCTTATATTTTCAAGGTTCACAGCTACTAAGATAGGTTTCTTAATGTGCAGAGGAGAGAAAATCCTGGGCCTACAAAAAATAGGGAGATGGACTGTAAACTCCTGTATAAATCTGAGACATTGAAAAGAAATGATAAAATGAAAAATACCTTGGTCTCTAGGCAGAGAAAATATTAAACTCTATCCTGAAAATGTGAAATTATAATTCATGTGTGTCATTGGCCTGTATAATATATAGGTTTCAATTATTGAATGTTTACTGTATCCTTTTGATCCATGAATCAGTCACAATAAGGTAATATAAAAAATAGTCTCATGCTGGTGCTCTCTTTGGTCATTTGACATAATTAATAGAATATGAAATATGGAGATATAACCCTGCAAACACTTCTAGAGTTCCAAAAGAGAAACAACCTATATAAGTCAGATTTTTCTAACAAGATAAACAATAGATTTTTCATACTAATACAACATCTAACAGATTATAGAATTGGTATGTTCAGTGTGATTAAAATATAAGAAAAGTCTATAAATCATGAGAAAATAATGTAAAAAAAGAACAGACTTATTTGAAAAAGTATCTAGAATCAAGAGATGAAAATAAACAGGAAGATGTGATACGATACATTCCTTAAATATGGGATGTATTACAGTGACTTCTATCCAGAGTACAGAATGGAAAAGGAGAAAAAAAGAACCTTAACAGCAGAGAAACTTGACAAACACTATCTCAGTCAGTTGATAAATATTAACATCATCAGTGGTAACTCATGTTCATGCCATGTATTTTTGATATATGATGAGAATGTCACCCCGTGTATCATTGGGTCTTGCTTGTTATTCTGACATTTTCTGTCTTTTAAGTACAGTGTTTTGTAAATTAACATTTGCTGCAACATTAGATATTGTTCTATTTAGTCATTTAATCATTTCTATTTATTCTCTCAGTTTTATTTCTTTATTTTTCTGTTCCTCCTTTTCTGCCTTCTCCTTGGAATATTTAATTTTTAAAAAAAAATATTTTAGTCCATCTGTTGGCTTTTTAGTTATACTAATTTGCATATGTTTTAATGTTGCTTTGAGTTGTTTCAAAGACTGAAGGGTATATGATTTTTTTACCTACCTTGCAAGCTAAAAAATTAGCTTGTTGGAATTTCATGGATACTGGCAGAAAACATGAAACTCCTGAGTTAGAGATAAGGAACTCTTGGTTACTCATAGTAGTAGCAGCCAATGTATCAGTTAATATCTTTCATGGTTTCCAAGACTCATCATAAGGGAATATTATGAGAACCAGGTGATATCTGCATACATAGTGATTTGCATAACAGATGATGAGCTCTAAACTCAAGGAACCTGATTATTTTATAATAGGCTATAAATCTGACTGCCCTTTGCTTTGGAGGCAAAGTTATTTTGTTTAGACTACAGTTATAATGCCTTGCTAATGCTCCAGAAGGAAATACTATATATTTCAGGCTTACTTGCTCTACAAATATCCTTGAAAATATAGTCTGGAATAAAGGTAGATGGCATCTCACCTTGCAACATGTGCAGAAATGTGAGAGATTCAGAAATAATTGCTTCCCAATGATGTATGTTTTTCAATGTCTATGCATGAGGGCATTTTCCCTTGAATACACAGCACCATTGGCTACTCTGATTAATTTGACAGAGGCTGGGACAGAATTTACACAATTTGTCTCATGAGGCATTTAATTACATTTGCTATGAAACAGCAGGATGAGTCCCATTGCAATATTAACCTTGACCATGTCCACAAACAGCTGGATACATTTCTTACACCATCTGAGTCTATACTGGAAAGCTAGATGGCTTCCTTCTTAAGTTTCTGTATTGGCTTTCCCACTTAGCTGGAGGTATTAATTGACCTCGGCTAATAAAGTATAGATCTAGGGCCATTCTGGCACCCATTACAACCATGACCAGTAAGGTGAGACAGATTTGAAAGAATTTTAAGACCAAGGTATTGTCCTTGATCATTAAAGCTAAAGTCAGGGAGAAATTCTATCTCACTTTTCCTAGTTCAATTACTCTCATTATAGGGATAACTGCACTCAGACTGTACATACATGAGCAGTCATTCATCCCTCTAGAAAGCTCTCCCAGAAGGGTAGTCTTATTTTGGAGATATCTCTGCAATCCTTTGAGGGCTACATTATACACGTTTTTTGTTTTTTTTTGGTTTTTTTTTTTGTTTTTTTAAGTGAGAGAACATGAGTGGGGAGTAGAAGGTGGGAGGGTGGGAGCAGAGGGGGAGAGAGAGAGAGAGAATCTTAAGCAGGCTCAACATCCAGCCTGGAGCCCAACTCAGGGTTCATTCTCACAACCCTGAGATCATGACCTGAGCTGAAATCAAGAGTCAGATGCTTAACTGACTGAGTCTTTACAGGAGTATTTTTGTAAACACTTGAAAATATTTTATGAGCACCCCCCTAAGATACACAGTGACTATGTTTTCAGGAGGGAGGCAGTTTAATGCTTGGTTTCCACAACAGTATAATGTGAAAACTGTACATTAGGGGTACAAGCTCACAATATGGCATCCCATCCAGTTGGTAGGCAGGCCTTAAGGGTTCCAAGTTAATTTCCAGTGGTTGAGATGACTTGGTGATTGTTGTTGTTTGGAGAGAGTGGTAATATAATGTGTGCTGTTTGTCCACACAGCCAGATGACATTCACTTGTCCCATGGAATAACTGAGTGGTGGCTATGGAAATGCAGTGGGGAATACGTTCATGTTCTTTTCTTTCCTTTTCCTTTTCTTTCTTTTTTTTCTTTTCTTTTCTTTTCTTTTCTTTTTTTCTTTTTTCTTTTCTTTTCTTTTCTTTTTTCTTTTCTTTTTTTCTTTTCTCTTTCTTTCTTCTTTTCTTTTATATGTATGTGTTTTCCTGTGGAATATGTGGAAGCTGGAACCAACAGAAACTGCTGTTTCTCATAGACTACTAGGGGAATGACAATCATATCATGGTCAGAAACATCCAACGTGGATGGCAGACCTAGTGGCTACAGTTTGGTACACTTTGGGAGAGCTTTCTCCACCATGTGGAAATCTCCATAAGTCATTCTTTAAAGCAAAGATTATCCGTGTCTCTTTGTCCTTTTATACCTATTGTGTCCAGAAGGAATTTCCTCTGTATGTGCCAGGGTTATAGTTCTTACACGGCCACACAATCTGGGTGTTCCATACTAGTAGCTATAAATCTACCTTTTGTCCAGTCATCTCCTGCTAACCTTCAACCTTTAATCCAGAAATGTAAGTTAGGCATGGCTATTTAAGAAGAATGTCTATGAATTAAGAGTCCTATTGAACCAGCAGCTTTGCTTCCTATAACAGAGTAGAAGATAAAGCTTCCTCCAAAAAGATAGTTGCTATTTTTCTTATAAAGCCAAGATATTGTTGGGGCCAGGCTGGCTTCGCTCTTGAATACACCATTTCCCTTTGACATATAAGACTAATTAGACTCTTCTTACCTTGTTAGTTTTTCAGTCCCAGTTGGCCATCACCAAAAGGGGATATCAGGCTGGGGAACCATAGTGTTTTCACATGTCACACAGTTCCCACAGGAGCCCAGTAGGAAGCTAATAGCTGAGCATATCAGGAAGACAGCAAGTCCAGCATCAAAATGTTGCCTCTGGGTGGAGGTTACCTCACCTCGCTAGGGTTTCCAATTGGTAAAGTCACCAGTGATGGAGGTTTAAGGCTCAAAAAAGGTAATTAGGATTGTGGGGCCCCACAGGTACTATTAGCATGAATACACATGTGGCTCTTCCCAGTAAAATGATTCCATCCATTATTATGAGTATGTACATATAAAATATCAATAGTGTTTTCGTATTTAGCAGCTGAAGCCACAACTCTAAATACATTGAATCCGCCCAGAAGGTTTCATCCATAAGGTTACATGAACTTCCTTTACCTGTTGTGAATTCTACCCAAATCCCATTACCTAATTCTGGGTATTCACAATGTGTGAGATTGGTAAGATGTTACCTTGGGAACCTGAATCCAATGGAGTTTGAGTCATTTCTCCCCCCCCGCCCCGCCCCCACCATCTCCCCAGGATACTATGACATATGGATAGCCTTTGGTCTTCTTTGAGGAAGGGAGATCTCAGTACCACTACTAAAGTTTTCCCCTCAAAGCTATCAAAGTCATACTAGAAGTGTTGGTATCAGAGGGTGTGGAGAGAGAACATAGCTCCATACCAGTAAATAAGGACCTTTTAGTTTCAGTATTAAGTACTCAGACAGCTGCTCACAGCTAAAATTGTGCCAATTTCTAATGGTTTCTATTCACCCAAATCCCTATATCCTCACTGCTGACAGCACTTATTTCTGCTCTGGGGGTTTCTTGACTCAGAAGCACGTTTGGAACTAGAATGAGGGAGTGTTGTACTTACTTTGGGCAAAAATGTTAAGGAGGTGCCAAAAGTCTAAGTAGTCAAATTAAGTAATATTTTAAAGCAATGGAAAGTTGGAAAATTAATGCAAAACTCCCTGGTGAACAAAATATCAAAACTTACAGACACTATATGATCCTGTACATGCATGATTCAGCTCTCTTGCCCCATTCTCACCAACATCTAGGATACTAGAAGATACTAGAAGATATGAGACTCCTGACTTAGAAACCAAAGCCTTGTTTACTCAAGTAGCATGAGCTTTATGTTTGTATCTGTTAACCTTGATCTCTGCTCCATGAAGGTGATGTGAAGAGGTCTGGGTAGGTGCTGAATATGTAGGAGAGGGTCTTAGGCACAGCTAAGGAAACTTCAGGTTAGAAAATCTGAATCTTTTATAGTGGGCAGGAAGCTCATCTGACTTTTGTGCCAGAGGAGACAGGACTTCTTTTGTTGTGGTGAGTAGGAAACAAATCTGCCACTTATTTCAGAGGGAGATACTATCTGTATCTTTAGAGGCTGCTGTGTACTGTACAAGCATCCTTGGCAAGATAGTCTAAGATAGAGATTCCACTTACAGGACATGTAGAAGTATAAGTGATCTGTGGAGAGTTGTCTCCTAAAATATCCAATAAAATACTAAATATAGAATGGCTAGCTTTTGAATCTGTAGGTGAAAAAAGTAGACATAAAGAAATTGATTCTATTTAGTGCAATGGAACACAAGAAGGAAGAGGAATGACACTCGAGAAAAAACATTGCTAATAGGAAGCACAAACCATAGAAAGAATTTAAATATATAATTAACCCCAAAGAGTATGGCCAGATTAAGTTTGTGAAAGTGAGATATTCTTAAATTGTTTAAATAAATCCAATATATTCTTTTTGAAAGACAAAAACCTTTTTTTTTTGTTCTTTCCTTATGGTTTCTGATGCCTATTTTTATTTAATAAACACATAACTATTTCAACACTATTACACAAACACAACACTATTTTACTGGCACAGTTCAGGGTGCTTTACAAATATGAATTAATTTAGTTCTTATAACAATCAAAACAGGTTATGCTACTACTATTACATGTTTGTCAGTCAAAGAAAATGAGATAGAAAGAGGTTAAATGAATTTCCAAGGCCACTTGATAATAGATGATGAAGACAAGGTTGGAACTCTGGCATTTTGGCTCTGGGATCTATTCTCCTCATACTCTGCAGCCTCGTCAGTTCTTTTAAACATACTGTCCCCATCCCCACCACTGCCATGGCTACCCCCAGTTTCTCTAAAGCCATTTTATTATCTCAAAGACTTTAACTATTATTAATGTTACCAGAAAGACTGAAAATTGAAGAGTTGGGAGATTTATACCTGAGAACGTTAATCACAAAGGATCTCGAGTAGCTATGTGCATACCAGATAAAATAGACTTGAGTACATATCAAAGCAAAATAAAACAATCTCTCAGGAGTAGGATAAATCAAATTAAAAATTTATCGATAGAATATAAATTTTCTGGAACTACATGCAGAGTAATAATAATCCTCAACATATATAAAGCAAAACCAATAATTTGGTTAAAATTATTTGGTGAAATAGGCAAGTTATTTGGCTAAATAGAGTATTATGGAAGGTGTTAACAAACTTAGGTTTAGAGATTGATGAATACGGGATCTTGATGTTGATGTTATCTTCCTCCATGATGCGGCACCTGGTTAAGCACTAAACTTCCCAACATAGAGAAAAAAGAAACTATATAACTTGGTGAAATACATAAGCAAGCTGTTTTCCTGTGTTCAGGAAGGAGCTAACAGGCACTCAAGCCTGCCTTCCCTGAAACAGAAAAATTGGCAAGGTAAACCTCATGATCCCTCAGTTCTCTGCAGGAAGTGAGGGTTAAGAGGAGCATCTCCCAAACTCTCAGAGAGCTATGATCCTAGTCCAGTAATGGCACTCCTGCTGAGTGAAGGAGTCAGAAATCCAGGTTCAGGGAGAAGAGAGATTGGGGTAGAAAAAAATATTTGAAAATAAATATTGCCCATAACCTTCCCAGATATGATGAAAAATAGCTACGCATGTATCTAGGCAGCACAGTGAATCTAAAGCAGTAAATTAAAAATATCAATAAGCAATCAAATCAAACTTAGGAACATAATAGTCAAACTGCTAAAGACCAAAGTTAGAGATAACATCTCTTAAGTACCCAAGGGATAAAAGATGCATTGACCACATGGAAACAGGAATAAGTGAGAATCACCACAGACTGCTCAGACAGAATTGTGGCCCATAAGATATCTTAAATAAAGAAAAACAGTGTTAAAAAAAATTCTGTATCTGGTGATAATATTCCTAACCTGAGAATAAAATAATATTTTATTTTCAGATAAATGGAAATTGGCAAAACTCATTCTCAGGAATGTGTAAAGGAAATGATACAAGGTAGAGTTCAGTAAAGAAGGGCACCAAAAATGTTACAGAGTATGTATATAAAATAGAAGTACAACATTAGAATAATGCCAAATGCACAATATCGTGCACATCATGATCTCATAAAACGTAGTTAATAAAGAAATTAATAACAAAAAGTAATCCCCTTAATCCCACAATATAGAAATGAAATAAAACATTTCCAAATTATTTGTGGCTCAGCAAAGAAATTATAATTATAGTTAGAATGTGCTTCAAACTGAACAGTAAACATAGTGTATTTCAAAAACTTGAGATCTAACTAAAGTTATAGAAATTTAAATCCTTAAATTCATATATTGAATAAAAGCATAGATTAAGAAAATAGCAGTTCAACCCAAAGGTGATCTATGAAATCAAAATAACGCTAATCAAAATTCCAGGTGTTTGCTATATCCTATTAATTAATGTTAATTAAAGAGCTATAGTACTTAAGGTAGGGGTAGTGTCACAGAAAGAGAAAACATTATTTTATGGATAAGCAATCCTACTTAAAATACTTAGGAAGCATGACATGACAGAGGCAGCCATATGAAATTAACTTTTGAGTAAATAACACATTCAAAATTGGCTGAGTATGTGAAAAATAATACAAATTTGACCCTACCTATCAGAGAGGCAATTCAAGAACCAGCACTTGGGAAGGAAATGAGAAGAAAATAATTGAGGGTGAGGGATGAAGCTTCAGTGCTTTAAATGTATCTTTATATTTTTGTTTTTGATTTTAAAAAAAAGTGAAAGCTCTGAGGCAAATAAAGCAACCATTGAGTCAGATATTCATGATAGAAACATGGTAATATATATTATATATGGTAATATATATATGTAAACATGGTAATTTGTATATTATTTATAATATATATTATATATATTTGTATTTTTTGGTATTTAAAATTATAGATTAAAAAGTAAATGTAATAGTATGTATTGGAAAGTTTTAGTTGCACACCACAGCTTTAAAAGAGAAATTTATTGGGATGCCTGGGTGGCTCAGTTGGTTAAGCATCCAACTCCTGGTTTCAGGTCAGGTTATGATTTCAGGGTCCTGGGATCAGCCCTTGGTCAGGTTTCTTGCTCAATTTATTATCTGCCTGTCTCTCTCCCTCTGACACTCCTCTTCTCCTATGCCCTCTCTCCCTCTCAAATTAAAAAAATAATAATAATAAATAAAATCTTTAAAAAATATTTCTAAAATTTTCATACATTTCAAGCATATAGACAAACTGAACTGTGTGGAAAGAGGATAGCAGGGTCAAGGATAGACTAAAAATGGAAGAAGAATGGGAGTTTTTAGCTGGTAGAAATGAAGATAGTAAGATAGCTTTCCTTAGATATTTGAAAAGCTCATTTGTAAGAAAGTTTAGATTCATTCAGCATAGCCATGTATAATAAATTTCAGGATAATACATCAACGCATCACTTTAATATTTTTTGAGTATACCTTAGGTCTAGATCCTAGTCTTGGCACCACTAATAAAACCTCAAACAAGGAAGATGAGTTTCCTATTCTTGTGGAACTCACGTTCGCGTGGCATGAGGAGGAAGATAAAAAAACAAGTACATGAACAAATGAGCAAAAATATTACTTAGTGACAAGTGCTTATTCTGAGAAATAAAAAAAGTACTGAGACATTCAGTGAATGGAGCTCCTCTTGACTGGCCGACAAGAGGAGGTAAGTGAAACCTACCTTCATGATATGGTCAGGAGCAGGAGTTTCCCTCCCCCTGATAGGCTGGGGAAAATCTGCACATTGTAAAGAAGCTTAATTTTTTGAGTAAGGAAAAGAGATCAGTGTGGCTGGGGAATATTTGGATATATTTACGTATTCACTGTTTTCCTATGGGAACCCAGAACTCTTGATTTAAACTTTTAATAGATGATTATGACTGCTCTGTGTTGAAATGTGGGGAATAATGGTGACAAAAATGGGGAGGGTTGGGAAGGATGGACACTAAACCTTCACTTTCAACCTCGTGAAAGAATGGACATTATTAAATCTTACCTTTAACTGGGTGAAACAAAATGGAGGATTTTATTCACCAGAATTCCAGTATCATAACTACTAATAAAGACATGAGTAAGAAGAGGGAGGTGGTTGAGACTCAGGGCTGCCCATAGCAGGAAAACCCACATGTTAAGGATCTAGGTCTTTGAAAGGGGATTGTCACTAAGTGGTGTGCACCTTTGGTCAAGAAGGGAACAAGAAAACAATGTGCATATGAACGGAGGGAATAGTGAGGAAGAGAGGAAGAAATGTTTGTCATCTCAGGAGTGTGAGGCATAGGAGAAAAGTTCAATGTTTCACAGAGTTGTATTGCGAGATAGTTTGTATAAATTATCGCATCACCACTCAAGAAAACCTATAGTCAACTGTTGCATTGTTTTTACAAAATACTTGCCAAATTTGCATTTCAAAGTTTAAATATTTCAGTATACTGAGACAAAATTTGAGGGGATTCAGCTATCTCTGGATCAAGTGAGAAATAACTGTATATATCTGAAGTTCTCTCAAAACAAGGAAGGAGTTTGGTGGAGCTTATGATCAATACACTTAATTGGTTTGGTTTGGGCGAGATAGGTGACTATAACTAACTTTAAGGATCCTTCTGGTGAAAAATCTTGTTTTCTTTGGTATGTAATATTTCTTTGCCATTTCTCATGTCAAAGATGAATAAAAGAAACAGGATTGTAATTGATAAGCATATAAAGTATCAACAGAGAGTTGGAGACATTGACAGAAGCCTTCTAAATATTGAAGTGACATTAAAAACCTGAAAAAAAACAGGAATTCTGAGAGTCTATGCAATAAATAAATTTATTAAATACGTTCCTTCCTAAAGGCTCTGTGTCCAAATATCATTACAGTAGGGGTTAGGTCTTCAAAATCATTAGCTTTGGAGGGAAGCAACCATTCAGTCCATAACAGTGTCACAACCAAATCCAACTGTAATGGGTACAAATCCTTTGCCATTCTCCATCAGAAGGACACAAAAACAAATATTTTCAGAATCTTGTTCTACTTTCCATTTACTGCCCTATCCTTCTCTTCTACTTGTTTTTCAAATGTCTTGCAACTTGAAAAGAAACACGGTCCTTACTCAGGCACCTTTCCTTTGCTCCTGGACCAGTCTGGCTTGATCTCCATCAGAGCTACCACCTAAACGATATCATCTGTACATAAATGCATACATAGAAAACCACCTTCTGATTTCTTTCTTTGACTCACTTTTTTAGGTGTATCAAGGGCATCTTTCCTTGAGTCATTTTCATTTCTTTAAAACCACTTTGCTAAAGGGGTGCCTGGGTGGTTCAGTTGGTTAAGAGCCTGCCTTTGGCTCAGGTCATGATCCTGGAGTCCTGGGATCTAGCGCTACATTGGACTCCCTGCTGAGTGGAGAGCTTACTTCTCCCTCTCCCTCTCCATCTGCTTGTGCCGTCTCTCTCCCAAATAAATAAATAAATAAATTCTTTAAAAAAAAAAAAAAACACTTTGCTGAAGTATAATTGAACATGCAAAAAGCTGCACATATTTAATGTATACAATTTAGTAGAGTTTAGTAGAGTTAAGTATAAACTCATGAAACATGGTGAGGATGGGATTAGTGCTAAGAAGCGAAAGAAAGACTAGAGCTTGCTCTCACTTTCTACTACATGAAGATAAAGCAAGAAGGCAAAAAAAAAAGCTACATATTTAATGTATACAACTCGGTTGAGTTTGGGGTTAAGTATAAACCAGTGAAACTTGATGAGGATGGGGTTAGTGAGGATGGGGTTAAAAGCAGCGGAAGAGAGACTAGAGCTTGCTCCCTCTTTTTACCACAAAAAGATAAAGCAGGAAGGCTGCTGTCTACAAGAAGATGGCCCTCACCAGGAATTAAAGCTTCCGGCACCTTGATCTTCGCTTCTCAGCCTCCAAAACTGTGAGGAAAAAAACTTCTATTGTTTAAGCGAGAAGGTAAATAAATGAATTAGTTGAAAGTTGTGTGAGGAGTGATAGGAATTATGAAAATTAAACATTATTGTGACAAATATTTATCAGTGCCTAAAATGTGCTAGGCCATGCACATAAACAAAATAGACTTGAATATGTGATTCTTTGAAAAATACTTAACTGTCTTACTACAGAAGTTCGGAGTCACTGTTATACCGTGATGTTGACTTTTTTAAGAATAGGTGCCTATCTACCTAGGTGTATCATGTCCTCTTCTTGTCCTCACCCTCTTATAATCTGTAAGCATAACTTGTCTGAAATGTAGATGGAAGGGTAGGTAAAGTCTGGCAGCAGAGAAATGCTAAACAGCTCTCAAAGACCTGAGACTGCTTATTACGTACACACCGAGTACATCCAGATTTGTAGACTACGCACCCAGAAAAATGTACAAAATTATTCCATGTAATGTGGAAAGGAAGTATTAGGACTTCTGCCTACGTGTATTATATGCAAAAGAAATAAAGCTTTACCAATATCCAATTTACTAATTGACAAGCCTATAGGGATGAAAATATACATATATTAGAGTGCACGCACAGATATATTTTTGAAGGAGGTTAACCTTTAGACCGTTAGGAGTCCATTGCTGTAAACAACTGTAGTCATCAAGTGAAGGGGGAAATCACCCTTTTGTTTCCATTTTTAGTTTGATTTATTAGAGAAGAATCTGTTGGAGCCAAACAGAGTAGATTATTTTTTATAGTTCAAATAAGGATGATAATACCTCATATGCTGTCGTGGGGAGAATTCAGATGTGGATAGTAAATCAAACTTAGCACAAATATTGTCACAAAGGTGACACATTCTCCAAATTATTCCCATCTCTAGTATCTGTGAAGAAGGATATGTGTTAATGGCATTTTGAGTGACTTCTATTTAGTAAGCTACTCCCTTTTATTCCACTTAGAGATCAAATTTCTGATGGTTTGAAGAGTATGTTGATTTAGGCTTGGGAGTTAGGTTGAAGAATGTGAGGACCTCCATTGTTATTTGATGTTTTTTTTTTTTTTTTTTTTCTCAGCAACCTGGTTTTAAATACTCCCTTCCCTCCACTTGCAGAGAGTGAAGAGCTAATCTGAAAAGCAGAAGCTGAGTTCCTTGTTTACATGGAGGTGATGTGAAGGGACTTCATTTTCTGAAGTACTATATTGATAATATCCACATAGCAGGTCCAAAATATATGCTATACTGTATCTGTTGCTATTGTCTACATGTTCTAACATTTCTGGAAAATATAATTATTGTTTTTGTTTGTTGGCATTTTTTTCTTAATCATCTGTTTGTATACATTCGGTGGTGCATAGAATGCCTTCTTTAAGGAATGGATTTTGGAAGTAGACAGGTGTTCTTCCTAGATGCTTTAGATTTTACTTCTCTCTAAATAGATTGCATGATAAACATTGAGTAGTAGATAAAAATGCAAAATAAATTTGTTTGTTCTTAGGATCTAAATCTAATTGTTTTAACAATGTACCCATGCCAATAGATTGCAATACAAGAAGATTATAAACTGATGGTTAGATGTTAATAACAGTAACACAAAACATTAAGGCAAGTGACATTTACATAAGTATCTGGATCTTAATACATGTAATTTACATATGAAAATTTAATCATCATAGAGATAAACAGCTGCAAAGTTTAATTAAACTCTCCACACAAAATCAGCCTGCAAGAAGTAGTTTGTCACTGCTAATTCATCACAATTCTCTTAAGTATTCTTTAAAATAAAAATGCAAAATAAATGACTCTTATTGATAATTTAACTTCTGGTTACTTTGTATTTTAATTGTATCATCAAAGCCTGTTGAGAATACATAAAGATTGTAGGTTTATTTTCACTCTGTTTAGAAGGCAAAGCGTAAATATATAGAGAACAAATGTATTTGTTTACAAACTTGTAAGGGTCACCAGCACAATAGCACTAGAGTCTAATTTAAGAAATTTGAATGCCAAAATAAGTTGTGGGTAATGAAGGGATATAAAAGTCTTTCTCAATGGAGCTTTAAAAACAATGAATTATACACAGAAATTAATGCCAACATTAGTCAAAAAAAGAGTAACTAACGATTGCTAATGTAGATAGATAAAACTGAAAATCTTAATTGAGTTTTAAGACCACAGAAACAGTACACCAAAAAGAGCATGTTTAATACATAAGTACTATAGGACGTCACCTTTGGGAAATAGGACATAAACCAATGGCAGGTTTTTTTTTTTTTTCCATGTATCTTATTTTTTTAAGCAAATGCACTTATTCATTCATTTACTTAGAAAAAATAAGTATCCACTGCATGCCAAGCATAATGGTATAGACCAGCCTGAAACAGTGACCGCAGTTAGCTTTTGTTATGACATTCATATTGGTTGCAACCTTTTCTTTGTAGACAGACTCAAAATGTAGCAATAGGAGACAATGGATATATTCATGGTAAAGCAAAGGACATCTACTATTCAGGACTATGCTTCAAGCCTTTTATTTTTGCACCTAAATTCAGGTGGCTGGATAAGATTATAAATAGAATGCATGACATTCATTTAAGTGAAGATGAAATTAAATCGGACTTTGAAAAGGGGACATTGTCCATGAGTTGGTCCCTATGATATGCTTTTAATGTTGGGTTCTATCTCAACGTGTTTCTCCAAATAATTAAGTGTGTAACAATTACCTAGACGGAATAATAGATATAATTTCCAAGTATACCAATGATATAGTATTAATTACATTATTAACATCAATAATTTCAGTTTCTGTTAAACTGGTTTTTAATGTGTAAATTAATAGCATATCAGGTATTTTATAGTGTTATATGTTTAAATAAATTAAGCCAGGTCTTCCCAGATTGTAAGAATAAACCATGCCACGGAGTAAGCTGGAGGTCATAACATCTGAACAACCCATAAGAGAACTATTGTACACACTATATTTTCCTTCTTCTTTTTTTTTAAGATTTTATTTATTCATTCATGAGAGACACACAGAGAGAGGCAGAGGGAGAAGCAAGCTCCATGCAGGGAGCCCGATGTGGGACTCAATCCTGAAGCCCTGGGGTCACGCCCTGAGCCAAAGGCAGAGGCTCAATGGCTGAGCCTCCCAGGCATCCCTTTCTTCATGTTTTATATAAGGGGATTCATCTGAGGCTGGGGTAGCTCTCAGTTTCTTTTGTACAAAATGAATAGCTTGGCTTAAAAACCTAAAATTTTATGCACTGAATCTCCAAAATTCCTTGACTTTATCTGAAATGTTTAAATGTTCCAACTAATGTGGGAAAAATAATAGACTAAGACAAATATATACTGTTCTGTCCATTTAAATCATTTGAGCAAATAAGTGTATTTGATTATGAAGCCTTGAAAATAATGCTTGATTTAACACTTTATAGTTGTGTGTGTATGTATAGTGTGAGAGAAAAATCCATATTTAATTATCTACTCCCTATCTTGCTACCCATATATCTAAATAGAATCCCTCTTATTAGAACCTGAAAGTGGTTAGTTAGCTAAAAATCAGGAGGCATAAAAAATAATACCTCATACCTTAAACATTTAATTTATTTCAAAATGGGCACAACCCCTCAGCAGTCTTTTGATTTAGGGCCTAAGTCCTTTCTTGAAGATTGAGACTGCTGATTGGGACTTGAAATTAACTTTCTTGCATGAAAAAGTGCAATGTTAAATATTCAATGGTTTACAGTTTATTTCTCCTTAAGGGGGACACAAATTTAAATATAGTATAATATGAATGAAACAGTCTCTTGATTTTTTCCCCCAAACTTTTATACTTGTCTCTCTTATACTTATTAGATATTTTTACACACATAGTCTATCAGTTTTTTCATATTAAATTTTCCATGGCAAAAACAGGCACATCTTATAGAGGCTGGTTTGTATTTGCCCATGTTTCAAATGGTGGGAACAGAGTGTGCATGAGCTTCACTGGTAATATATCAGTTCACTGGAAATTGTTATAACTTCTTTTGTATTTTACTTGACCTTCAAAGCCATCCTATAGGGGTTAAGTGATTCATATAAGATTATGTTATTGTTTTGGTTTCCATAAAAATATCAGGAATATTAAATGATTCACATAAGGTTACAAAATGTAGGAGACAAACTCTGAAAGTAAATTGCAAGAACAAACTTACTGCTATTATTTTGTTATGAGGTATTTCCAAAATAAAATTAATAGCTTGGAAATCTGTTGAAGTGAAAATGAGTATAGAATGACTTTTTCACTGATCTAGAATTATTGCTTAGTTTTATCTGCTCAAAATGTGGAATCTAGTTTAAACAGTTAGACCATCAGTAATTTTGTGATACTTTAGCAGTCTAGTCTTTCCTGGCTTATTATAAAAGCGTTACCAAAAATTAAAGGTATTGATTATTCTATTAATATTAATGCATTAGTGGGTTGTGGTTATACCAGAATTCTCTCGCAACTAAAGATACAACTTAGGTGTAAAATCTTTCATGCTGTATTTTAAGAGTTGTATTTTGTTTTGTTTTAACTTTGAAATCAGGTGCTGATGTACTCATATAGGTATTGGTGGTTAGTTTATAGAATTTTTCTCCCTTATTTGCTCAAATTTTTTTTTAGATTTTACTCTTTCTCCTCACTTTGATACATTGATATTTTATCCTGAAGAATACATGATCCATTTCAGATTCTTACTTCCTGGTTTCTATCACTTAACTGTTCTGAAGATTAAGATCAAATTTTTAGGGAATGGTTTTTAAATGAGATGGATTGGATTAAATGCAGAGGTGCTTATTTTATGTTCTCAGAGTATCAATTACCTTTAATGAGAGACAATAAGAGTCTCAAATGAGGAAGAATGCTTATATTACGAGGTTTTGTTGTTGTTGTTTTTTTTTTTGAGATCTAAAATAATATGTAGAGACCAGGAGTTGTACATTATATGTGTTTAAAACTTGAGGTATTATTTCATATTTATTTATGTATTTGGCTAGGACTGTTGAGTCAGTAATGGGTCTAAATGATTATTTTGCCAAGAGAAGCTCATTGTAAAGATAAATTTTATATATGGCATAAAATTAATAAAATTTAGATTGTAAATTCTTTCCTTTCTTAGTAAATTTTCACCTTCTGTTTCTCTTGGATTTGGTTGAACGCATTTAAACATTCTCTGTATGCATTTGAGATTGGGGTTTCTGGGGGAGTGGACAAAACATTGGATATTATATTAGAAATTTTAGCAATTGAAGTAATAGAAATACTCCTATCTTCGTTTTTCCCAGTGGGATAAATACAATTAATGGAGAAAAATTCTTTATATGAAAAGAAATATAGTTTAGCTTACCTTTTCTTTTCTGGATTAGTGAGCCAAACATTACAGCTGCCCATGTTGTCAGAATGCCATAGGAGAATTTAGAAGAGGAGTAGCCAATAATGTAGTCAGCTTCTGACGTTTAAATACATGTTTCTGCTGTTCCATCAAAATTAATGATTAACTTCAGCATTAGAAGCATGTATTTCAATAGGAGAGGGAAATTTTCCCACCATCACTTCAGAGGAGAAGTAACCCTCTGGCGTTATAAATATATATTTCAGAGTAAGAAAGAAGATTGATCCCACAGGATATCTCTCTTCTCCATCCATTGATGATGTCAGTGAGTGTCTGATTAGCTGCTGACATTTGAAATTATGGTGGGTCAGCAGGTTAATGAAAGCCTTCTTTATATAGCTGTGTCCCCATTGCCTCTGTGCCTTCCTAGGCTTTTGGCTTGTTTGCTGACCTCAAAATGCAAGGCAAAAATAAAAGTACACATCAAAAGAAGTATAGTTGGAGCACTCATCTATTGATGATTTCTAATGCTTCTATTTAACAAGAAAGAGAAAGGTTAATGAATAGCAGCGACTTAACTTATTTGGGAATGGTTGAGTACAAAGGGTCTAGTTAATAACCTCAGTGACCTTATTGAGGATAAACTCTGTGTAGATGAAAACATTTCAGTAGAATTGTCTGTACCACAATTTTTCTGCCTTTAAGTGACAGAGTTACATAAATTTCCCATTTTATAATATTGAGTCATCTTCTATTGAGGCAAGGAGAAAGTATAAAACTGAATTAGGTTTCCTGACTCATCAATCATAGTGTCTTAGAGCCAGAGAGGGCCCTTGAGACCTAGTGTGGTGTTTTTTAAAGCTGTGTTCTGTGGCACTTTCAGGTTCCTCAGAGTGACCTTGCAAGCTGCCATAGGGGGAAAACAAGTACGTGGGGCCCTCGTTCCTATTCATATTTATGATGCCACCTAACATGTCATGTAATAAAAGACTCTGCTGACAAAGTTCGAAAACCACTGAGCTGCAACTAACACTCTCAATTTGCACTTAAGGAAATTGAGGTATAGGTGATAAAGTGAAGTTGCCAAAATCCTGTAGCTATTCTACATCACAATAAATGTGGGAAAAAAAAAATGTACCTCTTGAAGGATAGTACTTTTCAGTATTTTTGTTTTTCAGAGAAGAGTACAAAAGCAAAAATAATGTCTTGGGACCAATCTTGTTTCAAAATGCTCTGAATCCCAATGGAGGTCAGATGAGGAATGCCAGGCTGATCTTCCCAAACCATTTCCCTGCTCATTTTGTCTGGATAGGGTGAGAGCTGGTTTCCAGTGCCATCTGTGTAAGATGTTTAATTTCCTTTACATGTCAATTTAGGGGATGGACATTGACTCTGGAACTTTAGAAGTTTCTAGTATCTCCAGAGAAGATCATCTGTTTCTGGATTTCTGCATGTCATCAGTAACAGACATTAGGACCACACTTCTGCATCTGTTGGTGAGACAAGTGCAAGTCTGATTAAACTCCAGTGTTGGGTGCTCAAAATGCTGGGGGGGTGCGCAGCCTAAAATGTAAAAAGAAACCGTTAAATATCTGTATATATTTACTTTAATCTAAAAATAGGAAAGAAATTCAGCATTTCTGGATAGCCTGACATGATGCTGAGTTGGTAGGTCAGAGTCTATCTTTAGAGCTGGAGAGTGACTAGCAGGAAGAAATCTTGATGGCGGCCTCTCTCTCTCTCTTCCTCCCACCACCCTGCTGCCACCTCATGTAGTCCCATCTTACTGCAACCAGTTGCAGTATCATGTGCCAGTCGTGATGGGTTTGAGGTTTTGCTTTTGATAAAATCTTTATAAAACTATGTGGAGAGATTGAGAGTGACCATGGAAATCTTTATTGCACACAGAAGTTCTTTGCTATTTTGTAACCAAGTGTGTAAAAGTATTTTCAAAGCTAAATTTGAGGTTTTCCACAGAAAAACTTTTCCAAATTTGCAACAATTTTCTGAGTTGATAATGTTTTTTAGTACTATGGTGTATAAAAGATATTTTTGGAACATGCACACACACTCACATCCAGTCTCTTACACTTTACTGTTCCTTCAAGTTACAGTACATGACTGAGAAAGTGACAACTTCCAAAACAAACAGACAGACCGACAAAAACTTTGATAATATGAAGAAGAATTAGAAGTCTAGAAGGTGCTGGGAAAATGTTCTGTCACTTAAAAAGCTTTTACATATGTCTTCGTCTGTATATAAAGATTAGAAATAATTTCTTTTTCATAGCATTATTATGAGGAATAAATGAAGCTATAATAGAAAAGGTTAAGAGACTGCTTGATATTGGGATGTTTTCAATTACTATTAGTTATGATGATGATCATTATTAAATACTTGGAAACTTACACCATTTAAAAACTTGCCAAGTGAAGAATTTTAATGAATACCAATTTAGTTTTTATAACATAAAAATTATAATTATATAACATATATTATACTTTCCAATTAGTTTTTAAAGAAAAAAAATGACATCAAGGAGGAGAGAGGGAATTTACTAGATAAATTTAAACAAATAGTCTTTGTATAATTGGTAAGTGACTGAAAAATGGGTATAATTAATCAGAAAGTGCAAATACTAATGCATTTCTTTTATGTCTGTCTACATATTCTTGAAAAATATGCTTGTAAGCTATGAGATCCGTTAAAACCAATGATTGAAATAAATTGAATCAAGGATTGCTTGTAGTTAAAGTGTTAAAGAATATCTTTACAATATAATGAATTCAGTTACATTACTTTCACTAAAATAGGGTTAACAATATTTTTTCTGAGGACATACAGTTCTTGTATAGTGTCAGTAGAAAATTAAAGTAGAAGTCATAAAATAGTGTTTACTTTGTCATCTAATCCTTTTAAAATGTCTAGATTTGTATATATTTTATATTGTACAATATAGAATTAGAATAATAATTTAGAAATAAGTCATTATTATTTGATGAGAGAATGTCTGTTCCAAACCGTTTGAAGAGTATGAGATGTAAATTATTTAAGATGTGATGAAAAGAGAACTGGGTTCTGAGAGAAAAGATGAAGAAATGAGGCAGTGAAAAAACATGTGGCTTTAGTCAGAATTTGTGAAAGGTTGGTAAATATCCTAAGTGAACACAGTCATCTTTCGTGCTAGGCTTGGTTGGGTTCTGAAGTAGAGATATCCTGGGTAGAGCTAAGCTCACTGTACAGCAAGGATGGAGTGGAGAAGCACTCTGATCCACATGGGACTTCTGCTAATTAAGAAGAACTTCTGGATATTTATCCAAAGAAACAAAAACATTGATTCAAAAAGATGTAAGCACCCTATGTTCATTGCAGCATTATTTATAATAGCCAACACGTGGAAACAAGTTAAGTGTCCATCAATGGATGGATGAAGAAATTGTGTGTGTGTGTGTGTGTATAATTAATATATAGCCATAACAAAGAATGATATCTCACTGTTTATGACAACATGGCTGGACTTTGAGGACTTTATGCTAGATGAAATAAATCAGAGAAAAATAAGTACCATATAATCTCTGTAATATGTGGAATCTGATTCTATATCTCTATGTCTATAGAGATAGATATAATCATATGCAAAGAACAACTTGGTGTTTGCCAGAAGCAGACAGTGGGGATGGGATGAATGGATGAAGTGTTTTCCTTTCTGTTTTTCAGTTTAAATTAATTGAATAAAAAAATATAAATAATGAGGGGATCCCTGGGTGGCGCAGCGGTTTGGCGCCTGCCTTTGGCCCGGGGCACGATCCTGGAGACCCGGGATCGAATCCCACGTCGGGCTCCCGGTGCATGGAGCCTGCTTCTCCCTCTGCCTGTGTCTCTGCCCCTCTCTCTCTCTCTGTGACTATCATAAATAAATAAAAATTAAAAAAAAATTAAAAAATATATATATAAATAATGAAGTAATGAGTGAACAACATAAAGAGAGAACTCTCATATAATACTGATGGGAATAAATGGATAAATATTCCTTTAGAAAAGTTGGGCATTATGTTATTCAATGAAATTCATGATATTTAAAAAAAGAAGAGGAGGAGTAGGAAGAGGAGGGTGGAGGGAAGGGGAGGGGGAGGAAGAACAAGAAGAAGAACTAAGTAGGTTCCCCATAGAGTTCTCAAAGCCAGAACTTCCTGGATGGACTCTATTGACAAGGTACCTTCATGTCTTCTCAAGTCTATTCTATGAAGGTTGATGAATATTTTCAGTTCCAGGTTAGTGGTCATTTTCTCTTGACATCAGTACCTTTGTTCATGTTATATGGTCCTAAACTTGTGTAATTTCTCTAGAACATATTTTTCTCATGGCTCTGTTTTATCTCAGTCCTCACAGTCTAGAATTCCATATTTTGTAAGGACTCCATTTGATGAGTGAACAACTACACAGATGCCTGAAAGCTCTTTGATAGGAGTAAAAACAAACAAATAAAATGAAAGAAGTAGAAGATAAAGCAGCAAATCCACTAGAAATAAAATATATAAAATATTTCAGAGACAAAATGAGGTAATAAAAATATACTAGAATAGGAATCTGGAGTCAACCATCTATTTAATTGCATGACACTTCAGAAAGCCATCATCCTCTTTATTTCTCAGTTTTTTTAGGTTGTGAAATAAGAGGTTTGATGAGATAACCTGTCCATCTCTTTCCATTTCTAAAGTTCTTTGAATAAAGAAAGACAAAAACGTGGAGAGGAAGGCATGGCATGGAGAGCTTTCTGCCCAATTATCCAAAATTGTTATGTTGTTTGAGAATAATTATTAACAATAATAATAAATCATAATAATAAATAACAATAATACTCAGCCTAATCTCTCTTTCAATGCAGTGTCAAAGGTGGAGGAAAAGGAGATTGATGAGAGAATAAATGGAGGCTCAGTGTTACAACCACTACTTCAAGTCATTGAACTGTTCTGTAGGCTCTTCCTCTGATGGCCAGTTTTCACCAGTTTTATTGTCAGCGAGGTAGGAATATGTAGCTAGCTCCACACAGGGAGAAAAGAAGTCAGGATTCTTAATATAAAGAATGTGCATTCCATTAATTTTAAAAGACCTGTGAGAATAATGATCAGTTCTATACAGTTACTTCCTTTAAAACTAATCCAGCACCTTATTCAAGTAGCATTAATTCTTGGGAAGATGTCTGATGACACTAGGGCACAGTATCGTATAAAATAAGGGCCATTCTCAACTTTCTTTTCACTCAAAATATGTAGAACTTTCAACAGTTATGTATTGAACTTTGAGATGGTTTTCCTTCGTATCTTCTTGGGAATACTTGTTTTTGCGTTCATAAATTTATCTGTTTTATGAAACAATGGTATTGAAGATATTTAAGATTTTGTATCTCACATAGAATCTTTGAAGCACGAGCAAACTTCTTATTTTACTGCAGTTACAGGCAGACCATTTCTACAGGTCAGCTTCCTAGATTTGTTTTCCTTCTTCTTCCCTTTAAGGTACATCTCTAAAGGGAGTTTTTTTCTGGAAAAACAAAGGTGGCAGATTTATTCAAAGGGAATTAGTATACTTTTTTTTTCCCTACAAAAGGAAAAAAATTAATAAAGAAGACCTGCAAAAAATAAAATTAAATGTTGATTGATAGCTGAACATGGTAGCAAACTGAACCTAAACCATTTATCAAACCATGCAAATGAGAAATAGGGTTCCATGAGGGCTCCTGCTGAGCCCTCTGCCCAGCACAATATGCCAGATAATTAATTGTGACAGATGATTTTGAAATGAGGGACAGCCAAATAAAATACATGTATCATTTTTCTTCCATATTTGGGGCTTGTATAAAAGGCCTTTGCCACTAGCAGTTAAATTGGTACAGTATTTCTATTTTCTTAGGAAATATAGGAACTATATTTCACTTTATAATCCACCTCCAGATGTTACGTGGAGAGTTTGTTAAGAATGATTTTCATACCCTTTAACAACTTGATAGGGAAAACCAATACAATCAATCAGCAGTATTTGCCATGAACATTTTTGGATAAGTGATGACATTCATTCTACATCCCTCTGTGAGACAATTTATTAATCAGAACCATTTATAACATTTGATTTTTAAAAATGCATACAAAATGTCTGTTTATAATTTCATATGCAAGTATGTCTGTGTTTTTGTGGTCGTAATGGTGGATTTTGTTTTGGTTTTGGTTGAAGAAGGTAGTTCAATGCAGGGCTGGGATGGGGATGTAAGAAACTAGGTGTTGATGATACATGAAACATACAGTATTATTGTGGCAGATTCTCTCTAAGTTCTCACACCCAGATTTTATTGTTGTTCTTTACGAATTATATTTCCATATGTGAAATGATTTTTTGGAATAATGATGCCTGAGGAATTCCCCTAGATTTAGTCATTTATCAGATTCATATCTGCAGTAGAATGAGAGAAACCAAATAGTGCCATGGTAGAGTTTCTGACTATGGAAACATTTAACCTAATGGGTAAAAATTTATCTCCTATGAACCTAATTTTCTATCTATCAAATAGAATTTGTTAACAATTCATGTACTGTTGGACATTTTGTGGACTTGGTATTCTACTGCTTAAAATATTGGAAAAGGAGGAAACAGAACATGACTATTTGAGAACTGAACAAATTAATACAAGTAAGGCATATAGATTAATCTGTCATAAAAGGTTTGGACAAAGTATGTTTTTAGTATTTTTGTATATATAGTTGGTATTTTTCCCCAGGGAAAAAGGATCTCATTCCTGAGGTTGGTGATTGAGGGAATGAGACAAAGGCCATTAAATGATTATGGAGTATCATGGGAACTTGAAGGAAGTCAGTGGTGAACATAGAGGTGTATGATGATGATGATTGAGGATCAATTAGAAAAAGTGTCATAAAAATTTGGTTGCCAATACTTTATCCTGCTTATGGTGTTCCCCATGACTTTTGAAAGGTAAAAAAAATAAAAATCTGTGTAGACTGTAAATAGAGAGTAAAGAAAGGCTGATTATATTGATCTTTCCCCCCAAGCCTCTATAGAGTATCAAGCACTCAAAAACTCTGATGCAGTAACATTGGGGCATGGAGTGCAAGCTTAAGTGTATCTTGCATTTTTAGTTTGATTTAACTTTATAATATGCAAATTTTTTGAGGCAGGAAGTATAATATACAGTTTCTTGACATTTACAGTAGATGAATTCCCTGTGGTCTTGTAGGAATAGTACACGGGGCTCTTTTAGGCTTCCAGTTTGCCAGAACTGTTATTTTAGTTATGATGATGTGGGCATTTGCTCCTTAATGGTTAAGACTCTCTTCTCACCAGATGTGGTCTTTTGGAAAAGAGTTCAAGCTGCCTGGCAGGTCAGTAAAAGGGAAGTGAGCATTGTCACTGCAAGTGCTCTGCCTATTTTGTGAATAAATGGATGACTTTACTTTCCAAGGTTGTCAGTCTTTCACAAGAGCCTCCATTTAAATCATAATAATGATGCTACTTAAACTCCAGTTCATCTGCCAGTATTTGATTAGCAAGCTGGCTGAATGCAGTGATAGAGAGGACGGCAGAGCTTCATTTCGTCTAGGGTATCATTATAGCTTAAACCGGCTCTCACATTACCATTATTGTTATTATTAATTGTTACTTGGTGGGGAGGGGGCTGATAAGATTCCTACCATTATTCTCAATGGGGAAGATGACATGGCCCCTTTCCTGGGTCACCACGATCAAAATTAAATAGACATAGATATTATCTCACCTCGGAAAGGGATGAGAAAGCTTCAATTCTATGATTTCTTGTATAAAGTTATAATTTATATAAATTACCTTTGGAAAATTAAGCTCAAATTATTGAGTGGCATTTTTGCATTTATAAGCTTGTGTATTTGAATTTATATATATTTTTGCATATGTATTATATATATATATACATATATATACACATATATATATATATATTTGCGTACAGATACATCTAATCCTTATACCTATGCTGTTATACTTTTAACAGGGAGGAGTTCCAAATCAAAAACCTATGCAACATGCAATACTGAATGAATAGAGACATCATTTGCAAATTTTCTTGTCGTACGTGTGATACCTTCATTCAGTGTTCATATTGCATAAGATTTCAGTTTTTTTGTTTTTAGCTGTTGTAGATGGAACAGAGTGAAAATGAAGGCTTTTAGGAATCACTAATTTATCTTTTCATCTTTCACTCTGAGTAGCTATGTGAACATTTTATGGGCTTGTAGAATCAGAAGTTAGTGATCCTCTTTACTAATTCTATAAAAAACAAGGTTCACAGAAAGTTGAAAGGACCTTGAGCTACATATTCTCTGACATGAATATATGTTTTTAATTAATAGACTATTTTCAAACAGTTTTAGGCTTAAAGAAAAACTGAGCAGAAAATAGAGTTGCCATATATTCCCCACCCTGCCCTCACACCATTTTCTACTATAGCTAGCATCTTACATTATATGGTACATTTGTTATAGTTGATGGGCCAGTATTGATACATTATAAATTAAAGTCCACAGGTATATTAGGGTTCACCATTTGTGCCCCACATTGATTGTATGGATTTTGACAGATGTATTGTAACATGTATCCACCAATATTGTGTAATACAGGGTAATGTCATTGCTCTAAAAATCCTGAGTTCCATCTCTTCATCTCTCCCTCTCCCCAAACATCTGTGAACCCTGATCTTTTTTTGCCATCTGCATAGTCTTACCTTTATTAGGATGTTATATAGTTGGAACTACACAGTATATAGCCTTTTCAGTTTGACATCTTTCACTTAATATTATACATTTAGGAATACTTCATGTAAGTTAATACCCAAAACTATATGAAAAAACTTATATAATTCAACACCAAAAAGCCCAAATAATCCAATTTAAAAATATGGGCTGAAGAGCTAAATAAACATTTTTTCCAGAGAAGACATACAGATAGGAAATAGACACATGAAAAGATGTTCAACATCACAAATCATCAGAATAATGGAAATTAAAACCACAGTGAGATACCATGTTACATCTGTCAGAATAGCTAAAATTAAAAAAAAAACAAACAAACAAGTAATCGCAAGTGTTGGAAGTTGTAAAGGACCCCTCATGCACTGTTGATGGAAATGGAAACTGGTGCAGCCACTGTGGAAAACAGGTATGGTGGTTCCCCCAAAATTAAAAATAGAGCTACCATATCCTGTATTCTACTGCTGGGTATTTACCCAAAGAAAATAAAAAGACGTATGCACCCCTATGTTTCATACAGCATTGCTTAAAATAACCAATATATGGAAGCAACCCAGTGTCCACTAAAGATGAAGAGATACAGAATATACAAAAGGGAACATTATTCAGCCTTAAAAAGAATGAAATGTTGCCGGTTGCCTCAACATGGTTGGACTTAGAGTGTATAATGCTGGGTGAAATGAGTCAGCCAAAGAAAGACAGATACCATATGACTCCACTCATATCTGGAATTTAAGAAACAAAACAAATGAACAAAGAAAAATAGACACATGAATACAGAGAACAAACTGGTAGTTGCCATAGGGAAGATGGAGAGGATGTGGAAAATGGAGGGGATTAAAAGTGCCCTTATCTTGATGAGCATTATGAAATGTATAGAATTTTTGAATAATTATATGATACACCTGCAACTAATATAAATCTGTAAGTTAATTTACTCCTGAATAAAAAAGAATTTTCCACGTCTTTTTGTGGCTTGATAGTGAATTTCATTTTTTATTACTAGTTAATATTTCACTTACAGATCTACTACAGCTTTTTTTTTAATCTATGCATCTTTTGAAGGACATCTTTTTTTTTTCTCCCCAAGTTGTGGCAGTTATGAATAAAGCTGTAGTAAACATGTGTGTGCAGGCTTTATGTGGATATGAGTTTTCAACTCATTTGGGTAAACACTAAGCAATTTGGATGCTGGATTATATGGTAAGAGTATGTTTATTTTTGTAAGAAACTGCCAAACTGTCTTCCAAAGTGGCTGTACCATTTGTATTTGTAACAATAGCAAATGAAAGTTCCTGTTGTTCTACAACCTCGCTAGCCTTTGATATTGTCATTTTTTAAAAATTTTAGACATTGTTAGTGGGTGTATATATATAGAGAGAGTATATATATGTATATATATATAGTGATAGATGGATAGGTATAGTTAGATAGATACCTCATTGTTATTTTTAAGTGGTAATTCCTTAATTACATATGATGTTAAACATCTTTTATGTGCTTTTTTACACCTGTGTATTTTCTTTGTTAAGGTGTCTATTTAGAGCCATTACTCACTGTTTTATTGGGTTGTTTTCTTCTTGTTCAGTTTTAGCAATTCTTTGTATATTTTGGGTAAAAGTACTCTACCAGATAAGCATTTTGCAAAGGTTTTTATCCCGGTCTGGACTTATCTTTTCATTCTCTTAACAGTGTCTTTTACAAAATAGGAAATTTTAATTTCAGTGAATCTAACTTCTTAATTTTTTATTTTGTGGTATGTACTTTTAATGTTGTAACTAAGGTATCGCAACCAAATCCAACATCACCTGGATTTTCTATCATTTCTCTTATAGGAGTTTTGTCATTTTGTTTTTTTACATTTAGGCCTATGATTATTTTTTGAGATCCTTTTTGTGTATGGTTGCATTTTGACATGCAAAAATTCATGCATGTTCCAATTCCTCATTTACAAAAAAAAGTATAGAATTATCATGGGGAAGCCTTCTTAGTCAATTGAGAGAGTGTGCGTAATGCTGCAAAGAGTAGAACAGGATTCTAGTTCCATGACTTATTCATTCTGTTAACTGGAAGCCTGTACCTCCCACTCCCCTTCACCCATCTTGCACGTCCCCTCAACTGCCTCCGCTCTGGCAACCACCATTTGTTCTCTGTATTTATAGGTCTGTATCTATATTTTTGTTTGTGTTCATTTGTTTGTTTGTTTGTTTGTTTTTAGATTACACATATGAGTGAAATCCTGTGATATTTACCTTTCTCAGTCTGACTTCTTTCACTTAGCATACTACCCTCCAGGTCCATACGTGTTGTTGCAAATAGCAAGATCTCATCCTTTAAAAAACAAACAAACAACAACAACAACAACAACAACAAAACAAAAAAAATAGGCTCTGTGCTCAGCATGGAGCCCAATGTGGGGCTTGAACTCATGATCTGAGATCAAGACCTGAGCTGAGATCAAGTCAGATGCTCAATTGACTCAGATAGCCAGGTGCCCTGATCTCTCCTTTTTTAACGTTGTGTAATGATGTTCCAGTGTGTGCGTAGGTATCCCACATTTTCCTTATCCCTTTGTTTATCGAATGGAATTATATGTTGGGGGATCTGTTCTAATCTGTTTGGATACTCATGAGACTGCAGTTAGCTGTGAGTCACAACATTGTTTCCACGCATATATATGTAAGTTATATTTCCCCAGTTTTATTAAGATATAATTGATATACACAACTGTGTATGTTTAAGATGTAAATAATAATTATTTAACTCTCAGTTATTGTGAAATGATTGCCACAGTATGTTTAGTTTGTATCCACCGTCTCATATACATACAATAAAAAGAAAAAGCAAAATAAAAATTAAAAGATTCTAGCTCCAAGGGGGCCACCTAAGAGCCAAGTGACTTCCCTAGCTTCAGTTCTATCATATATAAAATAAGAAGAATAACATGTGTCCTGTTTCCCCATGGGTATTTTTGTAAGGATCAAATTATGTGAACTTTGTTGGAAGCACCTTGTAAATGTTAAAGAGCAAGCAGCAAAATCAAAAGGCTCATTAAGAGGATTCCTAAATTTCCTTTGCTCAGCTAAACACAGAAATATTAAAACTGAACTCAGAACATAGATAGCAAGATAACCAAAACAAGACGTAATATCCTAATGAAGTCCAACACACAACTGAAATACATTGATAACTAAACTTAAGATCACAAAGGCTTCAAGTCAATGGCCATTATTGAGGATAAGGATAAATTAGTATGAAGCAATTATGACTTCATCTTGAGGCCACGGTCATATCTGATTGCTGTTGAATGACAAGATTATACAGATATAACTGGAATGGAAACAGATGTAGTTGTTGAAACTTATAAAATCAATGGACTTTCATGTAATAGAGCAGATAGACAATCTCTGAAATGAACAGACATTTTTAATGTTCTTTTTGAATTTGGAAAAGTTTTCGCTGGCTCTTTTATATAATAAAGTATCTATGAGGGTCTTAGTGTTGATTATGTTGTACTGAGAAACATTAACAAAATAAAAGGAAATTTAGATTCTGTGTAGTCATTGAAAAAGGGAATTTTCAGTATTAGAAAGTTAAACTGAGGTTATTTAAAAACTCACATGGAGGGGCACCTGGGTAGCTCAGCAGTTGAGCATCTGCCTTAGGCTCAGGGCGTGATCCCAGGATCCGGGATCGAGTCCCAGGTTGGGATCCCTGCATGAAGCCTGCTTCTCCCTCTGCCTGTATCTCTGCCTCTCTCTCTCTCTTTCTCTGTATCTCACACAAATAAATAAGTAAAATCTTAAAAAAAAACCTCACATACAGATGAAAATCACCAAAACTCATATAAACTATGAAATAAGGTAGAGAAGGCATTGTGACTATCTAAAGACAATCCTTGGCTTTAGAGTAGGTGAATCTTCAGGCTTGACTAGGTATAAATGATTCCATGGTGGGAATAAAGCCCAAATTTCCCCCTTCCCCTTCTCTTTTTCTCCTCTTCCTCTTTATTTTTTCTCCTCTTCCTAATCCAATGGTAACTCATTCTCTCTTTTCTATCTCTTTGTCTCTCTGTCTCTCGCCCACCCCACCCCTCCACCACATACACACACCAACAAAAGGAACCTCGGATTGAATAATTTTATCAGCGAGTTAAAACAAGATCTGGAACACATGACTATAAAATGCATAAATATAACCACATGAGCCAACAGTCGATCTTTTTTGGCATGTATCAATAATTCATTTCTGTTTATTGCTGGGTAGTATTCAGCGGTATGGATATACCACAGTTTGTTTAAAAGTGACCCATTGAGGGACATTAGGGTTATTTCCACTTTTTGACTATTGCAAATAAAACTTTGTGAACATTTGTGTACAGGTTTTTGTAAACCTAAATTTTCATTTCTCTGGGATAAATGTCCAGGGTTAAGATTTATGAATTGTATAGTAAGCATTTGCCTTTTTGATAATAGCCATTTTAACAGGTGTGAGGTAGTATCTCATTGGGCCTTGATTTTCATTTCCCTATGATGAGTGATGTTGATCACCTTTTCATATACTTACTGAATGTTTCTGTGTCTTTTTTGGGAAAATATTTACTCAGGTCTTTTGCCCATTTTTACATAGGATTATTATCAATATTATTGCTATTGAATTGTATTGGTTTTTTATATATTTTTGTTGTTAATCTCATATCAGATATGTGGTTTGCGAATACTTTTTCCCATTCCTTAGGTTGCTTTTTAATTTTGTTGACTGTTACCTATACCGTGCAGAAGCATTTTAGCTTGATATAGTCCCACTTGTTTATTTTTGCTCTTGTTGCTTCAGCTTTTGGTGTCTCATCCAAAAACTCATTGATAAGACCAATGCCAACGAGATTTTTCCCTGTTTTCTTCTGGGAGTTTCATGGCTTCAGGTCTTATGTTAAAGTAAAGCCCTTAATCTATTTCAAGATCATTTTTGTGAGTGATATACAATAAGAGTCCAATTTCATTATTTTGCATGTGGATATCCAGTTTTTCCAACACCATTTATTGGAAAGAGACTTTCTTTTCCCCACTGAATGTTCTTTGTGCCCTTTGTCAAAGATTAGCGGACCATAAAGGTGAGGTTTTATTTTGGGGCTCTATATTCAATTTCATTGCTCTCTGTGTCTGTTTTTTTATGCTAGTATCATGTTATTCTGATTACTGTAGCTTTGTAATATAGTTTGAAATCCAGAAATGAAATGCCTCAGGCTTTGTTCTTTATTAAGGTTGGGATCTATATGACTTCTAGGATTATTTTCTTTATTTCTGTGAAAATTTCAATTAGAATTTTGATAAGGATTGCATTCAATTTGTAGATGACTTTGGATACTATAGACATTTTAACAATATCAACTCTTCAGATCCATGGAGATGGAATGTCTTTATTTGTGTCTTCTTGAATTTTTCTTTTTCATTAGTATCTTATAGCTTTCAGTATATGGATCTTTCACTTCTTTGGTTAAATTTAATCATACATATTTTTTTGTTTTTGATGCTGTTGTAAATGTGATTGATTTCTTTGTTTCATTTCCAGAAAATTCATCATTGTATGGAAATGCAACTGATTTCTGCATATTGATTTTGTATCCTGAAACTTTACTGAATTTTTTAGTTCTAATAGTTGTTTGGTGTAGTCTTTGGGACTTTCTATATGCAGGATCATATCATTAGTGAATAAACAGATAATTTTCCTTCCTTTTCAATTTAGTTGCCTTTTAGATCTTTTTCCTACTTAATTTCTTTGACTGGGATTTTCAGTACTGCATTGAATAGGAATGGGAAAAGTGGGGTCTTATTCCTGATCTAATAAGAAAACTTCCAATCTTATACTATTGAGTATGATGCTAAGGGCTTATCATGATTGTGCTTTATTATGCTGAGGTATGTTCCTTCTATAATGACTGTGGATTTTTTGTCATTAAAGGATGTTAAATTTTGTCAAATGCCTTTTCTGCATCTGTTGAGATGATCATATGAATTTTTATCTTTTATTCTGTTAATGTGGTATATCACTTTATTGATTTGCATATGTTGAAACTTCTATGCATCCCAGGGATAGATCCCATGGGATCCTTTTAATATGCCATCGATTTTGGTTTGCTGGTATTTTGTTGAGAGTTTTTCTTATTTGACTTTGGTATCAGCATAATGCTGGCCTCATTAAATGGGTTTGGGAGTGTTATGTCTCTTAATTTCTTGGAAGAGTTTGAGAAATACTAACTTTAGTTCTTAAAAGTTCTGTAGAATTCACCCGTGAAGCCATCTGGTGTTGGGTTATTTGTTGGGAAGTTTTTTGAGTACTGATTCACTCTTCTAATTTGTTTTTTTTGTGTATTCACATCTTTTATTTCTTCATGATTCAGTCTTGGTAGGTTGTGTGTTTGTAGGAATTTTTCCATTTATCTTGGGTTGTCGAATTGTTGGCAAGTAAGTGTTTATATAGATTCTAATGATTCTTGTGTTTCTGTGGTATCAGTTATAATGTATTTTCTTTCATTCTAATTTCACTTTTTTTTTTTTTTTTAGTCTTTCCCCCCCTTTTCTTTCTGGGTAAATTTAACTGAAAATTCCTCAGTTTCATTTATCTTTTCAAGAAGCCAATTGTTAACTTCTATGGATCTTTTCTAATATTTTTCTATTCTCTAGTTTATTTATTTTGACTCTGATATTTGTAATCTCTTTAATTCTGCTAACTTTGGGCTTTATTTTTCTTTTCATAATTCCTTGAAGTGTGAAGTTAGGGTGTTTATTTGAGATATATGTATGGATGTATATTTAAAGTAAGCATTTATCACCATAAACTTCCCTCTTAAAATTGCTTTTGCTGCATACTAGAAGTTTTATACATTGTGTTTCCATTTTCATTTGTTTCAAGATTAAAAAAAAAAAAACAGAACCAAGGTTCTTCTATTTTTTTTAAAGATTTTATTTGTTTATTCATGAGGGACAGAGAGAGAGAGAGGCAGAGACACAAGCAAAGGGAGAAGCAGGCTCCACGCAGGGAGCCCGATGTGGGACTCGATCCTGGGTCTCCAGGTTCTCGCCCTGGGCGGAAGGTGGCCCCAAACCGCCAAGTCACCTTGGCTGCCCTGTTTCAAGATGTTTTTTGATTTCTTCTTTGACCCATTGGTTTTTTAGGAATGTGTTATTAATTTCTACATATCTGTGTATTTTGCAGTTTTCCTCTTATTGATTTCTAGTTTCATACCATTGTGGTCAGCAAAGATAGTTGGTTCTATTCCATTCCTTTAAATTTCTTGAGGCTTGTTTTGTGACCTAAGGTATGATCTATCCTAGAGAATGTTCCATGTGCATTTGATAAGAATGTATATTCTGTTGTTTTTGGATGAAATAATCTGTTTGCATCTGTTAGGTCCATTTGATCTAAAGTATAGTTCAAGTTCAATGTTTCCTTATTGATTTTCTGTCTGGACAATCTATTCATTGTTGAATGTGGGATAATGAAGTTCTCTACTGTTATTGTATTGTTGTCTATACACCAGTGGTGGTCTTTTCCCTTTATACATGTTAGAATTTGTTTAATATGTTTCCGTGCTCCTATATTAGGTGCATATATATTATGATTATTATATCCTCTTGAATAAATTGACCCCTTTAACATTACATAATGACATTTTTGTCTCTGTTATAGTTTTTGATTTAGTCTATTCCATCTAAGTATGCCTACCCCTTTCTGTTTGCCTGGGATATCTTTTCTCACCCCTCCACTTTGAGCCAATGTGTATCCTAAAAGTGAGTCTTTCATAGGCAGCAGATAGTTAAGTCTTGTTTTTAATCCATTCAGCCACTATGCAACTTTTGATGGGAGAATTTAATTCATTCATGTTTAAAGTAATTACTAATCAGTAAGTACTTACTAATACCATGTTATTGCTTCCGGGCTGTTTTGTAGTTCTTTTGTTTCTTTCTTTCTCTCCTGCTATCTTTCTTTGTGAATCGGTGATATTTTGTAGTATAGTGGTATACTTTGATTTCCTTCTCTTCATTGTGTGCATATCTACTATATATTTTGCTTTGTGGTTCTCTGAGGCTTACATGAAACAGCATATAGATATAAAATTCTGTCTTATAACAATTTCAATTACATACAAATACTCTACCCTTTTATTTCTATGCCATTTTATAATTTTGATTTCACAGTTTACCTCTTTTATATTGTGTATTCATTAACAAATTATGGTGCTATAGCTATTTTTATACTTTTGTCCTTTAATTTTATACTGTAGTTTGGTGGGTTAACACACACCATATTACAATATGGAAATATTCTGAATTTTACTATGTATTTACCTTTCTCTTTATTGATTTTATAGGTTATTTTTTGCCACAAATAAAGGAGCAACTATCCTGTCCACAATCTTTGGAGTAATGCACTGAACATAGTGAATCATCTCAGTCTTGCTTTGGATTAATCTAATCTTTTTCAACTATATTATAGTTTTGGTTTATAAGTACCTGAGGTGACAAATTTCCAAAGTGTTCTAAACAGTTTTTTATATAATGTTGCTGATGGTAATTCACTTTAACATTGACATTTATTGGGCAATTACAACACAAAAGTGTGAAGTAGTGCAAATTGCATCCATCACACTAAAAAGAATGTACATGACAAAATATGAGTGCACTACCTAGGCTGTCCAAGAACTGCAAAGCTCTCATCCTACTGGTGTGGAGGTAGGGTGTTAGTGTCATAGTATGTAAAATGGTTGGTAAATTTGGAGGCCATAGCTGAGCCATACCTGCATGTTCCCCTAAACGGAAGCTGTCATAAGCCTGCCACTTCATTTTTGCTCTGCCTATATTCACAAGCACCACCAACCTGTATTAGCACTGGCTCAGTGCCCGCAGCAATCCACAGAGGAGAGGCAGTTCAGGGTAGAGGCTAATGAAAGAGCCACAATTGGTCTTTTGCTCTAATATAATTTAAGCAAAGTCAAGATGGGTTTCTGAAGAAGAGTTGTTTTTATTCTGTAAAGGTCCTATGCACAATCATGTTTTAACAAGATTCCCAATTTGCATTATGAAAAGCTGGCAGACTTTTCTTCATAAGGCTATTTACTACATTTGCCCTTTTGGTAACATTACTATGTGTTTGTATTGAAGCCTATTATTAAACGAATAAATAGCAGGAAATGCAGTATTAGATTAAAGAAAATGTTGGGCTTTCAAATGGCAAACAAATGTGTTAAAAATTCTCATTCTTTAAATGTGGATCCACAGGCCTCTGAAAAATGATTAAAAATGGCAGAGAAAACCTGTGAAGCTTAGATAGACATTTTCATTATAGGGCTACATTGTTCTCATAACCAATCTGTGGAAACACGGCACAAGGGTTATGCTTGTTTTTTGTTTTTTTTCTTTTTTGGTCAGGTGCAAAATTACTTACAACATTTTAATGTATTTCTTTCTGCAAAAGAAGCTGCTGTTGGGATTCAGCTTGGCACTCAAGAACTTCTAGAGACAATTCCCAATGCCTCAGTTGCCCTTTTATCTCCCTATCAGTGTAAGGTTTTCAGTTCTTTTTCCTTTCTTAATGTACCACATCTCTTTTGATAATCCACAGAAATCCTCAAACTGTAAACTTTCCTATAAAAATAACACTGTACTACTGTGTGGTTTAACAATTAAGAAAAAGAAGGATGCTAAAGACTTTCCTCCAAGTCTTGTTGGCTATTTGCCATTCCCTGAATGGTGGCTGATACAAAATCAGGGCCCAATTTTATGCCGATTTTGTGCCCCAGTTAGCAGTGCTAATTGGGGCACACAAGTAAATTGCACTCTGCCCTGTGGAAATTTTCAGTTAGTCTACTAAATCAGAAAATCATTGAGAGCACTAATCCATTACTCAGTCTCTATTTAATTAGGTGCAAAATCTATGGTCCCTCCAGGAAGGACAAAGTTCAGAAATAGGATCTCAGTGGTCAGTTGTTTGGAATTTGATATATTTTTTATCTTTTGTTATAATCTGAGTTAAAAAAAAAAGTATGTCTGCTTTTGAGGAGTAGAGCATAGGAGGTTTTAGTGAGAATTAACAGTCCAAGTATTATTCAAGTAGACAGGAGTAAAGGTCATTTGGTTTTCCTCACACTTGAAAGACATGGATTTTCTGAGGGAGAAAAAAACAAGATTTTTAGACATACAGAGCATAAATACACTGATAAGTTTAACAGCAAATGCTCCACATTTTATAAGGTCAAATTAGAGTTTGGGTTCAACCTCATTGTCTGAACTACCACATTTAATGAGAGAGCAGAGATTTTTTTCTGTTT
The DNA here is from genome assembly GCF_011100685.1 of Canis lupus familiaris. Classification (NCBI taxonomy): domain Eukaryota; kingdom Metazoa; phylum Chordata; class Mammalia; order Carnivora; family Canidae; genus Canis; species Canis lupus. The sequence goes on along the minus strand of NC_049240.1, from coordinate 50,185,983 downwards.
CCTTTACTGATGCATCTGAAGTGCTCAATAAACATTTTTGAATGAATAAATGGAGATACGCCTACTGCCTAAGCAAAAAATAACTGAAAAATGTTATATTTACCTGATATGATGAGCTAAAAAATAGTGTTTCTGAAGAGTCAAGTATAATGTCCATAGTACTTAACTCTGGTAGAATGTATCATTCTAGGTGTGATCATGACCTTTAAAATATTTTTACTTTTCTAGAATACAATACGGAGATTTGAAAATTTTTTCTTCAATTCTCCTGAAAACTTTTATTTTAGGTACAATATAAATTAAAATTAGTTCAAAGGCAAATATTGTTCTCAAATTAAAATTATAGCTTAAAATCAATATGCTTAAAAACTTTTTTCTCCCTTGTTAGAATATATAGATTTTTAAAATTTTAATGTGTAAATTATTTTTAGTTCTAGAATAGTTATAATCTTAAGGAAACTAATTTTGGCAAGAATCATTGCTAGAACAAAGCAACACTTCCTTTCAAAGATTATAGGTTTTTAAAAAATTAAACTGACCCATTTACTTAAATTGTTTGATGAAACATATTGATATAACATAATTGAGTTTTAGAGAAATTTAAATTCTGAGCCTGAAGATCCAATTACAGTATTGCTGAAATGAATGTTGATTTATGTATTGATAGAAGGACCTCCCCACTAGTCCTATATTGACCCTCTTCCAACCTCCTTCTACTTCCTAATCTGTTTCTTTGCTAGATCTTCTTCCTTTTCTTCTTTACCTAAATCCTTCTATTCTTTTTCCTTAAAGAAGTCACACACTGTAATCCTTCATCTCTCTCCTACATTCCAGTTCTGAAATTCCAGATGCTGATAAAATATTTCCAAATAGATGTCCAAGCTAACCTTCAAAATTAGGAAACATTATTATATCTCTATTCCTTTTCTCTTCCAAATTTGCTTTTATTTTTACCATTCCAGTTTCTTCCGTTCATTGTAATTTCCTCTCTGTCATTCACCCTTGGCTTAAGCCCTTTTGTTTCTTCTCTTCACTTCTCACTCTCTTGAAGAGTTCTCAGTCCTATTAATTTCTTATTTTTGCATCCATAGATCTCCTATTTATCCATTTATTTCCAAAGATTTACCTATTTTCAGTAGTGAACTGTTTAGGCCAGGTTTATGGTAGTTAGTCTATTCTAATAGGTTTTCTACTTCTGATGTCTTACCTTCTGCAATAATTTCATGCCAAGTTAATTTTCCACAAATTTTCCTAAAATATATTTAAGACCATGCCACATTGTTATCGAGGGACTGCCCATTACCTATAGATATATATTTTTAATTTTTTCTGGTTCCTTATATTTCGCGTTCTGGCTATATCTACATTTCTTGCTGTATGACATATATTTTGTCTATAAACAAATAAGGAAAGTCTTAATACAAGCTAATGGACATTCCCCAAAACAATGAGCTTTGTGACCTTCATATCTTTTTTTGTTTCCTCAATTTCTGTCTTAGTCCTCTTGGGCTTCTATAACACAATACCATAGACTGGGTGACTGATAAACCATTGTTTCTATCAGTTATGAAGGCTGGGAAGTCCAAGATCAAGGTGCTAGCAGATTCAGTGTCTGAGCTCCTAGCTCACGGATGACTGTTTTTCTGCTGTATTTTTATATGGTGGAAGGGGTCATTTTTATAAGGCTACTAATCTCACTCCTGAGGACTCCGTCTCATGACCTAACCACCTTCCTAATCACCTCCAAACACCATCACATTGGAGATTAGTTTTCAACATACAAATTTTGGAAGGATCTAGATATTCAGTCTATAGCACCTGGTTATCACCTCTGCCTATGAAAATCTTTTCTTCCTTGAGAATATATGGAAACATTACCTTTACTGAGCCCTTATATAATTGGATATTTTAAGGGATTTTAGTGATGAATGGTATGAAGAGAGAAACTCTTCTACTTTTCAAGCCCTCCATTATTTACCCAGCTCTTTGTAGAAGACAATAAGAAAAACAGTGTTAAGAAATAGACATTATTCAGAAGGACTTAAAAATCGCTAAGTTTTAACTCAACAATATATCTTAAGTTATAATCAGATATTGCACTATCATTTCATCCCTCTGGTGGTCAAGTTATTTTTCTTTGAACAGTTTCAAAAGTTTAGGCAGAACTGGCTGACCACTGTACTCACTGTGCCTTCCAGAGGATATGACTTGTGTCTCTTCTCATATCCAAGATGATAATAGTTACTTCTTATCACCTTTCTTCTTCACTTGGGGCCCAGTATAGAAGCTTTCTTATAGTCAGTATCCCAGAAATGACCTAATGGCAAAACTTTCATAAATTGTACAAGGCTTGGACTATAGAACATCTTATCTTGTGCTTTTGTCTTAGCTTTCATTATATTAGATCAATCACTTCATCATATTCAGCCTAGATCTTTTTGTATGATGCTTTTTTGGTGACAGTATGGCAAGTCTAGAAGTTTCACAGGTGAAGTCCAAATGTTTACAATTTGACACATAGAAAATGGCTAAGAAAGCCCTTTGGTGGTTTAAGCAAGACTGTTCAATGGTTTTCTGGCACATTAGCTCTATAAAAGAGAGCTACTCCCCCATGATTCTATAATATTTATGTGAGATTTATCTTATATGGCCTTATTTTATAGATATCTGTGTACATTTTTTCCCAAGACTGTATTTTAAATTGTTGGAGACTAGAGATCAAATATGATACATCAGAACATTTAGAACAATTATTAACATTCTGAAAAAATAATAGAAATCCTCCCATGAAATCTATATGAGCTTCTAGAGGAAAGCCTGTTGTACACCTGTTAATAAGAGAATGTATACCAGCATATATTACTGACTCTTTCATGAGTGTTTTTCAAAAGTTGTAAAATTGTGTGTTGGAGGCTGGTAGGAATAATTACTCTGGAAAGGAGCTGTAGTCATGCTTTCTTTGTATCTCCAATATGAATGAACACAGTGCTAAATAAATGAGCTGTTGATATATTGATATCACTAAATTCTGAGATTTAAAATTCTCTAGCATCATCTATATTTCCTCTGGTCTTTGCTATCTCAATTTTATTTGCTATTATAGACACAAGGTAGCCTTCAGTGAACTGCACCTGGTATTCACACTGTTGAATGTGGACTGGTGCGGAAATCTTTAACAAACAGAAAACAGCACAGGTATGTCAATTTTAGGCTTAGTGGTAGAAAGTACTGGAAATTTTGATTTTTATATTCTCAGAAGCCAGCTATCAGATAAGAAGTTCTATTGCTCTGACACTACTATGCTGTGAGGAAGCATTAGCTAGGGTTTTAGAGAGGCCATGTGGAAAGAACCAAGAGATCCAGCTGACAAACAAAGTGAGGGCCACATTCTATAGACTCAGCTGAACTCCCAGCCAGTGTCAACTTACCAGCTGTGTAACTAAACCCGATTGAAGGTGGATCTTTTAGCTGTAGGCCAGCTGATGCTATCAGAAGATAACTAAACTGGTTTCTTTGAGCCCTGCCCAAATAACAGAATTCTGAGCAAGTATTTACTGTTACTTTAAGTCAGCATTAGACAAGTAACAGGTTTCTTTTAAAAAATGCAAAATTGAGACTGAAATAGGCCACTCACATAATGGTTAAAAGTGCAGTCTCTGTGGTTACATCACCAAAATTGAAATCCTGACCCTGGCAGTTACAAGCTTGATGCCTTCGGCAAGTTCTTTTATCTTTCCTCAATTTTTTTTTTTTCATTTATACATGAGGAAAATAATCTACATAATAGAATTATTTTAGGTGTTGAAAGTATTTATTTATTAGACTCTTACAGAGGTGCCTAGCATATGCTGAACATCCAGTACATGTTAACTATTGTTATTTATGTAATTATTTGTTGAGTATACATCTTTTACAGTAGGTCGTATCATAAGGAAAGGAAATACTTCTGCACGTGTGTGAGTGTGTTTATCTGACTTATGTCCAGTGCCTACAACACAGAAAGAATTCAGTAGATATTAGTTGAATGGATGGATATGGTGTAGGTGGAGCACTGTATGGTATCTCAGATTCCATGGTGATAAAAAAGGAGATGGGACACCAGGGTGACTCAATGGTTGAACATCTGCCTTCAGTCCCAGGATCAAGTCCTGCATTGGGCTCCCTGCATGGGGCCTGCTTCTCCCTCTGCCTGTGTCTCTGCCTCTCTCTCTCTCTCTCTCTCTATCTCACATGAATAAATAAATAAAATCTTAAAAAAAAGTGATGAATGCAATGGTGATGAAAACCTTTGCCTAGGTTTTAAATTTTGGTGTCAGATGCTTATACTCATCAAGTTCACCTCAGTGGAAGCATGACAGAGAGGTTGCTGATGCAGTTAGATCCTTAAGCACAGGTGAATGGGACAATACATAGAGGAGAAAGAGGAACTTTTCAAGAGATAACATCAAATTTAGGCACAAGAAGATGAGTGGATTTTATGGAAAGAGTATATAGTCTTATCTGTTCAGCATGAAATGTTCTTAAGGCAGCATTACCTTAGAATGTGGTGCTTAAGTTCTAAGTGTAAATTTGATTCTAAAGAGAATAGTTAATTCTAAATATTTTCCAAGTAGCAGAAAGTACAAGTAATGCTGGAAAAGTAGATTGTTAGGGTTGGAACATGATTTTATACTTTTTATAATTTTATATAATTTTATAAGCTGACTTTGAAATGGTGGCCTAGATGGACAAATACATGTGTACTTAAGGCAATGAGAAAAACAAGGCTGGGATATTGGTGAGGAGAGAAGACCAGTAATTATGTCCATGTGTGTCACTTGTATAGCAGTGATAGTTTAAGTCCCAGTAGCAGGAAAATCAAGGGCCACAGAAACTGATTTATCTACATGAAAAGGATAGAGGATGAAACAGAGGAAGAGAAAAAAAGAGGAGATTAAGGAAAGCATATTTTCATAGAAACCAAGAAAGAAATGAATTTTTTAAATTTGGCAATTTTCAAAGTATCAAACACTTTTTAACAGGAAGAGTGGCATCTTTTAAAAAAATGTGGGATTTAGTATTCTGGAGTTCAATGGTAATATGAAATAAAATGATTTTGTTATAATGGAGTATAGATACTTAAGTAAATTATGGTAGAAATTGAAATAGGTTTTTAAAGTCTGCATTAGACTAGTTCAATTTTTTTATGAGTTGAAAATGAAGAAACTATTTGTGGTAATCCAGATTTGAATATATCAGTTGTTATACTTGCCAAGGATTGTATGTAATGGAAGAGTAGGGTTGAATACCTATACACTATGTTCCCTCAGTTTCCATTTTATTTTAATGCCAGATAGCTTGGAAACAAAGAAAGTAAGGTGACTGCATTCCGCCCTTTGCCACGGTGAATTTTAAATCACCCAGTTGTTATTTATAATATGCCCTTTAAATTATTAACTGTTACATCATGTTCATCATTATTAAACAGCTGTGATAAAATCTTACTCTTTTGAAACAAGATGAAGGAGTTTTATGTTTTTAACATCCCACCATACTATTTTCATTAGAGTTGTTGTTTTCTGTTGTATTGCTGAATAGTCTATGGTAAGAATTATTTGTTTAAGGGAAACAGCATCATTTTAGACCTTTGCAGGTGACCTTGGTGTTTTTTCATTTTCAAAACAGTCTTAAAATACAGAAAGGTATTTTGTTTGTGGTCACTTAGTTTCTTCATTTATAAGAAGAAACAACAAATTAAGACTTTTTTCTTTTAATTGGAACACATAATCAGATGTTTCCTTCAAGGTGGATCTGTAGGTAAATTAAATGTACACTCATAAGAAAATCCTGGGAAGTTTCAAAGGTGAAGGTTCAATGGCCTAGTTTACGTTCTGCTTCTTTTGTCTCTTTAGTTTTTACTTGCTGTCACAAAAGAAGCCCACTAGATGGTGTTAAAACCACAAGCTACCTACTTTGATTTTATTAAAAAAAAAAAAAGTCTTCAAAGGAGAGTGCTTGCAAGGTTTCAGAGGTTGTACTTTCTCCATTTTTTTTTTTTTTTTATGAAATGGAGAAGAGGCCAAAAAAAGCAAAATAAATATTTAAAAAAATAGGTATTTTCCATGCAACTTAATTGTGTTATGAAGTAGACTACTGTTTGCCCCTGAATTATTTTCCAATGAGCTTCTTTCAAAATTAAGCTGTTTTGTCAGGATAAATATCAAGTAAAATGATTATGAATCATCGTGGCAAGTTTTAATACAAATCAGAAAGTAAATTAATCCAACTCTGTCTGACTCATCATGCCTTTTTTTTCTTGAGATACAAATGAAGAGTAAACAATGTTTTGGCAATTTTTAGGTTAATCATGTAGAACTGATTACTCAAGAAGAATGCTATTAACATTTAGTCAATTTATACCCTACAATATGACAAATTAAAATTAATGTTGCTGTTTTTAAGATACCGAATGGGTTATGATTTTAAGAAAAATGAGAACTGTTGTAGACAACTGATAATTTTGTCTCTGAGCCTAGTGAATCTAGGCTTTTTAAAAACCCACTGAAATCTCCCAAAGAAAACAGTACAAAGATTTAGGTAAAAACAACTCTGATTTAGGTAGAGTGTGTCCATAAGCAGGTCTTCTCTAAGAACTGTAACGAGGAATAATAATCAATTCTGAATAATTCCCTATGGAATAGCTATGGTTAAATCTTGCCAATAGCTTAATAACAAGAGAAAGATTTTCTTTTTAGATTGAGTGTATTCTCCTGATGAAGCTCTATTTGATAATTTTTTTCAATGTTTATAATCAGTTCCCTTTAGTATTCATTTAATTAGCTCATTTCAATATACTTCCTTGATGGCATGTGTATGTAAATATATATTTTAAATCATCTCCTTTATATCCAAAGTAATTGATATAATGAAAATATGTAACTATTAACTTTTGAATCAGATCTAAAACAATACATACTACACATTATAACATAAATTACTTTATAGGAAAGATGATTTTTTAAAAATTGCACATCAGACATGTCCATAACTGTCTACTTGGTATCTTTGTACACGTATGTATATCAAGTGCTCGGAAGCTCCCTCTGAGCTCCTTCTCTTTAAAATACATTTAATAATAATAATGGTCATCATCGAAGAGTCACAGGGTGATAGCCAATGACCTTTTCTACATTGTCAGTAATATGACACGTCCTGGCTAGACAGCATTTAAAAATCTGCTTCCCTTTCATATTGGCATATGCATTTCCCATGATGTCTACTGGAGTATTATCTACATGTTGCCACATTCGGTGGTAAATTTATCTGCCTCTGATGGCATGACAGGTAATTTCATTGACTTGGGTAATTTTAAAGGCTTTTACCTATGGTTTACTCTTGAACTTAGCAGGAGGAAAACTGGGAACCCTGCTTATTTTAAGGGATGGTTAAAACTCTTTGAGCAAAGACTTTGTTGACATACAGACCTACCAATTCTGGACGTGTCTGCTCTGAAAGCTGCCTCATCCTGCCCAAGCTCTATTACTCCTAAACAGTGTAGCAACATCTCGGCCAAATCCTAGGGATTAGGCCTTTTTGGTTTCCTTAGACACTGCAGTCTGCTTTCTGTTCTGACTCAATGAGACACTAGTAGTGAGATTGTCATTGTCCAGTTATTCAAATGCCATCCTACACCTGACCTTTCTCAGCAGCTTTGTTAAAATATAATTTAAAAAACATGCAATCTGGGCAGCCCGGGTGGCTCAGCAGTTTAGCGCCACCTTCACCCCAGGGCGTGATCCTGGAGACCTGGGATGGAGTCCCACGTCAGGCTCCCTGCATGGAGTCTGCTTCTCCCTCTGCCTGTGTCTCTGCCTCTCTCTCTTTCTCTGTGTCTCAAATAAATAAATAAATAAATAAATAAATAAATAAATAAATAAATAAATAAATCTTTAAAAAAACATACAATCTGCCTCTTAAAGTATACTATTTGTTTTTAGTATATTGTTTTGCACAACAAAAGCTGTGCAACCATTGCTTCAATTTTAGGACACTTTCATCATTCCCCAAAGAAATCTTATACCTATCAGCAGTCACTCTCTATTTCTCTCCAACCCCCCCCCCCCATAGACTTGGGCAACCTCTAATGTACTTTTTATCTCTAAAGATATGCCTCTTTTGAATATTTTACATGAATGAGGTCATACACTTTATGGTCCATTGCAACTCCCTTCTTTCACTTAGCATAATGTTTTCAAGTTCACCATGTTGCAACTTGTATCAGTACTTCATTTTTTCATCGTTAAATACTATTCCATTGTATGGACATACCACTTCTTATTAATTTGTTCATCAGTTAATTGATATTTAGGTTGTTTATTTTTTTGGCTATTATGGTTAATGCTTCTACAGATATTTTTGTACAAGTTTTTGTGTGGAGTACACATTTTTATGTTTTTATTTTTCAGTGATATAGTAGGAGTGGAATTGCTGGATCATATGATAGATAACTCCAGTTTTAACATTTTCAGGGACTGCAAAATAAGTTTTATAAGCAGCTGCAACATTTTACATTCCCATCAACAATGTAAGAGGGTTCCAATTTTTCCATATTCTTGCCAATACCTGTTGTTATGTTGTCTGTCTTACTAGCTATAGTCATCCTAATACATGTGAAGTGGTATTTTACTGTGGTTTTGATTTATATTTCGCTCATGGCTTATAATATTTAACATCTTTTTAATGTATTTGTTGACACTTGTATATCTTCTTTGGGTAAATGTCTAGTCAAATTGCTTGGTTTTCAATTGAGTTGCCTTTTTTATTCTTAGGTTTTAAGAGTTCTTTTTATATTCTTGATACAATTCCACTATAAAATATATGATTTACAAACATTTTCTCCCATTCTCTGGGTTATTTTTTTCACTTTTTGATGGTATCCTTTTGGACAAAAGTTTTTAATTTTGATGAAGTTTAATTTACCTGTTTTTTTCTTTGGTTGGTTATGCTTCTATTATCATATCTAAGAAGACTGCCTAATCCTAAGTCACAAAGGTTTGTTCCTGTGTTTTCTTCTAAGAGTTAAATAATTTTAGCTTTTACATTTACATCTAAGATCTGTTTTGAGTAAAGTGTTTTGTGTTTACTTCGGAACCAATTTTATTCTAACTTCTTTCCATAGGAGATTTAGTTGGCCGGTGGAGATACAAATCTTAAACCTGGCAATGTCTTAATATCTGCATTCTTTTCTTCTCCTTTTAGATAGAGTATAGTTGCCTAACATTACATATATTTTTAAATCTATGAATTGAAGAAGCCAGCATAAATCTATCTAATATTAATTAGAAAGATTAGGGTTATGTAGTAAAATTAATAAAATATAATTTTATTGTTTTTCTTCTTCAGGGACACTGTTTAAGTGGCATGGTTGAATTTAGCTCAAGACTTCTAGGGCTAAAGAGAAGCTGCTATAGATCATAAGATGCTAAGTTTCCACGGAAAAGTAATAAAACCACCTGATAGAAACACATAAAGGCAGATAACACCATGTTATAGGAAAGACTGTGCTTAAAGATTTGTTTCTCCTATATCTCCTCGTAAACTCTCAATTCTTATAGTAGAGGGTATGGAATGAGAAATAATTTTCAAATGTAATGAAAGACATGTCCTAGCTACTGCTTTGAGCTAGATTTGCAATGCAGCACTGCCAGCTTCTCTGATATCAGCAAGCATCATTAAATCAATACTGATTTTCAAGATTATGAAAACGAAAACTAAAACTAAAACAGTCTCTAACATTTCTAAAATATACCAGAACCCCAGATGGGCTCTAGGAGCTAGGCAGAAATACTGGCCGTGATCACATATAGCTTTTTCATTCCCGGCTGCCACAACTTACTTGCCAATTATTTATTACGAAAGGACTCAGATTCACTATGAAAATCAAGCATTGCCTTTTCTCAAAAATCAATCTAAAACATTTAGTGTTTTTTTTTCTAAGAAATACATGGTAATGCCTTTAACACACATTATATTAATATTTTAAGTTACTGAGTAAAAAAAGCCATAGCTTATTATACATTTATGTGGAAGGGTGAGAAAAATAAACATGACGATATCATTTAATATGAGTAAGTTCACAGGCTTTATTAGAGAAATATAATTTAAGGGTTAGCTAAAGAGATGCAAGCAGTCTTTTGTTGACTTTTAATACAAAAAAAACAACAAAGTGGGATTTTGACATTGCTGGATGCACAGTGGAATATCCTCCAGGAGAGGAACCCAGCTCTTCAATGTTCTTCTGGTATAAGAGTGGGAACAGCCTTGGAAATAGGATATAAAAAGATACCACTTAGGCAGCAGATACTTTTTATGAGAATTCCAGCTGTACAGGAAATTGTCTGAGGATGCTGGTGGCTAGCACCTGGTGATACTGGGATAAATTTGACTCAGGCTTTTGGGGAAAGCAGGTTTTTGCACCAATCAGGCAACTAGAATTATTGGGGTCTTTTACTGGAGAATAGTTTTTTTGTGCCCCAATATAAAAATCAATGCCAATAAAAATAGTTTATCAGTAACTGCTTGCTGAATAAAAATAAAATACATGATGTTCAAATATGTAAAATAAGACAGGATACCATATTTCATTCTATTTCCCAAAATAAGGGACTAGAACTCTTGTTGTTTTCACACTTCCTATAGAGTAGGTAATTTGATATTAAACTTAATAATAATCTATTATTTTGGTATTATTAACCCTATTCTGAGGTTCAATTAGAGGTTAATAGATTGTCCAATGTTATCTGGATTAATTAGAAAATCTATAATTTGAACCCGAATATATTTGAATCTGAAGCCCATATTGTCTCTCATTTTTTTTGTCAAGTGATAATTTTATAAAATTTAATGTAGCCATACTCAGGTGTACCTCTTTTCATACATGAAAACTTTTTTTTTTTTTTTTTGAGCAGTGCAATTCTTAATTTCTGTTGTACCAGTTGTGTGTTGTCACTTGAACATAGCTTTTCTCATACTCTCTTACCAAACTCAGGATGGTGGGATTCATAGATTCGCAAATAGAGCTGAAAATGAGGAGGGATTTTTAGATTTTCTGTTCCATTCTGTCTAAAGAAAATTTGTAATCTGAATGAGGATCGAAGTGAGGCATGGGGTACAAAATACAGTGGAAAACATTTCTTAACTTTTGAGAAGTAGTTTCAGGAAACCCCTTAAACTAGAATACTGAGAGAGGTTCACGTGAAAGGGATTCACAGACACAGAAGGAAGAGACTCGTCTCAGTTAATGTGTATTGATCTGCGAACTGTGAATAATGAAACGGATTTACAGTATAGTGGATTTTAGACTTTGTTTAGCCAAGAAATTCTTGATTCAAGCCAAGTATTACTTAGGTACAAAATAAAACAATAAAATATAACAGTTCTGTTTTTGTATCCTGTTATTATTTGGTTGGGAAGGACATGCAATGTCCCATTTTCATATATTTTTTTCTTCCTTGGACATCTTAAAATCAGTGATGTAGTATATTCCCACTTAATGTTTAATATTTGTAATTGCTTTGAATTACATTGTAAGACCCTTGAAGCCTAAGGCCATGTTTTGACCTTCTCTATGGCTTTACTCAGAGCCCTAGAAACAGCACTGTCTATACAATAACTACTCATCGTGTTGACCAAAAACTATTGATTGACTATCTGCTGAGGAAAGAAAAATAGACAAATACCTGCATACCTTATTTCTGGATCTAACTTTGATCTCTGCCCTTATTATATATGGTTGGCTTATTTATTATTCTGTCTATAGCATCTTCTTCTTTGGTACCTGAAATCCAGCACACTCAGAATAAATATGCTGAATGAAAGGACCTTTCAAGCTTCCAACTACAGATTGGGTCCTATTGAGTTTTGAATTGATTTTTATCACATTTGGTGAAGTTTGGCAACATCTGTACTTGACACTGAGCCTGGTAACTAGTAAGGTCTCTGTGAAGCCAGACTTCGTAGGTTGAAATTCTGACTTTGCCTCCTTGTAGAAATTTGCCTGGGGATTTTCACCTCTCTGTTCCTCAAACTTTTTCTCTATGTACCAGAGATGGTATCAATAACTGTTTCATTATGTTGTTTTGAAGATGAAATGTGCTAGAAAGACAGGAAGAAACTTTAGTACAGAATTTAGCTAATAATGAAGTATTTTTATTAATTTTGCAAAGACATTTTATTAATATCTAAAGAGGCTGGAAATTCCTCCTGGCAGATAATATGTAAATTAATCTTTTGAAAGCAAAGGTGTTTAGATCGCTTCTGAGAAAAAAAAAAAAAAGTACACTTGAGATGCAGAATTGTCCAAGAAACAGGAAAAGACATGTCGGTCATAGGTAAGTAAGTCAATTAAGACTAGAGAATATTTCAGCATCAAGGAAGGACTTATAGAAGAATACACGCTTTTTTATTCATTTTCCCCATATACCCAGATGATGCAATGTGCTACATAAATACATGTGACCACTTAAACCTGGGCCTGATCTTCTGCAATGGTGAAAAAAGTGAAGTTTGAACCATTGTGTTTATCCATGTATCAATCATAATAGCTTTATTGAGCACTTACCACATAGCAGGTACCTAAGTGCCTTCAGTTTTTAACTTACCTAATCATCACAACACCCCTATGAAGGAGGCATAGTTAATGTCCTACTCTACAAATAAGGAAACTGAGACAAAGACAGGTGCACAGGGTCATGCAGTCAGTAAATGGCTCAGGGTCAAACCTGAAGAGGTCTGGCTCCAGGTATTCTCTGAACAAAATATGTCCTGCAGAGTAAATTTTATGTTCTTTGTCCCATCAGACTAGGCTAATCTCTACCCTAACATTTCTTACTTGGTCAAACATCTTCTCAGTTTCAAACTCTCTGAGGTTTCTTGAAGCTTTGCCATTGACTGACTTGCTTATTTGTCTGGGTTACTGATAGGCTATTTGACCTGGACCTATGGAGCAGGTATATTTCTTAATTCTCTTTACATATCTGGACCTCTTGAGGATAGATGCTTTTCATTCTCAAGTTATCCATCACCATTTTACGTAATTATAGACTACCTAAATACTCTTTGTCTATTAATACCTTTTCCAGCCATCCATCCGTTGTAGAATAGCTGCCACCCTTTCCCAGACTCCGTATAATATTTACAGGCTCAGTAGTCAAACCAAAGTGTTAGGACTCCTGGTCAGTATCTGTAGGAGTTATTTATGTATATTTTAGACTAATGCCTTTTATCCTCTAGTAGCTAAATGACAAGCAGAGACTCAAGAAAAAATATATTACATTTCTTATAAGGAAAGCCATGTTACAATATACAGGCAAAAATATGTTTTTTAATATTTATGATTTATTTATTTATTTATTTATTTATCTATTTATTTATTTATTTCAAAGAGAGTGAAAGAGAGCATGAGTGGGAGAGGGAGAAGCTGGCTTCCCCACTGAGCAGGGAGCCTGACACAGGGCTCAATCCCAGAATCCTGGGATCATGACCTGAGCTGAAGGCAGACAGTTAACCAAATGAACCACCCAGTCTCCCTCAAAATATATTTTAAAGTAATATTTTTGACTGCTATATCAGTAATAAAGTTGCACGTTTGAAGAGTTTTCACAAAATTTTCAAATTTATTTCTGGCAACAAGACCAGTTAGTTAGTGTAATTATTGTTATCAGTAATTAGGAATAATGGGAGAGGGTCTATGAAGAACCTGGGAATAAAGGAAATATTCTTTTTTTCTTCAAGTATTTTGAAAATCAGCACTTATTAAATAAGGGAAGAGAGGAGCAGAGTCACTCATAAGATACAACTCAAACTTGACAGAGTATGTCCCTGTACTTAAAGAAATAGTGTCAAAATGGATATAGATCAGCCATGAAGATAAAAATAATTATTCATAGAGGACAATATTGGAAATAAGTATTATTCTAAGCTGTGTCCAGGAGAGAGCCTTAAAAAATAGACTTGGATATTGCAATTTTATTGGCAAGCTCAAGCCTTGTTATTATGACATTAAAACATAAGGCTATGTGAGTCTGATATTATTAACACTTCAGTTTAGCTACTCCTTTTTGTGCTGCATCCACATCACCAAACGAGCTAATTATGATTTGGCTTCCTCTGTAGATCTGCCTATAGGAGAAAAGGGACTGATGGTCAAGCTTCAAGTATCCTGGGGGATGGAGTTGTTATTATATTGTTGAATACTTTGGGTGGCAAGGAACAGAAGCCTACTTGTGCTAGCTTCAACAACAAAAATCAAATAAATGCAAATACATGAATCGGTAATGAACATGCTACAGGAAATAGAGTATGTCTTGGAGTTTGTGGCAATGCATGCAGACAGGTCTCAGAAGTGGACTAAAATGAGAAACTGGAAGGCACAGAGAACCCGTAAAACCTCTCTCCAGCTTTCATTTGTCTTCGCCATATGGATGCTTCCTTTTTCATTTTCTATAAACAATTACTTCTGTTTCTGTAGACTACATGGGAATTGCAACATTACTACTTTGTATTTCCCTAGCATGCGTGTTTTTACGTGTAGGCATACGGATAGAAACTTCGATTTCCTTTCTTCTGTATTATTGAGGTGTAATTGACTTATGCTTATTACTCATAGGTCTTTGGGCCCAAGGCCTTCTTTTTTTGTATGTTTTAGATGAAATTTCCACAGAACTTACCAAAACCTCTTTTTTTTTTTTTTTGGCTTGAATAGACCAATCCAGCTTTAGCCTCGAAATTCTAAGTGCTCTACCCAGGCAGGGATCCTAAGAAATGTGTATGCTCCAGGTCTTGCCACTTTATCTGCCTTCATCCTGCTTGACCTTCCCATTGTGGCCTTTTGAGGTATGTATCTGTGAGTCTGTGAAATACTTTCCTGTTTTAGTTTTCTTTCAGTCATTTGTTGAACCCACAGCTCACCATTAGATCTTGGGACTCTTCTTGAATGTTAATTTCACAAAGTCACAACATGTATGAATTTTAGAATCAGCCCATCAATTTCTACAAAGAAAGCCTTCTTGAATGTTGGAATTATATTGAAACTATTCATCAGTTTGGGGAGGGAACTTGGCATACTAAAAACTCTGAGGCTTCTAACTATTGAGTAAGATCTCTCTCTCTCTGTTTTTCTGGGTCTTCTAAAAACTTTCTTTTACAGTTTTCTAAAAACTGTAGTTTTTAGTGTATATAACTTACACACTTACAGCCACATTTATCCCTGCATATGCTATACTTTTGGATCTACTGTAAATGGTTATTTTCTACTCCAATTTTCAATTATTTGTTGCTAGTACATAAAAATTCAGTTGTTTTTGCATGTTGACCGTATATCCTTTCATTCTTACTAAAGTCATTTAGTAGTTTTGAAGTATATCCTCCCACATTTTCATCATAAAGAATAATGTTATTTATCAATAAAGACAATTTCAATTGTCTTTTCCAACTGGGTGCCTCTTACTCTTCTTACTTGCATTATTAGATTGGCTAGAAATTCCACTTAAGTTTTGAAAAGAAATGCTGAGAGTGGACATTCTTTTCTTCTTCCTGATTGCATTCAGTCTTCCAATATTAAGTATGATATTAGCTATAAGGTTTTGGGATTCTTTGTTTTTTTGGTTTAATTGTCACTCCTTATCAGGATTAGGACATTCAGGTATATTCTTACTTTCTTCAGAAGTTGTATCAAGAACAAATACTGGATTTTTGTCAAACGCTTGTTCTAATGAGATGATCACATGTTTTTGTTAGTGTTCATAGTGTTTTTAGTTTGGCATTACATTGAATGATAATTTGTTTTCTAATGTTAAACTAGCCTTGGATTCCAGAGATATACTCCCACTTGAATGTTATATATTATCCTTTTTATATATTATTAGGTCTGAATTCAAGTATTTTAAAAGACATTTGTACATATCTGGTTATGAGGCATATTAGTCTGTGGTTTTCTTTCTTGTAAAATCCCTTTGGTTTCCATTCCAGGATAGTGCCTCTGGAATGATTTGGGAAGAATTGAATTTTTGTATGCTATTGTAATGGAATTGTTTTCTTAATTTCCTTTTCAGCTTGTTTATTGCTAGTGATTTTTGCATTTGATCTTGTGCCCTGGATCCATTTACTAGTGCTAATAGCTAATATAGAATCATATCGTCTGTAAAGAGATAGCTTTACTTTTTCTGTTCCAATTTGAATGCCTTCTATTACTTTTAATTGCATAATTTTTGTTGCTGGAATTTCCAGTACAAAGTTCAATAATAGAGCATGGGAAACATCTTTTTGTTATTCCTCATCTTAGGGGGAAAGCTTTTAGTTTTTCACTACTAAATATATTGTTTGCTGTGGGTTTTTATAGATGTAATCTATCATTTTGAAAATTGTCCTTCTATTCCTAGTATTCTAAGTGTTTTTCATCATTAAAGAGTTTGTTTTTGTCAAATGTTTTTACTGCTTTAATTGAAATGATCTTATTTTTTTTCTTCATTCTAATTTGGTATATTACCGTGATTGATTTTCTTATGTTCAACCACACTTGCATTTGGGGATAAATTCCACTTTTTCATGGTCTATACCCTTTCAATGTGCTGTTGGATCCAGTTTGTTATATTTTGTTGAGGATTTTTTTCCATCTCTATTCATAAAGGATGTTGGTCTCTATGTAGTTTTCTTTTCATGTGACTTTGGTAACAAGATAATGCTAGTCTCATAGAATAAATTAGAAAACCTTCCCTTTTCTCATATTTTTTGGCACAGTTTGAGAAGAATTGGTCTTAAGTCCTCTTTTCATGTTTGGTAAAATTCACAATTGTAGCCATCTGGTTCTGGGCTTTGCTTTGTTAGAGGCCTTTTTTTTTTTTTTTTTTAACACTAATTCAGTCTGTCTCATTGTTATAGGTCTGTTCAGATTTCCTATTTCTTTAGCCCAGTTTGGTGGTTGGTATATTTCTAGGAATTTTTCTATTTCATACTGTTTATCTCATTTGTTGACATAAAATTATTACATTACAATCTTTTTAACTCCTGTAAGGTCAGTAGTAGTGTACCCCCTTTCATTTCTAATTTTAGTTACTTGCACTTTTTCTAGTTTTTGTTAACCATCCAGTTGAAGGTTTGTTAATCTTGTTGATCTTTTAAAAGAATAAACGTTTGATTTCATTTTTCTTTCTACTGTTTTCCTATCATCTTTTTTTGTTTATATCTGTTCTAATCTTTATTCTATCCTTCCCTTTGTTAGTTCTGTATTTAGTTTGCTCCTCTTTCTCTAGATAATTTAGGTGTAAAATTTTGCTATTGATTTAGGTACAAAATTTTGCTATTTATTTGAGATCTTGTTTTTATATATTGTCATTCATCCTTACAAGTTTTCCTCTAAGCACTATTTTCTTTGCATTCCATGTATTTTGGCATGCTGTATTTTTATTGGTCTTTTTTTTTTTTCTTAATTTTTATTTATGATAGTCACACACACACACAGAGAGAGAGAGAGAGAGAGAGAGGCAGAGACACAGGCAGAGGGAGAAGCAGGCTCCATGCACTGGGAGCCCGACGTGGGATTCGATCCTAGGTCTCCAGGATCGTGCCCTGGACCAAAGGCAGGCGCCAAACCACTGCGCCACCCAGGGATCCCTTTATTGGTCTTAAAGTAATTTCTAATCTCCCTTGAAATTTCTCTGTTTTGTTGGTTGTTCACAAATGTGTTGTTGAATTTCCATATATTTGTTAATAGTCCAATTTACTGTCTGTTATTGATTTATAGTTTCATTTCATTATGATTGGAGGCCATTTATGATTTCAATCTTTTTATATTAATACTTGTTTTGTGGCAAAGCATATGGTTTGTCCTGAAGAATGTCACTTGTGTGCTTGAGAAAAATGTATATTCTGTACATATATTACTGTTGCCTCTGTTTTTGCTTTATGCAGTAAGTTTTTTGAGCATTTTTAAAAATAACTTTATATATTTACTTTCACTTATGGTAGTTCTTGAACTTTCCATTTTTTATGTGTAAATCCAAATTTCTGCCTTATAACATACTTGTTCCTGAGTAACTGCTTTTAACATTTCTTGTAATGCAAGAGTTCTGGCATTGAATACACTTTTTAATTCCTTTTTTACCTGAGAAGATTTTTATACCTCTTTCATTTTTTAAAGCTTATTTATTTGTAGAGAGAGAGAGAGAGAGAGAGAGCACATACTTGGGTAGGGGCAGGGCAGAGGAAGATGAGAAAGGAGAGAATCCCCAGCAGACCCTGTACCTAGCATAGATACAAGGCTCAGTCTCAGTTCCCTGAAATTATGACCTGAGGAGAAACCAAAAGGCAGACCCTTAAGAGACTGAGCCACCCAGGTGCCACTCTCATTTTTTGTAAGGATAATTTTTCTGGGTATAAATTTTTGGTTTATTTATTTATTTATTTATTTATTTATTTATTTATTTTTAGCACTTTGAAGATGTTACTCCATTGTCTTTTGGCTTGTGTGGTTTTGGCAATGAGTAATAAATCAGTTTGTTTCTTGTAATAATAACAAATAGTAACAAAAATAATGTAGTGCTTACTACATTTAGGCACAATTGTAGTACCTTTCAAATATTTACTTTTTTATTTACATGTTTAAAAATTTGTTTAAGAAAGTGAATTTAACTGCTTTGTAAATTTCCTAAAGGAGTAAACATAAATCTATACATATTTGCCTGTATATAAATATACGTTAAGAAAAAAAGTGATAAATGACTAGTGTCAGAAATAGCAAAGAGATCTACCCTAAAGACTAAATATTGTTTATTTAATTTAGAAAATGAGAGGTTGTTAATATTCTTAGTAAAACTATTTTTTGTAAAATATTTATAGGGCTAAAATCAGATTATATTGGGTTGCACATATAAAGGCTATTGAAAGGGAGATAGGGCAATTAAGTTATTAGTCTTTTGAAAAATTTGCATGGGAAAATGGAAAAGTGTGAAAAAGGACAATGGGAGTAATTATAAAATTTATTATGATAAAATTATAAGCATAGAACACTAAGTTTAAACATTTACTATGTGCTTACTATGCTGAGGGCTTTATATACATCATTATGTATACATTAATTATTTTAGTTAATTCACATCAGTCTGATAATAGTATTTTGAGGGAGATTAAATTATCTCAGTTGTACAAATAAGGAAACTGAGGCATAAAAAGATTGTGTTACCTATCTGTATCCTGAGAGTTTTGTTTAAAAAGAAAAACCGGAGTCTCTCCCTGGCTTTCTCCCTCCCCTCTATCTCTGTCTCTCTCTTTTCCTTCTCCCTGCAATAGGACTTAATGCTTGTCTTGGTTGAAATACTTCAGGTGTGACCTATTTTGTTTATATTTTTAACATATAGAAATCAAATGCGAATTAAAGTTTATCTTGTTTTAAGTGCCACATGAAATATTAATAGTGAAGCCAATTTGGAGAATGGTTTGGCAGTATCTACTGAAATTTAAATCTCATTTCCTTTCATTGTAGAGGGATTTTTCCAAAATATAGCTGTCCCAATGTGATGATGATGTCTTCCATCAAAAGTAAGGTTATGTTTACTTTCTTTGAAACTAGACAGATCTGTGTGAATATCACAACCTTTACAATGTAATGAAAATGATGATGCATGGCTTTTGAAACTCTCTTGTGATAAACAATACAGATTTCTTCTGATCTTTTCCCTGTCTTGAGAAGCTTGCTCTGTAAACCCTGCTACCACACTGTGAAGAAGTCCAAGTCACACTGAGAAGACTTGAGTAGGTATTCCAATGACAATCAGCCTCAACCATCAGATATATTCTAGTTCTTGATTTTAGAACTTGGAGCTGAGGCCTTAGACATAATAGTGCAGACACAAGTCATCCCCCTTGTACTCTGTTTAAATATTTGACCCAGAGAAACCATGAGAAATAATAAATAATTACTGTGTATATTGTGTATAGCCACAGGCTTTTGAAATAATTTGTTACCCAACAATAGATAACTGAGTTGTGTTGGTTCCAATAATGGATATTTGGTTTCTACTCAGAAACTTTTATACAACAAGGTATATGAAAAATATTTGTTGGGTCATACATAATTGGTAAGGGCAAGAAACTTGAAAAATCTAGAAATAAATGTCTAAAAATTAGAGACTGGCTACATAATCCTAGAAAATATAAACTATGGGGCAGCCCCGGTGGCACAGGGGTTTAGCACCGCTTGCATCCCGGGGTATGATACTAGAGACCTGGGATCAAGTCCCACGTCGGGCTTCCTGCATGGAGCCTGCTTCTCCCTCTGCCTCTCTCTCTTTCTCTCTCTCTCTCTCTCTCTCTCTGAAAAAAAAAAAAAAAATCATTAAAAAATAAAATATTTAAAAGAAAAAAAAAGAAAATATAAACTGAAACACAATTCCATAGTTAAAAATATCAAATTTACTCATGAGGAAAGTTTTTTTTTTTACTAGATACAGTTGGATAAGATCAGCAAAGTACAAAAGGTATTAACATTTTATCTAAAACAGATACATTCCCCCCAAAATAATATTACATATTTTCTACTGAAATATAAAAGTCAGTGAACACAGGTGTGATAAAATGCACCTAATCTAATGCCTTAATGAGGGTAAGGATAGTGTAAATTCAACCTAACATGAGTTAAACAGAAAGAGGAAGAAGTTATCTGGGGTTCTGTTCTCTGCAAGTTATTAAACTATGAGTCTCTTTGATATTATTTTATATATATCTCATAATAATCTTGTGAAGTATATATTATTGCCATGTTTTTTTAAGAGAAGATAAATGAGGGCAGCCCAGATGGCTCAGCGGTTTAGCACCACCGTCAGCCCAGGGTGTGATCCCGGAGACCCAGGATCGAGTCCTGCATCAGGCTCCCTGCATGGAGCCTGCTTCTCCCTCTGCCTGTGTCTCTGCCTCTCTCTCTCTGTCTCTCATTAATAAATAAATAAAATCTTAAAAAAAAAAAGAGAAGATAAATGAGTGTAAGGGTATTTAATACATGGTATAGAAGCTAACTGTGCTTAGTCTACTCCATAATTGATTCTAGAGAGCCTAATTTTTGACTGCTTAGTACATGTGGGCCTCTTTCAACATACATATGGCTTTTGAAATTATCTTTAATCAAATAGTTTCTTAAACCCACTAAGCCTTATTTTCCTCATGTACAGTGGTAAGGGGTTAACCAGATGAATTACATGATTTTTTTAACTCGGAAATTCTGAAAGTACATTGTAGTTTGAATCAAACCAAATGGATATAAGTTAGTGGTCTCTCAGGTCATGTTTTTTGCTTCCTTTATTTCAGTAGACATTTGTATTACACCAATCATTGAACACATTCAAATCAAGGACATTCAGAGTTCTTTGGTGTTCTCCTTGAGGATTATGGAGAATAAAGCAGAAAGTTTCCATGCCTGTTCCAAAAACAGGCGCCAAATGCTATTTGTATGAAGCTTGTTATTCATTGAGACTAATTTCACAGGTGTATGCAACAGATCATCTAGCTGAATGCAAGCAGACTTTAGTGGGAAAGACTTGATTCAAATCAAATTACCATGTGTGAAGGAACTGGACTTTCCTCTGTGATTGCCTTATAAAATCCTTTCCCAGTCACGTGACTATGTTTCAGTTCTGTAAGAAATGGCCTTATCATGTGTGGCATCCACATTTTGGCTCAAGTTAGTTCTATTTTGGTGTCTTTTTCATTGCAAAGCCGATGTTTCTGCAAGAGCCAGTGGTCAAGTTGACTGGTTCAATTATGTTCTCATGTGTGTATAGATATTATGTGTGTTGCATGCATACAGACAGATATGAAGCAAGAGAATATGTCGGGCAATGGGCAGAGGAACAAGCAGCAAGTAATAACATTATTTCTTAGAACAGGAACCAGGTAATATTGGCCTAAGGCATTAAGAATTTGTTATATTCAGATTCTTGGTAATGTGTGGGTTCACCTTAATTCCTAACTCCACTTCTCTTAAATTGATTTTAATCACCGTGAACGTTCAGGTACTTTAGTTTATCATCTTATGTCAATGCTATTCATCTTGTGTGTATAGTGCTGTGCTTTGTCACTTGGCCATTATACTACCCATTACTTTCCTTGAATATATTCTTTTCTAAAATAATGAGTCAGTGTCAAGAAATCTTGTGGCAAGATCTTGATATATTTTTAACTGGAGGACTCCTTTAAAAAATGAGTCAATGATGAAGGATTGTCTTGTAGTGAAGGGAAAAAGAAGTAGAAAGGTAATGAATCTGGACTTTGACATGTCATATATCTTATGCAGGGACACCCAAGAATTGTTGGAGAATGTTGGAAATATTCCAGGATTTGTCATGGCAGGATGGTAGCCAGGTTGATGATGATGCATTGTCATTTTACTTTTGGAAAATCCTATGAGGCTCGCTATGGAGTCTGGCAATAGCAATTACAATTACTGTACTTCATTTTATTCACTTGGGCAAAATAATGTCATTCCACTTAAAACATACAAAATTACAAACTAATAATAAAGCTCTCTTAATGGCCCTTAGAGCGAGGAGTTAACCTTGATGATAAAGTGATGTAAGGCTTAATAAACCTTGTTTCTGGCCAACTCTCAGGGAGAATGAATTCTGTGTGGAATCAATAATAACTGACTGCTGCCTGGCACTAGTTGAATGTGAGGATGGAGCACAGCGCTCACCACAACTAAGGCATTTGCCCAGGCTTTCTCCACCTGCCCTCACAGTGCTTCCCTTTTGCTTTTCTTATCATCAGATGACTCTCTTCTGTGATGTGATACTCAAGTGCTTTGGCGTGCATTTGACTGTGGCTCCCCAACAAGGAATAGTCTTACTAATGGAATCAAATTAAGCACAATTAGATGTTTCAGGCATTTATGTGCTGAATAACAATAAACCTTGGATAAATATTTTAAACAGCCAATAGCAAACTTTGTAGTGAACCAGGTAAATACACTGGAGTGGAATTCAAAGATCTTTTATAAAACAAAGTTGTTGAACGACTCCACTTAGAGTTGTCCCTTAAAAAATTCACAAAGCCCGGATGTTAGTAGAATGCTATATAGACCAGGAAATTCATATTGCAGAATTTTGAAGAAAGGGTATCAGGACAAAGTTCCTGTGTAAGAAGACACTTGCCCGACTAAATTCACTACTTTCTCAGTCTTGTGGTCTCAAGAAAGAAAACTTTTGTAAGAGCCCTGGGATACACTAGAACTGAGGTCTTGGAATTAAGTAAAAGCCTTGAGAGTATCATTCACAAAATATGAAGCTGTATTCATATGCAATAAAATGTATAGGTATCTACCAGTTTATTCTCTGTACCATTCAGAAAGTAGCTCTTTAGAAAGTTATTTAAGTGAGTATAAATTAACACAGGGGTAATTAGCTGCATGTTACAAATGAATAATTGCTGGAACGCATGGATAGCACAGTGGTTAAGCGTCTGCCTTCACCCCGGGGCATGATCCTTGAGACCTGGGATTGAGTCCCACATCGGACTCCCTGCATGGAGCCTGCTTCTCCCTCTGCCTGTGTCTCTGCTTCTCTCTCTCTCTCTCTCTCTCTCTCTGTATGTCTCTCGTGAATAACTAAATAAAACCTTTAAAAAAATGAATAATTGCCTCCTACTGTAGTATTTGAGGCAGATGACATTCTTAAAGTAGTTTAACAGGGATGCATTCCCAGGGCCAGTGCTGGCTAGCATCTCCCCTTTGCAAGCTGATGCATGGACACTATCATTGCTTGTCTGGTTTGACCAGTTTGATACATATTTCATTTTCATATTAGTTTTTATATAAATAGTAACAGAAGTACATTTCTTATATAAATAATGGCCCTGGTTAGAATGCAATGAAACCTAAAAGCCAGTTTGTATGCTGAGAATTTAAAGGTATTTCTAGGACTTGCAGGCATAGATTGAGGGTCTCTGGAGAGGGGCTTTATGCTTAGAGTTCCAGGCTGAATTCCAGGGATATGAATAAACCCCAAGGTAGTTTTGTGGATTGTGGGAATAGAAGGGCCATGTTATCCATTTCCTATATAGAACATTGGGACAGTAGGGAAGGGAATTTTTTCCATTACCTGTTAGATGCAGAAGAATACAACATTTTCAGGATGTCATAAAGAGTATGAGTAAGCTGGCGAGGGCCCTAGAAGATATTGGAATGGACCATGTAATTAGACGCCACTTGAAACTGTGTCCCTGACAGCAACCAGTGTGGAAAGGCTGGGAAGCTGAGAGAAGTTTATAACTCAGCGAGGCTATCATGGACAGAAACCAACCTCTTACTGAGTTTTACTCTCAAGGTCATGGTCAATTTCAGCCTGCATAGCTAAGTCATCCAGCCCATGAAAAAGGAAGGGGAAAGGGAGACATCTTAATTGGCTGAGTTTAAAATTGAAATGGCTGAAAAATATACTAGCATGATCAGGCTTATCTAATGTTAACTAGATTGATTTTTTTTTGCCACTAGTCAGAAGAGAGTCTCAAAGTAAAGATGAAGTTAATTTAAAAAAAAAAAAATCAAGCTAAATTTTGCCAATCAGAATTTGCGGTTTGAAAATACACATCTGCTTTTTGTTTGCATGTATGTATAAATGGTTGTGGGGTTTATACTGGGATTTAAGGCATTTAGAACATTATAAAAAAGATGGGTTGTTGAGGTTTTTTGAGAGATAGAGAATTTGTGTAGCTATAATTCAAATTTATAAAACAACTGTTCACAAATATTTCAATATTATTGGTTTAATGACAACAGATACTCTGTCTTGATACAATTTTATGATGAGATTTGTAATCTAGAATTAATGTTATTGACTTTGCTGTTAGGTTTCTTTAAAAATTCTGTTTATTAAGTGTGTAATGTTTTAATGATAGCATGTGGAGAAGAGGAATTGGGACATTCCTGACCAAATTTTGAGCTATAGTGGCCTCAAGATAGCTTTAACTTCTTTATTTCTCTTATACAGCAATTTATACTAATTACAACAATTCATTTTAGCTAACACATGTGGAAACATAAAAATGTGGAACCATACATAATGAAATTGAAAGTGATCATAAAATTTTAAAATAAATTTTAATATGAGTGGTTCCATGCAGCTGCATATTTAGACTTTTCTTTTTCCTATTTAGTTCCCCAAATATTTCATTAGTGTTTGTTATTTCATGATCAGTATAAATGCCATAGCCCAAACAATTTTGAGCAATAAGTAAAACAGGAGAAATTCATTATCATATAAACTTCTTAGAAATAATATTGAGTTTCAAATCATTGGAAAGAGTAATAACCAAATTAGATGCTATCAAACTTTACTAATACAGTCTATATGTTTCTCCATTCTATTACTTGAATACTTGAGCAATTAGATGCCACCAGCAATGTTAGATTTGATTAGGGGTTTTGGCTTACTGCTTAATAAGCTTAGCTATGAATATCAGCTTACTATCTTTTAGATCTAGAATAAAAATCAGAGTATTACAAATGAGTTGGATTCCCTTTTTTTCCAAAAAAAAATGTCAGCAGTCACAGGACAGTTAAAGTAGTAATAGTAGCGGAAATTAACAAATTTGCATATAGAAGAGGTGGGGGTGGGATGAATGGAGCAAATAGAGTAGAAAATACATGACTGAAGGTATAGGAATCTGAAAAAAAAATGTTTGTATAGCGTATTTCCTATCATTCATTATGCCTAGCATATCTACTGTGAAGAGGAAAAAGCTTTAGATGGCTGGAGACTAAGTATACAAGACCATATTATGGAGAACCTTCCATTTCCATGCATTGACTCAGGACGTTAACTGGTCATTTCTAAAGGACATTTCACAGAGCCATGGCATTACCTTAATCATTGTGACTGCCATTTTCTTAAGGAAGAAAGATAAAGAAAGGAAATTCGGTTCGATTATGAGGCTTGAAGGGGATATTAATCATTAATAATAGCCAATGAGGAAAATGGGAAAGTGTAACCAATAATCAGGACAAGTATTTTAGGGTGGCACTGATGTTTAAGATCATGTGTTAGAACTTTGTTATGTTGCCCATAGACAGTTTTATTCCACTGTGCTAAGCAGCCATGGTAGGGAAACAGAAATATGAAAAAGGAAAAGTGATTAGAGGTGTTATGATATAGAATTATAGGATAAAGTTAAGAACAGAAGATATCTTGTTATAGTCAAATAAACAAACAAACAAAAAACAACTCCTCATATCTCAATATGTTAGACCAATAGTGATGGATTTCTTGCTCTCATGACTAATGCAGTTTGAGTGATGTTACAGGTTGAATTGTGTCCCCCAAAAGGTATGTTGAAGATCTGACCCCTAGGACCTAAGAATGTAGCCTTATTTTGAAATAAGTTCTTCACAGATGTAGTCAAATTAAGATGAAGACACTAGAGTGGGCCCTAATGTAGTTTAACCAGTCTCCTTATAAAATGGTGAAATGTGGGCTCGAATCCAGACACATGCAGAGAAGCAAAGATAATATGAAGAGACACAGAGAGAATAAGCTATTTCCAAGCCAACCCTGGAGCTACCAGAAGCTAGGAGAAAGATGTGGAACAGATCCTTCCGTAGAGCCTTCAGAGAGAGCACAGACCTATTGACACCTTGATTACAGAATTCTGGCCTCCAGAACCGTCAGACAATATATTTCTACTGTTAAAGTCGCTTAGTTTAAAGTACTTTGTAATGGCAGCCGTAGGACACTAATATAGGTGGATTTCCACTTTTTTTTTGTAATTTTACCATCAGAAAGATGCCTCCAAACTAGCCTTAACAGAGAGAAGCATGGACGTTGCACACTGTTTCTTATCTGCTTTGGTGAGAAGTGGCATAAATAACTTTCATTCATAGTCCAATGCCTAGAAATAGATGGATGGTCTCAAATTTAGTTTACAAACAGCCTCTTCTTTGCAACTGCTGTTGAAGTAGATGTATCTGGCCCATGTTTTTAAGAGAGAGTGAGTGAGAGCAGGGTGGGGAGGGGCAAAGGGAGAGGGAGAGAATCTTAAGCAGACTTTTCCTTTGGCACAGAGCCCAATGTGGGGCTCAGTCTCACGACCCTGAGATCATAACCTGAGCTCAAACCAGGAGTTGGACACTTCACTGCCTGAGTCACCCAGGCACCCCAGTGTATCTGGCCTTACTCTTATTTCAGTGTCTGCCTCTTAATAGTGGGAAAATTGTTCCTATCTTAATCATTAATTTTTAGATAAGAGTAATTCTGCTGTTAAATAAGAGGAATCTTATCTAGTTGATATGAAGCACCTGACATAGAGATTATTTTCAATAAGCCATTGTTATTAAGAATTAAAGGATTTTTGTAGAATGAGTTCTGCCGGAGGATACAAGGACTGAGACTGTTAGCATCCTAGTGATACTACTTTCTAAAAGTTTGAAGATATTTTGAATTATTTTAGGTATTACTTATTATCAAAACTATGGTGGACTTGGATAAGAATTCAGCAGTTTGAGGAACACCAACCTATTCAGTCTATCCCTTTATTCTCACTCATTTTACTATTAATACATGAATTGGTGTATATTATATATGATAACTTGTTAAGAATTAGACTTTTCACTTTACATTTTTATCACTCACTAAGGAAAACTAGAAAAAAATTAAGTATATAGGAGACCATGTAGGCAAATAACCAATATTTTGTCCTGGATAAAAGTCATTTTATTTGACATCCTTTTTATATTTGTCTTCTTAAATTAAAGCAAAATTAAATATAAATGCTGATCAGGAATATTTTGTTATATTGGAAATAAAAGATAAAGAAATTCTGAGATTCTATATATTTATCCTTAAAGGAAATTTTAGAAATTTATGTTTCTAGTTAACTTTGTATTTGAAACAAAACCATTATATAATTTTATATGGTAACAAAAAGCAGAAAATGTTTCACAGTCTCTGTCCATTTACCTTACAAACATAAAATTCATGTATTTAAATAATTTTGACGTAAATGGATGGTGCCAGCAAGTAGCTACGATGAGCAACATTTGGTCTTTTTTATTTTTATCTTATTCTTGATGATTCCTGTCTTTTTTTTTTTAATTTTATTTTATTTCAATTTGCCAACATATAGTATAACACCCAGGGCTCACCTCACTATGTGCGCTCATAAAGAAGATGTATATATACACAATGGAATATTACTCAGCCATCAGAAAAGATGAACACGCACCATTTGCTTCGACATGGATGGAACTGGAGGGTATTATGCTGAGGGAAATAAGTCAGTTGGAGAAAGACAATGATCATATGGTTTCACTCATATGTGGAGTATAGGAAATAGTGAAAGAGTCTATAAGGGAAAGGAGGGAAACTGAGTGGGGAAGAATTAGAGAGGAAGACAAATCGATGATTCCTGTCTTAATAAAACTTCCACATAATAAGTTGAGTAGTGTGGCTTATACTGATGAACTCAGATAGATAGTGGCATTATTAGTAAGGAAAGCACAGGAAAAAAGGATTCCATTTGCAAAGTATTTTAATCTTGCAAAGGATTCTAAGACTAAGGGAAAACAGTGCAAATGCAAAAGAGAGCTGAGAAGACAGAAAATCATATGAAAATGTGCATGATTTTGCTGTCAAAAAGTACAGTCAAAACAATAACGTGAATAATTACAATTATCTGTTAGGACTACAGAAGTGTGATTTTTGTTGATGTCATTAAATCAAGGGATAATTCCAACTTCTGTACAGAAAGTTCATAGGAAATACATTTTTGCCACCCAGAAAGTATGAAAATTATAGAGAATAATAATGGCAATGACAATGATTAAAGTCAAAGACCTATTAAAGAATAAAGCAAATGAATATTTGATATTACAGAGTGATGAATATAACTTCAGAAAGTCATTGATTCTGTGCCAACACTATACATTTATCATGGGGTGGCAAAAGAAGAACAGGGTCAGGTATGACAAACTATGGCCGAAGTCCTCTGTAGATTGTTCTTTAATACATGCTGACTATCGTGGAGTTTTCCCTGTCATGAGAGTCCTCGGGAATCTCCTACTAATGCAATAAACAGTCTGTTTTTGCAGATTTGATGGTTTGGGGTTCTCTACCCCCTGTGATAACATTCTGTCTTGCTGCTCACTCCTCCTCTCCGTATCAGACACACACCTGGAGTACAAGACAAGCGAATTCATTATTCATGAGGTTGCAGTTTGACTATTTCCTACACGCCTGGGATTTTGCCCCAAAAGTAGATTAATAGCAAGCCACTATACACACTACTTCTTAAAACCCTTATCATGATACTCCAACACAGGCAAGCATTTCAGACTGAGCAGATGTATCAGAGAAAGGTAAAGCAGGTCAGTATGACCAGGTGAAGACTGGAATATTGTACCGTTAAGTCATCTGGGAAAGCAGCACGTAGTAGTGATCAGAATCCTGAAATGTCATGCTAGTTTTGTTTTGTTTGTGAAAACTAGAAATTTGACAAGCCTAATTAGAGAATGGTAATTATTTTCTTTTTCTTTTTCATGTATTTTCAACTCTATGACAGAAAGAAAACATTATTTTCTAATTGGCCTGTCAAAGATTTAAAGCATTATTTAATACTCAACGTTGGACCGACTGCCCACTTCCTTTCACATCACTGTCTTCTCCCTGGCGTTTCCAGTTTCTCTTAACGTGTACAAACATTGGTGAAAGAGTAACATTAATAGCTATTATTTAGGGACGCCTGGGTGGCTCAGTGGTTGAGCATCTGCGTTGGACTCAGGGCATGATCTTTGGTCTGGGGATCGAGTCCCACATAAGGCTCCCTGCATGGGGCCTACTTCTCCCTCTGCCCATGTCTCTGCCTGTCTGTGTTTCTCTCATGAATAAATAAGTAAAATATTTTTTAAAAAAGCTGTTATTTAATTGAGTAATATTGTATGCTAGACATTGACCTAAGTCCTCTATGTCTGTTAAATTATTGGTCTTAACAACCTTATGGGGGTAGGCACTGTTCCTAACTGAGGCAGAGAAACTGAGGCAGAGAAAGGGTAGGTGACTTTCCCTGGACGACATGCATTTAGAGCACTTTATGCCGTGATGCAGACTTAGACAGCGTGGCTTCAGAGTTGTCCTCTCGACGTCTGCCTTCTACTGGTCTGCAGTAGAATTCCCTCCTGCTGTGTCTGTCTTGGGCTCCTTCACAGCTAACAAGTAACACAGAGAGAAGAAACCTTACTGAGTCGGTACCTCCCCCATTTTACATGCATCAGAATCACCTAGAGACTTGTTAAAACATCTTCCCGAGCCCCCCTCCTCTGTGCTGGGGCCTTCAGGGTTGCATTCTAACAAGTGTCCAGGCGGTGCTGGTGCTGCTGGGCTATAGGCTACCCTTGGAGTTTCACTACGTTAGATGACATTTCATTAAGCCGTAAGCTCTTCCCTATTTACATCCCAGCTGTGTATCTTTGAGACCCTCAGAACGTGGCTCTTTTTCTAACCTGTTCCTAAGCTAATAAGGACATAAAAGCTGCACCCCATATTGGAATCAGAAGTTTGTTCACTTCGACGCAGCATTGATACTTATAGTTTTCTTAGCCGTGGAGAAGTTGTTCCTGTGAATAGATGGCAGCAAGAGAGATTTAGGTTAGTGTTTAGCAGGAATTCTCAAAGATATTTTCTCATCTCATAAGAACAAAATATTAGAGGGATTAAATTATTTCAGTTTTGATCCCAAGGTGTTGACCCTTCTAATTAGTTATGAACATTTTTTTAGGTCAAGAAGAAACTTTATCTTGAATCAATTGTGGCTGAAATCATCTCTTTTCTTTCTGATCTGTGTATTTCATCACATAAAAACTTCCAGCCATTAGCTAGTAACAGAAGCCTAAATGAGAAGATAGCAGAATAGCGCTTTCAGAGGAATTAAACCTGTGTTAACATTGTCATTTTTCCTCTGTAGCATTTTTGCTCATGGCATTGACTTTGCTAAAATATTTCCTGAAGGAATAAAGTTAGTAATGCATCCAAGAAAAGTCTTTTTTTTTTTTTTTTCTTTCTTTCTGTCTCACTCCACTCAGGACTAAATAATTTTCCCCCCTTTGGAAAGAGACATTTTCATATGTCACGTTTCAGTTCCAGCTCAATAAACAACCATTTATTTACAATTTTAAAACAATCTTCAGCCTAGTCAGGTAAGAATTATTTCAAAAGAATAAAAACATTTTCATTTCCCATCACTGCCAAAAAAGAAAAGAACATGAGTTATGAGTCTTGCTATGTTGTCTTAAGTTGATTACTATGGAATGATTAAAAAACTAGCTGTGCTGTCAGTGCAGAGGAGTACATTATAAGTGTAATAACAGCTTAGGGATACAATCCATCAATGCCGCACTTGGAAGAAGAAAAAAAGTTGATCTATTTCTTTGGTCATCATTTTCAGCATATTAGATGACAAATAATTGTACATTCATCAATAACAATAGATTAAAGTTGAAATGATTTATTGCTATTACACTGCTGTTATGATGGAGCACCGGGTCAGTCAAGCATCAGCGGGGTCTGTATTTAATTTTCATGGGTCTCTTAGCAGAAATAATAGACAGAGAGTAAACCACCTGAAACAAGGTAGATCAAAGTTGTTGACAAGTGATTTGTAGGTTGGTTCTTCATGAGTGGTGGAAGAGAGGCGGTAGGACCTCCTCGGCGGGCTTGTTGAACCACTAAATCAAGCGAACCTTACGGAGCTCAGGCTAATGTTCAGCCAGGCAGCACATGGGAATATGAAGGCTACACAAGTATAAACTTCATTCAATGTTACCCAACGGTGATGGAATGCAGTACGTGTTACTGGGACGAAGCCAGGCAATTTAAATAATCTGCAAATCTCAGGTAGGCTAATGAGAATCTGCCTCTTAGGAAGTAGTCTAATTGTCTTTACATCCACTGACTGTCAAGAAGTTGGTGTGATCATGGAGAATTACATAACATGTTCACCTTAACGTATTTATTATGTTTTCTTAAGCAAGGTGAGAGTTGCTTCTATTCAGTGTATTCAGACATTTAAATTCCAATTCAACAAGAATTTACGAAGCAGCACATTGGCTAGGTTTAATCAAAGTGTCTGTATCAGAATCACCTGGGATTCTTGCAGAAACAAGTTACTGGACTCTATCCAGCCACACCTAAGGAGAATTTCTGGGATAAAGGCTAAAAATGCGCATTTATATAAAGTTTCCTGGGTGATTCTGTTGGAATCTAAACGTTTAGAATGAATGTGTTAGGGGGGCACCTGGGTGGCTCAGTCGATTAAGTGCCTGCCTTCATCTCAGGTCATGATCCCAGGGTCCTGGGATCGAGCCCCTTGTGGGGCTCTCTGCTCAGCGGGGAGTCTGCTTCTCCCTCTGCCCCTCCCTCTCCCCAGCTCGTCCTCTCTCTCTCTCTCTCTCTCTCTCTCCTCTTAAATAAATAAAATATTAAAAAAAGAATGAATGTATTAGGACCACATATTGTGAACAAGCAATAATTAACTATATTGTCTCAGTGGGTTTCAGGAAAGCCTACCCATTGTGGGGTTTGGGCATACCCAGAGACAAGTAAATATAGCTCATAAGAATTCAACTATGCATGGATCTTCATTATCCTTACCTTAGGTTTTTAAATGCTTTTTTTTTTTTTTTTTTTTTACATTTTAAAGGCCTTATTTGGATTTGTCATGTGAAACATTGTGACAAAATCCCTTATTTGCTAGTTTATGAAATAATTTTGTGCATCACGTCATCCAATATGCATCTTTATTGATTTATTTTATGTTTACTAATCTGTGTTTTTTAATTTATTGTCCATTTTCTGCTTTTGCATAATCTTCAGTACAATTCTTAGTGGCTATAATAGGTTTAGCAAAAGCTGTTACACAGCATAATTAATTAAAATAAAATGTTTGATGATGTTGAATTTTGAACTGTCTGTGCTTAAGTAGTTTCTCCTATTATTTAAAAAAATAGACATCAGTTTGGGAATTCAAGAATAAGTGATTTTTTTCCTATCCAAAAGTGATAGAAAAATTGTCATTCTGAGAACTTACATTCTGAGATGTGTATTCAGTAGAGATTTGTTAATAAAAGTTAGGAGGAAGACATATTTATAAGGTACCTTTCATCTAATTCATAAGTAAAAGATCTTGGATTGTGCCAAACCAAACGAAAAGTGTCAAAATAATCTTTTATAATTAATCATAGAGAAATGACCAGTTCAGAATGGAAGGAAATAAACTAATAAATCAATGCTTAGTTTATTGCTGCTGAAGTAGACATCAGGATACAGTGTTACCAACACCCACTACTAGATTGGCAGAGAATTTCCATTTTATGGGCAACAGTGGTGATTGGCGATATCTACCCAGAGCCCCATGTTTAGAAGTTGCCCCAAGCATAGACCAGAGAGTAGTAGCTTATTTGCCAAATGAAGTAAAAAGGGAAGGGGAGAAAGTTAATAGTGGTTAAGTTAATGTGAAGTTATTGCTGAGCAGTTGGGGCTCACTCCCGCTGGAGACCCCTTAAAACATCGTGTAGAATATGACCCAGGGGCAATGAGTCTCGATATTAACACCAACTTTCATTACACGATGAGTGAGGGTTGCTCCTGACGTGCCCCTGGGACTTTAAACACTTGGCTCTTCTGGCCCACCCCGTACTCTGGCCAGACAAGCTCCATAGAGAGAAATAGGTACTTGAGGTCAGAAAGCCTTAGGTAAGTACTGGGCCTGCCAGAGAAGTGCAAACTGACCTCTGAGGTGGGCCAGGGAGATTTGGGCTGGGCACTGAGAGTATCTGCTTAAAAAACATTCTCAGGTTAAATCTGGACTGAACAGATGAGAATATATTCACAGATGTCCTAGATGTCTCTGCTGGCATTTGCCATCCTTTAACTTATTATAACCCCCTCCCCCATGATTGCATTTCATGGAAACTGAAGCTGATCATATTTTTCTGTGGTATATATATGTTCCCTCTGTATGGATGATTGACATGGAAATAACTGTAGGAGTGCCACATACATACCCATAGTGTCCATAGTTAGCAGTAGCCTTAGGGACATAGAAATGACTTTCATATTAGAAGAATTAAGACCAACAACGTTCCTATTGTTTATGATGCTGTTTGGGTGGTGAAGGCTGAGTTCTCAGATTTAATTTGGTAAACATAGTTTTGTGTGGGGTGGTTGTCACCATACTGCAAATATTTGAAAGCATGTCATTACATTTCCTAATTTAAGGCTTTAAAAAAAAAGACATATTTAGTAGTCGTAGCTGTGAAGGCAACAATGTCTAACATGAAATCTGTCTACTGATGTTTGTAATTTGTAAAGGTATCCCTGTACAGAGCAGTGTGCTAACAATCACTGATAGTATTAATTATTCCTTTCAGTTTAAGAAGAAAATGAGAAGTGCTTAATAATCAATTTCAAGTTTATTAGGAGCTAGCTTCCATTGGATGTGAGAGGCAGTTTGCAGTAAGAATGCCGGAGGAGCACATCCAGTGGCCTGGAGCCCCGCTGAAATTAAAATCATTAGGAAACAATTAACATATGTGGATTTAGCAAACCAGATGACTAGCTAAATTCAGCTTTGAAAAATCCCACACC
This sequence comes from Canis lupus familiaris, assembly GCF_011100685.1. Taxonomy (NCBI): domain Eukaryota; kingdom Metazoa; phylum Chordata; class Mammalia; order Carnivora; family Canidae; genus Canis; species Canis lupus. The sequence goes on along the minus strand of NC_049240.1, from coordinate 50,151,337 downwards.
TGTCAATAGTTATCATCAGCAAAGTAGTATGTGTAGTTAAAAAAAAAGAAAAAAGAAAAAAGCTTTAATTTTCTGTCCAGTCAAATCTAAGTGTATCACACTCAATTTTCCTTCCTTAGTAATCTAAATAATTTCCCACCTTGCTCATGATGAATGTCTTGCCAGTTCCTACTCAGTTCCTCCACTTTACACGACCTAATTAAAGAAAACATTCCATGATTGCCTATTTTTTCTCATGCATGACAACCTATTATTTTTTCTACCACCTGATTAGGGCTTTATTACCCTTGGATTTAGATTGATTTGCTGAGCACTTTAATAAAACACTACTTAGTTTGATTTAAAGGGCTACAGGTTTCCTTCATTCATACAATTATTCTTATAACCATCTCACATTCTAAGTACACTACAGTCCCCCCCCAAAAAAGCAGCTTTAGATTGCCACTGAACAAGGTTATAAAATAAGGATCACAGGTGACATTCCTGTTGAATATGGGCAATGCGGTTTCCATTGTGGGCAGTCATGAGGGGACATTTTGCAATATAATTTGTCAAGAGTGATAAATCTATTTCATCATATCTGTCAGGAATAGCTCCTGTGTATTAAAGCCACTATAAAGTTTGCTCAAGATAAACCAAAACTTTCATATGATTAAATAATAATACGTTTATGATGACAAATTACATTTACTGTGTTATCTACAATGTGAGCCAAAATTAGATAGTTAGAGTTCAAATGGATGATGATGCATTTTGATTTCATATCTAGTGAATTTTTATTAAATGAATGTGCAACATTTATAAAACTGTCTTTTATTTTGGACCTTTTAGTAGAGAGTTGTATCCTACTTGTAAAAAATAAATAAAGGGACACACATACCCACATTGAATAACCTACTAATTGAATACATTGCTAATAGAGAAAGTATTTAAATATGAACTGGAGTATATACACTGAGCTTTTTGGAAGCTAAGCAGTTACAGATGGAAAGCAATTCCAGTCCTAGGAGCAAGTCATAATTCCTGCTCCATAGTGGTGGAAGAAAGGTGTTGTTCAGCAGTAGGCGAGAAAAGATAGCCTAGTGAAACCCCACTGGAGTCCAGGGACTTAAGAAATATTGACAGAAGGTTCAGTTGCACATAATCTAATAAGAGATTCAATCATTTATTTATTTACTAAGTACATGCTCCGTGAAAGATTCAGAACATAATGTTTTCCACAATTTTAAAGAATCCCAAGGGGCTTGCAATCTCATTGGAGTAACTAGGTTTATTTGTCAAAGGGAGTTTAAGGAGGGCAGGCTTGGAATATGCCCTATAGGTGTTAAGGAGCTGTATAAATCCCAACTATCTTACTTTAGGATTTTCTCCTGAGGGGACTGAAAGAATGCAGATGGAAAGTGGTTTTTGGCCAAATGGGAATTTCTGTGACTTCTAATACCACAGGCGTATACACGTGTACACGCACTTATTTTATGCATGGGATAGAATTAAAAGTTTTCCAAACTTAGTAGCATTCATGAATCATATCAAGCTATTTTTGTACCTATTCCAGGTCGGGTGAATTGGGATTTTTTTCCCCAAGGATTTCTGTGCAGCAGCCAACCTCAACCAGTCAGCCTGTGGGAGTCGCCGGGTAGTCACTTCCTAATATGGTCAGTGAGATAATTCAGTATAAAAATCACCTGTCTGAAAAGCCAGGATCAAGGCCTATGAGTGTTGTGAAGAGTTCTGATTTCTGTAGAGTGTGAGGTGAAGATAAATCTAGATAGGTATTTTAGGGTATGTCTAACAGAAGGATTGCAAATATGGTGAGTGTAGAGTGATCGCAAAATATATTGTCCGAATTGGGACACTATTGAAAGTAATAGCGGATGCTGGTAGTAGTTATACTGTTGTAACAGTCCCAGGCTAACAAGATGCGTGTCTGCCGTGGGTGTGTACCTCCACGCTTCCCACTGCCCTCCCCTCCTAATTCCTCTTCAAACTCCACGAGACATGGAACAGAACATCAGTATTACTGGTGCTCGTATTATCATCTCTATCATCCAGGTCCTTTGTAGCTACCATGTTTTCCTCTTTATGTTAATCTCTCTTATTATTGAAACTCCGCTGCCGTGTCAGTTCATTTTTTCCATCTCTACTCTTTGTCATCTATCTCAGTAGCAACCATGTGTGAGCCACAGTCAACTAACTGCCTGGCAACTCTCAGTTCCTGAATTTACTTGTCTGTAAAGATCTCTCAAATGCACTGGTTGTTTCAAATACACTCAGCTGCTCATTGCCAGGTAGCCACATTCTAAACATTGGCATCCCCAATAACTGCAGTTCTCTCAAAATCTTGGGGTCAAGCATTTTATTTTCTGACCACCGAATTTCATCTCTTGACTTCCTTACTCTAATACTTTGCAGCAACTTAAGAACTCCTAATCATTCACCCACATCAGTATTTCATTTTCAACATATGTCCTCTTCCATAGTTATTGCCTCACCTGCACTGAAAATGCCCTAAAAATTTTACTCCACTCTTTCTCCTCTGTACTCCTTGACTAACCCAAATTTAAGCTTAGTTATCTATATTTCCACATCTACAGCAGAATAACTGAAATTTTTGAGGGGGGAAAAAAATCACTCTACAAAGAAATTGCTTTCTTCTCTCTCATAGCAACCACAAACGCAGCCACAAACCAATCACAGTGTCATAGTGCACACCCGAAGTTGACCAATGGCTTATTTTATTAAACCTTAAATGGGCACTCTACTTAATCCTCTTATATTTCAGAGATAAGATCACTTTCTTCTTAAAAAGACTACACTCCTCTTTCTTGCCATTTTTCCCCACTTTTGCCTTTACCTAATTACACCTGATTGAGAATATAGAAGTAATCAGGAACAAATTATCTCATCATCTCACTAGAAGCCTATCTCCGTAATCTCTATGTTCTTAGTACTACTCTGGATTACATGCCTTCTCTGCTTTCAGTAGCCCCCTCTTCCTTCCTTCATCAATTTCTCTCCCTTTCTCCCTCTTTCTTTCTCTCTCTTCCCCTCACTTCCTTTCCCTCCCTCTCTCCTTCCTTCCCCAGCCCCCACCTCCTACCCCCTTGCACCTCACCAGTCAAGATCATTTAAAATTTTTTTTAAAGATATATTTATTTACTTGAGAGAGAGAGAGAAAGAGAGAGAGCACGCAGTAGAGGGAGGAGCAGAGGGAGAGGGGAAGCAGTCTCCCCCCCACTGAGCATGGAACCCAGGACCCTGAGATCATGACCTCATGGAACCCAGAACCAAGAGTTGGACGCTCAATCAGCTGAGCCACCCGGACACCCCCAGGATCATTTTTTGAGTATATAAAAAATGTACTCTAGCATCATCTATCCTAAAAAATAATAATAATAATAATAATTCTTGAACCTTGCATCCTTCCAAAGCTACTACCTCCTTTCTCCATTTCTTTCACAGTAAAACCTGTTGAAATAATTGTTCACCCTCCACCTTAATTTCCTTGCTTCCCATTCACTATCCAGCTCTCTTCAATCTTGTTTTACACCCATAATTACATGGAAATTATTTCTAACAAATTCATCAGCAGCCTTCATGTGATGGAACCATTCATTAACAACTTTATTTCCTATACTTATTTGACCTCTTATAAGCATTCCATACAGTTGGATCCATGACTTCTCATTATAGTGATCTGCCACCCATTGTGGCTATACCCTTGTAAGTCCCATATGCTGGTTGTCATTCTCTACCAATCTCTGATTTTAGAATTTCCTTGTCTCTCTTCTCTATCTATATTATCAGCCTTAGGAACCTAATCCATTTCTGTGGTCTTAAATGACATCTCTATACTATTTAAATACACATTTCTCTATCTTAAAACTATTTTTCAAACTCCAGATTTTTATTTTCAACTGCCTATTTAATATTGTTTTGACTTTTATCCTACATTCAGAACAAAAATTTTGATCCTGGCTCTTCAACCAAAACTGGTCCCTTTTCTCATCTTGTCTAAGTAAGTAACACTGTCATCCAACCAGGATTCATCAGATTGTCAGATGAAAACCATGGGTTCCAGACATACAGCTTCTCATTACCATTGTATAATTGCTATTAGATCCTCTTGATCATCAGATTACTGACCCCAGGTAGTATAATAGCCTTTTTGTTTGCTTCCTTGTCAATCATATGAAAAGCCCCGTGTACAGTTACAGCTTCCAGTTCGGATGAAATCTTTTGACATTGCTCAACAGAAATGTTCATCAACTGAAACTGGACCCACTAATCCTATAGAGTTTAAGGTGGTCATAACAGTATAAAGTCCACAAATGTGTCCTTGTGCATGGTGATGAAAGGAGCCGTTCCTATTACCAAGTCTTTGCTCCTACATGTTCTAGCTATCATTTATTGGCTCCTGGTTAAGTGCATAGACCTCCTCATAGTGGACCACTACTCAGTCTTGCAAGGCATTGTTCTTGAGATGACACTTAAGCTGAGCCTTCAACATAAAATCCCATTATTATATCAGAGCAGCTACGTACATGGTCAGAGCAGAGAATTTCACAATTATTATCTCATTTTATGCTTTTGTAGTAGTGAGAGTTCATAGCCTATAAAAACACTATATATGAAATTATGACAATGGGTCGAGCCCTTAGATGGTGCCTCAAGAGGCATTTGAGCAGGGAAACTGAACTTTAAGCACATCATTCTGTATTCTGTTACTCTCATTTCTGTCAGGCAGCTGCTTCCGAATGAGGGAATATATACTCAAGGAACCAAGAAAATCACTACAGGTTGGGTCTGAGTACCCATTGAACTCAGTAAGAGATGGACTCAGTCCAGCACTCATGTGACCCCTGCTCAAAGGAGGACCTTGACAGTATTGCAGATCCTCCTGTACTACACCAACTCCGATCCTGTATCTTAACAGTCCTTGAAAAGTCTGGGTATTCCCTTTTCTGTAATGAATGGTTACCCTGGTAAATAAAGCCACATTCCTTTGGGGAAACATTAAAGTGCTGAATCTACTCTATCCTGCATTTGCATTGCCAAATCTTCTCAAGGGGAATCCTATCTTTCCTTTAATTAGTGGGCTTAGGATATGAAAACTGGATTAGGTCTGGAAACTGGATGAAGATCCTGATTTTCCTTTGACCATCTCTTCTATTATAATAAGTTTATCCTTATGATTACTCAGAGAGAACACATTCTAGTTGGCTATTCATCTTTATTGCCCTTCACACCACCACAATATGTTGTCATTGTCATGGGTCTCCATAGGTCAAAATATTCTGTTTGCTTCTACTTATTAAGATGACTATGTGAGGACTTGCTATTCCTTAAGCCAGTTTCATCTACCTCTCCCTCTTTTCTTACATACTTCGACTGGTCTCTGCCCCTCTGAAGTTCTATATTCAAATTCCATGGTGGCATCTCCTATGATCACACATAGATTGGAGGTGGATAATAGCCATTATCAGATTTCTCAAAGATGTCACTGCTCCTCCTCAGAGATACATTCCTTATTGACCTAGCAAAGACAGGTACCTGGAGAAAACAGTCAGGTTTTATGTGACCAGGCCTTGTGTAATAAATGGCTTCACATCGTTCATCTCGTAGCTAACAAATCACATATTACTGCCCAAGAGCAATCTTCTCTGACAACCCTGTGTAAAGAAGTCTTTTCTGCTGCTGCTTTATTATATCACTGTATTTATTTCCTTCAGCACACTTCAGGAGAATCGGGAAGTTGTCTTTTTGAGGTAGGTGTTTATTTGATTATTATCTAGTTCCCCAGTAGAACGTGAACATCTCCGTGACAACAATGTTGCTTGTCCGACCATATGTTTAGCTCTTAGGAACTAAAAAAATATATTTTCAGGAAAAGTGAAATTTTTGGTTTCTAGAAAGCTCTTACGCCTTCTTATGTGCAGAAAGTGCTTTGATGCATAGAAGATAGAAAGTATCTTCCAGGGGCTTACGCTTAGTAGATGACACTGATTCTTCTGGTTCATAGATGATTACTCAACAGAGCAAACATCTGTATGTTAATAAGATTTAATTTTATTTTTTGTATGTATTTGAAATATTATCATTATGTTGTGCCCTTTTACATTACATATATATAAAAGCAGAGGGCTGTATTTTATATCAAATAATACTTTTATGGTAGATACTATGGTATATAAGTGAAGATAATCTATCAAATAGCAGTATTTGGAGAGTTCTGATATTTTATATTGCGGCCTGAGGTAGTGATAAAAATGTGCTTCCTTTAAAATATCTTGTATTTTGGGGATCCCTGGGTGGCTCAGTGGTTTAGCATCTGCCTTTGGCCCAGAGCGTGATCCTGGAGTCCCAGGATCGAGTCCTGTGTCAGGCTCCCTGCATGGAGCCTGCTTCTCCCTCTGCCTCTCTCAGTCTGTCTCTATCTCTGTGTCTCTCATGAATAAATAAGTAAAATCTTTCATGAATAAATAAGTAAAATCTTAAAAAATATATATCTTGTATATTGTAGATTGTTTTTCTTTTAACTGCTAATACTCTTTCCCAAATTCCAACTTACAAAAATTAATGCACATGAATTGGGAGTGGGGAAAAGAGAGAGAAAGATCATAATCCAATAAAAATTCTAGGGTAGGAATTCTGAAATTTTACTGTAGTCAGAGACTCATTTATGTATTTAATATGTTCATTATAGGAGTAAATTCAGTTCTTATGTAGGAAAACTCACTTGTCAAGGAAACATCTTATTAGAATAAGAACTTTTAATAAAAATGTATGACCATGCTTTCTCTTTTCTACAGGAAAAATAGTCAGGGATAATGCTCTTAGAAAGAATAAACAAGCTATTATTTAGGATATATTATTCACTTTCCATTGAAAAGACCAAATTACTGACTTTCAATAATTTTTTTTTTTGCAGTCTTTTCTAGTCAACATTTTCCCTCTTAAACATATGGAGCCATGCTTTGTCAAGAGTATATGAATTAAAACCTTCAGTTTATCTAAGCCTACTGAAGTTTATTTAAATTAGCTCCAAAATACTGAATCTGGGAATTCAAATGTAGTTTAAACTGGGAACCCATGAGATCTTTATAATTGTATACTTAGTTAAATTTATCAGAAATTTGTGTAATTTATTAAATTCCAGAAACAATAAATGGCTACATAAATAAGAAGTTCTACAAAAGGCTAGTTTTATAGTTTTGAGCAAAATAGGGAAATACAGGGACACCTGAGTGGCTCAGCAGTTGAGTGTCTGCCTTTGGCTCAGGGCATGATCCTGGAGTCCCCGGATCAAGTCCTGCATTGGGCTCCCTTCATGGAGCCTGCTTCTCCCTCTGCCTGTGTCTCTGCCTCTCTGTCCATTTCTCTCATGAATAAATAAATAAATTTCTTTAAAAAAGATAGGGAGATACAGTATTAATAGAATGAGAGTACACAAATTCTTAGTATGGAACAAACTTTTTAAAAAATTTCAGATAGTTTGCTTATTAATACTGGAAATAGACTAGAGCAAAAGCTTTGAAAGGATCAATTTACAGGAACATTTTTTACAGACTCAGTGTCATTTTTTAATTCTTGGGGATGTTGGTTTAGTACATCAGCAGAATCTTTTAAATTTATGTAATTGTGAGAAAGATGTATATTATTTTTACTATTGATATTCATGAACCAAAGTAGAGGAAGATTTCATCTATTTATTTTACTTCCAAGATGTTACATAGGTGTATTGTGTTAGATGAGGAAGAGAACACCGATCAATAGGCATCAATTGAAGAGTATATTAGATTGGCCATAGAGTATGTTCATTGGTTTTGTAGCTCAGTGACATGTATTTGGGCTTTTATTTTTGTTCAGGTGTCTCAGTTTGTAAGTTTAATTTTCATATTCCGGAAACCAGTTTTTGAGAATGGAAGATGCCTGTCATGAAATTCTAGAACTCAAGGAAGAGAATATCCTTAAATGGGGATGGGGGGCGGGGGTAGGGGAGGTGGGATGTACCAGATAAAGAATGCTAATTTACCAAGATAAAAATCTGAAAACCAGACAAGGGAAACATACAAAGAAATGATAGATTCAGTGGTACAGAAAGCAAACAGAGTTTCTCCTGGTGTTGATAACTCTTTTCTAACAAGGTTATTCTCTATGGCCCTGTGGTACAGATAATGTAGTCTTTAGAAAGGGAGCAGAGACATTTTCATATATATATTCCAATGCTCAAGTACAACATAGAAGTAGGTGGATATTGCTATTTATTACAGTATTGTTTCAATAGTAGTCATTCTTACTTTATGAAATAAACAATTCCATAAGCAATAAAGAAAAGTTGAGTATCTCTGTGAACTATAAAGTGTAAAAATTTCTCTAATTGACTTTTCTTTTGTGCCTCCATTTCCTCTATTTTGGATAAATGGCAATAAAGAAGGTTTTTGGCTCGTGCATGTTTATTTCTAACATAATATTTGAAAAGTTTGTAGTCTTGACAGCAAAGGGAACTTGGAAGGAAGAGCTTCTGGATAGTGAGATTGTAGGTTTGCATGATTCTGTTGATTTATGACTTAGGGGGTTGCTTACTTACCATCCCAGTTTGTTCTGTATTCATTAAGGAGAATGAAGAAACTGACATATGGGAAATATACAATTTCAGTTCCAGACACTCTGACATATTTTAAAGCTTAATAGATGGAGTTATTCAAATGCAAAACAACTACATTCAAGTCAGTACGCAAAAGCATGTTGAAATTTTCCTCTTATCAAAATATGAGGCAAGGCCTGCCCAGGTTCAAAACAATTACTTTTTTTGGTAGATAAACATCAAAAATAATTTTCTGCATTTGTTGGTGTTAAGATAAGGTGCTTTATCAGTGTAATAGTTGAGAATGATATGCTCTAGTAATATTTTGATGAATTACATGATTATAGTTAAAATGAACAATTTCATCATGCTTGAATTAATAATGGTACTATGATTTGGCAAGCACTCTTGCAACATTCTCTAACTCATTACTTCAGAAGATAGACCTGTACAGTCCGTCCATTGTTTTAGAAAATGTAAGTTGATATAGTTTCAAAAAAAGAAGGAGCTGAGGAATCATGTAAGCTACAGAAACTAATGCATGCACAGATTTTCATAACATCATTGTTTGATTACCTTACTTCTTACTGCTTATTTTAATATCTTGAATAACTAATAGTCAGAAAATAAAGAGGCATTTTTAAATATTTTATTATTTACCAAATTTAATTGAAAATGATTCACACCTCAGGGTACTCCTGGTACACAGACATTTTATGTGTATGTATGTTATTTTACACTTAGATTTAAGAGATTAGGAAGGATAATATATAATCAATGCAACATTCAGTTGGGTATCAATCAAGTGAAACACACACATAGAGCTGAACATTACATAATTTCAGGCATAAAAGTACAAATTGCGAATTGATTTAATATATTCATAACTAAGTGTTCTCCTTTAGTGTAACTTGTAATTTATTTCATAAAATTATTCTGTTCATTTTCGTTAAAACCTTACATGCCTGGATACGTCTTCTTAAAAGATACATATAGGGGATCCCTGGGTGGTGCAGCGGTTTGGCGCCTAACTTTGGCCCAGGGCGCGATCCTGGAGACCTGGGATCAAATCCCACGTCGGGCTTCTGGTGCATGGAGCCTGCTTCTCCCTCTGCCTGCGTCTTTGCCTCTCTCTCTCTCCTCTCTGTGCATTCTCATGAATAAATAAATAAAATCTTTAAAAAACAAAAACAAAAACAAAAACAAACAAACAAACAAAAAGATACATATAAAGGCACTCTTTTAAGAATTTATACTTATATGTTGCATTGTAGATCAGAGGTAGTAAAAATTAACATTTCAACATCCCTTTTTAACAGATATATGTGAATGTAAAGGTAAATTACAAATAGATTATTATTCTTTCTTGAAATAATGTGGAGATATTTTAATAAATATTACTTTAATATTACAATGAATATTCAAAACAAAGCAATGCTCATCATTTATGTGCAGTTTTTTAGCACATTTTAAATGAATTTCTTATATGACATGTGGCATTTATTTCATTTTTCTTAAGAGAAGTATCTGGAAATTGTGCATCTATTTTTGATGCTTTTTTTTTTTTAGCAATCTCAAAGTGCATCTGTATTCTGAAATGTTTATCTACAGTTATTTAGGTGATATCAATAGGACAAAGCCTCATACATTGCAGAGTAGAATATTTCAAAACTGTCATGTCATTAAAATTGATGTTATATTTTTATCTTGATGGCTTTTAATATATGTGTTGTTTTGGATTTGAATTGTAAAGTTGAACTAAAAAATCTTTATGTTTAAAAGACATTTACAAAGAAGGTTGTGTTTTTATCTCATTCGATACAAAAGTAGGCAATTATTCTCATCTCCATCCTTAGAAAGCTTTCCAGACAGAGTAGAAAAGGAAGATCTGATATCGTTTGGTTAATTTGATTACCTTACACATATTGGATGCTTCAAACCTTGGAAGTACATGCAGCATCTTAGAATGCAATAGTTGAAAAGGCAAAACGGTGCCATATTTTCCAGGATCATCTGTTTTAATTAAAAGAAATAGGTTTGTGTTCTTAAAAGTTGTATTTATGTACATCCATAGGCAAATGACATCAACTAGATTCCACTTTTTTATGAAAGTCAACCTCATGTCATTCATGGGATTAGGGAGAAGTCATATTTGAGGTCAACGGATGATTGAAAACCATGTGTGTATCTTGAGAGCTTCATGCTATAAGAAGATTAGAAATGTTGGTATAAGTAAGATTAGAGAATATTACTCTGGAAGAAGAAATGGTGTTTATATTAGTGTCCTGTAGACCAGGGGCTAATCATAAGTCTTTGGAAGTCTGCAGATGATTAAAACTTAAAACAAAATTAATATTTTTTGTTTTTTAATATGTTTGCTTTTTATATTCCATCACTAAAACCCAAATATTTTTCACAGATTACTTCAAATTCTTGTGGACTGTTTTTATAAACCTTTGATTACTCTTAGTTGCATTTTCTGCTGCTTTGAACTACTAAAGCGTATGTCCTTAAAATGACCTATGTGAAACTTTCCTTTCTCAAAGTGACATAATTCATAACAACTGAGGAACCTTCTCACTGAGGAAACTAGAACTGGGTGGACTGGTGCAAATGGTGGCATGTCTACCACAAGCATTTGTTTGAAGGCATCAGAGAGTGAAAAGGTTGTGAAGTATTTCTGGTTTAAGATATAGGACAATAAGGATATCCATGGAAGTGGGGTGCTTTTCCCAGAGGGACCTTTGCAAATTATGAAATAGTGACTGGAAGGCTGAGCAAGTAGTTCTGTTAATTCTTTCATGGTTTGGAACCACAATTTAGAATAGCAGGCTCATGGTCTTGGTCACCCTTGTATATCTTCTTATCTTCTAATTGGCACACAAAATGAATCTACCTAGAAGTAAAGGTGAACTAGAAGCAGATGACCTCATACAGAGTTTAGCCCATCTACTAGCCATTTAAGTGGCCCAGAAAATTATTGCTCAAATTAGATTAAGGTATTCTGGATGTCAGTTTCCCCACAGTGTTTAAACAGAGGAAAACAATATCCTAGACCTCAAAATATATCTAAGATAAGTTACCAAATACAGCATCAAACAGATCAAAGATATCCAAGGAGAGAAAGAAATATAAATGATAACCTATAGCAAAAAAGAGAAAATTGAAAGAGAACTATAAGAGTTTCTCATATTGAAACTATCAAGTATAGACTTAGAAAACAATGCTTACTTTACTAGAAGCCATTTTAAAAACATACAAGATTAATAATATTGACAAATAATTTAAAATTATAAGAAATTAGAAAGCTTAAATAAATTCAAATTTTAGAACTGTAAATTGTAAGAAACAAGATGAAGTCTATGGATAATTTAAGCAGTAGAGAGATGTGAATAAAAGAGAACTAGAAATGTCTAAAAGAGATCAAAAGAAAATACCAAAGGTGGATGGAGAGATAAAAAGAAAATATAGAAAACTAGATAAGAAACTGTGAAGTTATGATGATTAGACCTAGCATTCTTTTATTTGAAGTCCACATTTCAAGTGATAATTGTTGAGAATTTTCCAAAACTTACTAAAAAAATCTTTCAAGATACAAGAGACCATGCAAATCCTAAGCAAGAACCTAAACAGAAACTCATACTTAAATAACTCATAGAAAAACTTCAGAAGACTACTGATAAGAAGGAAAAAAAAAATAAAGAAGATAACTTAAGTGGAATAAGAAAAAGGAATTGTAGATGACGTCTAAATAGAATCAATGAAAGCAAGAGTAAACTTTCTAATATGATGAATCAAATAATAGATAATCCAAAATTTGTAAGGCCACTGCAGATTTACATCTACAGTAAAAATGAAATAAAGATTTTTTTGACAAAAAAAAGAAAAAAAAAAGACTTGAGGAAAAAGAGGGAAATTAACAACCTGAATATTTGGTTCCCCTTATCAACCAAGTCTTTAAAAAGTATAAATAGTATTATATTTATATACATGGTTTTATATATATGTTTTATATATATAGCTTAAGCATAAATAGTACTAAAGAAATTATAGATTGTTTTGAGTCAAGCATAAGGCTCTACTGGATTTCTAATATGTATGCTTATCTTATGTAATTCAGTTATTGTCACATAATGTATATTAGAGTATGACAAGAAATATAATTTAGAGTCAGATGTGAGAAAATCTATATAAAAATATATTTTGTTGGACTCCTAACTTATACCATTCACAAAAATGAACTTGGAATGGAACAAGGAATTAAATATAAGACCCAAAACCATAAAAGTTCTAGAAGAAAGCATAGGGAAAAATTTCCCAACATTGGTTATGGTGAGGATTTATGGGATATGACTCAAAAGCACAAGTAACAAAAGCAAAAAAAAAAAAAAAAAGGGCTGTATCAAACTAAAAAAAATTCTGCATAGCAGAAGAAACAACAAAATGAAAAGGCAATTTACTGAATGGGAGACAATATTTATAAGCCACACATTTGATAAGGGATTAATATCCAGAATGTATGAGGAACTACTGCAATTCAACAGCAAAACAAAAACAGAACCCCCAAATAATCCAAATAAAAACAGGCAAAAGATCTGAATACACATTTTTTTCAAAGAGGACATGCACATAACCAACAGACACATGAAAGGTGCTCAACATCCCCAGTCCTTGGGGAAATGTAAATCAACACCACAATGAAATATCGCCTCACACCTATTAGAGGGCAATTATCAAAAAGAAAAGAGATAACAATACAGGCATGATGGAATATTATTCAGCCATAAACAGGAAGAAAATCCTTCCATTTGCAACATGTATGGACTTTGAGGGCATTATGCCCTGTGCAGTAAACCAGACACAGAAAGACAAATACTATATGATCTCACTTACGTGTGGCATCCAAAAAAGCTAAATTCATACCAGAGTAGATTGGTAGTTCCTATAGGGAGGGGAGGGAGAGAGATGTGGAGTTGTTGGTCAAAGGGTGCAAACTTGTGGGTTTTTGTTTTTGTTTTTGTTCTTGTTTTTCAAACTTGAGGTTTTAAGACGAATAAGTTCTGGGGATCTACTGCACAGCATGATGACCTACTGTTAACCATACTGTATTGCAAACTTAATGCAGTAACAGTTGAAGTTACTATGAAAGTAAATTTTAAATGTTTTCACCATAACATCATCAACAACAACAACAACAACAAAACAGTAATTATGTGAAGTGAAGAATATGTCAACTAATCTTATCGTGGTAAACATTTCACAATATATGTGTCTCAAATCATTACGTTGTACACCTTAAATGTTCACGATGTTATATGTTAACATATATATCTCAATAAGGCCCAAAGAATAAAATAATCTCATATATAGGTATGTATTTCAGCTGAAATTTGAAAGATGAGCAAAGTGAGTGAGTGACATGAAATAGAACTTTAATGTTTTCATATTAAGTGGCATGACCAATATACTGGGTTTATGAGTCCTGATCTGGCATATTCTTATATAATACAAAACAAGGATCCTAAATCCTCCACAGAATCTATTATTATTTATTTAATATCCACTATCAGCAAAGTCACCTGCTGGACATTACCAAGGGGAATTGAGAAGGGAGCAAAGATGATCATGACATGTCTTTATCCTGGCAGTTTTGCATCTAGTGGAAGTGAATTTGTGGGGTGGCCATGCATCAAAAAGACATCCGAAGTGAACAAGGGTGAGTGGAGTACGTGCTGACTATGGCCCAAGGATGGAAGTCTCAAACTTTTCATGCTTCTGTCTCTCAGTGTAGCCTTTTATTTATTTATTTTTTTAGAGATGCTGCCTCTCAGTTTTAAATCATTTATGACTTAGCATGTAAGTCTACACCCTCTCTGAAACTTTGAATCCATTTGTTATTTTTAGAACCTCAGAGTATTTTGAGGCTACTCTTGATGAAATCTTACCTCCTGAAGATTCCCTTGAATCGCCCATCTCAAACTTCGGTGATAGATACTACTTTCTAACTGTATATTGTCTTCATACTATAATCATTTAAAATCCATGGGTTTATTTATTTATTCATTTGTTTATTCATTATTCATATAAAATATAAAAATGAATAAATAAACCCATGGATTTAAAAAAATTAAAGATTTTATTCATTTATTCATGAGACACAGAGGGAGAGGCAGAGACACAGGCAGAGGGAGAAGCAGGCTCCATACAGGGAGCCCGACGTGGGACTCGATCCCAGGACTCCAGGATCACACCCTGGGCTGAAGGCAGACGCTCAACCACTGAGCCTCCAAGGCATCCCTACTTATTTATTCATTAAGTCATTCAAAAATGTTTGATTTTCAAGGATATTACTAGTATTTGGGATTGAGAGAAGATGAATGATATAGATCTTATATAAAGGTTTGGCTTATCTTGCTTACTAGTCTCTGCTCCTTTTTGATTCATATTACATTGAGCTATTTAAATAAAGTCTGCTGTCTATAGTGAGTAGAAAATTGATGTCTTTTGTTGCTGTTTTCAGATGTGATGTATGTCCTGTAGTTCCAACCATGGTTCCACTGAATGAACCATCTGTGGGCACCCTATGCCAGTGTACATACATTAAAAGATCAGATTATGAGACCTTAATTAATCCCTTGAAAATAATGTTTGTGTAGGTTTCAGATTCAAAGTAATTGGAAAAAATTTACTCTTGCTAATGGTAGAGGCATGATGATAAGCCAGATATTCTTCTATGCCAATTCTTTTTACAGATGAATCAAAACAATCTGAAAATTGCATTAACTACTGTGTTATAAAGTATGCTTAGGTTTAGGATCTTCATGCATATGTCTTAACTTTATAAGTTAATTTGTCCACTGTCCCAGGTAAATAATTATGATTAGAGTAAAAATTTAAAACTTCTAAATGCTTAATTAATATTTAATTTTTTAGTTTTTTTTGTTTGTTTTTTAGAATACTAATATAAGTTCATTGTGGAAAGAAACAGAAACTACTCTGAAGCAAATAGAGGTTAATTTAAAAATACTGATTATCCCACCCATCAGGCATAAATTTAATATATTTTTCCTACCAACATATGTGTGAGTATATTTATGAAAATGAGATTATGCTGTAATGGAGATAATACCTCAGAGGGCTGCCAGTAGGATTAGATGAGAGCATATAGCAGAGTGCCTGGTATAACAGAAGTGCTCAATAATGTAGCTCTATATGGTAGTATTTACAGTTTTTAAGACTGTACAAAATGAACATTTGTTGTGAACAGATATTCTTTTACAACTCCTGTTTCTTCAAATTGATTGGACTATATTCAGTGGTATGGATAAGTCTATTTTCCCTATTACTAGAAATGTTTCTAATTTTTTATTATAATAGATAACAGTGGAGCACAACTCTTTGTGTCTGTTGATCTTGTTCGTTTTGTTTTGCTTGTTCATCTTTTTAAAACAAATTCTTTAGGATACCTACTTTAATTTTTATAACCTGACAACACAAAGCTCTGATATGTTGTAGTCCACTTTAATTTAAACATTTACCGTTCCCCAATAAAACAAATACCTCACATAGATTTAGTTACGACTTGGCGTCCTCCGTCTTATGTGCCATGATAGTCATATAGTTTATATCATACAAAATATTGTTATGTTCATATGCCAGTTTTAAACTTGTTACCTCTCAGCTCCAAATCGATGTGTTGCCCTGCTTGGTGATACAGAAGCTGGACTTGAAAACGTTTCTCCTTTGCCAGTTGGCTCAATATTACATATTTATCATTTCTGATCATTTTATTCTAAGCTAAAGTTTGGTTTTCCAGCAAGAGCACGTTTCTTCATTGTGATGAAATCTGGTTAGTATTTTGTGGCGTGCAAGTGTGAGTGGTACAGAGTTTTGTTTGAGTCTGAAAACTTCTTTATTTCACCATCATCTTCAAAGCAAATTTCCAGTAGCTATACACTTCTAGATTAACAGCTGTCTTTTTCCCCTTTAGTACTTTAAATATTTCAATCTATTGCCTTCTGGCTTCCATTTTGGTTGATATTCAGCCATTAGTATGGGGCTTGACATTTTGTTTCTGGCTTCCTGTAGAACTTTGAGTATGATTCTTAGCAATTTGGCTCTGAGTAGTTTTCTTTGTGTTTTTCCTACAGGACTTACTGAGATTCTTGAATCTATGGGTTGATGCATAAACTATTCAATTTTTTTCAATGCCATTCTCCTCCTCTTATTCTAGGAGCCTAATTAAGGCTTGTCTGATCTTTTAGTTGAGTCTCACCTACTCTTCTCCTCTGTTCTGACTTCCCTTTTCCTTTTAATTTTTTCTCTGTACTTCACTTTGAATATTTTCTATTGACATCCTTCTCAGTTCACTAATCCTGCTTTCTGCTGTGTGCAGTCTCTTGTTAAATCTATTAGATGAGATTACCTTCAAACTTGAAAGAAAGTTCTTAGTATTTTCTTATCGAGGCAATTGGTGTACAATACAATGATTATTAGTGCAAGTGTACACCTTGATACAGAAACAGGTAAGATATAGCTAATTTTCAACATCTCAGAAATTCCCTTCACATCCACTGTCAGTAAGTTTTCACATCTCCTAAGTAAGGTTTCTTCTCATTTCTGTAATCAGATTTATTATCTCTGTTCTTGAACTTCGTATAAATGGAGTCACACAGTGTGTACTCTTCTATGTCTACCTGCTTTCATTCAACGTGTTTTTGAGATGTACCCATGTAGTTTCAGGTGGTAGGTTATTAGTTCTCCTCCTCCTTCACTGCCTCCTACTGTGGGGTAATATTCCAGTGTATGAATATATCAAAATTTGATTATACATTATCTTGTTGATGGACATCTAGGTTGCTTCCAGCTCATAGATAGCGTGAACAAAACTGCCACTCAAATATTCTTATACAAGTTGTTTTTCTTGTGTATATATAAATTATCATTTATCTTGGAAAAATACTTAGGAATGAAATAACTAGACCACATGGTAAGTTTATAATTAAATTTATAATAAAATTCCAGCTTTCTAATTGGTTGAACCACTTAATACTCACCCAGTAATTAAAGAAAGTCCCAGTAGCTCCACATCTTCACCAACATTTGGTGTTATCATTTTATTATTAGCCAGTCATTTATCTTCCTTTTAGAAGTTTCTAAAGGATTTTGCCCATTTTGGTTGGGTTATTTTTTTGTTACTTATCATAGCCTAAATACAAGTTCTTTTTGATACATACATATCAAAAATATTTTCTTACAATGTGTGACTTGCCTTTAATTTTTTAATGATGTCTATTCATGGGTAGAAGTTTTTAACTTTGATAAAGTCAAGTTTATCCATACTTTTACTCTTATGGAATCTATATTACTGTTTTCTCCCAAAAGTTTATGGTTTTGCTTTTAGACTTGTGTCAATAATTTATTTAAAATGAAGGTTTTTTTTGGTATGGTATGAGGTGTCAGTGAAAGTTTTTCTGTTTTGTTTTTGTTTTCTGATACATGTATTTAGATTTTCTGGGACTTTTTTTTTTTATCTATTTCCTTGGCCCTTTTATGAAAATCAGTGGTATTCCTGATTCTATTCCAAATCACTAAGGGAAAACCAACATCTTAACAAAATGAATCTTCTGATTCGTAAATGTATATCTACTTTTAAGATTTGACTGGTGTTACCTTATCTAGAAAAATTCTTAGACTCTTGTATATGGTTTCCTGCTAGCTAAGGTGATCTTCATTTGTGCCATCATATGTGGAAATCCTGTATTTATTCAACTTACTGGTTTATGCACATTATCAATAATCATAAACCATGTCTTATTTATTTGATATTTTTCGTCTCAGCTGAAAGAAGCTGATCCAAATAAAGCATTATTTATGTAGTTAATGGACTTAAGCTTTTTTGTTAAGGTGATGTTTTGATTTTATTTATTTATTTAGAGCATGTGAACAGGGTAGAGGGTGCAGAGGAAGAGAGAGAGAGAGAGAGAATATTAAGTAGGCTCCATACTCAGCATGAAGCTTGATCTCATAACCCCCAGATCATGACATGAACCAAAATCAAGCATCAGACATTTAACCAATGGAGCCACCCAGGAACCAGTTAGAGTGAATTTTTAAAGTATGCAACTAGGCGACCTTAGTTTCTACAAACTTAGCATAAATAAAAATGGAGTTTATTCTTTAATAATGATAACAGTTTATTTATTATACTGTTTTAGGAGGAAGTTTATATAATTATGCATTTAAATGTTAAGAGCTAGGTATTACTTTTTGGGCTGAAAATATAAAGTGCAACATAATCCATAACCTTATAAACATGTCAGTAGTATGATTATTAATTGTTTAAGCAATGTCCTTTCACATCTCTAAACATATTGAAATGCAAGAATATATTACTCTGTATATTTGCTTCTAGTTTTCATTGGTTTCCTTGAACCTTATAAATAACTTATAACTTTTTATGGGGATATCTATCTGAATATATATCATTAATCCGTTAAATACTTTCTATTGTGTCTCTTTTTTACTCTTTTTGTGTTTTTAGAATATTCAACTTAACCCTTTCACTTCTATCCCCATTCTTTTATTATCACTCTCCCTTTTGAATCCCTCTGAATGAGCATCTTATTTTCCGTTTCGCTGACTAGTTCTTCAGTTTTATTTATTTGAACCATATATCAAGTTTTCTATTTTAACTGTGATATTTTCACACGCAGAATTCCCAGTTGTTATATTTTATTATTTTTGGTTCCCTTTTCAAGTTTACAATATCCTCCTTTGAGTATCTGAGAACATTTAGCATGTTCACTTAAATGTTAGATCAGTGTTGACGTATACGTTTGCGGTTTGTTGTCTTTCTCTTTTATTTGTTGAGCTCGCAAGGTGTCTTTTTACTTTTCCTTGTGAGTCTCTGTTACCTTTGGGAATTAGGCATCCTTACTAGGTTGTATACTTGGGGATGGGCAAAAAAATAGGGGGCAAAAAAATATCCACGTTCTGGTCTTTGTCCCTCTTGGTGACTTTTGGAGGTAGGGGACATGCCAGAGAACAAAGAACCATTGTGGTATAATTTGTACATTTACCCAGACACTGATCTTTTTAAAGAGGTATTTCCTCCTTCTTCCTTACCTAGCCAGCACTACTCCTGCAAAGGGCAAAGTGAGGGAAAAGGAAATGCCTCTACCAAAACTTATGGCTATTTTAATTAAATCAGTGCTAGCTAATCTACTTCTCTTCTAGGTTTTTCTGCTTTTTATTCTTTCCACCTCTCTCTCCACTTCTCCACCACTTCCCCACCTGTACACAGCCTTACCCATCATCTTTTGCCTCCACAGACCCACAAACCCTTCTGTGACTTTTGCTGGATGGCAGATCTATTAATCTTTCTTTCTGAAAATTCTTTATTGAGAAGGAGCCAGACTATATTATTTCACCATGTTCTCAGAAACTACAACTTGGAACAGTCCCTCAAAGGGACTATGTGGAGTGATGGAGGCAGAGAAATTAAGAGCTTAAATTATTTTTACCACTATAGCTTCTCAGAAAAATAGTATGCTAAAATTATTATTATTATTATTATTTTTAATTTTTATTTATTCATGATAGGCACACAGTGAGAGAGAGAGAGGCAGACACACAGGCAGAGGGAGAAGCAGGCTCCATGCACCGGGAGCCCGACGTGGGATTCGATCCCGGGTCTCCAGGATCGCGCCCTGGGCCAAAGGCAGGCGCCAAACCGCTGCGCCACCCAGGGATCCCAGTATGCTAAAATTAAATGATCAACCTTTTTCCTAGAGTTCTTTGAGGACAGATAGTACAATATATTTTTTTCTTTGTATTTCCCCATATCAGGATTTTGTTCCAAGTAGGAGATCCGTAAATATTGTTAATATATCTTCATATAATCATGTTATTAAATGTGAGAGGTCTGGGATCAAATAGATTGGACTACCTAGGAAACCGAAAGAGAATATAATACACTTTTTTGAGGGTTCCATAATAACAAGTAATTGAAAATTCGTTAATAAACAACCACCTGGTGACTATGATCCTTCGTTCTTAATTATAGCATGCAGCCAAGACTTCAGCATGTGGCACGACACAAATAAAAACTGATGTTTTAATGGTTTCTTAAACAACAAATTTTGTACTTATTAATCTGATATGATTCTGCAGATCTCTGTAAGTTAATACCCAACAAATAAGTAAGAAGTACGAGATGTGAGGATTTCTATGAACTTGGTCAACACTTTTAAAAAGAAATGCAATCTGATAATAATTCTATTGGATTTTCTCCAGTTCTAGATGGTTAAAAAAGGAGGGGGGAATTCAGTGAGAAGAGATCGCATTCACCCATCCATTTAAAATCAGTGCTTTATTTCCACAGGCTAAAAGAGTTACAGTTGCACTGTTCATTACTTTGGAAGTGTCACATTTCCTAGTATGACAAGATGTATTATGGATGGGGGGTTTTACAGATGTGGAGAAATCACTTTCCAAGTTTTTTATTTGACTTTCTCCCCTTATGCTTCTTTGTACTTTAGCGGCCAACCTTGGGATAATGGGATTACTTTATGCTTTCCACATCAGGCTCTGGATGAGTGCACAGAGGCCAGTGGCAAGAGAAATAAGATGGCTGTAAAAATGCAAACATTGGAAGTTAAAAAAGGTGCACCCAATAACTTGCCCCTAAATTTAAAGGGAACTAAATGAGGAACTTCTGGACAATTTATCTTGCTGTTTACTGATAACAAGTCACTTTGTTTTTATGTGCTCAGTCTAGTATTCCATAATTTATTTGAAAGAAGATGAGAAATAATGTAGATAAATGATGAAGTGTCAGGGTCTGACGCTCTTAAATGAAGCTATTATGGTCAAAGAGAAAACGTAAAACCTGCGGCTCATTATGAGAGTGTTCTACTTGTCAGTTAAGTGAAAAGGCCTGGAATGATTTCCAGTTTATTTGTCATTGCAGTTATTAAAGCTGTCTTTTTGGTGCCATGAAAATGAATTGAAGACTTTATTCGAAGTAAATTTGTACTAAAGCTTTCAGATGTATCTTATGTGAGCTCAGTGAGGCAGGGAAGCAGCTTAAAAGCTGAAATATTACAAAGAGACAACTACCAAAGTCTTTGAAACATACCAGGATATATAAATGGCAATAAATAAAGTGTTTGCTTGACTAAGTAACAAACTTTTTGAGGACACAATAGAATAAGGTTGGCAATGGGATATAGCACGTGCTAATTGTTGGGATATATTTTATTCCAAAAAAAAAAAAGGAAACTACCTACTTTTTTGTGTAACACTTCTATCAAACTGTCTTTCCTAAGATTGATTTCCAAGAAAAGCAAAAGGATGTATGTTTTTAAATAATATCTACTTATAAAAAGGTAATGAGGATTAATGGAACAGATATATCAAAGAAACGGAAAGGTCTAGATTTCCTTTTTTTTTTAATAACAGGAAGTGTTGAGCTATAACAACAACCTCTTACAAAGTTTACAAGGTAAGAAGCTCAGAAAATCTGACTCGCATAATCTGTTTTCCTCATTGAACTATTGGACTGCAAAGGCTGCACCTCAGTATAAGGAATGAATATAATTACTGACATTTTTATCTCACACGGCTGTTCTTAAAATACTTGACATCCTCGCCAAGGTGTGAGAATAGCTTACATTTTATCTCAGAAGGAGATCAAATCAGATGGACTGTTGATATGGTTGAGGTGGAATTTTTTTTTTTTTTTAAGCACACACAAAAATAAACTCTTTTGTGTTTTCTACCCCATGACCTAGAAGGAGGCTTTTGGTGTTCATTGTACTAGTCTGGCAATTAAAAATACTTTTTGTATAGTTTAGCTGTGCTTTTTGATGAGTGGCAATTAATAGATATAGGTAAAGGACAATTGAAAGACTTTTTCTGCATCAGTTTCCATCCCCCTGCATGAAACTAGACTCACTAAACTGAATGTTTTATTCCAAGCCTAAGAAATCTCCCAGTCTTGCCTTTGAACTCTTTATTGTGAATATTACAAATGTGTGACACATCTTCAGGGTCAGTTTAAAGACAAAATGGGTTCTACATCCCTCTCAGAGGTAATCCGTCTCGGAGGTAATCTGTCAGTGTTTCCGTCAGATTTTATAGCCATTTTCTGTGATATTGTCAGAGAAAAGATCTACCAGGCTCTTTATTATATGCCTTATTTTCAGGCATTTAAATGTGCAACAAAACCTTCCTTTGAAATGGAATCCAGTGTTATATTTGGGATATTTCAAATATTTCTGTAACTTTTATATGCTAATAACTATAAATCCCAATGATTTAAAAATAAATGTTATACAAACTCATAGCTGTGATGAGACGATGGAGAAGGCTACATCATAGCAATTGCCAGTTAAAGGTGTAGAGTTTAGATTAGATTCAGACTGATTCAGATTCAGACCGTGTTTAAATGCCCGAGAAGACTTGTAAACAAACAAAATGGTTGAATTCTTTGGTTAAGCAGTTATTTGGGGAGAATTTTTTTTTTTTTTGATGATTCATGTTTTAATGTTTTTACATATAGACCTACCTTTTGTGTGTAGATAGACTAATATGGAGATATACAAGGTCCTTATGTTTTTGAACATATTCAAGTTTTTATTTCAGATTAATTGATTTACTTTGGGTGGTCAAATATATTTTAATCCATTTTAATTATTTAATAAACAGCACTAAGTTGTCAAGCACTAAATTAGTTGACTAAAATGTCAAGCACTAAATTAGTTGGATTATAAAATTAACAGTTTTTATTTTTCTTGAGATCATGGAATTGAGAAGGATGCAGAGGGATGCCTGGGTGGCCCAGTTGGTTAAGCACTGGCCTTGGCTCAGGTCATGATCCCAAATCCTAGGATGAGCCCCACATCTGGATCTTTGCTCAGCAGGAAGCCTGCTTCTCCCTCTTCCTCTGCCTGCTGCTCCCTCTGCTTATGCTCTCTCTCTCTCTCTTTCTGTCAAATAAATATATAAAATCTTAAAAAAAAAATAAAAAAAAACAGAGAGAAAGAAGGAGGCATATGTATAATTAAGGACAGTTAAATGGATTTAGAGACATCTATTTCAGCCTAGCATCATAGGTAAGCAAGGACTCATAGTGGGGAAGATTCCTGACCTTGAATATAGAGGAGACAGGAAAATCAACCCATGAGGAATAGGTAAAAAGTATCTTATGTTCATCGTTATATGACCAGCAGTCTACCTGGCTGATTTCTTTCCTCCCATGACACTAGGCCATATTTCTTTGTTTAAAAAAGCACTGGGCTTTTTCTTCCCTGAAAAAATACCTAGAATCAATGTGTCATTAAAATCGTACTCATTTTCTTACTTTATTTTTATAAATATGTATTTATAATTCCACATAGAGGTTTAATCAACATGTGTTTATTAAATATTAACAATGGAAAACAATAAAGAAATTTGGGGATATGCATAATCTTTTCCTACATAAATTTATAGTCAACAAACTTAAAAATGAAAGAATATCTTTTTTTAATGTTCCAGTTGCTTTTCTGAAATTTCCAATTTTCCACTTTTCTATAAAAGCATGAGAAGTAATTTGTGAATTAAAGTACAAGTCATTTGGTATTATAGTTCTTATTAAGGATTCCATTTTCAGATTAGTTTCCTTTTTGTAATATATCATTATAAGATATTAATCAATTAATAAATGCTTATTGGCTATGTTAAGTATCATTCTCAAGAAGGTAAATTTATGCTTCTCAGACAAATATTAAATGAATATTTGTCAAAGATTCTGTTTAACCCATTAATTGATGACTGAGACAGTAAGTTTAAATCAGTTCAAAGATCATTTGATGATGTGGGTGTAGAGGTAATTTTTTTTTTTTTTTTAAGATTTTATTTGAGAGAGAGAGAAAGAGAGAGAGAGCATGAGCAGGGAAGAGGGGCAGAGGGAGCGGGAGAAGCAGACTCCCCACTGAGCAGGGAGCCCAATGAGGGGCTTGATCCCAGGACCCTGGTATCATGACCTGAGCCAAAGGCAGACACTTAACCAACTGAGCCACCCAGGTGCCCCAAGGCAATTTTAAAAAGAAATATGATGATAAGTTTCTTGGGTTACATGTAAAGCTGGTTAATGTCTTATAAGGCAATAAATTATAACTTTGGGGGTTATCTCTTCCATTGGACAGGAGTTATTTTCATCTGTACCTGACAAAAATTTATAAATGAACTGCTTTTCTTACAGATCATAAAATAGTTAAGTAAATACGAAATCAAACAATAGAAGAATACCCAGTTATCTATTTGTTGTTTCCAAACTTCCAAACTTCAGGTAATTTTTCTGATAGTTGTATGTAGTCACTGTGATCCTTTTCTTCAAAAATATTACTCTAAAGTTGCCACCGTAGCTTATCAGTGTGCCATGGTTAGACTGGTGAAGTATTTCCATAGTGGACCAAAATAGATACTGTTCTTGGCTTTCATATTTGGTCAGCTACTTAAAATTATTGGTTGGGTCAGCATCTTATTTGACATTTGAATATTTTTCTAATACACTTTCTGAAAATGGCCTGATAAATGTAGTTACATTAATCCCATTAAAAAGAAAGTTAAAACTTAAATCTTAGTGATGCTTATCTTAAAACAATAGGTGAATAAAGGAACAAGGAATTCCCTCACAACAGGGTATACATAAAAAGTTCCTTATGGGGTGTTTGGGTGACTTGATTAAACATCAGTCTCTTGATATTGGCCCAGGTCATGCATGATCTCAGGGCCCTGGGATGGAGCCCCTGGTCCCCTCCACACTGCTTTTCCCTCACCCTATCCCTCTGCTCCTCCCCCTACTCCCTCCCTTTCTTTCTCCCTAAAAGAAATAAATAAAATCTTTAATAAAAAAGTTTCCTTACAGTTACCACATGTGTGTTGTTATGTATTGAATTGTGGCCCCACAACATTCATATGGTGAAGCCTAACCCCCAATATAAGTATATTTTGAGATAGGATCTTTAAATAGATAATTAGACAAATAAAGTCCTAAGTGTGGAGCCCTAATCTGAAAGGACTGGTGTCCTTTTAAGAAAAGGCAAAAAATATCAGGGATGTGTATGCATAGAAGAATGATCATGTGTAGACACAGCAACAAGGCACGCAGTACACACCAAGGAGAGAGGCTTCTAGAGAAGCCAACCCTGCCAGTGCCTTGATCTTGAAGTTCCAGCCTCCAGAATTATCAGAAAATATATTTTTAATCCATCCGGTATGTAGTATTTTGTTATGGCAAGCCCAGTAGACTAAGATGATGCTTTTATTCACTAGAATATGTGTGGCATTAAGCAAACCTATTTTCTGTAAGAACTAAAGGTAGTGTCTTATAATTTAGATAAATTCAAATCCAGTCAGTCATAATTCCTTCAATATGCAGATAGGAGGCATCCCTGGATGTCTCAGTGGTTGAGGGTCTGCCTTCAGCTCAGGGCATGATCCTGGAGACCTGGGATCGAGTCCCACGTCGGGCTCCCTGCATGGAGTCTGCTTCTGCCTCTGCCTGTGTCTCTGCCTCTCTCTCTCTCTCTCTCTCTGTGTGTGTGTCTCTCATGAATAAATAAATAAATAATTAAAAAAAAAAAAAAACAATGCAGATAGGTTAGGAGAAACTGGAAAAAATAGCCAAATAAAACTATGTATAAAATAGCACCAAAATATTTACTGTAAACTGTTGTAAATTCTTAGCTCATTCCTTTGTCCTTACCAGAGTGTCTCTTCTATTTTTTAAAAACAATTCACCCTCCTTTCTCACTTCTCAATATGAATTTTCTCCATTCCCTGAACTGAAGCAAGGATAAATTTCTTGTTTATTTCAATTACTTCTCAGAGAAAATACTGCTAGTTTTCAAGAGACTGACTCCATCGGACAGCTGGTCTTGTTTCTTAATCCCAGTTTGCATTGCTTCTGGCTAGATCTACTCACCAGAAGGTGTTGAATTAAAAGGATGATTTGAATCACAGTCTTATCTTACTAAGGTTTTGTGCAGCAATGTTTGTTTGTATTTCTGCATCAAGCTTAGAAATAGACTAAATATGACAAGCATGCAACCACTCTCTAGGCTTGAATACGTTGAGGAAGCCAGACCCTGGCTTTTGGTCAGCGATATTTTGTTTGTTTTTCCTTTGGGGATGGGGGACTAATATTGAGGAAAAGAACATAAGTAAATATGACCAAAAAAGGCATTCATTTTATCCTGTTGATACTCTCAAGAAAATCGATTAAAAAATTCTGACTGGATTCCTAATATTTCTAACAAGCTGTGTATTACTGTGTATTATTACCTGTTAGTTTTCCTTGTCTCTGCTTTCCTTCTCTCTATTCTTTCTTATTTCCCTTTCTAATTTGCCTCACACTTTTTTTTTTTTTTTTTTTTAATAATACCATTTAGGTTCATCCCACTCATTTACAGTTTATGATTTCAAAGCTCTTCGGGCAACTTTTCCATATGATAAAAACGTAATGCCTGGTTGTGGAAGTGTCTTCTGGAAGCAGTATCAACTGTTTTCTATGGCCCAGGAAAGGAGACTCAGCCACCACCATCGCTAATGCTCGTTACATGAAATAAAACATGGGCATATGCTTGTTTGCTTAGCTCATTTCTTAGAGCCTCCCCGCTACTTCTAAGTTATCAAGATTAAGCCACATGTAAATTGATGGGAATAGCAATTTTTTCATATGTTTATCTTTGCTTTGAATAGTTAAAATCAACTCTCAATCTTAATTGCACTGATCTTATTGAGCTGGTGAGAATGTAGTTTTCATGGCTCCATACGCTGGATGCATAGAGTGAGCCTAGGGGAATTCAAATGACTTCTTCAAGATAACCCAAGTGCCTTTGGAGGAGTCTAGCTCCCAGAACAGTGATTTTTCCATTTTGCTACATGGCTGTAGAAAACCCATACCTGATCTCAAGTATATTTTTCTAAATAAAGGGTAATCAACAGTCAGACACATGGTAAATATATTTGGCTGCTGCTGTTACTCTGGTGTGCTATTATTTGGGGCTTATGAATAGAAAATGTAAAGTAATCTCACAAGGAATTTTATTCTAATGTTTTTTCAAAGAATGAAAGCTTTTCTTTCAAAGGAGTTAGGATGACAAAAACCTAAGATTATTAGAAACCTGGTAGTAGATCTTTCCTTGGTAAGATTAGGGTGAGTTATTACCAGTAAGGGGTAAACAGGGTTCATTCATTTTCCTTTGGTAAGTTGAACTTCAGAGGAGCAGTTGCCAAAGGCTTTGTAGCATATCATTCAGTCACAATGCATTGGATTAAAGAAATATGGTACCTTCCTAGCCTTTCTATCTAGTCCCTCTACTCGGACTAAACCTTAAAACCTTAGATTTTTTTAATAAAATTCTTCAAATAGATGTTTTGATTGTTAAAATTCTACAAGTAGCCACGTGTTGGTGGAAAAATTTAAAACTTGTTGTTTTTCATCGATGTGCTAGGCTGTTTTTTATCCAAGAAACTATAGGCATTAAAATGCCTCTTCTTACATAATGTCAAAATTCTTAATATATTCTGCAATTTATACATAGCCATGTCAAACATTTTCTTCCCTGGAGTGATAACCTTATTGACTGTGTGTGAAACCTTATTATTATTATTATTATTATTATTCTAGATACCTTATTATTATTATTATTAATTATTATTATTTCTAGATACCAATTTTAGTAATTTGGTTTAAGAAACCACAATAATAAATGTTCAAGAAGTAGACCCACAGGAGTGCCGGGGTGGCTCAGTTGGTTAAGCATCTGACTCTCTTGATTTCCACTCGGGTCATGACCTCAGGGTCCTGGGAACAAGCTCTGTGTAGGGCTCCACACTCAGCTGGGAGTCTGTGTTAGGACTCTCTTCTTCTCTCTGTGCCCCTCCTCTCTCTTTTTCTTTCAAATAAATCTTTGGAAAAAAAAAAAAAGACAAGTAAATGCTTTCTGCTCTCTCTTGCCTCCTTGTGAATAAAGGACTTTCCTACTGTATAGATTCTGTGTGCTTCTTACAGAAAGAAATTGTCTCTCTCATGACAGATGTTCTCCCTTAAAGTATCTGTGTGGACCAAATCCCAAAGGTATCATTTGACTTCCTTATGAATGCACTATTTTTTCCTGTTCATTAATGGGATAATGTAATCTTTACTTCTTAAGATATGGGACATTGACTTTTCACAATCAAAATATGTTTCATAATGTATCATTGAAAATGAAATGAAGAATTTAGGGATGATGAATTCACTTCTTAAAGACAGCTCTATTTTGGTGTTGGTGTGAGAAGTCTAACAAGAAAAAGAAAACTTTCATACCCTAAATTTAAGATGAGCAGAAGAATGAAGCAAGCATATATGGGATTCTTCAAATTTTTAAGAGAGTGAATATTTTGATTAAGTTTATGTAATCAAACTTCATGCACCTCATACTAAAAGACATTTCCCATCTTTTATTGACATGATTTTGGTCCTAGGATATCTATATATAGCAAAGTGGGTATGTTTATTCATTTATAGAAAGGAATTTTATAAGAAATTACTATTTGTTTTCTGTTAAAATTTGTTATAAAGACCATATTCCTTATTTTGAAGCCTCAGTTCTAACTTCAGGGTTTTCTTTTATGATGCTGACTCCAGGGAATACAGTGCTATATATATGTTAGGTTTCTTAGAATTATAAGTAACTGGATATGTAACTAAAAACAAACAAAAATCCTGCACAATGGTAACCAACTTGTAGAATGCAGTAAGTATGTGAAAAACCAAGAATCCAGATAAGGAACCTCAGCTAGAAGCTTTCACAGACATTCTGTTTAAAACACTGTAGTAAAACTGACACAGTTTTAAAGATTTTCTAGAAATTTGTCCCCTCAGTTACAAATGTCCAATTTCTAATGACACAGAGATTAGCCTGGCTCCTGCACAAAGATGACCTGCCAATTCATGAAATGTTCCATATTTTTCTGACGTGATTGGCTTTCTACTGCCACTGGCGAGGAGAGGGGCTCTGAGGTCATGACAAGGAGCAGAAAAATACAAATGAGAAGAAGGAGGAAGCCAAGTAGCTTTGTGGCTTTCCGTCTAACCTTTTTGTCCTCAGCCTGTGTCACACCGTACTGGCATGTCCTCCTTTAGCAGTCACAGGTTCTACTACCAATGGCCTCCCTTTTTCCTGAGTCTCAGTGCTTCCTTCCCCTCAGAAAGCCTCTCTCCTCTGGGTCCCTCCTGGGAGTGTTTTGTAGTCCTGTGGGACTCACCCCAAAGTATTAATAGTAGCTTTGTAATAACCAAACAAAACACACACATTTTAAATTTCTGAGGGGGGAAAAAGTCTGATTTTCTTGTTGACTATGGTGCCTACTTAAGCACGAGAAACAAATTTCTGTATTACAGTTGTGCTTATGTGCTAGTGAGAGTAGGGCAGCTTTTAGTGAGAGAAATTTCCAGAAAAGGAGGTTGGTCATTGTGAGCTTTGAAGCCCTTCCAAATGCTGAATAAGTCAAATCCAAACAAGTGACAGTAAGGATTATGATGGATATTCAGAAGTATGAGATCATATGAGTATGAGACCCTGTCTCTGAAGAAATTATAACCTAATTTATTATGGCAGCATAATAGTAGGACTGATGGAAAATAGAACAAATTATTTAAATAATCACTTAAAATAGAATAAAATAAAATAAAATAATAAAATAAAATAAAATAAAAAAATAAAATAAAATACCCCAAAGTGAAGCATATAGTTTATTGGGTATATATTGTACAGAGGGTAAGAGGGAACAAGTCAGAAAGATTACTTTCTGTAGGATAGCTAATAGAAGTTGTGCCATTGATATAAGATATACATTGTTCTTTTAAAGCTGAGTCCTTCAAAAGGCAAAAATCTGTTCAGAAAGCATTTTATTTATTTATTTTGTTTTTGATTGAAGTAGAGTTGATAATATTAGTTTTAGATGTACAACATAGTGATTCCGCAATTATATACATTGCTAAATGTCATCGTAAGTGTAGTTACCATCTGTCACCATACAAAGCTATTTCAATATTATTGACTATATCCCCCCCACACTGTTCTTTTTATCCCTCTGACTTACTTATTTTGTTACTAAAATTTGATACCTCTTAAACCCCTTCACCTTTTTCACCGATCTCATCACCTCCCTCCCTTCTGGCAATCCCTAGTTTGTTCTCTATATTTATTAGTCTATTTCTCTTTTTTATTGTCATTTATTTTGTTTTTTAGAGACCACATATAAGTGAAGTCATATGGTATTTGTCTTTCTCTGTCTGACTTATTTCATTTAGCATAATACCCTTTAGGCTCATCCATGGCATGCGTGGCAAGATTTCTTTCTTTTTTATGGCTGAGTAATCATCCATTGTGTATATATACTATATTTTGTTTATTATTCTGTCGATGGTTGCTTCTACATCATGGCTATTAAAAATAACATTGTGATAAACATTGGGATACATAGATCTTTTCAAATTAGTATTTTTGTTTTCTTTAGGTAAATACCCAGAAGTAGAATTACTGGATAGATGCTACTTCTACTTTGAGTTTTTTAAAGAACCTAGCTAGTGTTTTCCAATTTACATTTCCACCAACGGTGCACAAAGGTTCTCCTTTCTCCACATCTTTGGAAACACATGTTATTTCTTGTTTGTTTGTTTGTTTGTTTGTTTTGATACTAGTCATTCTAATTACTGCAAGATGGTATTTCATTATAGCTTTGATTTGCATTTTAGGTGGAAGAAATGCACTAGGTATCATTCCTTTTCTTTGATAGGAACAATGAAGTTTTGTGTGGAAGTCATTAGGCCAGGAGACTGTATACTATGCCTGTTTGTGAATAGCGTCTATTAGGGAGGAATATTTTTAATCTACCTATCTTCATTCTTTGGCTAATCTAATAATCAAATTAACATAGGGCAGATTAATAGAATAAAAACAAATTTAATTACATTTTAATTGGGCCTCACAGACATAATAAGACACAAAGGCATATTGGGCAGTTGAGGTTTATATGCCATCCCGAACTAATAAATAGAATCAGAGCCTAGAGCTTTAAAGAGGAGGAAGGAAATTGAAAGGACAATAGAAAGAATGAATGTTGGTAGTTAGATGTTTGCCCTGCCATACAAATAGGGCATTCAGAGCTCTCTGAGCAAGGCCTCCTATCTAAATCCCTTTAAATAGTTAAGGGAATGGTAAAAGGTCTCCTTGCATCAACTGAGTCCTGATTGCCTTCAACTCAAATAATCCACATGCCAGAGTGGCATATTTTGGGGTCATATATTGACCCCTCTTGCTACTCCTCACCTTAGAGATTTTATTGTATATGATCTTCCAAGTTGAGTAAAGCTGTGTATGTGTATTTGATTTATAAAACTATGATATAAAAAATATGTTCAGGAAAATTGTCCTACTGCCTTAAGATTTTTGTGACAAAAATCTTCTTAGTTTTATATATGAACTATTTCTTCATTGGGCATTAAAAATAAAATGGGTATTGGATACTAATGATAGGAATTTACCATTTAAAAAAGTACCTGTTTTGTGTATTTTAATTACATTTATTTTGTTAAAGAGATATTTTCTCTCAATTTTTGTCACTTTACCCAAAAGAAATAAAATGTCAACGTGGTACTTGGTTTCTTTGTATAAATATGTGTATTTTTCTGGAAATAGGGGTCTCTTCATATTGGGTTGTTGTTGCATGTGATATGTGCTATTTCTTGAAATATTTATTTACAAATAAGGTGATAATAGAGATAGCTAACTTTTTTTTTTTTCAGGCAATATCATTAGTTTAGAAAAGGACCAATAATTCTGTCCTGATAAAATGACAAATTTAAATCAGGCACTGTGCTAACCTGGCACCTACAAAGCAGAAACCAATAGAGCCTACATAGTTCTGAAATTATGTATATGTGTAGAAACATATTACCAACTGAAAAATATTTTGTGCCTTCTGACAAAAACAGTTTTAACTACTCTAAAAAGTACCTGAAATCAACTATGAATGTTAGATTTAGATACATCTTATCATCAAACAAAACTGAAATCAGTGAAGTATTTTAAAAATATACATTTGAGTCTAGAAATTAGAAAATAGCATACATTTTGACAGTTTAAGAAGTATACAACTAAAGGGCTTATAAAAACTACTTTGTAGGGGAAAAAAAAAGCCTATTGAATCTCCAAAGAAGTATTTTATAACGTTTACATTTTTCAAGAATTTTGATATGAGACATGAATCCTGATAAGCAACAAAGATTGTGGACTGGGCATATTTCTAAGCCTAAAGTAGTAAACTGAGTAAATAGTCGAGGGAAGTCATGTTGGGCAGTACGAATGAGCATCCTACAGTAGTATTCTAGGGGTGTTGCATGGATTTTTTCAGTCAAGTAGAGAATGCCTTGACATGTTGCCCTCTCCATTCTAACACAAAAAACTTTCATTCTATCATTTGGCCATTTAAATCTAAAAATATATTATCTAACATAACTGAAATTGTTATTTTTGTAGATAGAAACTATCCTCTTAGGGAAAAGTATTTCAAAATTTTTTATTGTGATAGAGCAAGCAAATGACTAAGTTCTACTTCACCCCCTGAAAAATGTCTTCTAACGCCATATTTAAAGGTATTCACCAGGTTTCATCAGTGTTGTCACTGAGACATTCTCTGTAAAATCAAATCTATAGTCTCTTTAGTGCAATAAGTCCTCAGCTACTTAAACTATTATTGTGTGACTCCCCCCCGCCGGATAAATTATTTAATGTTCTTTGACATTCTTTTTTTTTTTTTTTTAAAGTTTTATTTATTTATTCATGAGAGAGAGATAGAGAGGCAGAGACACAGGCAGAGGGAGAAGCAGGCCCCATGCAGGGAGCCCAACATGGGACTCGATCCTGGGAGTCTGGGATCACGCCCTGGGCCAAAGGCAGATGCTCAACCACTGAGCCACCCGGGCTGCCCTAGAATTTTCCTATTTATTTAAATCTTAAAACTCCTTTGACTTACCCATAATCTCTCATGCAGTACTCCAGGATGGCTGCTACATTCCTAGAAGCTGCTAAGTGATCCAAATGAGAATGCTATAAAACAATTACCTTTCAGCTTTAAGATACTGTGTCCTTTTTAAGTACAAAATAATTAAATGAAATACGTGTTTGCATTTATTCTGGAAGCTAAGTAAATTTCATTTTTAAATTTTTTTTAAGCAGAAAAAATAAAATTTCTCCATATACGCGCATGCGTGTGTGTATATATATATATACACACACACATATATATGTGTGTTATTGTATAGCATACACATACACATATGTATACACATACACATATATATACACACATATATTTGTAGTTGTATAGCATACATTACCAATATTTGTGAATTCTGTGTTGAAAAGGGCATGTTCTCTTTATTGCTAAGAATGAGCTACATAAAAGTTTTAAGATTTTCCTAAGATGTTTCTATGTATGGATAAAACTGAAGGTCCAGAGTTTGCTAGCATTGAATTTTCACTTCTTAGTCACATTGCATCAGGAATGACTTCAGTATTTTTACTAATATGTCAACAGTAAGATTTTCCTAAGATGTTTCTATGTATAATTAATAATACTATTATGTAAAAACTATCCTATAGGGAACTCATAGTCCTAAGGTTATACACGAATTAAAGATAAAATCTGTGATATTGTACTATTCTTTTTTTTCCATTCTCATCTATCTATATGATTCAGATTGCCTAACTAAACTTAAATACAATTATGAGAGTTAGAGTATTTGTAAAGTACTAAGCTGACAAATACAGAGTGCTGGCTATTATTTCTGTTTAGAAGTCAGAGATTTGAGCTATTCATTTTGTAGTCTGACAGTCATCACTACAATTCCTTGAATTCCCAAAGCTTTTCACACAGCTTCCTCAAGGACGGCTATCATGTCTTAGCTACTGCAATGACAGATGGGATATAATGTGTCATGTGATGGATAACTCTGGAGCCATAGTACTTAATCCTTCTAATACTAATAGCTGCATTATCATAGAGATTTATGGGAATGTCAGTTTCAAGTTCCCAGTTCCATTCATGGGTTTTTAAAACTTCAGCTGCAAAAAACATGCATCCATCCCATTAATTCTAATTATCATGGTTCATCTTCTCAGCAGTTTTGCACTCCGGAACCTTTCAGTGCAAATTAACGTACCAAAAAAGTGTATTAATTAATATTTGTAGCTTTTAATTTCTGCAAGAGTGTTGTCTGGAAGCAGCTGGCAGTACAGGGCCGCTGCTATTGAATCTTTGCCAAACAAGTGCAGATGTAATTTTGTTATCTCTTGCTTAGTCATTTACGCAAATTAATTTGAACAATTAGCCTTTTACTGGTCCTTCATGAATCATGCAAAAGGGATCTGCCAAAAATTGCTAGTTGACAGAAAAGAATTGGTTAATGCTGTGCATTTTGTGGGAAGGTAATGCAGAGTGAAGCTCAACACTATTTTAAACTATAGACAATTGCTTAAATATTCTATTGTAAGATTTACTTAGCACTCTGAAACTTGAGAATCCCCTTAGTGAAGAGTAAACCTGCATACTAGTGAAGGTTTATTTGATAGGGTTCAAATTTTTCAAGAAATATCCAACTTGAATATGTCTTAATCGAGTACATATGCAAAATAAGAAATGAATTTTCATTAGGAAACAGAAATCGGTTAGCCAATTTTTACTACTTCTCAGGTCACAGATACTCACTTTTATTTACTCAATACTTGTGTATATCTTTGTGTAATTAGTTGACATACAATACAGATATAAAACACATTTGTGGCTTCATTTGGTACCTTCTAATAATCCTCTACCCCTCTTAGAAGTTAGAGATGGAGACTATTTTAAAATGTTAAATATGTAGTCATTAAAATTTAAAGGTCAGGTTAAAAAAGACTTAAGTGAAAGATACATAATTCAATCACCTCTGAATGAGTAGAGATCTATTTTGTGGTCTTAATATGAAGTTACCAGTATCTTAAAGAAAAAAACAAACAAAACTGGGAAATAGCAATTATAAAATTTGTGATTCTTTTCCTTAGAAGTGGTCCAAACTACCTGTGATTTTATGTTTTTAGTTTAATTTGAATCCATTTGTTTTCTTGGGATTTTTAATCACTGGCATTTTAATCACTGAGGATTTTTTATCTAATGTATGCAGGTGGTTGGATGCTGTTATAATGTCAAATAAAAGCTCACCAAAAAATAAGTATTTCTTCACTTTGTATAGCATTAGTTTAGAAAAGGCCCAGGAAGTATTTCATGACATGCATTCACATATATTCAAAGTTATGCATGTATAGGTTTTAAATATGTTCACATGAACAGCATATTTATATTTGGTTAAAATATGTCACTCCATCTTATTATCATTATTTAAGTATAAAAGGAAATTGTTACTCTCAGACCATAGCTTTTAGAAAAGAGAATTTAAAAAAATAAAATTCATTTAGATAACCTGTCTCAGCATAGATATTAAAAGTGAGTCTATGCGAGATAGGGCTGATGAATTTCTCCTGCAGAATATTTTTAAAATTCAAAGTTACTGATCACCATGGGTAATCATTGTAATCATAAAGATTAAAATCACGGATGTCTAAAACTGCAATAGGATTATTTCTCAATGACTTTTTTTACTCCATAATGGAATTAAAATTTCCCCAAATATAATTTCCACAAATCTAACATTAATGGCAAAAACAAAGTATTTGAAATATTTTAAATTGTCATTTGTAAAAAATGTTACTTATCTCTATGTTGGTCTCAGTCATCTTTAAAGTAAAATGCTTTGGAGGATTTCAATTGAATAAATAGTGATAAGTCAAGCTCAAGGTAAGATAAATCCAGTGGATATTTAGGCGACATTCAAAGTTTTAAAACGCAATTAGTTACATTTTCTCCTGTTTAAAGAAGCAATATTTACTCACTGATAAGAATCTAAAAACTATAATAAAGAATATTTAAAAATCACTGTTAATACCCCTTTTACAAAATAACTATAGTTAACATTTTGATTTATTTTATTCCTATCTTCTATATTTTTTAAATGTCACCATATTATAAGTAGTAATATAATGTGAAAATCTTTCTTGCAATTAAAAATAATTGTTAATATAATTTTAATAGATTTAGTGTTGAAATTTCATTGCCTATTTTTGCTATTGCTGCACATTAAATTGTATCTTTTAGTTATAAATAATAAAGCAATGGACATCTTTACTCATAAACTTTTCCTTTATTTCAGTCAAATTCTTTAGGCTTCAATCTCAGAAGTGAGACTGTTCAAGTGATATGAATACTTTGACATTTGGTACACATTTCTTAATTTCTTTCCAGAATAGTTGTACTTTTCCCTAGAAATTTGAGAAATCTTAGATTACCACATCTCCAACAGTGTCCTATGTTATCATCAAAATAATAAAATAATTGTTTAATATTATAGATTTAAAAAGATAATCTGCTTATTTGCTTATTTCTCATTATTAGTAAAGTTGAACATTTTCTCATTTAGCATTTGATGCACAATTTTCTCATTTGTAAAATATTTATTAATATGAAGTTCAATTATTATTTTTTGAGATTTAGTTGCATTTAATTGTTTAAAAGAGCTTTATAAAATCCCATACAAATATAAGCTATTATCGGTAACATATTGGTGAATAACTTTTTCCTATAAAAACCTGATTTTGTAACTGAATAACAATAATACTGTTATTTCAACTTAGCATACAAACAGTAGTAAGACCCTGTGCCTCCAGAATTAGGAGTTGCTCATTTCTTTGAATGAAATTCTTTACAGAAAATGTATTTTTCTTCTGTATTACTGTGTGGATCATTAGTAGATATAAGTAATTAAAACTTAATTTACATTAAACCATAAATAAGATAGTATGTAACTATATTTTTTCTAGCTCAAGCTATGAAAATTCAATTTTTAATTTCATCTTTTCTTATTTTCACCAGCAAATACTGCCATATAGTTACTTATTGTTTGAAGTCATCCTATAGTTTGTATTAAATATAATACAATTCCTTGGCTTTAGGTAAATGAAAAATAACTTTCCCAGAAAGAAAATAAAAAATTATACAGGAAGGTAAAATAATAATAATCTTATTATTTTGACTAATTGACCAAGGTAATTTAGTAATCATCTTAATCATTCCCCAAGCTGCATGTACACTGTCTACATTTTTGTCACAAACGTACAATGTAATACAAATGCTATCCATATTTTTTTCTACAGAATTATAAGATTTGGTGTAATAATTGTTTATGGTACTATATAAATACTGAAGAAAAAAAGAGGACAAATATTTTCCATTATTCCTTGGCTATATAGATGAATTCTTATGTATGGAATGAGATGAATTAATGTCATTTAAATAGTCACAAAAGAATGTGTATTTGAATGTATATTTGAAAATGCAGAATTAAGAAAATAAATTGGACTCATAATCACCAAAACGTAAGTACTGGTCATCTGTAGATGAGTATATGGACAGGTTTTTTGTGCATTTGCATGAATTTTAACAAACTGGCTTTTTCTCCTACTTAATATAGGACACATATTTCCCATATTAAAAAAAAAAAGTCGTATAAAGCTACTGTTATATTATTCAGTTATTTGGAAGAATGATCCATAATTTGTATAATCAATTTTCTATTTTGAATATTTACATTGCTCTAAATATTCGGCATTATGAGCAACCCTGAAACAAACATAGATAAATCTTTGCATATCTTCATTTTTTTTTTGAAATAAATTTCTTAGTTGATTTTTATATTTTTAAAGTATGTGTCTGCATGGGTCTTAATGAACACATGAGTGTTTTATAATAGTAATAGCTCTCTGTTATGAGTGAACACCAAGGAATTCAGACTTGTAATCATTCTCAAAAACAATTAATAGTTTAAAATAGTTTAGAGTATTTTGGTTTGTTGTTATCAAAACTATAACTAATGCCTTAGTAATATGTGTCTAAACCAGGTTTGTGGTTTCTTTCATTGCTGGGTAACTGACTAATCAGAAAAAAAAAATTCCCCTCAATATACACACTGAGAGAGATGAAGCTAGTCTCTCTGTAATTGAAAGTATCAGTGGTAAACTTGGCTGGAGCTTGATTAATAGTATATTAAAATCAGAGTCTTCTTGGTGAGTGCTAGATAAGGAGTTTTGGGCAAATTACTTGGTTACTGGGAAGCCTTTAAATTTTAATCATGGAAGTACTTCAGTGTCATTAGAAACTGAAAGGACAATGGGGTCTGCTGGCAAGTTCTCTGAATTGTTGTGCTTTTCAGGCTCTCCTTCTGCCCTGCTATTGAGAGCCAAGCATGGGCTGCAATCGAAAATCCTTTAGCTCCCCATGACTTTGATTGCTATTATTGTAATTTAATATTACACAGAATCTTGGAATAAAATAGTCCATGGAAATGAGAAGAGATAATGCAGGAGGTGGGGGTGGGGGTGGGGAAAACTGAAATAGAACTCAAAATTAGTTGTGAAAAGAGTTTAAAGCCAGCGAATCTTGCCTCAACCCACTGAAGCTGCAGAGTGTAAAGCAGGATATTACAACGTTTAAGTTAAAAATTAGCAACAGGCACAAAATAAAGACAGGAAACTTGGTTCAATCTTGAAAATATCAAACCGTGTTTAGTTGCAAAGAGAAACATGCGATAGGAAGCAAAGGTGGGGTTACCCTGGCCTCTGGATGCTTTGACATTTCGCATATAGTGTTAAGAAAAAACACGTTACAGAGATAGTTTTATCCAAATAACCCAACGTACATTTGGCTCTTATTAAATTGTTTATGTTAAAGTCATGCCATGGGATTATTTGATGTTCAAGAGGCAAGTGGGCATTTTCCCTGTGTACATGAATTCTAGTCAGTGTGAGCCCTGGCTGCCTCAGTTTTGAACAGGATAAACAAGGAATAGGATCGTAAACAGTAAAGTAGGAATCTTAGCAGTCACCTGTTTCAATAACGTTTATTTTACCCCTTAGCCAAAGGACAAACAGAGTGGGGACATGATCTGACGGGTATGACCCAACTGAAACAAGCTTCCCTTTAGAGAATTCTCAGTATGGTTTACAAGCTGAGGGATTCTTTTATTATGTTTGACTCCTTTTCAAGAAACCGTTTTCAGGGATACACGCAGCTATTTTCTTGAAGACTTGTGAGATTTGGAAAGAATTTTCTGAATAATTCTAAGAAAGCAATGTGTTACTCTTTGCATTGGTGGCTTGCATATGTGTTGTGCTCTGCACTGAAAGTTGTTTCAAGTTTTTGCAACTTCTTTAATAGATATATGAACTTTCCTCTTTTGTGGAAA
Source organism: Canis lupus familiaris (assembly GCF_011100685.1). Classification (NCBI taxonomy): domain Eukaryota; kingdom Metazoa; phylum Chordata; class Mammalia; order Carnivora; family Canidae; genus Canis; species Canis lupus. The sequence continues at coordinate 50,111,318 of NC_049240.1, read as the reverse complement.
AAAAATGAAGGCAAACCAAGGTAGGTTATTTAAAATCCAATTATCTATTCAAGCATGGGTATGAACCATTTTAAGCAGTGAGGCTATAAATATATATCCTAGAGTAGATTGCAGGAGAGTAGTCCTTACACAAATATGTTCCTTGTGATGTGGTAAGTGGATCTGTAGAGGCACAAACAAGATTGAGTGGTGCTATCAAACTGGCATACCATATAATTATTTCTTGATTATCTTGTTTTCATTTCTCTCCTCACCTTTGAATTATTTAGTTTCTTTGGTGTAGAAACAATCACAAATTTACAGAAAAGTTACAAGTATGAGGACGCCTGGGTAGCTCAGCAGTTAAACGTCTGCCTTTGGCTCAGGGCGTGATCCTGGAGTCCTGGGATCGAATCCCATGTTGGTCTCCCTGTATGGAGCCTGCTTCTCCCTCTGTCTGTGTCTCTGCTTCTCTCTCTCTCTGTGTCTCTCGTGAATAAATAGCTAAAATCTTAAAAAAAAATTACAAGTATGGTACAAATAACTTCATTTTCGTTTCCTGTGCCAATTGAGTGTGTATGTTGCTGCCCTCATATCCCTTCATCCCTAAATGTTTTAGGGTTTGCTTCCTACATGACAATGATGCAACTATCCAAAATCAAGAATTTAACACAGATGTATCGCTTTCATTTAATTCTCAGAGGATCCAGGTCAGAGTCAAGTAGTGTTTTTAGTTATTATATTTCCTTAGCCTCCTTCAACCTAAAACAGTTCCCCAATCTTTGACCTTCACAACCTTTTGAGGATTACAAGCTAGTTATTTTGCAGAATGTCCTTCAATTCGGATTGGCTCTCATAATTAGGTCTCGATGATATATCATTGGAAGTAAAATCAAAGTCTTAATGCTTTGTTTTTCTCATTACATTCTATCGAATGGCTTAGGAGTTTTTGTTTGCCCCACTACTTATGGTTTCATTTTACTGCTTGATCAAAGTGTGTTTACCAAGATTCCTGAAATAGGCATATTATATATGTTTCACCAGTGATTTTACACAGTTATTCAGAGGATCCTTTATAGATCTTTTTTTTTCCATAGGAATTATTAAGTGTTTTGTGGGAAGTACCTTCAGACCATGTAATAAGCTCATAGAGCCAAGCATGAGCTGCTTTATTTATCCATTTATTTTTTTTATTCATTTATTTATTTATTTTTATCTGTTTAGGTTCCTGATTCCCTATTTTATTCAGTGGCTTCTAATTCATCACTATCACTTATTTAGACTTGACCGGTTGGGAACCCATTAAGAAGCAGATTATTGTATCCTGTCATTCTTTGAGTATTTTTTTGGGGGAGGGGGGGCAGATGAAGATTTCTTGGCTTATCTTGTATTTTGCTTGAAAACAATGATTTCTCCAAGGATCCCTGTTTCTTTTTAGTAGTGTGTTTCTTTTTAGTAGTGTGTGATGATTAGAAGATCCAATTTCTTTATAATTCCTTATTGTATCATTGTTCTCCAGCCCTATTAGTGGGGGAAAGTAGAGAATGTGTGTGTGCGTGTACACATATGCATGCAGATAGTACACATATGGTCTGTTGATATCTCTTATCGAAATGTATAAAACATGTTTATTAGATTTATATTTTATATTTTTCTACATATAACTACATACATGTATGCATGTATGACTGTGTATATGCACATGTGTATTTCCACCAGTAATTCCAACCCAAACTCATTACCATAGGGTTCACTATAGGTTTTATTTGTTTTCCATATTTGTAAAAATGGCCTTTTCTACAATTAGAGCCTGCCTCCCATCATCCTCAATATATTAATTTGATTTAATCTCTATATGTATACAAACTAGTATCTCCATTGCACTTTTTCCCTGGCATAGACTCCCTGTTGACACAGCTTGGGCTTCAGTATTGAGTGACGGCTTTTTCTTAGGTAAGCATATCCCCCTTTTCCCACTCGGTATCTGACATCTTCCCTGGGGCTGGCCTTCCACTCAGATGCCTTCTGAGTTATGCTTAGGCACCAACGACTTGCTCTGGACCACTGCCACTCCATTCCATACACCCCATCTCCATTTACTAACCCATAAATATTTGTGCTGCAGGTAAAGGCTTTAGGATTAATTTAAGAAGGGAAAGGATTCTATTTAAGAATAGAAAGGAAGAGGAAAAGCTCTATATGTTCATCAACTCATCTAGTTATTGTGCTGATTGGTATCATTTTAGCACACTATTCATTATTGTTTGTTCACACTAAGAGCTGTTAGAAGAATTTGGCTGACTGTGAGAGAGTGCTAAGTCTGTCCATGCCCTACAGAAATATGGGGTGTAATTTTTTTTTTTTGGGGGGGGGTGTAATGTTTTTAAAGGAAATAAAATCCAATAGATTAGGGGAAGTCACGGGAAGGCAAGAGAGCAGGTAAAGTCACAAGTACATCAGATATTGTCACCCTGGGGAATAGCAAGTGAAAATGTCTACAGTTGAGAAAGAACATTGTTTTAGATGAACAGAAATGGTGGTCTGTATTTTGTTTAATAGTAACTGAGGAAGGTAGTCATCTAAATAATAGCAGCCAATAATTTGAGTTTCAGTTGGAGACCTTCAATTGCCTATGACAGTAGTTCATAATGTTCCCCCAACTGCCCAATTAGAGAGTCTCTTCAACTCTAGATATCTTAAGTATCCATTAGCTGATTTAGGGTATTTAAATCCTAAATGTTTAGGATGTTTACAATTTATTATTTTTATTTTTTTATTTAATTTAAAGTTTGTATTTTAATTCTAGATAGTTAACATATAATATTATATTAGTGGACAGAATTTATTGACACCACCACCCCCCCGCCCCAGTTGCCTAGCCAGTGAACTGTCAACATTGTCCTCTGTGACTGTATAGCTAGAGCAGAGAACTAAGAAATCCTTAGAATATAAAAAGTTAATATTGACGTGGAGAGAATCCTTCTCCAGTTCTTGCTTCCACAAACTCAAAATTCCAGTTACATTCCATTCCATGATCAGATTGAAGTTGGCATTCTTAGGTAAGCACAGTTGAGAGAGAAATAGCCATCTTCAACCATGATTTTAAATTTCTCATGTAAGTAAGGAAATAGTTTTATCATTAAACAATCAATAACATAGGCAACTTGATTAAAGATGTCAATGCAGATTATAACAGTCTTAATCCACAAGCTAACACAGAACATTATTAGATTGCGATAATAAACAGGCATATTGAATGAGTGTTTGATTTGGAAAGGTATCTCTAGAGAAATGGCTCATGGAGGAGCAATGATCTCAGTCCAAACTTCCTCTGAGTTATACTTTGCCTGAATTGGTGATATTGCTGGCATTCTCATATAATACAATTACAATCAATTATATAATTGATCCCAGGGCCCTCAGATCCTGACTTGAGCTGAAATCACCACTTAACTGACTGAGCCACCCAGGGCCCTGAATTTTCATTTCTTATAAGCTCTTGAAGTATAACTGAAATAACTGAGCCAACCATTTGATTTCATTTTTTTCTTTTTTCTTTTTTTTCCTTCTGGAATAGATGCATTGGTATAAAAGTACTTGGTGGGTATGTTTCTGTATGATTTCCTTTGAGGAGGTTTGATTATTTGTTTTGCAAACATTGTTCCGTTTCCCCAAGTTACCCATACTTGATTCCTGTTAGTGCTGCCCTCGGAATCCTCACTCTTTCCTCTTTTCTTATTATGTGAGGCTGCACATGACTCAGCAGAACCTTAGGAAAAAGTGTCAAAAGATGCTGCCTTGTAACTTGATTACCAGATGTGTGTGTGCTCTTGTGCATGCCGTTTGAGTGTGATAGCCAAAGAAAAAAATGAATTTCAGGATAACACTCAAGTTTTCAAATTGAGAAATGCAGTTGGGGGCGGGGTGTATAGGAAGGCTAGCAAAGTTCAGATAGAACTGGAGGAGTTGTGTTTATTTTCAGATGATTACGGGACATGTTTGTGTAAATGCCCAGCATGCTGATGTTGGACTGAGATAAAAATGAGAAAGCACTCATTTTAACCCATTTCACACTTAATAATGCATAACACATGGAGTTTTTGCATGTTGGGGAAAAAATGCAGCATCTTATTTGGTACCTGTATGCTTCTAGATGAATTTAGAGTTAGGCCTCCTTGAAATATTAATTTTGCTTATGGGTTTCATTGGGCAATGTGAAAATGACTATTAGTTCTTTTGAAGTTGATAAAGTTATACTTGGAAATTTGAAAGTTTTCAGACTTAATTGGCCACAGATAGTTGCAAACTTATTCCAATTATTTCAGTTAAGGAATGAAGTATAGACCATATTAAAAACAAAATCAGGAAACGATTCTGATTAAGATGAAAGATCCATCACAAATTAAGAAATAAAAGTGTAATGCTGGTACTTCATGTTAGAGCAGGCCATTTAAAAAATCATGAAGCGAAACATAAGAAGGCTAGAAAAGTTTGGAGTAGGCAAGATAAATTATTTGGAAGACTCTGTGTTAATCTGCCATAAGGGTAAGAATCAATTTGGCTGATAGGCAACGAGTGACTTGTGTTTGATATCTGAATTTTTCAATCAGCATTTTCTGAACATGGTTTCTCATTATGATAATGACTAAAGGATTAATTATCACCATGAGAACAGTGATAATGGCACTTTGAACTGTACTTGTCACCATATGACACAGACTATTACTTGTTTTGTTTTGTTTTTTTTGTATTTTAAGAAAGATATGTGCATTTGGAAGCATTTGATTCACTTGGTGAAAGTAATACTATTAAGTTGTTGGAGTTAAATGATGGGGAGACAGCATTTTAAAAACACTACTTTCACACTGGCCATCCTTTTTACAGTTTTAATTGACCAGTTAAAACAGAGAATAATTAGCAGAATCAGTGTGAATGCTTGTGTCAAATGCAGAGTTCAATTAGAATATTTGCTGGTTTCTTCTAAAACTCCCTACTGTAGCAGATAGAATGTTGTAAGAAATAATATTGCTAATTACCTTTCCAAAACAATATCCTTCACTAGCTCAAGTGCAACAGATTAGATGTAAGCCATTTAATGAGAATGGCATAGCATACTGGATTTTAATTTTAGATTATTGGATACATGCATGGTAGGCAATGATATAATTGAGAAATGACTATGTTACTAATTGATACTAATGGAGGCAAAGTATGGATTTTTTGGTATCATCATTTTTATGGGGACTAGAAACAATGTTTATTAAAATAATCAAATTAATTACATAAATGATTATATTTTCTTTGTTCTAGAGTGCTTCATATTTGCCATATTAAGGAAGGCTGCTGAGTTAAAAGGATAAAAAGTTTTGAAGTGCTGGGCACCTTTATTGTAGCTCACTGCCCTCTTTGATGTAACCTATGGCAACACAGTTAAGATGACCACTTAAGTGTGCTTTCATTTCTTCATCTATTTTTAGATAGGTTGTTTTAGAGCTAAAGTTAGTCAAACTCTTCTTAGCTAGTCTCATAGCAAGAAATGTATTTTACCATAAATACCAATGTGTTTTCTTTTTTTTTTTAAGATTTTGTTTATTTATTCATGAGAGTCACAGAGAGAGAGAGAGAGAGAGAGAGAGAGAGGCAGAGACACAGGCAGAGGGAGAAGCAGGATCCATGCAGGGAGCCCGAGGTGGGACTCGATCCCAAGACCCTGGGGTCACACCCTGGGCTGAAGGCAGACGCTCAACCTCTGAGCCACCCAAGTGTTCCATTAATGTGTTTTCATATATGTAACATAGAAAAAAGTTTCACTAAAAGCATTTTCTTTTTTTAGAGATTATATTTATTTATTTATTTATTTATTTACTTACTTACTTCTTTATTTGATGGACAGACAGAGAAAGAGAGCAGAGAGAGAAGGACAAGCAGACTCCGTGCTGAGTGCAGAGACTGATGTGGGGCTTGATCCTGAGATCATGACCTGAGCCAAAAACAAGAGTTGGATGCTTAATCTGAGCCTCCCAGGAACCCCCACTAAAAGTATTTTCTTACCACACAGTGCACACTGATATTTTCCTTTTTGTCCCTTATGTATTTTATATTAAAAAAAAATACTGCTTATGACCACTAAGCTGATGAATCACAGCCTGCAGTTAGAAAATCCTAGTTGCAAGACCTTGGTATTAGGCCAGCATGGCAAAGGGCAGATCTGAAGGAAGAGTTAAGCCAGGAATGCAACTACAGAACTCCACATATAGTGCATAGCAAATGATGTAAGTAAATGAGAACTAGTTACTAGGTTTTGAGAATAGTATTTTAGGGACACAAATATATTTCATACTCAATTAAAAAATATTTTAAAATAGTAAAGGACCAAGGTGGGGGGAAAAAACAGTAGATAATTCTGACACAAAAATATAATAGTTATTGGGACGCCTGGGTGTCTCAGCGGTTGAGCATCTGCCTTCGGCCCAGTGCATGATCCTGGAGTCCCAGTACTGAGTCCCATGTCGGGCTCCCTGCATGGAGCCTGCTTCTCCCTCTGCCTGTGTCTCTGCCTCTCTCTCTCTCTCTCTCTCTCTGTGTGTGTCTCTCATGAATAAATAAATAAAATCTTTTTTAAAAAGATAATAGTTATTAATGTTTTGCATATGAGTTTTTGATAACTCTTCGTGTGTGTGCACAGCTTCTTAATAAAAATATGCTATTTAAAAAATATGCTATTTTATAGTCTACTTTTTTCTTAAATGTTATTTTACTTTATGATTTTTAATAGCTACAAATCACTATTGGGTAAAATTTCAATTTTAATCCTGGAATAAAAGTGTCAATGACATAGTAAGTTTGATTGTTTAGCTGCCCTACCAGAGGCGGGCTGCTCCTTGGTTATACCAGAAGTTTACAGCTTCCTTTTCCAAATCATAAATGAGTTAATTCTTAAGCACTAGGATTTGCTTTTCTCTTTTAAAGGTAGTAGATGGAAGTCTTTGAAAGTACATGAAATACTTGGATATAAAATAAATACAAATTATTCGACATATTACAAAGATAATAGAGGCTGGGGAAAGAGAGGAGGTTCACAAACATAAAGTGGAGCCCTTGACTTACTGAGGGAACAGGAAGATTAAGTGATCTCAGATCATAACTCCTTCTCTGCATTGGAAACTTCCATAAACAGTTGTCACTGCAAATGGCCTTGGCCTCAGGATGCATTAATAATACCTGCTACAAGCCAATAGTGAATCCATTAATGTGTGTCCTCGATATAATTATTTTAAGTGACATATAATTAACTCATATCTTGTATATACCTAACAGTTCTCTTCAATGAACATGTGATGACTATATTAGTAAATCAAAGTTAAATGCTTATTGAGGACACTAAGTTTAGCGTGTTACTCTCCTTCGTGATTTATACGTTTGTGTCTCCCTAGTGATAAGTGTATATGTCCTTGGAGTGTGACAAACCTTGACATTAAAAAACAACAGCTGAGGTCTAAAAAGGCAAGGAATGATAGATTTAGTTTATTTGGTGGACTTAAGTATTCATTTTAAGCTCAGGAATTTTGCTGTACCAGGTGCAGTCCCAGTTGGCTCTGTTGGTTGGGCAGGATAGCTTCCAAGCTGTAGTCTTCCTCTGTTTAATTTTTGAGAACAGTTTTGTCCTCCTGAGTTAGAAATTTAGATGCTTTTTTCCATATTCAAATTTTTTACTGCTGGAAATAGTTTTCAAGTTCTCAAGGAATCCGTGGGCCATCTGTATACTATATCCATCATTCTCTAATTCAGTTTTGTTTATGCTGCTCTGAAATTGTTCACTTCCTATCTCCAATAGGTATAAATCCATTTATATCCCCAGATAGAGCCCTGAAACTTGGTTTTAAATTTGAAGGTAGGGAGGTGCCTGGGTAGCACAGTGATTGAGCGCCTGCCTTTGGCCCAGGGTATGACCGGGGTCCTGGGATGGAGTCCCACGTCGGGCTCCCTGCATGGAGCCTGCTTCTCCCTCTGCCTGTGTCTCTGCCTCTTTTTCTCTGTGTCTCTCATGAATGCATGAATAAAATCTTTAAAAAAAAATTTTTGGAAGGTAGGAAGCCACTTTTATTTGCATTTAAGGGTCAGCAATATGTAGCTGCTAACAGTATAGACTTTGGAGTTTAGATCCCAGCTCTATCACATACTGCCCAGGTGGCATAGCCTAGGCATTTCACCATTTTGTGCCTTCCTAATCTGCAAAAAATGGAATATAAGACTCTACCTGTCTCATAGGGTAAAGAACTTGGTGAGAAAATTTATGTAACACACATTTATACTAACAGTTAGTAGATGTTATCTATCTCTATTTTTTCCTTAGTGTCTGGGATGGTCATAACCAAATACATGTTATTGGATGAATGAATACATATTATAGAAAAATAGCTCAGAGGCATCTTGTTTACCCAATTACTTTATGTAAAATTCAAAAATAAAAGCAAATTACTTTATATTCTCTAAAACACCTAGTGTTTTATATTTCAAGTGATATTTAATGAGTGGGATGTGGAGAATGAAATTAGCAGTAAATATCAGAAAACAAAGTATACTCTGTCCTAGAGTAAAAGTCATTTGTAATCAGGTTGCAGGAAAAGTGTATCCTGTAACGATCAAGGTCATCTCTCTTTCAGAAGTCATTTTAAATGTATATTAAATTATATATTTACATGTGTATATTTGCACACATGTATATGAACCATATATGAATTTTACACTGTATTCTTGAAAAGTAAATCAGAAGTATGTGGCTGCTATGGACTTCAGGATTGTTCACATAAATGCAGTGCTATTCGAATATCTCCAAGATTTGTTCTCAAAATAAATTTATTCTGGCAGTGGATTAGAATCCAGAATGAAGACCTTTATATTCAAAGTAATTAGCAGTACTTAGTAGTATTAGCAGCTTGACCCTGAATTCTGTGGTCTCTTCCCTAGACTATGTATAGATGTTTGTGTCAAGCAGTGTCTAACCAGTGTACAAAAGATATTAAATTATAGGGAACACATAATAGAGGCTGTGGAGCGGCTTTGGCAGTAGAATGTGCATCTGGAAGTTGATGAGGGTGGGTGGAAGCTAAGAGGATACTGAACTTGACTCATGTACTTATCATAATGTGGCAAGTTGTAACTTGTTTCCGACTTCCTTAGGAATTCTTAGAAAATAAAATATATCCCACATTGACTTTTAAATTTACATAATATGAAACATTCTACAGAGTAGAATTAAAAAAAAAAAACTGTGGAAAATTGAAGTCCACATCTGTAGGTTCAACTTGGGTTGTTTTTCTCTAACCACTGATCCATTTCATCTTAAGAGAAAAGAATCACATTTCTATCCCAGAACTCAAGGACAACTACTTTAGTGAAAAGCTGAAATTCATAGTTAAAACTTAGGATAAAATCTTTCCTTAAATAAAAAGTTTTTTTAAAAAATATGTAACTGGGGGAGACAGCTAGATCTCTAGACATAAATGTTATCTAATGATAGGTTCAGGAGAAACTAAGCCTTGGAAAAAAGAATCTGAGGAGGCTAAGGTATGGAAACACGACGTGATCTTTCATGTTTCTATTGCATTCATCAGTTTTTCAGAAAAGAAATATAGTGAATTTTAAATGATATATGTGAATTAGAACTATATTGTTTTTGAATACTGTAAGCGTAATGTTGCTTGCGTAGATGCTGCCTTTGGAAGTAATATTATGTCTAAAATGTGTGTCAAACTTTATTAAACCTCTTTTTACCTCATTCTCTTAGTTAAATTACTGTGAATTTGACAAATTTGGAGCTAAAAGACAATGGAAGACTATTCATTGAAACGCACTTAATTGAACTTCTGATTCAACAGCTATATTTCATTTCCCCACACTTCCCTCTCTTCATTTTCTTATCTTCCTCATGGCTATATTTTATCATTGTCTTTCTAGCCATAATTTATTCATTCCATTATTCCTTTCTACCCCTTCCTTTTTTACTCTGGCTTTCCCCTTCTTCCTCTCTCCTCTCTCTTCAACAAGCCTGAATCTTCATGACCTGATGTTCTGCATCTCAGGTGTTTCCTATGCACAAGAATGCAAATAGGGTCTTAGAAAAAGAGAGGTGAACAAAAATCACATAGTTCTATTATTGGTTGCTCTGTGCATAGTCTATTAATTAGGTGTTCAAATTAGCTGTAACCTGGTGTTCATCTGGATGACTGGAGCCTGATTTATCCAAATTTGCTTGGAGTTGACATGCAGGCTAAGGAGATCAGGGGTGGGCTGTTTCCAGGGCCGAACATCTCCATCCTTTCTCAGGCGTTTCCACAAAGGAGAAAGATGCTGGTTATCAATTTGAATTTTTTGAATTTTATAAATTTTGAATTATTTGTGACCCCCCCAAAAATATATATATATATATTTAATGCCATTATAAGTGGTTTTATTTTATTTATTTATTGATGATACACACACACACACACACACACACACACACACACAGAGGCAGAGACATAGGTAGAGGGAGAAGCAGGCTCCCTGCCGGGAGCCTGATGTGGGACTGGATCCTGAGACTCTAGGATCACGCCCTGAGCCCAAGGCAGATGCTTAACTGCTGAGACACCTAGGTGTCCCCATTATAAATGTTTTAAAGACAATATTGCTAGAATAACTTTACTTGCAAGATTAGCAAATGCTTTTAGGATCACTAGTCTTATATATTTTTTCCATTTTCTTAAAAAAGTATATTCTATCTAGAAAAGATCAAAATACTGAATCAAAAAATGACTCGTCAAGCATATTAAATGTGATAGATACAGTAAAATTTATGGCTATAAAATTTTTGTTTGCTGTTTCAAAGATATATACATGGAAAATTATTAATCAAATGATATTTCAATGGAAAAGCAACCATGTCTTTCAGAAAAGCATCCTTTCCATTTTTAAATGGAGTATCTTTTATGAGTTTTAGGGTCTCTCACGTTAATGAGGCATTCTGTATTGGTGAGACCCTTTGATGATTGCTACTTTTCTGTTATATTTTTGAAAGCCTTCCCTTTCAAGCAATTTTTGCAAACTTAATATTATTGTATTTATGAACTTTTAAAGAAACTATCAACTACTCTGAAATTCGTAAAGAAATTGAGAGAATTAAATGCTTATGGGAAGTGTACTTAAGAAAAACAATTTCTTTTAATCAAATTTAGTTGCCTGAGTTTCAGTCTTATTTATGTAGTGGCCAATAGTTGCTTGGAGTTTTAATTTTACAGTGACTCTTCTTGTTTAAAGATCTCTATCTTATAATTCTCTGACTTTCCTATTTCTTCTACTGCCTCCATTAAAAAAAAAAAAAGATTTATTTATTTGAGAGAGTGAAAGCGCAGGAGAAGGGGCAGAGGGAGAGAGAGAATGAGACAGTCTTAAGCAGTACTGCTTTCATTTTTAATGAAATCATTTTAAAAGTTCAAGTGAAGGATTTTAAGTTCATTGTTATGAGTTCTCTATAAAGAATCTATTAACAGAATTTTCTCAGTCAAGATAGAGATGCATATTGGAAAACTATTCTCACCCACTTATGTCCCATCAACCTTGCACAGGATAAGTCAAGGATGTGGAAATGCAGAGATGTCCTGATATATCTGAATTCTTGGTTCTTATTTGTCACGCTGCAAAAGTAGAAGGCAGCTAGGATGCCACGATCATTGTTGTCTTGCTGCATCCATCCCTCATCATTAATAGCAGTAATAGAGACTCTCTGGGAGGTAGTACAGCTTCATTTCTCTTGGATAAATCTTCTTCCCTCTTTGTACTCAAACCATATTGCCTTCCTCAGTTTCTTCATGTCCTTTCTAACCTCAGGGCCTTTGTACATGCTGTTCTTTCTAGCTGGAATAATTCAATAATTCCTGATATATATATATATATATATATGTGTATATATATATATATATATATAAAGAATTGATATATAATATAAATATATATAATATATATTCCTGTGATATATATTAATTACATTAAATGCCTTCAATTCTATAAATCTTAGTTTAAATGTGAGAGAGCATCTTTTGAAGGACTCTTCTGACTACCCAGATTTGATAAGTTTTCCAAGTAAACCTTCCCATAACAGAATGTATTTCTTCCTACCACTTACCACAATTGCAATGAATGTAAATGTTAATTCTTTCTGTAAATCTTTCTCTCACATCTGCTTTTGCTGCTGGTCTAAGCAGTCCATCATGGTAAGGAGTGTCTTTGCCTTGCTGATAGCACTCCCTGGTGCTTAGAAGAATTCCTGGAATATAGAAGTTACACAATAATTATTGGTTGAGAAAAGAAGGAAAAAAGGTAGATTTATGAAGACATTGATTATTTTCCAGTTCCTTTGGTCTAACCTTTTACAAAATGAGTGTGTAGGAAATATTTTGAAAATGTCCATGAGCTAATAACTTTTCAAAGTCATAATTAGAATATTTGAAGGAAGTGACAGGGCCATAAAGTTATGGTGTAGCATCACAGACACCACACTGGTGTTGAGCAATGCAGAAGAAAGTAACCCCTGGATTCAAGGATTTAGACACATGGAGTATCACAGAGGCGGTTAGAAACACACAATATTGGAAATAGTATTTTGAGTTTGATCAACAACTGGTCTTTTTTTCATTCAACAATGAGAGCACACTCTATGCAAAATGCTCTAGAAAATCCTTGTGAGATAGAAAACTGAAGAAAAAGTATCTTAACAGCCTTCAGTATAAAGGGCAAAGCAGAATAAGGAGGGCAAAACTGGCAACATGAACTAAATGCAGTATTAGAAGTATAGGCAGAGTTTTATGAGATTCCAGGCATATCAGGAGCAGAGAGCAGATGCAGGAGGTAGGAAAATGCATGGCACATAATAGAAAATGGCAAAGAGGCCAACTGAGGACTATTCTGAGCAATGTTGGGTGCCATCCATGGTAAGAAATTTTGAGGGCAAGAAATACATAATTCATGCTTGCTTAATTTTTATTTTTGCTTCTTTTTCCACAGGTAGCTTTGAAGTCAAGGTGGGGAATAAATGAAACAAGTGAGGAAATGAGACAGACAGTGGTAACAGCTAAGAGCCTTTTGAAACAATTCAAGTAAGAGATGATCAAATTATGCCTTGTGTTATTAATGGATCAGACATACAAAAAATTTGGATAAATGAAATGAACACTTTCTTTTTTTTTAGTTTTTTTAAACTTTTTATTGTAAATCATATCAAACCTATGGAAAAGTAGCAAGAATAAAAGTAGCACACTTGTATACCTTTTACCTGGATTCACCTGCTAACAGCTAACATTTTTATCCCATTTGCTTTGCCATTTATTCTCTCTCCATATACATACAAACATCCCATTTTTTTCAGTTGTTTTGAGAATAAGTTACCTTACATAATGACCCTTTACTCTTAAATATGAAATGAACATTTTCATTTTTCATGTTTGTTGAGTAATATGAGCCATTTATCGTGAATAATATTTAAGAGATTTTTAAAAATTAAAATTATTAAACAGAAAGTAAAATAATTGGTAGCCTTGAAGTTTTATTATATTTCTAAAATAAAATAAGAACGCTGCTCCATCATTCATTTCGTCAAAGAAACAAATTTGCAGAGGAACTGTCTTAGCACAAACCTATTTCTTTATTTTTCTTTTCTCTCCCAGGTTAGTATATGTTGTGCCCAAGATTACGTATCCGAGAAACTACCAAGGAGCCGGTTTGTGTTTTGCACAGAGCCTTCCCTATGATGATTACACATCATTCAACTAGTATTTAATTGAGACTTTAAGGACCGATCTACTCATGAGGTGAAAAAGGCAAAGTTACAGTTATAGTAAAAGTTACTGCTTTGAATTCCCTGAATTTTTATTCTAAAATATCAGTTACCAATCACTTGGCATGAATTCTTACTCTAAAACTCCGGTTAGTAGCCGTTAGGCCTGAATTCAATATATGTATTCTGTTGTGTGTGGTGAAAAGCCACAGATATGATTGATTACTTTTAGTAATAGAGTCATATAAAAAATACACAGTCATTTATATTATAAAACCTCTTTATTAATGGTAGGTTAGGGGAATGTTGTTTTGACAGTCCACAGAAGGTACCTTATTGTGCATTTGTGTTATTCACTTGGCCAAAATTTGCTCATTTGGGCTTTTTAAGTGAAGACAATAACATTTTAATTTTTTTTTTCTTAAGTTTTTATTTATTTATGATAGTCACAAAGAGAGAGAGAGAGAGAGGCAGAGACACAGGCAGAGGGAGAAGCAGGCTCCAAGCACCGGGAGCCCGACGTGAGATTCGATCCCGGATCTCCAGGATCGCGCCCTGGGCCAAAGGCAGGCGCCAAACCACTGCGCCACCCAGGGATCCCGACAATAACATTTTAAAAGTTAATGAGTTTTATAATTACTCAAGAGACTGGGTGGTATAGAAAGTATAAAGAATAAAATAGTATCACTTATACTTCTTCCACACAGAGGTATCCTCCTCTATTGATGTCTATATTTTTTCAGTCATATATACATTAATGTTTAATATACTTGCAATAATACTGAGGTACATCATACAATCATACAGCGTGGTCAATTTTGTTTCCATTATCACTTTGTGAGAAGTTTCCCAAAACACAAGAATCCATTTGAATATCTCATCTTAATTGTCAAATAATATGCAGAATTTTTTTTAATACGTTATTTATTTATTCATGAGCGACATACAGATTGAGAGAGGCAGAGACACAGGCAGAGGGAGAAGCAGGCTCCATGCAGGGAGCCTGACTTGGGACTCGATCCCGAGTCTCCAGGATCACGCCCTGGACCGAAGGCAGTGCTAAACTGCTGAGCCACCCGGGCTGCCCTACAGAATTGTTTTTACATGAGAATTTAATTTATCATTTTTGTAGCTGGTCACTGAAATATTTCTAGATACTTTTGGTAATATAGAATAATCTTTGATATGCATTTTTATGTATAAATATTTTCTCAATTCTCTATTTCTTTAAAATAAATTTCTTTTTAAAAAAATATTTTATTTATTTATTTGTGAGAGACAGAGAGAGAGCAGGAGCTGAGGGTAGGTGGGAAGAGACAGGGGGCGAGGCACGCTCCCCACTGAGCAGGGGGCCTGATGTAGGGCTCAATTCCAGGCCCCTGAGATTGTGACCTAAGCTGAAAGCAGACATTTAACTGACTGAGCCACCAAAGCACCCCTAAAATAAATTTCTGTAAATTGAATTCTCATATTAAATTAAATAAACATAAAAAAATCTGACTACATATTGCCCAAGAGTATTCTAAAAGGCCTATACTAACATGTAGTCCAAAACCAGAAGCTTACTTAATTGAAATGTTTGTATTTTCCATTTATATTTATTTAACTCTTAAGTGTGTTGAATATTGTTTTTGTGCTTATTGTCTGGTTCAGTTTATTTTATGAATTGTTAGTTGATGCCTTCTCCTCTATCATTCTCTTGGTATACTAGTGTTTTTATTGACCTATTAAAGCCCATTTTATATTAAAATTATTATTTCCTTTTTATACATGAGCTTAGTAAATGTTTTAACTTAAAGAATTTAAAGGAGTGCCTGGGTGTCTAAGTCAGTCAAGCATCTGACTTTGACTTAGGTCATGATATTAGGGTCCTAAGATGGAGCCCTGGGTCGGGCTCCCCACGCACTGGGGAGTCGATTTGTCTCTCTGCCAAACCCCAACTTGTGTGCCCATGTGCTCTCTCTCTTTCTCTCAAATAAATAAATAAAATCTTAAGAAAATATATTAAAATATATTTTTTCGAAATTCTTGGTTAGAATGATAAAACCAATTGTGTCATAGAGAATTTTGTGATTTCTATAGTAAACCTTTTAAAAATTCAGTCAATTTTGATAGGTTTATCTATCAAAATCTCTCATCCTGAGTATAAGATGTAGAGACAAGTAACTCTAGATTAAATTCAAACACTATTTAAAAATGCAGTGTAGGGATGTCTGGGTGGCTCAGTGGTTTAGTGCCTGCCTTTGGCCCAGAGTGTGATCCTGGAGTCCCGGGATCAAGTCCCACGTCAGGCTCCCTACATGGAGCCTGCTTCTCCCTCTGTCTGTGTCCCTGCCTCTCTCTCTCTCTCTCTCTCTCTCTCTCTCTCTCTCTGTGTGTCTCTCATGAATAAATAAATAAAATTAAAAAAAAAACATGCAGAAGAGTTTTAATTATCTACAAGTCATGGCTGTGGAGACGTTGCAATTTTGAGTTCAGAGAATCCAATGTCTTCACATTTGGCTTTGGCAATCAGTATGGTCATGAGAAGTGATGTTGATCTTGACCTCAGTGAGTTTAAGCAGTAAGGCTTTCTGCTGCTGACCCCTGGGCAAAGATCCTCCAGGCAGTTGATAATTTAATTTTACCTTTTGTTCAAGTCCCTCCCTCCAGTGAATCCAGTCCTGACCCATGCCTGTCAAATCTTGCATTTCCAACTAAATAACCACATAACAATCATTTATTGCTGAGTAGGAACTTTCCTTTTTTAGAAGAGGCACCCCTGAGCTGATTTATTTGCCAGATTGTGCCAGATATTTTATATTTGCCCTCATCCTTCCAATCACTTTCTATCCTTTTCTGCCTAGGGGAGTTATCTGTATGGATACCATCAGCAGGGTTTCCCTTCCCCAGTTTCCACTTATTTTTGGCCAGTGGGGAAAAATGGGAAAGAAAGAAGAGGGAGAGGTTAGGGTATTTATTCTCCTGGCTAAAATCCATGTTACATTACCTGTTTTAACTAAAGGTTGCACCTCCTTGAGTAATGGCCTGTTGTATGTGATTCTTGCTCCCCACTGGTTTCAGGAAGTTCCGGCCCCCAATCATCTCTTCCATTTCAGTGTAGTAACAACGCCATTGCTGCTAGTCCTAGAGTCCCTGAATACTCCTTAGCAATTAGTTATTACTTCATATTTACTACTTTCTAATTAGCTTTTTTTTGTAATAAATTATATTTATTATCTAATACTGCGTAACAAATTACCTCTAAACTTCTGAGCTTAAAACGGTAATAAATGATTATTATGTCACTGTTTCTGTGGGTCAGGAATTTAGGAGTGGTTGACTGGATAGGCTTGAGAAACAATTTTCTGTGGATCCTCACATATCTGCATTTATTGAGAGAAAAGACATTGGTTGCCTTAATTCTGTGCTACTTTTTCAAGTACATTTGCAGATCGACTTGCCTTGGAAGATAGATAATTCTTTCTCTTACTTGAACAAAGTATAGCGTCCTTAGTGATAAAAGATTTGGGTTTCTTAAACTCAGGATTTCTCTCATGTAATACAGCTCACCGTGTATACAGGTGTCACCTGACCCCATTCACATTGCTCTACAGGAATTAAGACTCAAACCCAGCTCGAGAAAAAGCTAATAATGCAATTATTGTGTCTGTCCTCAAAAAAAAAAGTTCTTTGTTTCTGACCCAGGAATCTTGTGTCTGCTGCAAGTATCCATGAAAACAAGGCCGGGTAATATATTAGTCGGCAAGTAGGGCAATATCTTAAACCTTTGACAATTCTTGACAGGTAGTTTTGGGTTAGGGTTTCTCATGGGGCTGCAGTCATAGTGTTGGCATGGACTGTAGTCATGGGAAGGTCTAACTGGAGATGGATGATTGACTTCCAAAACGGCTGACTCACATGACTGGCAAGTTGATTCTGGCTTTTGTCAAGAGGCCTTGGTTCCTTGCCATGTGAAATATTCCATAGGCCAGTCTATTTTCCCAACACAGTAGCTGATTTCTCCAGTCATCGATCCAAGGTAGAAGGCACAATGTCGTATGACCTGACCTCAGAAATCACATTGCTATTTCCATAATATCCTATTGGCCTCACTGGATAACACATCTACTCAGTGTGAGAAGTGACTATACAAGGACATGAGTACTGTGAGGCAAAGATCATTGTAGGTCATTTTGGAGGCTACCGTATAAGTTGTTCTCAGGATATCCCAGTTTGTGTCTAATGTCTCTTTCCTGACTGAAACTTATTTACATGTGCTCTTAGCTCCTGTGGGCATGTTTGTATTTAAATGTGTTCTCTTTATTCTCTCTCTCTCTCTCTGTTTTATTTTTTTAAATATTTTATGTATGTATTTGAGGGAGAAAGAGAGATAGCGAGAGAGAGCATGAGTGGGGAGGAGAAGGAGAAGCAGACTCCTCACTGAGCAGGGAGCCTGATACGGGGCTCAATCCCAGGACCCAAGGATCATGACCTGAGCCAAAGGCAGATGCTTAACCAACTTGGCCACCCAGGAGCCCCTCTCTTTACTCTTTTAGTGCAAACACTCCTAGGATCATGAATTTCATTTACAAGGATATATCAAGTTACAATCTTTGAGTAATTTGGCCAAAAATTGCAATCAGTATGAGACTAAAGATACCCCAAATTTAATACTCCTTCCAATATTCAAAACAGTTGTTTTTGAATAAGAAATAGAAAAATGAATTGAGACCAATAATTTTGAAATCTTCTTATGTAAATTGGATTAAGTTGTAGGCAAATACTTACTTAAGTGGGATAATTGAAAGAATGTGTCTATCAAAATATTTTTCCCAGTCTCTTAACAGAATATCTCTATCTATTATCAAAGTTAGTATTGGAGAGTCATCCAAAAAAGTCTGTATTTTGTCTTAATGCATTGCATTTTATTTAGAGGGGCAATGCATCACTTGGTCTTTTGTCAATAGTTTTAAATTTTATTTATTTATTTATTTATTTATTTATTTATTTATTTATTTATTTATTTATAATTAGGTTCAATCCCTAAGTACATATCGTCACCTAACAGAAAGCACACACATTAAGGGTTGATTTTATTGGACATAAAGGCTTGAAAAAGTCCAGAGACCCATGTGGTTTTGTGCAGTGAGGTTTTAGACAATCTGGTACTATATTTGAAGGTGCCTGAAGGAATGATAGCGTTTGTTAGAAATTCTGTACTCCTCACAAATTCAACTTCAGTTGACCCTAATAGCAGAAATACACTAGTAATTCAGTTTTTAATGAAAGAAAGATGAACAGTTGTGTAAACAAGTTTGAAGAGCTGTGAATTACTTCTTTTACAGAAAATAAAGTATTAGGTGACTGCAATAGTGATGATGTACTTAGGCGTATTCTGAGGTTAGAAATCTTACAGAAAGGGCACCCCCCCGCCCCCAGTTTTCAGTGAAAGTATAATTTAGTTTTTGTCTGTGTTTTGAGCTGAAATATTAGTTTACATTTAAACTTTTTTCATTCTTTCCTTTTAATTCATTCCTTTAACAGTTCTCTTTTCTGCAGCTTCCTTGACAGAAAAAGCTATGGAGTTTTTCAAATCCAATAAGCAAGATTAGAAGCGAGACATCCCTCAACCAAACCTCCACCAAAAGACCTCAGGTCTTTAGTGTATGGGAGGTCTTCGGAGCTATTAATCTGGTAAAGCCTCTGACAGCTCGGAGTGCTTTTATAGATGCCTGGGATGGGCGCTGTGTTTTTAGTGTAAAACAACTCTACGTTCTGAAGATACCTCAGCTCTTTACTGTGAGGGTCAGAGCATGAGTACACTCGTTCGAGGCATCTAAGGAGAGAGAGAAATGAACACAACTGTACACTGCATGCTTGAATCCCCCGGGTGTGACACTGAAACCCACTTTTGAATGATGCTCAGCATACTCCCATAAAGCCCCCTAGCTGAGACAGAGACAAAATAGCTCTGTTAATCTAGTGCCTGCTGCCAGAGCTGCTGTTCAGGTTCAGTGTTCAACCTCTTTGATACTGACTTTGCAACTGAGTGTGGATTATTCTATTAGATCTCCAGATGTGGGATTGTAGGACAGACTTCAATAAACAGTAGAATCACAGGTGCTCTCACCAAGTGCCCCTCTTGCCCTTCAGCCAACCGAGGCTAAGTCTCCCTTCGCCAGTTGTTAACTGTTCTGAGATTGAGCCATTGAGACTAATAAACTTATTTTCCACAGTTATGACTCTCTCCTTCTTCACTCTTCTCCCTCCTTCTCCCCTTTCAGCCCTCTTTCTCTCCTTCTTCTTCTTACCCTCCTTCCCACACCATCCTTGCTAGAGATGAACAATAGAAGCTTCAGTTACTTCTGGAAGCCACCTTAACACACGAGAAGAAACAGCCACAGGATAATGGACCTGAGATGAGAAAAGTAAGCCCCATGACAATATCCTTAGGCCATTTGAAATGGGGTTTCTTTTAGTTGCATCTGAAATCATCCACTTTGACACATGGAACATATGGAAAAAAGAGAGGCAAGCAGAGGCCTGGCATGAGTGGCTCTGCTTGTTGGTCATCCTCCAGAATTGGGGTAGAGTTTGGAAAGGTGGGAAGTATTAAAATATTTTATGTTACTATATGTTTTAGAGAGATCAGTTTGTTGGTAGTGACCAAATAGAATAATACTGGGGGAAAAGTGTGCCTGTTCCATGTTTTGGCAAACCTTCAATGGCAAACTAAGTATTGTCTTCTAGGAGGTCACGTCAGGGCCATCCATTAGGCCCCTGCTTACTCAGGGAGTTCTTCTTTTAGCTTAATATGTTTCTGCATGAGATTTTGCTTGAAAAAAAGGTTTATAATCAGAGACTGAAAACTACTGCTTAGTAATACATACCCATTCTGTCATTGATCTGTGATAAGCATGATGAGTGCCCCAGAAATTGTGTGTCATATGTCATCCATTTGCATCTTTACCTGACTTCTTCTGTCTATACTTGACTTCTGGCAAGGCCATCGTTATTCAGTGTTTTCATTTAGCCTGTCATCACTCCCCTTTCCATGTGAGGATGAGGTAGAGGTACAGCCGTTCCATCTTCCTGTCTTTCATTCTCCTCTCCAATACCGCTTAACAGGGAGTATACAATTTTGTTGACATTCAGTACAGATCCTCAACTCACATGCGTAGTCAGGCTAATTTTTTTCTTCCAGGGATGAATTTGGCCTAAGATCTTGGTTTGCATCATACTGTTAGGAAAAAAAAATGCATTTTGCATTTTTATGATTACCGGATATTTGTCTTTTTTCCCTCCCATTTTGAGTCCGATAAGTGTATTTGTTGTTTACATATTTTGTGAGAGTAGGTGAATGGCAGGTGTTCATTGGATCCAATCAGAATGTACCGATTTCCCTGTTTAAGTCAGCAAACTTTCTGCATAAATAGGAAACAGTAGTCATAGCAGAAGCATCAACAGCCACCTTCAGAAAGAGAAAACAAAATGTCCTAATGCAGGATTTTTTATGTATAATTCAATTGCTTTGGTAAAATATCTACTGGCAAAGCTGAACCTAAACAGCATTTCACATGCATCCTAAACAGCTTGCCTGAAGACTGAAGCATACTCTGCTTATATACTTTCTGAAATCTATCTATATTTTATTTTGTCTTGGAAAAAGATTAAAGAATAGAATTATATTAGAACTGGTGGAGGCATGATCCATGCCCCCTTGATTATATTGAAACATTAAAATGTCATCAGCATGTTAATTTTGTCATCTCAACTGCACGAGATTTATTCAGCACTTCTATCTATTACATTACTGTGGAAACACAATTTATTCTGATTGTGGAAATGTCATAGGCAGCAACTAAAAACATCTGGAATTCTTGGTTTAGAAAGAATGCCTGGTTTCAATAATGCTATTTCTAAATTAACTTTATCTATGAAGAAGGCAGGAATCACGCATTTTTAAATTATTCAATTTGAAATATTCATTTGGCTCACCAGTTTTAACTGAGGAGGTTAAAAACTAAAAACTAAAAAAAAAAAAAAAAAAGATAAAATTTGTGGGTAAGGAACTATTGTTTTTCAAAGGTTGGGAAAAATAAAATGGTCCTCAGTGAAAGTGTAATTTCAGGAAAATATAGTAACTTGATTTTTTTGTTTGTTTTTCCTCTTCATTATGGCAAGAAAAGCTTGACTAAGTCTGTGACACATCTAGAAAGTAGAAGCAAAGGAGAGAGATGGGTAATGAATTCCATGAAG
Source organism: Canis lupus familiaris (assembly GCF_011100685.1). Classification (NCBI taxonomy): domain Eukaryota; kingdom Metazoa; phylum Chordata; class Mammalia; order Carnivora; family Canidae; genus Canis; species Canis lupus. The sequence continues at coordinate 50,089,291 of NC_049240.1, read as the reverse complement.
ACAAAAGAATTGTCAGAATGGCACAAAGAAATATAAATTTTGCTTTTACGCTTTACTTTCTCCTTTATAAAATCTGAACATAGAGTACATTTCTTTGCTACCGCTGAGATGAAAGCCCTTCCCTTGCTAAGGACTTGTATACAAGGTGGCGAGGGAGGAAAGAAGCAAAAGTTGGTTGATAATAATTTAGGGATTTTCTCAGTATTCATATCTGTAATTTGTTATCTGAGGTATCTAAATCCTGAAGCTCTGAAAACTGAAATAAATACCCACTGAGTGGCAAAAATTGAAGCTGACCTAATGTGAAGTTATATTCTGCATTTCGTTTGACTATTCATAATTTCACCGAAGAATTACTAATTCTAATTACTAATACTAATGCAATTATACGGTGCTGCCCCATACCTCATGTAGAATAATTCTTTCCTAGAACTTGAAAAACTCTAAGTCACAAAACTCATCTTGTTGGAAAAGTTTCAGATAAGTGGGTTATGGATCTGTAGTAAATTCTAGAGTCCACCTCCCTGACTCTCCCCGCATCAAAGCAGATTGTTTCCAACTTGTGTGGGCTTGACTTTTTTTTTTTTTTTTAACAGATTTTATGTATTTATTCATGAGAGGCACAGAGAGAGAGAGAGAGGGGCAGAGACACAGGCAGAGGGAGGAGCAGGCTCCGTGCAGGAGCCCGATGTGGGACTCATCCTGGTTCCTGGATCACGCCCTGGGCCCTGTGTGGGCCTGACATAAAAATCTTCTGCCGTGAGGCATTATTTGAAGCACCTGTGCTCATGTCTTAGCTAAAATCCACCTTCAGGTTTCGCATCTAGTATTAACATTATTTTGGCAAACACTATGGAAAATAAATATTATTATGCTTATTAGATACATGGCAGCTGCTGCATTCCTGCTTTTGATTTTTAACACTCTTCTGATTTGGGAATATATTTTGATTTACAGAAAAGTTGCAAAGATAGTACAGAGGACTCCCGTGTACCATCACCATGTCCCTATCTCTTTCCTGCTATTTTAAAGAAGCTGATATTACCAAAGTTCAGTGCTCAGATGTCTGCTGATTGGCTAATCAAATTGCCTCCCCCCTTTTTTTAAGGTGCCCTTATTGGGCTCTGCACATGGCTTCTATTTATGATCCTTCATTCTTACAACAAGTAAGTTAAGTGAAGATTACTTTTGCACAGCTTAGAAGGGGAAAATGAAGGTCAAGGAGAGGCACTGGCCAACGTAGGGCAGCAGTTCTTCAATAACAGAACTAAGTGTCTAACTCAGGACCTCAGGGGCTCCAAAGCACAAAATATCTTCAAAGCCCACCACTATCATCAGCCCCTGCCTTGATGAGGGCCCCTGGTCAGCAGAATTTGTCTTCCTTCTTCAAGCTCCTATTTGGTCTCCTGGCTGAAGCTACACCCTCTCTTACCTCGCTCAGGGATGCTCCCCCGGAGCCTGTGGGAGATTGGGAGGCCAGCCCATGGAGTTTAGCAGAGGGAAAAACTTATTTTTGCCACTTTTGAGGTTCAGGAATAAGGCCTTTCATGGCTTCTTCCTTTGTTTATGCAAAGGCACTCCATTAGCATTGGCATGTGTTCTTTGTCTTCTAAGAGAAAAAGAGAAAGGATGGAGCTTTAGAGGCTGCTTCTTTTTTTTTTTTTTTATGTTGCCTCCTTTTATCTGGAGGAACAAGCTGTAAAATACCCTTAGAAAACCACTTAAGAGGCTAAGGGGAAGAATGGTTATGAGACCCTCAGTTTTTTTTTTTTTTTTTTTTTTTTTTTTTTTTTTTTTTAAACACAGTAGCTTTGTTTATGTCACTCAAAGGCGTGGTGAAAACAGAAAAGGAGAAACTACCCGGAAGCTGCTCGAATAGAATGGAGGTAAAGAAGCCTCTCCTCAGAGCTTCTCCCTCTTTGAATCTTATACAGTCACAACTAGGCACCCACACTAGTTTAGAGGGATGCCTGGAGGGCAACAAGGACTGCTGCGTTAGGAAGATACTCTTGAACACTTAGAGTTAAAAACTTTTCAATAAGTATGTCATTATACTTGGCTGAACCTTTCGTAGTCATCATGAAATAACCCTCTTTTGAACCCCCAAGAGATCTTATATGAAAATGTCACACAGCAGTTCCCAGGTGGGCTGGGTATAATCATGATAGCACTAGAGTCCTTATGAAATCAGCTTATTTACTATTTATTTTATAGAAATTGAAAAGTATGCTCCTAATATTTACAGAACGTAATCCACCTGAAAAATCAAATATACCTGCATTTCTTCCTGTATCAAGAATTAAAGCAACACTGATGAAAACAGCTCCTCCTGTGGCTCTGAGGCTCCTTCCGTCTTGTGGCTCTGTGTCTTCAAGACATGGTCTCCGGGTTCACCACGCAAGAGCAAAGATGTGGGAATCCCATTAGGGAGGTCTTTATAGGCCATTCTTGGCTGTGGCCTGTATCAATTCTTCCTATGCTGTGTTGGCAACATGGGAAGTGTGCTTTTATATGGGTATCCGTGAAGGAAAAGAAACTGGTGTAGTGAAGAGCTCACCAGTCTCTGCCATGCTTCCCAGGTTAAGATAAACTCTCTTTTATTCAAAAATTTTCCTTGACTTTTAATTCTGTTAAAGAAAATCTCTTATGTTTTCCTTTACCTTTCATCCCAATTTCTCCCTTTCTCCTCCCTCCCCCTGCAATTTCTCTCCTGCCTTTCTCTTCCTTGGCTTCAGTTTTCTTCTGTATAAGCCCCAGGTCGTTGAGTTAGCCTGGCAGCGCGTTTTCCATTACCCACGGTAACCTTGCTACCTGGTTCTCCGCAGCTGTCCCCTCAGTCCTCCATGACTGTGTAACCAAACAGAAGTTTGTTTCTTGGTAACCCCAAGATAGAAACTACACCCGGTGGAGCTGCCTCACAAAGCAAATCTTATTTGCAGCAAATAAGGAGATCACAGGGAATAGCTTTGAAAGCTGTGACTCCCTGAGCAAGGGTGAATGGGCTCCTTTTATTTAGGGTGAGGATATTTAGATAGGGAAGCTTGTCATCCTATGTGGGCAGGGATAGATTCCACATGTGCCTCCAGGAAACATCCATATACAGACGTTGTATGTTATGTAAATGAGTATTATAGTATTATAATGAGGTAAAACTTTGAGGTCCACCCGTACAGGTGAGTTTGGGGGGTTAGCTTATACTGATTTGGGTGGTCAGGGCCTTCAGGCAGTGATTCTTGCCTAAAGGGTGGTTTTAGTTTCCTTCATAGGGTTTTACATCCATAGGGTCTTTTATCTATGTTAAGAGAGAAGCTGGAAAGAAAAGCTTAAGAAAAAAAAATGTGTAACAAATATCAGTGGGTACGAGGAGGTGAACGGTAAAGATCAAGTCTTGGGGTTTAGCTGGTGACACTTAAGCGATCTAATCTTTCTCCACTTTTATTCCACATGGAAAATACCACCACCGCTACCAGGAGCAACAGAAACTCGGTAGTTCTTGGTCCTTATGAAGTCCTTGGTCCTTATATTCCACCGTTTTGGAATATAGGTGAGGTCCGGCGTTGGCGACCAAGAAAGAATTTTTGAGCTGTCTTTGGTGCAAAATGGTGGTTTTATTAAAGCTGGGGGGGGGGGGGCGGGGAACAGGACCCATGGGCAGGAAGAGAAGCTGCCCGGGGCTTGTGAAAAGTGGCTGATTATAAACCTGGGAGAGGGGGAGGTAAGGAAAAGGGAGATTTCAAAAGGATTTTCATATGCAAGATCTTGGAGGCCTTGCCCTTGTCAAGTTAAAGATTGCTTTTCCCTTTAGCAAGGTATTAACATTAAGATAATTGGAAACTTCCTGAAGAATATCACACACATCCCGCCCTGGGGTGGGGAGTTCTTTGTGGGATATCGGCTGTGCTTTGTCCTCAGCTAGCCCTGCTCCCCCATCACTTATAAACCTGTTTCTAACTTCTGCCAAATGCTAGTAATAATGCTGTTTGGCTGTTAGTGATTTGTGATCAATGTACTTTTTTTTCTTTTCTTTTTGTTTTTCTTTTTTTATATATATTTTTTCATTTTCTTTACAACTTTTTTTTTTAAGCTCAAGTGAGGTTTGAACTCATGACCCTGAGATCAAGAGTCACATACATGCTATACCTATTGAACTAGCCAAGTGCCCCTACTTTTCCATTTTCCATAGCGAATATTTCAAACTTTTATAATATACTTCATCTGTTTATTACTATCTGCTGTAACATCAGAAACTTAAAAAGTTAGAAAAAAAAATTACACGCAAGTTCCCCACATTCTACTTCTAACCAAGTATGTTTGTATGTTATGGCCTGTTTGTTTTCCAGGACACTTCTGCACAGACTGCTCCTGGCCCTTACTTCCTTACTCTTTCTTCATCTCTTCTCCGTTCTCCATCTGTTTCTCCTCCCCATCTGTATCTTGTTCCTGCTGTGGAATAAAAACTAATTCATCCTTCAAAATGCACCTGTAGTATCAGTGTTTTAGTCTGTTCTGGCTCCTATAACAAACGACCGCAGACTAGGTGGCTTAAGCAACAGAAATTCACCTTCTCACAGTCTGGAGGCTGAGAAGTCCGAGATCAAGGTGCCATCAAGGTAGGTTTTATTCTGAGGCGTCTTCTATTGAATTGTAGGCAGCTACCGTTGACTGTGTGCTCACATGATTTCTTCTTGTGTGAGCCTGTTGGGGGAGAGAGAGAGAAGAAGAGAGGGGAGAGGGGAGAGAAACAAGCTCTCTGGTGTCTCTTCTTCAAAGGATCAGAACCCCACTTTTGTCATCTCATTTAACCTTAATTACTTCCTGAGAAATTCCATCTCTAAATACAGCCATATTAGGGGACTCCCTTACCATAGCTTACAATTTTAGCATGATAACCATTTGACTCTAGCTACACAAATGTGACCCTTGAAAACCATCTGTGTCGTATTTTAGACTATCTCCCTATTTTCAACTTCATTATATGAGTTTTAGAGGGACACATTCATTCATAACAATCACCTCCCAGTGATACATCTTTTGAAATGACACAGGAAGAGTCTGTGCCTGAATCAATGTGAATAGTGTGTTGCACTGTCATCATACTTTTAAAGTGTATTTCTTATCTATCCTCTATGGACCATATGCTAGATAGAGCTGGAACTCATGTCTTAGTCTCCTAGTTCAATAGCTAACCCTGGGTCTATGGCAGACTATGCTTTCTCTAACTATTTTTGATTGATCGATTGATCCACAAGATCTTGAAATGATCAAAGACAGATTATATATAGCTTAATGGAAAGAATGGTGCATTTAATTTCAGATATTTTGAAATTGATTCCCTATATATGGCATGCATTAATTCTTCAATGGAACGTTTAATTCAGCTCAGTTCTATGATCATTTGGAGGAAATACCATTTACAAGTACCAGCTTGTGTACATGTATAAATTCCTCAAGCACTGGAATGGAAAAATTTGAGTGTGTTCGTTCCATTGAGCTTGTATATCTCAAAAGGATGCTAGCATAAAACTGCTATGAGAATTAGAAGCTTATTGTGAATTGGGAACAGTATCTAGAGTTATAGCTATTTCTTTCAAGAGTTCAAGCATATGCGTTAAGGCCTTAAAACTCTATTCCTTTTTTGCCATCTTTTTAATCCTGACCTGATTCAATTTTTTGTATTGTTTTGGTTTTGTGTGTGTGTGTGTGTGTGTGTGTGTGCGTGTGTGTGTGTTTTAACCAATTACATCTTGGAATTATAGATTAGATTTTTTTTTTTTTTTAGCTTGCTGTTTGTGATTATTCTTACTAGTTCATCAACTCTATAGTTGTCAGAAAGGCATTTTTGCATGAAATTTAATTTCTGCAATGAAGGTTGAAAAATTATCTTGTCTCATCAATAAAGGAAAACTCTACCACATTCCCCCCCTCCGTCCGTTCTCTGTCAGAGCAAAATAATCTCTTGAATTATCTGTATAAAATATTTTGCATTGTTCTGGCAATGATCTGGCTCCATCCCTGGATAGGAAATTGGGCATGTGTGGCTAGGCATCCAGAGGAATATGTTTACCAATGAATTATCTTCCAAGGTTTTGACACCACCATCAGTTATGCCAGATGCAAATCATTTACTCTCTGTCAGTTCAAATACACAGTCTTGTTTGGATGGCTTAAATCTATGCTGGCACCAAAATACAGCAAGCAATATTGCTCAACTTTTGAGTTGAAAGCATAGACAAATGTATACAGCGCCAAAACATGGAAATAATACAATGTAGGCTGAATTTTGCTAAGTGTTACTTAATGTTAGCATAGCATGAGATTGTCAAAGGAATAGTGACATTTCCTACTGAGAAAAGGAAATGTTCCTCTACAATGGTAGACAGAAATGTTTGACATGGAGTTTTCAGAAGACTGTCATGTTCTATATGGCCCACCATCCTGCCAGATCTCATAAAGTGAAAAATGAAGCCCCTGGTAAATACCTCAGGGAAATGCCAAATTAAATTCTGGAATTTGGGGATGTAATAATAATAATGACTTCAGTGCTGCAATATTTCATAGAGTTTAGCATCTGTCTATAGACCATGAACTGGTGGATTAATGACCTCAAGAGTAAAAGAGATTTGGCCAATTTTTCTTTATTCTTTCCTACTTCTGAATCAAGGCAGGTCATGGTACAAAAATTTAGACTGTTAAATCATTAATTTTTTGACTTTTGTCATGAAGATAGCTGAGTACATAAGTTGACCAATATTTTGACTTACTGAATAGGCACAATTTCTGTGTATATGAAATAATGGGAGAATTTAATAAAATATACTAGTTGAGGACAGTGGTTAAGTTCACACACAGATCACTGAGTTAGAAAACCCAGATTTAAATACTAGTCCCACTATTTCATTGCAGTATTGACTTTTTTTTTTTTTTAAGATTTTATTTATTCATGAGAGACACAGAGGGAGAGGCAGAGACACAGGCAGAGAGAGAAGCAGGTTCCTTGTGGGAAGCCCGATGTGGGACTCCATCCCAGGACCCTTAGATCATGATCTGAGCCATCCAGGTGTCCCAGTATTGACTTTGCTTAGCCTCAGTTTTCTTATCTATAAAACTCAAAACAAGAGTTTTATAGATAAGAAAACTGAATATCTATGTTCTAGTCCTGAAAGTCTACTGAATTAACAGTTTCCTCTTTCAACCTCTCAGAATACCCGGATTTCCCTTTCCCTTCAAACTACTGCTTTTTATTGCCTCAGCCTTTTTGTCTCTCACTAAAGAAACAGGGCATGCCTGGGTGGCTCAGTGGTTGAGCATCTGCCTTCAGCCCAGGGCGTGATCCCAGGTTCCAGGATCGAGTCCCACGTCGGGCTCCCTGCATGGAGCCTGCTTCTCCCTCTGCCTGTGTCTCTGCCTCTCTCTCTCTCTCTCTGTGTGACTGTCATGAATAAATAAAAAACAAAAACAAAAAAAACTTTAAAAAAAATGTGAAGTATGTTTATATGCATACTTATGACAACTGGCAATTGTTAAAACATACATCAAGTCATAAGGACTTTAAATGAGCTGAATAATCAAGATAATCTAATGTTAAAACAAAACAAAACAGAAAAAAAAACAAAAACAAAAACCTTCCTTTTCTTGGATAGAACAACTCTTACCCAATGTTTTCCTGGCTTCTTTGACTTTGGCCTTTTCCTCTCTGTTAGATTTAAATTGGGTAAGTAATCACATTTCTAGTTAAATTGTTTCTCAGAGTCAGGACCTAAAGAGTGTCCCCAGATCCAGCAATAGAGAAAAACACATTTATGCCAGAAAATATTGGTGCTTTTTAGTTTTTTTTAAACATGTTTTTGTATAAAGCGGTTATACAAAATAAATAAGTGGCCATGAAATTATTTTAAAATCCACATAGTTATGATCTGAGGACATTTTGCACTAGTTGCTCATCAACCAAGACAGTGATTCTCAATGAAAGAGTTTGCTCTGTGGGGGACACTGGTAATGTCTAGAGACATTTTTAACTTTTATGACTATGGTGGGTAGAGGGGAATCACCAGCATGTGGTGGGTACAGACCAACAATTCCACTAAACATCCTACCATATATAAGATAATCCCCATAATAAAGAATTATCTGGTCCTGTCAATGGTACTGCTCTGGAGAAACCGTTTCTATCACGTATGTATCATACAGAGGTGAATTTTTGCATTTCAGAACTAGTAGAAGACTGATTTAGAGATGCTAGAATGTATTTGAACATATTTTCAGCATCATGCACAGGTAACACATTTCCGGAGGAAATCACACACAAATGATCACTTTCTAGAGACAATGAATAAGCAGCATAAGAGGTTTAAGCATTCCGATTTGAGTACACAGAGTATAATATTTTGTAACTTTATTGTTCCTGGTATGGGAGGAACTTCATATACCTGTTGATAGATTATTTTCTGCAATCAAAACAGTTCTCTTGGGACGCCTGGGTGGCTCAGGGCATGATCCTGGAGTCCTGGGATTGAGTCTCACGTCAGGCTCCTTGTGAAGAGGCTCACAAGCAGCCTGCTTCTCCCTCTGCCTATGCCTCTGCCTCTCTCTCTCTCTCTCTCTGTGTCTCTCATGATTAAATAAATAAAATCTTAGAAAAAAACAAACAGTTCCCTTGGGTTACCCATAAATACGTTTCACTTTTTTTTTTCGTTTCACTTTTTAATACATATTTTTATTTGAACTAACAGAGAAAATGTTTTCTAAATTGAGCCTTGACTCTCAACATTATTATAAGTTAAAACTAGAAAGAATTAAAAAATCTATGTACTTCTTCATTTTACAACTGAGAAAGTTGGGAGACAAAGAGACTGAGTAGCTTTCCCAAGGTTATAGTTTGTTGTGTGTAGTGTCAGGGCCATATTTCTAGCCCAATTATTATTATCAATATTTTCCTTTTAATGCTGTCATTCATTTTAAATACATTCAACTTCACTGCCCATTTTTCAAAGAACTTTCTTGTCCCTCCCCCCATCACCCTTCCCACCACAACTCCCACTTACATTTCCTTTTGTATGATTTTTTTTTTCTTCCTCTGATTTCTTTCAGGTCAGTGAAGCCAATAGTAGGAGACCTTTAATTTGATACCTTGCCCAAAAGCCTTTCCATGGACTTTTATACCAAATCAGACCCCCCTAGATTTAAGAGGTATGGAAAAGCTAGATTCAGCTGTCTGAGGCTGGCTAATCTTCCATTTGGTCAGAGTGTGAAGTGGTCTATGTTGCACAGTTCCTCCATCACCAGAGGAAAAGCTCTTCTCATTTATGCTGGTTTAACTTACAGGGATTTTAGTGATCCACAAAACAAGTGAAATTTAAGATACACATCTTAAGCTCAGTTTGTAAAGGCCTGTGCTTTCAATAACAAAACTCACAGTGACAGTGATGTATGGTTTTCTTTATGAGACCTGAAAACTGATGGATATGTGATCTTATAAATGCTTAGACAAACTAATGCACATAATTATATTTTCCATTTGAAGTCTATTGCTAGGCATTCTAATACAATATCATTAGTTGAAATGGCCACGATGATACAGCTTGGGCAGTTTGTCACGGTAATTACAGGGTGATTATTTTTGACTGGAATAAAGATTTCAGTTTTAGTATGGTGGAAAGCATCATCACAAATTACAGTCTTGGAAAATAATAATAAAAACTTTAAGATTTTAATGCATTCTGCAGCATTATTCCAAAATAATTTCTCATTAAGGAAAATGTCCATAAATTGGATAAATAAATTATTTTTAAAGTGATTAAAATATGGCTTTGCCAAAAGGATCCCACTTATCTCATTAATGGTTCCTATGTATAAAAATGTCGACATTAGATAAAATTTGAGTGTGGTAAATAAGGCTTATGTCATAATTAACAACCTTTGAAGAAAGGTTTTTTTTTTTTTTTTTTTTTTAAGCAGACACAAAAGTACGGCATTTATCTTCACTATTTTCAGAATGGTTGATTAAAGTAGACAGTGTCCTAACATCTGTATTGAAAACTATATTAATCAATTGATTAATCATGCAACATTAATCAAAAGCCTCCCTAAGTGTTTTAGTATCTGAGCAGCTCTTAGTATTTTCTATCAGATCCCTTTTAAGGTGTCCATTAAAAAGATTAAATTTGGGTGGTAAATACTGAGGGGTTGTGGAACTTGCGGCTTCTCACTGGAAGGTCACAGACACCGCTCATTAGTGCTACTTTTAATGGGATAAGAAGCAAAAGTTTTGAATATGTGACTAAATCAATTAATCAGTCGTGCATTTGACTCATTCCAGTAAGCAGTTTCGTATTTGCCGAATTGGCACCGTGGCCATCTGGGTGATTTGTCCTCCCTGGGTTCACTTAAACCAAAGAACACTTTTTACATAAGAGTTTAAATGGCGAAAGAGTTAGAATGGCAAAAGACTGATGCAGCAACTGCTATTCAATATGTTGGTTTGTAGAAACCAGTTAAAAGTCAGCCTTTATTATTAAGAATGTATTTAAATGATCTAGGTTGCCCTGTACAATGAGTGTAAAACTTCCTATTACTGGAGTGGATGGTTCACAATCAAATGAATTATTTCAGTGTTTAGTGAGATTCAATTGAACTTCATAGTACACTCTCCAGCTTACTAATCAGCTGTAAATTTCAACATTGGTGATTTATAATTGGTTAGTTCTTAGATTTCCAAACTCTTTGACATGTAAGATTAGTCAGGCAAATTTGTGCAATAAATATGGAGAATGTCAGTATCAAAAACAAACAGAAAATTAATATAGTTAAGGACAATTATAATAATCAACTATCAGGCAGTAAATGAAATGATTTGCCATAATCTCAGAGGGTACTGCTCTATTATCTTTTGCGGCTCATAGCTTTCCAATTTTTAAAAAGCAACAGTTTTCAATATATCTGTTTATTTTGATCATTTTACAATACACAAAATGGTAGGCTCTGCAAACTCTTTTGGTCCTACAGTCCTTTTTGTTTACTTGTTGGAGATTTTCTTGCTACTATTGAAGAAATGATCATAACGACATTCAATGAAATTAAATCTTGTCAATTTTGGGGGGATAATTTTGCCAGCTTTTCAAACAGAATCCAAACCTATAGACATTTAAAAGCATGGTATGGCCCATCTGTTCATCCCTGCTGTTGCTTGAGGAAAGATTCTGTAGACAAGACAGTTCCCAGAGTTTCTGCAAAGGACTTTATGATTTGGGCAATCTCTAGCTATTGCTGTTTTTCAACAAAATGATTAGGTGGTAGTTTTAAAATTCGCAAATATGTCCTGGAGCTTCAGCAATAGAAACACATATCTAGATAACTAAATTTAATATATGCTGAATATCTTCAGTTTCAAAAGATGCTTCTTTTTTTCTCTGCCAGTTGCTCAGAGTGAAAACAGCCAGTTTATTATATATGCTGCAGTGATGCTCATCTGCAAAAGGATGATGATTAAGAGATAAAGGAATGCTTCATCTCTGCATTCCTCTTTTGGGGAAAGTTTTCCACCGAAGAAAGGCATCTACTAAAAGAACAGTTACCTTTATGATGAATTAGGCAATCACACAAATTCTTAGGAAATAACTTTACATTTTGAGTTAGCACTTAGTAGTACAGAAAGAGAATTTAGAAATCCATCTGACTTCCCAAAGTTGATCGACCAAGTGCATTACTTTCTTACTCTTCTCAGTTCTTTGTTATCAGCAGAATAGTGCTTAAAAGAAAGTTACAGAATAAATCTAATTATGATAAGGCATTATATAAAATTGGTTTCTGTTAGCATGCACAATCTACATTCTAATTCTGCATGTGCATTTTGGTATGAAGTATCTGAATAATATTCTTAGTTGATTAATACTTAGAGCTATTCAGGTACACACCAAATGCTCTAAACCTTTATTTCAGTTCTTTGTTACCAAATAATTACATGAAAAAGAAACATGTCTAAAATAATCAGAAATAGATTTGGTTATGTCTCTGTGTATATATTGTTTCATATTTGAGTTATATTTTCATTTTGCTATTGACGTGAAGCTTGGTTGCCTTCAGCGGGAAAGGAAATATAATCTGCATAATTCCCATTAGTTCTTCATTGGGTAAATGCATTTTGATATTCTATAGTAGGTTGGTTTGTGGCTAATCATTTTTGTACTTAGCAGCAGGTGTTACTACTATATTGAAAAAATAGTACACACTGTAGGAATTATGAGTATAATTTAGCCATAAAACACCTAAGCTTCAGTATCCATCAACTCATAAGTTCGGAAATGAGAAATAGAATTAGTTGCTAATAAGGTCATTGCCTCATTACCTGGGTTAACTTTTGTACTATTCTAAGATGTTTTAGAGAGATACTTATTTTTTGGTGTTGCTCTTATGGTGTGATAGCTCTACCTGGTATCATATATTCTGAAGGAATGTTATCTCCCATGTGTTGCTTTGGGACAGCTTTTTAGGGAGGGCACTATTATGAGCACGCGAAAGCATTATATGTTGGAACCATTTTCCTTTATAAGTTTTGACTAAAATTTAAATGTTAAATGTTCTTACATGAATGTCCAATTAAAAGTAGATTTCTATAGTTTTCAAAGTGACAACCCCTTAATAGAATTCAGAATTGCGTAATTCTGTGGTTGCAGGCATAAACTACTGGTGATTATGAGTGAAAACTTTTGTTCCTTATCCTACTCCTCAGACCTTTAAGAGGAGGATCTTGGAAAATCATAGAATCGCTTCTGTGACCTCATTTTTAAGAGAAATGATGGGACAGATGTATCTGGCTCATCATTTTGTGAGGTTCACTTGAGATAAAGGAATTAATATCACTTTGAAAAACTGTCAGTTATCAAAGAAAAGTAAATTTATATTATCTTAGAGATTACTGTTTATTGTGTTATTATGGTCTTGATTAGGGCCCTTAGGTCCTGTTTAGGATGCTATTCACTCAGCTGAAGTCTGTTTCTGGAGTCCTGTTGCCTTACTTTGTCACAACTTTTATCTTTGACTTACTAAATTGTGTGGATTTGATACATCTCATTTTACTCATTTGTAAAACAGAAAGTAATACCTAGATTACAGGGTTTTTGGAAGGACTAAATGAGTTAATACAAAGAAAGCTCTGAGAGCATGAGACAAAAAAGCTCTTTCACTGCTTTTGTTGTTGTTGTTACCAGTATCTTGTGGTCTAGCCAAGTGAAGTGATACATTCACTTTCTATTCAAGTTTCTTGTGATGTAAGCTTGAGCCATGACAGGAGGAAAATGTGGAAATGAGCTTCCCAAATGTTGTTGTTGTTGTTGTTTTTAAAAAACATAGTTCTTATTTTTCTCCAAAGTAATTAACTTTTTTTTTCCAGTAATAGAGGCCTCAAAAGACAAATGGAAGTGTGAAGTGAAATTTATCCTGACCGAGAGATTATAGTTTTCCCTCTACACATTCAGCCAGTAGATTCGTTTCCTGGGCAATAACTTACTGAATAATTAGGACAATTCTAAACATGTGGTTCATATCTATAAATGAAAGTGACATGAACTTGTTCTATGAAAGTTTTGTGCTCATTAGAGTTAAAACTGAACTGATATGGACGAGGTGGTGGGACGAAAAAACTGTAATTTGGTTAAGGGGTAATTCTGATTAAATATAGTCTCCTCATTAGCTGTTGATCTTTAGTCCATCCATAGATAGACCAGGCTTACATGATCTTCTGCTGAGATAGAAACCTAGTTTACTATAATACCCATGGGATTTATTGTTCCACTACTTAAATCTGTTAACCTGCTAACATTTTCTTACCAGATACATGTTTTTTTAATTAATTAATTAATTAATTAATTAATTAATTTATTTATTTATTTTTAACAGGCTCCGCACCCAGTCTGGAGCCCAATGTGGGGCTTGAATTTATAACCTTGAGATCAAGACCTGAGATGAAATCGAGTTAGACAATCAACTGAGCCATCCAGGTGCCCCAAAATACATGCCTTTTCTTTTCACTGTGGTTCTTTGTTATCTCTTCATATGAATATCCTAGTGATCTGAACTTTCTTAAAGTTGAAAATTGGAAATAATGGAACAATAGTTTATGTTAAGGGTGTGTTTTCTCCAAACCGATTTTCTTTTCCTAAGAATTTGTACATTGCAAGTACTTGGGCCTGAAGAGGGTTGACAATTCTCCTTCAAGAGTTATTTAAATTTCCTAGGAGTATGATGAATCACATTCAGGGGTTCCTGTCAGTAGAGCATATGACTCTTGATCTCAGAGAGGGTTTCTGGAGTCCTGTTGCCTTACTTCTTATACCCATGTTGGGTGTAGAGCTTACTTGAAAAAAATAAAAATTTAATTAAATAAATAATTTTCCTTTGATTCACTGTAGGATTTTTTTTTTAATCAGATTTCAACTTTCTCCTGGGAAATAAGCCTAACTTGTATTTCCAGTTCTAAATAAGGGAATATCTTTTCTTTAAATTTTATTTAGTTTTATGAAGCACCTGGCAGGCTCAGTTGGTAGAGCATGTGACTCCTGATCTTGTAGTTGTGAGTTGGAGCCCCACATTGACTATAGAGATTCTTAAAAATAAAATCTTTGGGGTGCCTGGGTGGCTCAGTTGGTTAAGCATCCAACTCTTGATTTTGGCTTAGTACATGATCTCAGGGTTGTAGGATTGAGACCTGTGTCAGGTTCCACTCCCAGTGAGGAGTCTGCTTAAGATTCTCTCTCTTCCTCTCCCTCTGCCCCTCCCCCTATTCTCTCTTAAAAAAAAAAAAAGAAAATCTTAAAAAAAAAGTTTTTAAAATTTATTTTTATTGTTGATGATTCCCCAAATCTATCCAGTTAAAGAGAAAGGGAACACTTAGAACAGTGAACAACAGTAAGTGATCAAGAGAGTTATGGCTACAGGTAAATAAGACAAGAAAGCAACTAAGTAACTATAGGCTACCTCTATATTTTTCAGTAATTAAGGAGAAAAACCTCATCTTTCTAGTGATTTGTGTTTGTTTCATTGAATCAAGGATGAAGAGGAAAGACATAATTGTAAAATATTATTTATGTAATTAGATTATAATATTTAGTTATTAGTCTTTATTAAGATTTAAAAACAATAGCACAGATTTACCTATTTATTCTAAATTCTGGAACATTTAAAAATATTTCTAAAATGTTCTTCATTGAATTTGTTAACTAGCCACAAATTTCAGATACTTATAAACATTCTTTTTAAGATCTCTGTGCCATCTCTTACCCTCAGCTTGGAGAAAAGACCACTTATGTTAATTGCACAGAACACAAAAATGTTTATTGAAACAAAAAAAAAGATATTTTTTAAATGCTAATTCTTAGAAATTTCTAAGCAGTAATAAAATTTATGTTCTCAATGACCACAAGTATAATTCAATTATAAATTATTTTTATTCTGTGAACATTTTTTTTATTACCAGCATATTAGAAAAAAGTTATTAGTTATCGTTCAGTTATGTTTCACACATAAAGTATCTTAATTTTCATAACAACACTATTGATAGGAAGCAATACCTGTGTTTTACAGAGACTTACAGTTAGCAGTTAGTTTTATTAACCACGTACATATCATCTGATTCCAAAATCCTTGTTCTCTTCTCACTCAGCCCTTGTGCTATATTACAAAATAAAATAAGCAAATGAGGGATGCCTGGGTGGCTCGGCAGTTGAGCATCTGCCTTCTGTTCAGGGCCTGATCCCAGGGTTCCAGGATCAAATCCAGCATCCAGCTCCCTACAAGGAGCCTGTTTCTCCCTCTGCCTATTGTTTCTGCTTTTCTCTGTGTGTCTCTCATGAATAAATAATTAAATCTTTAAAAAACAAACAAACAAGCCAATAAATACACAAAGTACTGTGAAAATTTTGGTTTCCTAGAATACTCATTAGCTTTATTGCAGCTTTTTACTCAATAGATTCTATTTGAGACTGTTTCCTCTTTTTCTACAAATTGTGTCACCTTGCCTTTAAATGCATTCAATACATTCATATCTACCTATTAAAGTCATATTTATATTACTCTTAGTTAAAAATAAAATTCATATGTATGCTTCAGTCTAAGAGAAATTCTAAGGAAATATATGGTCATTAAGTTAGATATTTTGGTTATTGGGATTTTTAAAAATCCATATACTTTGCTCTCTTTTTATGTACACTTGCAAATTAATTTTTATTCCAGTGTACTTTGATAGATACATTAAAGTGTCATTCTTCTTGGATCTTTAAATTTGTTTGTTTGAATTCTGATGAATACAAACCACAAATTAAATGAGATTATAGCTAAATTAGGTGTACAAAGATATTCAGTGGTAAACCTTAATTTCTCTTATCAGTATTCTTTTGCTATAAACTTGGTGAATTTGTTTTTAATTGGACCATATCAAATGACTCTTGTGAAGAAATACCATTATTTTAACTGGAGCCATGAGCCTACCTAGGGCAGTGTCATCAGTTGAATCCTGTCCAGTTCCAATCCAAACTCAATCTGCTAAACCCTTGAAAGTTTGCTTGTTAATTACCGCCAAGTATAATTTTCATTTGCTCCAAAATTGCATGGAGAATATAGTTATTACGATTAAGTTTATTTTAGAAATTGGCACTAGAGGGAGCTAAGTAATTGTATCATTTATGTGTTTAGGGGGAAATTGAACATTCATTTAAAAACTTGTGTTTTTTTTTTTTCAGAACCTGCTGATTTTACAAATATGGCAGCTATGCCTCAGCAAATTATAAGCAATAATGAATTAGTTAATTTTCTTTAGTGAAAACTGCTATGGTAAGATTATTAAATTACTGTATTTCTACTTAGTGAAAGTAGCTACCAGTCAGTAAATTAGGATTTCTAGGACTCTTTGGGGAAAGGGATTATTACTATTATCCATGTTTATCATTATTTTGGCCCTAACAGAATTAAAATGCTCACAGTACCATGTTTAGATACAATATTTTGTTTCCAAATTTATAGTTTGATAAGAAAATGGCTTTATTGAATAGGATCTCAGTGTAGAGTAGAAAACAATTTTACTCTTATGGTATATTCTAGGAATTTAGTTGGCTTGATTACTTTGAAGGGCTGATTCAGATTAACAATAGTATCCTCCCCCAACAAATAGCACCTACCATGAATTTTTTAAATTGCACTATCTCCTACTTATATGCTTATCTCCAAAGTGAATAAAAATCTGCTTAGGCAGACTTTTAAAAGCTAAAAGCTGCAGGATGTTTTTATTTACATGAACTAAAGAGCTAAAAAATATTTAATTCCATATATTTTGCATGTTGAAGCCCTGGAAACACATTTGAAAACAGCTTGTATTTAGTCAATATTGTGGGGGGAAAATGGGACATTTTATCCTCCCCATCATAGTACTTAGGTAGACATGGCCAAAAAGGCACACATTTTACATGTCCTTATGTGAGCTTATCCTCTTATAGACAATGCGCATGGGAATTTGTTCTTTTTTTTCACATGTCTCATGAAGGAAAAATATGGTTTGGATATTAAAATAAAATAAGGTTTCATTTACATGCCATCCTACTTTGAACATACAATGATGTTGAAAATATTGATGTAAAACTCATGATTTTTTATGGTGAAGTCCTTTTCGCTAATCTTTCATTATAGATTTGAATTGATATGGCAGTGTCCAAAGGGACGTTTCTTGCTTTTTCTCTAGTGGGCCATATGAGGACACTCTCTGCCTTTAATTATCTCTGCATAGGTTTAGTTTTAATATAAAAGTGAATTTCAGAGAAAATTAATGTACAAAATAGAAAAAAATTATATCCAGGAACTACATTATATGATAAACTGCAGACTTGATTTCTTTCTGTTTGCTTCATTTATTTCTTTTTTTTTTGCTTCATTTATTTCTTTTATGAAATGAAACTTTGCTTAAATTTTATTTTTTATTTTTATAATTTGAATAGTTAGCATATTTTTATGATTTGAATAATTAGCATATTATCTATCTCAAAGAACTCATAATCGAGGTTAGCTTTTACAAAAGAGGTTAGCAAGTGGTACTTTATCTTGTTTTTTTTTTTAAAGATTTATTTATTTACTTGAGAGAAGAGAGAGAGCACACACACTTACACACAAGCAGAGGGGGAGGGACAGAGGGAAAGAATCTCAAAGCCAAAATCAAGAGTAGGGAGTTTAACCAACTGAGCCACCTCTGTGCCCCTAAGAAGTGGTATTTTAAAGACAGGATTTAGGGAGAGAAAGAAGCCTGTATACTGAGTATCTAGGCCATCTTTCAGATCTCTAAATTAGCGTTTGAGAGCTTTAATGTACATACTGATCACCTGAGGATTTCTTAAAATGAAGGTTCCATTTCAAAAGATCTAGATTCTTAATTTTTAACAAGTTCTGTGTTACTTATATGTGGGGCACACCTTGAATAGCAATAGTCTTCACTTTCTTTAATCCTGATACATGTTGCTCTGGCTTGGATAAGAATTTACAGCAAAAGAGAAGTTGGAGTCTAGAACAAAGTGATGGCCTTGGTACAGTAAAACTGAGTGTCAATTATAGTTGTTCCTGTCTCTCATGAGCCATGGTAGATGCCCAACATTGACCATGTACAAGAACAGGGCCATCTGCAACCACTTACATTGTATAGCTACAAGCCTCCTTTGATTCTACAATATGTAACAGATCTCATAATGTTATCTTTTTCTAAGAATTTCAATTGCTTTAAAATCTTTCTTATGAATAGATAAATCCATTTCATAGGAGGTGTGTGAGATCTAGGGAAACAGCATGTTTACTTGGAAACAGAGTCATCTGGATTCATATTCTAGCTCTGCCACTCTTCAGTTATGTGGTTTTAAGAATTTTATTTAACATTATTTCTTATTGGTAAAATGAGCTATCAGACCTAATTCCTAGGTTTGATTTTATAATTTCTGATTTCTTGGCTTTAATCACTAAGCATTTAGAGTATTGATATATTTTATTTAGCATCAGGATTTTATCATCAGGTAATACTTTGCTGAGTAAGGACCGTCATTAGTGCAACTATTATCAGCAACATCAGATATTGGGCCACCAGTAGTGGAATATAGATGGAATGAAGAGTTTGGGAGATGGAAAGATGAGAGAGGAAGTTAGAAAGGAAGATTGGGTCAGATAATGCAACACCTTAGAACCTTAGAACTGTGCTGGGGATTTGGAATTTATTCTTTAAGGAATAACA
Organism: Canis lupus familiaris; assembly: GCF_011100685.1. NCBI lineage: Eukaryota > Metazoa > Chordata > Mammalia > Carnivora > Canidae > Canis > Canis lupus. Next base: position 50,070,048 of record NC_049240.1, on the reverse strand, counting down.
AACCAATAGAGGATTGTGAGCTAAGGAGTAGTGGGAACAAAATAGTATTTTTTTTTCTTTTTTAAATTAGAGAATGGTTTAGATGGGGATCAAGAAAAGGCATTTCTTCTGTAATCCAGGTTAAGAGATTATAGGAATGTGAGCCAAAATAGTGGAAATAGAAAGAGATATATTTATTTAGTAATTATTTGGAAGTCAGATGAGTAAGGAATACTAGCCTTGAGTTAGGTTGTTTAACTCATCAAAAACCCTAACTCAACAGACTTCAGGAAATCTATTTCACAAAATAAGAAGTGCAACATAAAATGATGTTAGCTTTACTGTGACTCTTTTGGATTGGTTTAAAGATTGCTGCACATCCAGACAATCTCTAGAGACAGAATAAGGACTATCTCTTCCATGTATCGCTTTTCTAAAGTAAAAGAACTTTTCCTAGAAGTTCCCCAATTTTCCTAGGTCCTGCTTCAAGTTGCATCCCAAGCATGGTCATAAACCAATCTGGCAAGGGAAAAGAGAGCACTAAGAATAACTGAGACTATGAGGACTCTTCCTGGTGTGGGGAATAGAGGTGGCCTTTCCTGCAGTATAGGACTATTTGCAAAACAGTGGATTGCTCTGTTAGGAAGTCCTGGGGTGGAGGAGAGAATTGTATGTGTCTGCTTTTGAAAGAGGAAAGTTACACTTACACAGTAAAAATTGTCTGATTATTTACAAATAAATATTTACTGTCTACTCTCTAGAGAGTATACTATAAACATCATGAGATCTGGGACTTCATCATCTTCTATATATTTTTAATTCATTATTTTATCCCTATCAGCCTGAACAGTGTGTGACACACTGGTGATTTTCAGGAAGACGTTTTTATAATGAAATGCTTTTGAAACTCATATGACATTCATATATATTACCTAATAAATTTCTTTACTCTCCTAGTATCATTTCTGTAACCCACTCAACACTAGCCACACCAAGCTTTATATGCTCCTTTACTCAAGCTCATGTTTCTTCAGAACTGAGCAAATGGGTATGTTTCTCCTTTAGTTTTCTGTTCATGTGTCACCTCCTCAGAGAGGCCTTTTCTTTCTTTCTTTTTTTTTTTTAAGATTTTATTTATTTATTTGAGAAACTAACAAGGAGTGGTAGAAAGGGAGGTGGGTGGGGGGTGGGAGTGACTGGGTGACGGGCACTGACGGGGACACTGGATGGGATGAGCACTGGGTGTTACTCTATATGTTGGCAAATCGAACACCAATAAAAAATAAATAAATAAATAAATAAATAAATAAATAAATAAATAAATAAATAAACAAATAAATAAATAAATAAATAGAGAGAAACAGAGATAGCGAGAGTGAGCTCCAGCAAGGGGGAGAGGGAGAAGCAGGCTCATCGCTGACCAGGGAGCCTGACTAGATGCGAGGCTACATCCCAGGATCCTGGGATCATGACCTGAGTCAAAGGCAGATGCTTAACAGACTGAGCCACACAGGTGCCCCAGAGATATCTTTTCTGATTATCTTATCTGAGATATTTTCCCACCATGAGTTACTTATTTTATTTTAGCATCTTGAATATTCTCCTCAAATACTAATTTCAATAATTTTTAAATAGAAATAGCATATATGGATCTAGATATATGCAGTCCTTCAATATCTATGTTCTATTTTTTTGTACCAACATACCTAAGGCACTGGATGTGTTTATACTCTAAATATATGCTCCTTGAGAAAACATAGGTGAGGTCCTTGTTTCCGGATTGGGTAACTTGGAGAATGTTCTTAGTTAATTCAGAAATTTGAGAAAAAGTGTTTTTTTCCCCTTAGTGGAAAATAATTAACATGGATAGTTGTACATTGAGATACCAGAGGAGAATTAAAGATGACTGCTTTTAAAAATTTGAGTCTGTAGCACAGGAGAGAGAAAATGGGTATGGAAGTAACAATCTGGATAACAGAATCTTTGCCTTTATAGAAGCATCTGCTTTTATTGTATTTTAGATTATCTGAGTAAAACAAGTTGATGTGCTTTTCCACCCAGAGTATCTTTTCAGTCTTACAGTATATTTAGTTTTATCTATCTATCTATCTATCTATCTATCTATCTATCTATCTATTTGACTACTTGAGTTTCTCAAAATTTTAATTCTGTGAGTTTCATGAGGAGTTGCCATGACATAGTATTTAGGTTATGTTGAAAAGGAGCAGAGAAGCTTAGATCTTGAATTTGGTAGCATTGTAATAAGAATGTACAGGTGTTAAAAAATGATCTTCAAGAGGTTAAAAAGCATGAGTTGTGCAAATATAGAAATAGCATGCAGAAATACTTTATTCAAGCTATTAATTCAGGAAGTAACCAGCAAAAGGCTGAAACCAGTTCAAAAACCATTTGAGATAAAGTAATGTTATGATAAACTTGCAAATTATATATAAAAGTGACTAATATCTTTAAGGGAATTATACTTTGGGGTTTTCTGTTCCATAGATAGCAGTTATTTACAGCTCTTCTGAATAACAATCTACAAATTACTTCTGCCCCTGAAGAATTATAAAATAGGCAATCAATAGAAAATCAAGCTCAGCATTGCATCAAAACAGGACATCATAGGGTTTATTGGGTGTGTGTATGTGCATTGTTTATTTTCAAGGTTTGGGATAATTTTTCTTATAGGGTAAGGGGAAAAGTAGACTTCAATAAAGAAAATAATTCTATGAATATGTGTGTCTGTGAGAAAGATATTAATGATGATTATTTGCTGCTAACACTACCAACAAAGATCTATAGTGTCCCTCAGTTTAGATATTTGAAAGTTAATATATTTCTGTAACTTAAGAAAAATAAACAAATCAGATATAATTGACCAAAGCAACTTTTTAAAGCTTTTGGTGCCAAATGATATGTGTCTATAGATTTAAACTATGGGTAGCATACATGATGTAAATTTTTCCAAAATAAATCTAATATTGAGTGTTTATGATGAAATGTGGTCAAATTTATCTAGAGGCTCCTGGACCATATCCTGACTTAATTTTCCTTTGGGATGAAAAAAAAATTCGAAAGAGGAGTCACCTACCTTAAAACGGCAACGATGTCCCAGTGCCCATTTTGTCATTTCATTCACTGTCCTTTATGCAGCTGAACTAAATTGTATCCTTAGTGAGAGATTGGTGACACTCTAACAGGGTGACACAGCATCTATATCACGTAACATAGTGTGTCAAGAATGATAGGTGACATTTAGGGAGTTTTTAATCAGCAGAGTGACATAATTCGGATACAACATATATCATTTAATCCATACAATGGGAACTTTGAAGTAGATAATATTTTACAGATAAACACCAAAGTTTATAGAGATTGAATCTTTGGCAGAAGCCTCCATGACCATTAAATGAGGGGCAGTTGTCTATCCCAATCTAATTGAAGCTGTGGTCCAGTCTTTAACCATGACTTTTATCCTTAAAATAATGGTTTTCTATGGATACTTTTTCTTCAGGGACCTCTAAGCATCAATAGGTTATTTTTTTCAGCAGCTATATGATTTTTTTTTCTGTAGGAATTTGGTTAAAGTAATAATAGTATTAATAGTTACTACTTATTAAGCATTGTTTGTCATCATAATAGTTTTATCTTATGTAATTTTTAATGGGAGGTCTCTGTGGTAAGCATTATTATTCCAACTTTGGGAATCCAGAAATGCCCACAAAATGGCCGGATCAGTCTAACTCCCCTGCCCACATTCACCTCTATCATGAGCGTTGCTCTTGCTTAACTTTTAAGAACATCAGTTTCAAAGGTAAACCTCTAGGATGAATTTCAAAAGACTCCTTTTCCCTAGATCCTAGAAGCATGCTTCGGTTTTTGTCCCTGTCCTTGGGATGGGATTTACAGGAGAGTTGCTGACTTCTTGATAATATTCCTGCTCCCCTCATTGGGGTCATCTCCATGGCTGCTCCCCCAGCCAAACCATATTTGTAGACATGGATGGTACCCTTGATACAAGACAGGAACCGATATCCTTTCTCACTTTTCTGTATTAGTCTTCTTGTGCTGTTGTTTATAGTTACTCTATGCCACCAATTTAAACTGTCATTACTCTCATATCTCCTCCTAATAAGATCATTTATTTAATGCTGGGTCAGAAAACATTTTAATGGTGCACCAAAATGTGGTGTTCAAAAAGTCTATCTTCGGGGGTCCCTAGGTGGCTCAGTGGTTTAGCACCTGCCTTTGACCCAGGGCGTTATCCTGGAGTCCCAGGATTGGATCCAACATTGGGCTCCCTGCTGGGAGCCTGCTTCTCCCTCTTCCTGTGTCTCTGCCTCTCTCTCTCTCTGTGTCTCATGAATAAATAAATAAAATATTTTAAAAAACAAAACAATCTATCTTCAGAAGGATAGGTACCTGGATATACATGTGGTAAAACAAATACCACAAAGTGTTAAAAAATTTTATAGTAAAGAATCTATATGAGTGCACATGTAAAAATATTTCAACTTTTCTCTTTGGAGACTTTCATAATAAAAATCTTGAGAAAAAATCCCCACCGGCTATGAATTTGCAGCTAATTTATTTTGTGTTGCCATTGTCATTCTGATAGAATAGGATGCTCCATGAGGGCAGGAATCTTTGTTTCTTCTGTTCAGAGACGTGTCCCTAATGTCTAAAACAGAGCCTGGCACTTAGTAGTCCCTTAATATATATTTCCTTAGTGGAAGAGTTTTCTGAGAAAAACTGGAGTGAAAACTTTTTTTTTTTTTTTTTTTTGGAGTGAAAACTTAATGATTGCTTGTGTAAGATGATTTCTTTAAGCTTTTGTGTGAGACCCTGCATAATGTACTAAATGCTTTGGGATGGGGTTGAGAAAATAAGTAGCATCCAGAATGTCAAGATCTTTCAAGTAGATCTCCTCTCTGCAGGTGGATCAAATAGGAATCTGAGGCTCAATTTTAAAATTCTTTTTTCCTCTTCTGGGGTTTTCCATAGAAAGAGTGTATAAAACAGAACCAAGTGAAGACCTACTCATTCATAGGTAACCAGTGAGTTCAGAAAACTTCAGCACTCCCCAACCATGTAGGAGAAATCCTCCACACCAGGAGGACGTACAAGAACATTTAGATTTCCAATGGTAATGTAAATCTAAGAAAGATAGCTGGTAAAAGAAGTTCACTTTTTTTCCTCCAAGAAATTATCCCATCCTCAGAAGAAATAATGTTCCAACCTTAGGAAGACACAGATTGTTAATTGGGCATTACTTCTAGAGAATGTACGAGGGAGCTCTTCTGACAACCACAAGGAGAGAGACATAAGCTGACGTAAGCCACTTTGAGTTCTGTTATTTCTCTAACAGGAAAGTTTCTTCCATTCCACCTCCAAACAGCCCCAAAATTCAGCTTGACTTCCATCTAGCCCAAGAGGTGCTCCTAATCAGAGCTGTCCCCACTCTGAATCCCCAGCACTTGTCTCTACTGAACACGATGGTATGTCATACTACAGCTTATAGTCATTCCAGTGTTGTTGTTAGATTTTATTCATTCGTTCATTCATTCATTCATTTGAGAGCATGAGAGAGAGAGAGAGAGCTAGAGAGAGAGCATGCACCAGACATGGGGAGAGGGAACAGGAGAAGCAGAGTCCCCACTGAGCAGGGAGCCTGATGAGGGTTCCATCCCAGGACCCTGAGATCATGACTTGAGCTGAAGGCAGATACTTAGTTGACTGAGCCACCCAGGGGGCCTCTGTTCCAGTATTTTGATATATGATCATTTTGTGTTTTTTTTTAATTATTATTATTATTTGGTGATTTTTGTAGGAGTATCAAGTCAGTGAAGTCAGGACACATGTCTCCTGAAGCTCCTGCATCTGGGTGTCCCTAATTGTGGTAGCCCGTCAGACTCACATGAGATCTTTATACAAAAAAACAAAACAAAACAAAAAGAAACACACACATACACACACACACACACACACACAGATCCATATATGCTATGTCAGATATATTCAAGATAGAGCCTGAGAATTATATTTTATAGTCTTCCAGGTGATTCATTTGTTTCTGTTCTAGTGTTGATCCATGGACCAACATTTGGGATCTCCTCTTGTAGAGATTAATGGTCAGACTGAACATATTAAAAAAAAAAAAAACTAATCCAGATATATTAATTTGCTAATTCATAGGATTTGTGGTCAAGCATTAGACATCTTTATAAGATTACCTGAAAGTGCATTGAAGAATTAAAAAACCAGTGCACAACATTGAAAATTCATCTATAGTTACATAATAATAATATTGATATTAATAATAATGTCTTTGATGGTACTCTGAAATAAGTCAACTATGATATAGTTCTTTTAAATCCTTCTTCTATTTAATGTATCTTGTTAAGTGCAAATCCTTGAAAGATGCTGTCATTAATTCACCACATAGATTTTAAACATCATCTCTAAGTTTGCTCTAAAACTGAATATGTGTATTATAGTTTTATTCTGCTGGCTATAATGTTTCTATCTAGGAGAATGGTAGTTAAAGCATTCCTATACATAAATTTGTATCTTTAAAGCAGGAAGAGAATGAAAGAAGGTTCTGTCCCTTTGCTCATGCCAGTCCCAAGAGGAGAGTGACATTACAAGATTATTGGGTCACAATATCCAGTGAGTAGGGTAAATGTATGCCAAAGGGCCATACAGTTCTATGTTGCCCTATTCTTTTTCTTTCTTCCTTCATGCAATTGGTTAAGTGAATTGAGCAAGGGACTCCTCTTTGGGTTGTGGAACAGTAAATAATCTTGATCATCAGACCTTGACAGCCTAATAATAAAATGAAAAATCTCTATCATTTTGCTATGTTTTTTTTTTTTTTTTTTTGAGTATATAGTCTTGGAAGCAGCTTCTCTTCAGGAGAATTGATTGATAAAACAGAATTTAAGCCTTCTTACATCATCCATCCAAATACTGTAAAATGCCATCTTTACCTTATTATGTTCCTTCCCAACTTCTTGGATTCAGTAGGAGTTACTATCTGTCCAATATACCCATTCAGAACACCAGAATCTCAGAATCTTAACTATAATAATCAGGAAGTTCTGTCCTGGTGAACCTATAAAGTCATCACGGTAGTTGTAACATGGAACTTTATCAGGTTGACAAAATGATATATTTTAAGAAAAGTGGATCCTAAACTCCTCTCTCTCTCTCTCTACCTGTCTATTCAATTTTATTGTTATAAATCTCTACCTCCTATCACTAAAGATCTGTTGATAATTCATCTTAGGAAAAAGAGTATGTCAAGGTACAATTTAAATGATCTTTTGTTTCATGCCATTCTATGGCATCTGGGCTGCAGTGCCTGCTTCTTGTTTTAAGGACCTTATTAATAATTGCAGCAACTGTCTTAGACTTTGCTTATTCACTTGCTCAAAGAGTGATCTTTCATTACTAGGTCTTTAATAGATTGATTTCTATGCTACGTTTGCTTTCTTTTAATATTCTCTGTAAAACTGTGGCTTCCTCCATTACTAATGAAAGAAAATTGAGGAGAGCTGTTTTGGCTCTCTGTCTCTTTTTCTCCCAGGACATATCACTGTTCTATTTGCTACTCTATTCTCTTTGCCATTTATCAGAATTCTCCTCTGAGCTGTGGCAAAGGGAGGACCATTTAAAAATCATTCTTTGGGAAGAATGTACTGCTGTTTGGGCACTGTCAGGACATTCTCCCTGTAAAACATTACAAATCTCCTGGGCAGGAACTTAAGAGAGCTCATGGATATTATCACACCCAATGTTGTGAAAGGTAACAGTACTCAGCAAATGCTTATTAAATGAATCAATGAATAGATGAATGTAATTCCTAGATATGACTCTGAGAATTTTGTTTGCATATCTAGTATAATATGTGATTCAGTAAGAAAATATCGATGTTCAAAAAATGTTATACATTTAAAACAGTGCCTTAATGAAAAAAAAGACCATAAAATTCCACATATAGACCTGTTTAGCTGTTTTAGAATAGTCCTTTGTGTTGCTAGAATTTTAATGTCTGTTTCATCCCTTTTTAAGAAACTTGACCCCAGAATACCATAGGAAAAAGACTGTTCAAAGTTGGTTTTTATATTACCATTGTATATTAAATCAAGAAAATATAGAATAATAATATGATTTTTAAGAAATACAGCTTATTTTATATTTACATTTTATTTTATTTGTATTATTATAATGCAAATCATAATATCAATAACATTAAGTGCTCCCCAGACTTGAGACTAATTTTGGTAGATAAAGCTATATCATTTTTTAATTGATATTTAAAGCTCAGAGGGGAAAAAAAAAAAACTATTATCTACCTTCACCCACTGATAATCTCTGATAACATTTGGTGCATTTTTTCTAGAAATTTCCTTTTTCTGATTTAAGCTGCATTTAATATTTCTACTTTTCATTTCATAACAAGAAATATTCTAACATTTACATTATATGAAGATGCAATTGAATGAGGGGTCAAGTTCTTGTAGCTTATCAATGCATTAGCCTTCCTTAATTTTATATTGTTGCAATCTCTAATAATTTTTGGGCTTCGTTCAGTGATTAATTTTGGCCTATGTTAAAGAATCATAAAATGTGAGAATCAGAATAAACTTTTCTGAAGGTACTCTAGTCACTTCCACTAATACCTCATTTTATATAGAGGATAACTGAGGGTCAGAGAAGTGAATTGATTTGCGAAATGTGACAACTAGTTGGTTACAGAGTTGAGCATAGGCTATATCATAAATGATTTTGATCTTATGATTATCATATGATACTTAGAATTGGATTATAAATAACTGTTAAAAAATCACTCGTTTAATTTTTATTTGGTAGAAAACTGTCATTTACTGCAACATCAATGAAACTTCTGTGAATATACAGTCAAAAGAGAAATAAATCTAATGCATTTTTTCATATGAAGTACAATTGAATGTTATATTAAAGAAAGATTACTGGTGTTAGCTAATTTTGCAACTATATAGGCCAAAGAAATCTATAACAACACAACTTTGAAGCATGAGTGATGTAGAAGAGTTATGGATATTAATTCAGTCTTTCCATGTGGTATTCAGTGAAATATTAAGCTTTAGAGTCTGTGTGGGAGTGTATCTAAATATAGTTGCTATTTTGCATTTTTATTCTACAGTTTCTCAGACATATTCATGGCAGGGAGGGAAAAAAAAATGTCTGCCATAAAGGCATGATTCCTGATAGGATGCTGAGAGGTCATTTCTTCACCGCCAAAGCACAGTATAACTAGAATCAATAATTCTGCTGGTTCTCTTCTGATTTTGTCTTTCTGACTCTCTCTTTTCTTGCTCTGGACTTTTCTGGGTAGCCTCAAAAGTATATTTTTCCAGAGATGCCGACTTCTGTGAAAAATTCTTGCACAGACTGTAACTAATTAGTTTAACTTAAAATTACAATTGATCCATTTTCCGGCAGGCCTGTCAACAACCTGGGGTGCTGATGGGGTAATGGAGATCAGAAGTTCTAGATTAGATATTGGGAACCCTTGAGCCAAGTATTGAGACTTGAGCCAAGTATTGAGACTTGATCCGAGAGTATGTTTTTTTTGGACAGGTACACCCTTAAAGTTTTACATTTTTTAATGTTTTTTAGGGAGATCTATATATTCTTTAGTTTATCATTCCCCATTATCTTTCATAACACAGCTTCACAGTTTGATTTTATTTGCCTGCTATAACCCCTGCTTAAATAACTATATCCACTCAATGTTATATATCATAGAATCATAGAATTTCAGATATGGGAAGAACTTGAGATCATCCAGATTAAGCTCTTGCTTTTTTTTTAGGTAAGAAATAGATTCAGAGAGATGAAGTGACTTAAGAAGATGAAACATGATTAAGAAAAAAAGAAGAAACTAACATTAATAGTGAACCTGAAATACCAGGGAGTAGGCTGGACACTTAACTCACCTCATCACATTTATTTCTGTTACTTATAGATGAAAAAAAAGGGATAGTTACATTATATTCACATAGTTAAGGAAAAATTTAGGCAGACTTGAGAGTCAAATACTGGTCAGCTTGTCCCAAAGCAACAGAACCAAGCTTCTAAACAGAATCAAGCTTCCCTTCCTCTCTCAGTGAACTTTCAACTATATCATATTGCCAATCACTTAGGCAAATGAAGGATAAATAATTATGCTTGTCATTTTAAAAATACACCAATCTGATAAACTTACCACATGTTTGCCTTGGGCATTTTTGCTTAAAATGTAGGAACATTCCAGAAGGAATCCCAAACTGAGATGTATTCGAATCCCTGTGTTCTTATCCTGTCTCTTAATCCTGTCTCTTAATATGTCATCTAAAAGTTTGTAAAATATAAAAATAAAAAGGCAGATAAGTCATTTCTGTGTAATTTATTAGTTTGTGGATTCAGTATGAAATCACAGGGCTCCATTGTTTGAAGGCTACATGCTATATTTCTCATTTCCACATCTTCCTAACCATCTTAACATATCTTGCTTCCTAGCATACTTAAGTACTTGTTAACCTAAGCTAAGTCATTGCTAACTCACACCAGCAAGTTTATACACTGGAGTTTTTCTTAACATTCATACAGGACTATAACAATCCCTGAGGTTTGTTGTTTTTTGTTTTGTTTTGTTTTGTTTTGTTTACCTATGCTTTATACCTTTTGATGTCATACAGCTTAACACAGAAAAAGGAAGGCATGTTTTAAAGACCTCTGTCTTGGGACACCTGAGTGGCTCAGTGGTTGAGTGTCTCCCTGTGGGGAGCCTGTTTCTCCCTCTGCCTGTGTCTCTGCTGCTCTCTCTGTGTCTCTCATGAATAAATAAATAAAACTCTTAAAAAATAAAAAAAATAAAGACCTCTGTCTTTGTGGGTGTATGTACATCAGGAAGTTGTCAGAATGCATAGCAAATGATTTATTAAATATAAGACAAAAATGAAAGTCTACAAGACCAACCATACTGGTCACCTTCTGAAATATTGAAATTTCCCTAGAAGATATGTCTAGAAGGTTCATCAGAATCACTTATGAGTCATATTTATTATTTAATACAACGGAGGAAAGACTAATTAGCTATTGGATTTTGGAATGTATCCAGACAAAAGTGATGCTAGTTGGCCTAGGCTTGTGAAAGATCTATTAATGGGAGATGAATTGGTCATAGAACCACACACAGGAGGTGTGTATTATGAGGGTCTCAGGAGATGGATCAACCTGGATCATGATACTCAATATGCAAAGGGAAAACAGATAAATCTGGATCACAATACATACATAGACAAACTGATTTTTTAAAATAAAAACCATGGAAAGCTTGTTAGCTTAAATATAAAATTAAAACTCTTGCCTGAAATGACTGAACATTCATACGTGCTTTTGGCAATGGTAGCCTCACCTCTTTCAGCTACATTGACACTCTGAGAAGAGGGATAGTTGGTTCACAAATGTGCATATTTTGACATGTCACTGATATTTACTTCATATACAGAAATTCCCCCTTGTCCATGTGGAATATGTTCCAAGATGCCCAATACATGTCTGAAACTGCGACAGTACCTATATATACTATGTTTTTTCCTATACATACACACCTATGAGAAAGTTTATTTTATAACTTTGGCACAGTAAGAGATTAACAATAATTAATAACAGAATAAAATAGTTTATAACAATATACTGTAATAACAGTTATGTGAAGTGGTCTTTCTCAAAATATGTTATTGTAGTATTATCTTCATAACAATATAAGTAATAAGTAATATATAAATATAAGTAATATATAAAAACAATGCTATATTGTGATATGGTGTTATCTTATATTCAATCTTCTTTTTATCATCATGTGAGATGGCGAAATGCCTATGCAATGAGATGAAGTGAGGTGCATGACATAGGCATTGTAATGTAAGGTTAGATCACTACTGACCTTCTGACAGTGTGAATGGAAGATCACCTAATTCCAGACCGTGGTTGACCACAGGTAACTGAAACCACAGAAAGTGAAATTATGGATGAGGGGAACTACTGTGGTGAATATACATTTAAAAATTATGCCTACATAAAACTTTTGTATAAATTGAATTGGGATTTAGGTGCAAGGAGTTCTAGAGTATATATTTTTGTAATAGAAATGACCATGTGTACATGTGTGGGTGTATGTGCATCCCGAACTGATGTAATCTGCTTTATAAATTAAGACTTTCAATGAGAGGTATTGCTGTCAGCCTCATTAGAAAGTGAGTATGGTTATGAATGTGGTGCCCCTTGGGCCCATACCCTTTGTCTTATCCTGGAGTTCACCTGCCCTCTCCTAATCGCATGCATTAACAATTGGGCTGTTGTTTCCCCCTCTAGTCTTTTTTCAGGCTTGATGGAAGGCTGCCACTTGCCTATATTCTGCAGAGTAAGAATTTAAAAGAGAAATCCAAGAGGCAGGCTTGAGGAAGAGTCAAATTTACATTTGATTAGACTATCCAGGTTATTTCTCCTTCTTATGGAATCATCAAGAAAAGGCAATCTGGATAAAGCCCAGTTGGTTAGAAAACTGTGATACTGGTAAGTGGAGGTGATCGGAAGTGAAAGGTAGAAGAGAACCTGGTAAAAAAATGTGGATTCATAAAGGGGTAGCATTGCAGCTTTTACAGGAATATCTTCATTCTCAGAGTAGCATGGAAGTAGCTGTTAAAGCCAGTGGCCTAGGATAATTTAGGCACAGTAGGGCATGTCATTAGAAAGGTGAAGCATGCCACTATATTGAGGATGGCAGATAGGTTTCATCCTGGCTGTCAAGTCTACTTGATTTGTAGTGGCTGCCTAGAGAGATGTGGACCAAAGGACTCTAAGACCTTATCTGAACCCAACAATTTAGTGTCCTGTGATTGATTAGTGATGTCTACATGGGCACAGAAAAGTGAGTTATTGACATCATGTAATGTTTCTTTCATCCTGTTACCAGATATCTCTCAATAATTGGATAGTTAAAAGAGTCCACATCTAACTAACTAAAATGAGTTTATCATTTGAGCATCTTGATCAGGGTTTAACCAAACTCCAGAATCTTTACAGCTCTGGCATTTGTTTGTTTGGTTATATATATATATATATATATATATATATATATATATAGTTTATCCAAACAACCCAAGTAAAAAAATGAGGCCCTGGAATTCAGGGTCAGAATTCAGATCAAAACAAGGAATACTAGCATGATGCAGACTTCAACTTTTAGTCTTTAAATAGAATGTATCAGTTATGACTGTACTCAGAGTACCAGTTCTCTGAACTGATCTTGGGCACAGATAGCTCCTTCTCAGAATTCCAAAAGACAAATAAATGAGTGCGATTTGTGAATGGTCAATTTAGGACACTACTAGGGCAGTGGATGTTTGCAAAGGAGCATCACAATAGGGGTGAGCCTAAGAGGAAGAAAGATGAAAACAATAAGCCTTGCTATATTGGGGTTAAGCCCAAGGAAAGGACTTTGAGACTACCTTAAAGAGTAGTGCCAAAGCCTGGATCACACTGATGACTGGGATATAAGTGAGGCACTAACTAGGGAAATTAGGAGGCCTCACTGTGGGAATACTTGATAAAACTAGGAGAGGGAAGAGTGTGCATGGCCCCCTTGATTTTCTTATATGTGAGATTATGTAAGTGGAGTTTCAGTGTTTATCTATAAATTAGATTTTCCCTCTTAAAATTTAAAGTTTTATGGAGATAGTATTAGATGAAGTATCAGCAGACATTTATATCACACTCTGAATGAGTCTATGAGATGCTTGCCAAATATACATTTTACAAATAGCAAGAAAGCTGCTCAGAGAAGTTGGGAAGGATACCAGTGTAAGTTGGGCAAAATGAAAACTGGAAGTCAGAGGATCCATGAAGGCACGAGATAGATTTTAGATTAATGATTTCTTGAACAAGGAACTTATTACTGGATTCAGAGAACAGCTAAAGACCCTCAAAAATAAGAAATAGTGGTTGATGAAAATCATTGTCATGATTCTTAATGGGCCTTGTTAGATCTCCCAGAGGCTGCTCTTGGGCAGAGTATACAAGTAGGATTACCAGATAGTTCTAGTTTGCCTAGGACTTTTCTGATTTTAGCAATAAAGTTCCCTGTTCCAGGAATTCCCTTATTCCCAGGCAAACAGAGATAGGTGGTCATTCTCAGAGGTGTAAAATGTAGCCTTTTTTTGGAGAGGGGGAATGTAGTAATTTCAGAAAATGTTTTAACACCTGAAGATGATCTTTGCTTGAAAAGCATGGCCAACAGTAATGTGGTCACGCTTTCAGGCATCAGTGTAAGAATGTGAGAAAGACCCTCTGTCCCACTTATTCCCATCTATTAGAAGGGATGTGTGTGTTCATTCAGATAGAGGGGAATTTGTTTCCAGTTTTCAAGCTCTAAATGGAGAAGCTTTTGTTTTTGGTGAGCCACAACCAAAGTTAGCATTCACAAAATCAGTGCACCTTCCTCTCTCAAGGAGCATCATGACTGGATTTGATTAGGAGCCCAGTGATTTAAAATGCACATCTGATGCATATTAATATACATGTGTTAGGGCTACTGTTTTTTTATTGGAGAGAGAGGGATCATTATTCTTCATTAAACTTATTCTTTTATAAATCTTGAACTGGATTTTTGGATTTCATTACAATTGCAGTTTTCCATTTTGTATAATTAAAACTGTTTTTCATTATAAAAGAAGAGTCCAACTGGCCACCCCATATCTGACTCTACCATTTTGTATTTGGTAAATTTATCTTCTGTATATTGGCTTTGAAATTCAAGTGGTAACTTCACTACCCTTCCTAGAGAAAATCCCTACTAATTGTTATGTGGTAGAAGAAAATAAATAATAGTGCTTAGAATTGGAATACATAAGGAATAAAAGAATAATATCAGAAATCACTTTTAGTCTTTCAGAAAAGTCATAATAACCATTTTGCTTTCAAAATAGTTGAAATGAATAATTTAGGAAATGAAGTTCTCTAGTATTTGGCATTGTGAGTTTAATTAGTATCCGTGAATACATATATTACTTTCAAGATGCTGAAAAATTGGGGATTACATCAGTAAATAAAAATAGATCAAGAATGTGGGAACTAACCGTAGGCATCATCAATTTACTTGGAGATTTCCCAAGTACTTTCAATGATCAGTTTTTATCTTCTTTGAAATTATTTTAGTTATGGCTAGTTATGGCTAGTTAGTACATTTAAATGACCAGAAAAAAAGTTCCATTGTAATGTAGATGTGTGTGTTTAGGACTTCTCTTGTTTTAACTTAATTGGGAAGGGCAGATACAGCACTGGGCAAGGTTTAATTATGTATTTTGATGTGAATGTCATGTGTTGTGTTGATTGATATTTAAGCACTAACACACACAGTAGTACAATCGTTTGTTGAAATATGGATAAAGGACTAACATTAATACCTGTAATCTGAAAACTATAAAACACTGGTTAAAGAAATTGAGGTGACACAACCAAATAGAAAGGTATCCTATGTTCATGAATTAGAAGAATTAATATTGTTAAAATGTCTATACTGCACAAAGCCGTCTACAGATTCAGTGCAATCCCTATCAAAATATCAACAGCATTTTTCACAGAACTAAAACAAATAATACCAAAATTTGTTTGGAGCCACAGAAGATATCAATAGCCAAAGGAAACTTGATGAAGAACAAAGCCAGAGGTATCATAATGACAGATGTCATACTATACTACAAAGCTGAAGTAATCAAAACAGTATGATAATAGTACAAAGATAGACACAGAGATCAATATAACAGGGTAGAGAACTCAGAAGTAAACTAATGCATATATGGTCAACTAATCTATGACAAAGGAAGCAAGAATACACAATAGGGAAAAGGCAGTCTTCAATAAATGGTGGTGGGAAAACTGGACAGCTACATGCAAAAGAATGAAACTGGACCACTTCCTAACACCATACACAAAAATAAACTCAAAATGGATTAAAGATCTAAATATGAGATGTGAAACTATAAAAATCCTAGAAGAAGAAACAAGTGGAACTTTCCCTGGCATTGGCTATAGCAACATTTTTCTAGATATTCTCTTGGGGCAAAGGAAACAAATGTGAAAATAAACTATGAGGACTACATCAAAATAAGAAGCTTTCACATGGCAAAGGGAACGATCAACAAAGCCAAAAGTCAACTTACTGGATGGAAGAAGGTTTTTACAAATGACATACCCAGTAAGGGTTTAACATCCAAAATTGTTAAGAGCTTACACAACCGAACAACAACAAATCCAATTTAAAAATGGGCAGATGACCTGAACAGACATTTTCCCAAAGAAGGCATGCAGATGGCCAGCAGACACATGAGAAGATGCTCAGCAGCATTCATCACTGGCGAAATGCAAATCAAAACCACAATGAGACATCACCTTATACTTATCAGAGTGGCTAAAAATTGAAAAGACAAGATATAACAAATGTATAGAAAACAGAACCCTCCTACACCATTAGTCTACCCCGAGACCAAAAAACGATGTGGGGAGTAAAGGTTAAGGGGTTGAGGAGAAGACTCTGTGTGTATCTGTCTAATTTCCCTATTGCTAAAACATTATTTTTTAAATTACTAGTAGTCTATCTAGCACAAAGTTGCATAGTTAAAAAAGAGAAAATAAAATTAATTTAAAAAATTTTGGTTTACAGTAACAGGCTTTTGAGCACAGACTGTGGGTTCTAATCTCAAATGGACTTTCTACTGTAGTGGTAGCTAAGACCTGTTTCTCTCATCTTTAAAGATATAAATAAATAAAAGGTGTGTGTGTGTGTGTGTGTATAGGTGTATATCATATTTATCATATTATGTGAAAAAATTATTTCCAAATTTATTGAAAACAGCTTAAACTGTTCCTTCAGTTTACCTACATTGCCTTAACTGTGTTTCCAAACCTTTTCTCTACTTTCTTACCACTCTTTAGTCAACTAGACACCCTGCCATTGCCAACATTTTCCAAAATTCCCTGCTTATGAAATTTCTCTCATGTACATATCTTTTAGAGAGGTCTGGAATTATATCTTTCTTCCTTCATATGCATCTTTCAAAATCTTGCACACCTAAGATGGGACTTCAGTATCATTTTTTCTCTGAAGTTTCCTTGATCACCCTATATGTGGTATTTTTCTCCTCTGAGTATCATATGGCACTTTGTAGGTCTCTTGTGGCATGTTTTCTCTTTGTTTTATATTGTTTAAATGTGTGTTATTCACTTATCTAACCCACAAAATTGTAAACTGCTTAATGACTTTAAGGTAAGGATTTTAAACAAGGGTTAATTTTCATAAAAGAGATATTTTTACTCTGTCTTCTCTGTAAAATTGTCAAGATTTGTGAAAGGTTTGCAAATTAACTATTTAGACTGTGACAACTTCATGGACACTAGCAACACATGAGCCACCTGATTCAGAGGCAAGGGACAGTTTGGTACTCAAAGTAGTGACAGAAGCTAGACCATCAGAATTTTCTTGTGCACGTCTCCCAATTTCCAGTTTCTACACTGGAAACTGGGCCAGTATAAGATGCACACGTAGTTGGCTGCAAGATAGGAGAGGAACCATGAGTTAGGGAAATTCATCTTATCTATTGAACAGTAAAGCTGGCAGTCCCTTGTCCCTAAGAGAGCCACTATCTCTGTCTTCCAGGGCTGTTTGCTATACAAATAGTAGGGAGCAAAGATGATGCGTCTGCTCACAAGATATGCTAAGTTATGAGAGGTCCGAGGAGAATTGTCTCACTATGAAATATCCATTCAACAAGTATTTTGTGAGCACCTCATATATGTCCTAGTTCTAGAAATGGGTACAAAGCAAGCTGTAGACCTTGGTTCTCATGATCTAACTGGAAAAATTATGAAATGGATGAGAGCTTTGGCATATCACATTAGCAGTACAGTTCACCCTTCCACATGTAGGAAAGATTTATTTTTCCTGTTAAGTTTGTATTATATTTTATGTATTTAATGTACTATTTAATTCTGTATTATATGTTCCTTTTTTTTGGTATCAGCTGTCCTATAATGTAATACAATGAGCAAATCACGGTTTTCCCTTAGCTATTAAAAAGAACACATCATTAGAAAGTGTCATGCTAAACTGTAGTAACCATTTTTAGCAAGTAATTAGTACACATATTATTATACATTCCTTTTTAAGTATGTAGATTTGTACCTGGGATATTTGATAAATATTTGATGAATATATTTCACTTTATGTATGAAAAAAATGGATCCTTATTATGGAATGAACTAATTAGTGACAAAAATCTAAGGAATCAACTCTACATTTTAGAGGAGCTGCTACTACCATGACTACTACTCCTAATCTAAAAATTAAGTATTAGATATAAGTTCTTTAAAAAGGCGCTGTTAATTGCTGTTTTACGTTTTCAGATAATATAAAATATTTTATTTTTTTACTCTAAATTGTGAACGTAATAGTTCTATGTTAGAAACAAAGCATCACAAAGCATAATTTTATCAGAAACTTTGTAAAGATCTCATTTCCTCATTCACATCTTTCATTTGTGATGGTGAGACATGGGGCTTGACTCTAATCTGACCGTTTCTGATACTTTATTTCATAGATCCTTTCAGTCTTGTTTATTGTTAAGGGAAGTATGATTGCATTTTAGGAAAACAATGATACTTCCCTGATAGAAGTAGGACATTGTTGGGGTCTCCAGAGGTAAAAAGCTGTTATTTTGTTCAGCTTCTACATAGGCTGTTCTCTGCTCTTTAAAAGTTTTGCAAGGAAGTGAATTAATGTAATAGTTTTACAGTCTGTATAGTATAAAATAGACTCAGATTAAGCTAGCAGACTTGTTATTTGACAGTTTATAAAATATTTTAGTATCTTTTTGGCAGTAGCAGTTTGAATGTTGGCAAATGTACACATTGCTTGCAGTTTCAAAACCTTATAATGAGTATTTTCCACTGTAATAGCAGAGAGCTGAAATTTGGATAAACCACTTAGACTTGTGAACTCTGACATGCATGGTAACAATGTCTTTGTAAAAGAATTTTGTCAAGTATTGGAGCTCCTACTAATAGCACATCCATCTTTCTGCACACCATAAATCTTAAGAAAATTTCTATTACTCTGCAATTTGTCTGGCTTATGCTATTTATTAGCCATTTTATTCTGCTGCTTTAAGAAGTAATGTGATGTTCATTTTATTGCTGGTTCAATAAATTGTTAATTATAATGCAGTGATTGCAGCTGACGTGATTTAAAAGCCACATTAGCACTATAGCATTAAGTTTTAACTATTTTACCCTTCAATTCCCTGTTTATACAACAGTAAAAGGAAAATAGCCTTAGACTAATTTAAAAAATGAAGGTACTTATATCTATTGATCACATGACACATTAGAAACTTTTTTTTTTCATAAAGGTTACACTTTTGTCTTGAAAAGAAGGGGGAAATGAATGAACGATACACACAGAACCCTTAAGAGAATAGCATATGATTCCGAGACAGAGGGAATACAGGTGAAGTTAGGTATATTATACTTATGTATGTTAGTATTATAGGCCTTGTATACACTATTAAATAGAATAGCGGGTGGGTTGTGCTAATTTTGAAAACATTTTCCTTCTGAAATTAAAAAAAAAACAAGTTGCCAAAAATATGATAGGAGTGACTTTTGAAGAATAAGTAGGTTTCGACCCTAAATGGTCAAACATGGAGCATCAATGACAGCCCTGTTCTATTTCTTTTCAGGTTCAACCTCACTTAGAACCTTCTTGCTTGCCTGAAACACATGAATCCCAGCCCCATATTGTATATCCATAGAAATGTGGTAACTCACACTATCCTAGACATGGAAACTGTGCCATTTCCTATACAGTACATGTTAGCTGTTAATTATGTACTGCCCAATATAATTTCAGAGTGTAAATTCTATCTTTTTATCCAATGTATGGAGTTTACTAACTGGCTTCAGTTCACTGAAGTCAAGGATTTTGTTCATTGCTTGCTTACCCCTCATCCCCAACTCCCTCAAGTATCCTGCAAAATCCCAGGCATTAATATAAACTGTTCAAATAATTATATTGGCTCCGGAATCTTTCTGTAAGACTGTATCTGTACACTTTGAATGATGGATAATCTATGAGGTGCCATTTCTGTTACGCTGGTGAGTGAGGGCTATTGAACATACCCATTAATGCCAGTAAAGATCGACTTTCTTTTAATTTTGTGATTCAGTTTGCAAAACATGGAAAGGGACAAGACGTTGGGTGTCTTTGTACCTTTCTCCTAACCCCCCCTCCTCTCACACGGTATGAATTTGGGCAAATCAATGGAATTGTTCTATGATTTAGTTTTGAGAGTGTTTTGTTTTATTCAACAGCTGCAAGTAGAGAAACTACCATGTGCCAGGGACTCAACTACATAGTCGGAGTCCATTTGTAGATACCCTTTAAAATTTTCCATTCTAATGAATATGGGCATGTAGATACCTAGATGCCTTTGATTTCCCCTCTGCATTAAAGCATCGATCCAACGATTTGTAAATCATTATCTTGTGCTTCCTGTAGCATCAGGGTTTCTTCCTTTTTAGTGCTTTGTCTTATTAAAAAAATTGTATAAAGTGGGTGGAATCTATATGTGATTATTTAAATGGAGAATTAGATAAATAATTATTATAGTACTGTAAAATTATTAGAGACCAAAAGGGAAACTTAAAGCTATTTATTTTTTAATTCTATTACTTCAGGATAAATTGAGATTTCCAATCATATGGCTCTTTAGCTCCACTTCCAAAAGTCTGATTCAGTAGCTTGGGGTGAGACCCTGGGATTTGTATTTTCCTAACTCTCCTTAATAAAAGCATTGATGTAGCTCACATCTTCCATTTTACTACACAGATAAATTGAGGCCCAAATAAGGATTTTCTTGTTCAGTATGTGACAAACCTCCCCCCGCACCCGCCCCCCACCCCCGCTTGCTGCCCTCTCTACTTAGAATGCCCTTTCCCTAATTGTCCGATGGCTGGCTCTTTCTTTTCCCTCATGTTACCTCTTCAGAGAGACTTCCTTCAAAGTGCTCCCTTTTATTTGCTGCCTTTTGAAAAATTAAAAAAAAATCCAAATTGATAATGTTCTCATTTTTTTTATTTTTTAATTTTTTAAATTTTTTTTATTTATTTTATTTATTTATTTTTTTTTAGATAATGTTCTCATTTAACTATTTTCTACTCTCTCTTATATGACAGTGTAAATTCTATACAGCAGGGTTCTTGGCCCCATTTTTCCTTATTATATCCCAGTGCCTAACATACTGTTCAGGCATAGCAGGTAGCTGAACATAGTGTGTGGAATGAATGAATGAATGAATGAATGAATGTTTTACTCAAAGTCAGAAATTATAGCAGTAGAGACTGTAGGCTTAGTATCCATACCACCAGGGCCATGATGCCTCCCTTTTGCAATCTCCTTTGTGTATTTTTTTTAATAGTTGGATAAGATTTTAAAAGTTGTCTGGTTCAAAGAGTTTATTTTTTAGTTGAGAAAATTGTGCCCCAGGCTACAGAGTTCAAAGGTTTTGCCTAGGGTCATATATAATTAGTTGCTTAATTAGGAACAGGAACTCAGGCACTATATCTGGTGATCCAGTGGTCTCTATAACAGCCTGTATTTTAAATAAATATGTTGTTTTGGCTGAATTATTCGGATTTCTCTAATCTCTCTTTACTTTGGAAAATAAGGAAATTGCTTTTATCCATAGAGAGGGTATGTCTAGTAACAGTCTAAGCATTTCTGTGTGTATGTAACAGTTGGAAAAAAATGGTTATGATCATACACATGTATCCTGCATATGCATAAGCCATGAGTGTCCTTTTCTGTCTTTAGCTAAAAGGGGAAACCTCCATGCAGCTCTGGATTGACAAAATAAAGTTGTGTTTATTTCTCAGCAACGTATTACTGTTTGTAAAGAATTAGTGTCTCTTAATAGCTGCAATTTCTATATTATATCAATGTAGGTTCAGTCTTTTCTTTTTTCAGTAATCCACTTTGAGAAGTCAACAACCCATCTATAATCTGAATCTTTACATTGAATTAGGAAGCCCTCCTTTTTAGGCAGTCTTTTAGTAGTATCTTCAGTGTAAAATCAATCTTTGTGTGTGTTTTTGCGCCTCTACTCAGACTTTCCTCTTCATATTGGCCAAGTTATAATATTTCCAACTTCTTGTCTATGTAGCATTGATAGCTCAAATCTGAGGTTTTTTTTTTTTTTAAGATTTTATTTATTTATTCATGAGAGACACAGAGAGAGAGGCAGAGACACAGGCAGAGGGAGAAGCAGGCTCCATGCAGGAAACCTGATGTGAGACTCGATCCCGGGACTCCAGCATCACACCCTGGGCTGAAGGCAGGTGCTCAGCCACTGAGCCACCCACATGTCCCCAAATCTGAGTTTTAAAGTCTGTTTACTCACTTATGATCCCATTTAACCTTACCTAGTATAGTCCAGATCAGGTGGCTGCCAGTAAGACAAGCTCCAGAGTTAACGTGTTAAGATTTTAATTCTAAAATTGGAAATAGTACACAAATGCAGGCAAGCAGGAAACACTTCAAAATTCTTTCTTGGACAATTATTTCTTATAAAGTGTTTGACTTTAATATTGAGACAAAACATCTTAAGTAAACCTGCATAGATTCTTCTTTTATTTCATTAGTCCATTTCAAGATTTTTTTAGCCCTAGTGGCATATCTCACATTGATTTATTCAGATTCTGTATGGGTGGAACCTAAGTATTCATGTTTTTTAAAAGCTCCGTAATTGATTCGAGCAGCCTATAAAAATGGAAAAACCACTAATCTCATTCTTTAAGGACATCATCCTACAGCTTTGCCAGATTAGAACCTATGTTTTCTCTTACATGTAAAAGTTATGTTATAGAGAATGTTAGAGAAATTATGACTTATGGGGGTTCAAAGTATTTTAAAATGTTAGAGGAACCATTAGCTAAGGAATTATAAAGAATCTTTATCTCCACAAAAAATAGTTCTATATGTTACATAAACCTAGATCAAAATATATCCCTTTGAGTTGAGCTTAAGGAACACAATGGGTATTATTCAGTTAATAAATATTCCCAAATTACTATGAACAGGGTTTGCATGGTTTTTTCTAGCTTCCCTTAGCCTCACAAATGGCCATGACTGCTGGGGAGGAGGGCAGGTATGTCTCAAAGCTATAATGGCTGATGTCCTACAGCGGTTCATTTGATCTGATTTTTTTTTTTTTTCTGAAGTCTAACTTCATTTTTCTGTTTATGATTTAATCTCCTCTCCTAAGTGTGACGTGTGTTATTATTTCACTCATTCTGATCTCCAGATTCCCTCCTAAGTGTAACACTTAAGCCTTCTTCAAAATCACTTGCACTATGTCCAGCTACTGAAGATAAACAACTCATTTGTTATTATCTAGGCCTCAGAATCCTATCCTTGGTAGAAACTTCTTGATATTGTTAGCGTTGTCATGTCCTAACAGGAACTGTGACCATATCTGGGGCACATCACAAAATATTGATACTGGATACTTGTAGGCCTACATGTTACCCAGTTGTTTTTTAGAATGATCATTTTTCTTGCCTTTTAGTTGACTGTGTCAGTTACACTTGCTAAATTGCTACCTTAAAAATATTTCCATGCGTTAATTTCCATTCTTTAATTGGAAGGAATATTTTCTCTCTTTTTTTTAAATTATATATTTTAGAGAGAGAGAGAGAACATGAATAGGGGGAAAGGGCAGAGGGAGAGAGAGAGAAAGAATCCTCAAGCAGACTCTAGTGAGCATGGAGCCAGACACTGGGCTCAAGCCGAGGATCTGAGCAGAAATCAAGAGTAGGCCGCTTAACGTACTGAGCCACCCAGGTGCCCCGGAAGGAATGTTTTCTAAGAGAGGCAATCTGAGCTTCAAAGTTTGGTTATGTCGGTAATTACTATTACCTTGATAACTATCCCCTCAACATTGTCACTCCTACACATGCTCAGAATCTAACCAGAACATTTCTTAGTTCTTTTGTTTATCTAGTAATAAGATTACACCAGGATGCTATAGAATTAGAGGAAGGCTTATTTATTTTCACTTTAATGACATTTCAGCTGAATGTCAACTTCAGTGTGTCCACCCCTGAAACTTTGATTTATAATGTCTTCTCTTTGAAATCTTTTCCTCGATCTCTATTTCCATAAATGTCACCAATGTTCTGCTGGTTGCTCAAGCCAGGACTGTGGTCACCATTCTTTATTTTTCTTTTGCACCTCATATTCAGTCAATCACAGAATCCTGTTTAATCTCCAAAATATGTCTAAGTTTCAGGTATTTTTCTTGATTTCAACATCCATAACTTTTTCTTTGATATCATCAATTCTTACTTGCTAACTAACTCTACTTAATTTCTTGCTCTCTCCTTATGCACATTTCCTTTTTATTTTTATTAATTAATTAAGTTTTAGAAGGGGGGTGCAGAGGGAGAGAGAGAACCTTAAGCAGGCCCTATGCCCAGTGTGGAGCTCATTGTGGGGCTTGATCTCACAATCCTGACATGGTGACCTGTGCTGAAACTAAGAGTTAGAAGCTTAACTGACTGAGCTATCCAGGCACCTGTCCATTCCCTTTTGAGTAACAAAAGTGATGTTTAAAATACTAATAAGGTTCTATTACTATAATGCTATATACAGACTAATGCCTCATCTCATTGCTCTTTCTACCTTGAGTCATTCTCCGCACTTCTCATTGTACAACAGCATTTTCCCTACTTCTGTTCAGCAAACATATTGAAATCATTGCCAGCTTAGTTTCCTAACAAGTGCTGCTTCTTCTGCTGCTTTTAACTCTTTCTCCAGGAAACCATATTCAATTCTTCAAGATGATTTTGACTAATGTGTAAAGAATGGATTGGAAGGGTGGGGGGCAAATCTAGGAGGAGAAATGATGGTGTTCTGATTAAGGGTGGTATTAGCAGGGATGAAAATAACTGAACAGATTCAGAATCTATTCTAAAGCTAGAGTTGATAGGATTTTGTAAGAATTATATATATGGAAAAGAAAGGATAAGAATGATTCATTTATTATTTATTTATTATTATTATTATTATTATTTATTTATTTATTTTGCAAAAGTAGGTGATAACATTCACTAAGAAAGGAAAACCTGAAGGAAAAGATTTAAGTCTTGGGAAAGGATGGGCAGCAAGCATTTGCAAACTGTTTGTGAGTAAAATCAGCATTCAATTTGATTTCCTGAATGTGGGAAATGTGTGTGATAGAGAATTTCTAGGATGACTCCAGTGTCTGCCTTTCAGGAAGATGCTGTATCATGGGGGAAACACTGACCTAAGGGACCTTAGAAGAAGAACAGCTCTGAGAGTAAATGATAAATCCACCAGCTATAGAAACCTGGAACTGAAAAAGGGTAAGGTCAGGACCATAGTTTTAAGAGTTACTAGCTTATAGATAATAACTGAAAACTAGGTAATAAGCAGTACTATCTAGAATACAAAGAAGCTGAGGATTAAACCTGAAGGGTTAAGTTGAGAACAATCTATCAAACAATGCCTAAAATTACAACCCAAGAAATGCTAGAATAGTGTGCTGAGGATGTGACATAAAGGGGCAGACAAAAGAAAATGACTTGAGAAGGATAGGTTACTAGTGGAGTGAAGTGTCTTCCCTAAAGCATTTCTGTCCTAGATAGGTTTTGAGAATTAGCAGTACAAAAAATTCGATGAAAAGGATTGTTTTCTTACAATATTGACAGACATCGTTATTTACAGACCACAGTGTTGTCAAGCTTTGTTTCCTTTAAGTGGAAATGTGCTACAAATTCTGAGTGACATCTATATGGAAACAAGATATTCTGACTCTTAATAGCTAATAAAAATGTTCATTAAAAAAATATTGGCTGTTTATGGGGCATCAGAGTGGCTCAGTTGGTTAAGCGTCTATTCGGGTCAGGTCATGATATGATCTCAGGGTCCTGGGATCCAGTCCCACATCCGGCTCCCTGCTCAGCAGGGAGTCTGCCTCTCACTCGGCTCATTCTCTCTCTCTCTCAAATCAATAAATAAAAAATCTTAAAAAAAATATTGGTTGTTTAAATTAAATACCTTAATTTATAAAAAGACAGTTTTGGAGATCAGCCCCAAGCTAGATCCTGGACTTAGGTAATAAATAAATGGCCTGTTCTTCAAGAGTCCAATCTAATGAGGAAGAGGTTAACAGATAGCAGATAGCTAAATATAAATTGTGATAACTTTTTATGATAGTTATAGACAAATAGCTATGCACAAAATAGGGGGAAAAGATGCTTAAATCTGCCTATGGTAGGGGAAATCAAGTTTGATTAGTGGAGATAATATTCTAGCTGATATTTGATGCATTGGCATATCCTCTACTTTTGTTTTTGTTTTTCTATTTTTAATATTTAGTTTAACTTCCACAGATATTTCATAATCTTTTGTAGTAACAGTCTCCTTTAGAATCCGTTAAATCATATGCCCTCTCTCCATAGGAAATAGACTTTTCAACCATTCACAAAATTTAAAATATTTAAGGACTTCCTGGACCAATATGATATTACAGAAATAAATGAAGACCTTCAGTGTGTAGTTCTAATTTTTTATTAACTCTAGACCAGAAAGTCTAGAACATTGTATAAGAAAGCTATATAAAGTCCTATAATTTGCAATATTCTTTTATCTTCGTATAGAATCTTATCCCTATTGTTCTAATTTATACATCACTTCAGACTAATATTCTAAAAGGACCACTTTGATTATATCATGACATTCTCTTGTTTTATCCCTATTAATACATGGAGTCTAAAATTCTACATCTTGCTTTCATAGCTCACCATAATTTCTTCTTTTCCTATAACTCAAAGATTATTAAGTTTTGCTTGTCCCTATTCATTATCACTTTCATAGTAATTCGTCAAATGGTTATTAAGCCTGGCATTCTATGCCAGGCATTGTGCTGCTATTGGAAATGAAGTTAGAAATAAGCCAGAAATTGTACCTGGGTTTAGAGAATATATTTTCTAATGAATGGTACGGAGTATATGTTCTTGAGATAACCCTGACAACTTGTTACTCATCAAATTCCTTGATTCCACTGTACTACTATATGCCTGAAATGAATTCTAACAAGGACTTTTTCCAGGCCCTTCTTCCCATGATTTCAAATTCTGAGTCTTTTTAAGTTTCCTCTCAGCGTGTTGGGAAGCCTTCTTTGATTATCCCTGGTTGATCAAGGGCTCTTCCTTACCTCTTAGAGTTTTTACTATATTAGTTGTTATTTATACTAAAAACTATAGGGCACATCAATATTTTATAATTTCCAATGCTTGCAATATTATAATCTATAATTATAAAATTTTGAAGAGTAAGAGTAGCATTTTATCCTCGTGCACATGAAAATGTCGTTGGGCGTTAAACCAAAAGATGAATGAATGAATTTGTGAAAGCGGGCCAGTCACAGGTATACCACATCCAAAATTGTGATCTATAAAAATTTCCACTGAAAAATGAGTTTTCTGAGTGGAGACAGCATGGCACCCACTTCCATATTATCCACATAACCTGGAAACAAATGCTAAGTAAATAGTGAGTGAATAAATGAATACATTAATGAATGAGTAAATGAATACTTAACTCCAAAAGTTTTCTCTTGACAGCTTCTGCTTAACTAGATTTTACTTGATGCTTTCATGAGAAAAGGTATTTTTCTTTTTGGAACTTCTTTTTCCATTCATGACAACATTTTGGCATTTTTAAAATGATCCTTCCAAATATATTTCTTCTTTCTTTCCATTTTGGTTTATGAAGAGCAGAGAAGTAGAATGGGTTGAAGCTGTTTCTTTCCCAGCTTTAGTTTAAGCCTGAGGCAAAAAACCTCTTGGTCCAGCTGCAATCCAATCTGGTATCTCTAATATTTGTAATAAAACATTTAGCAGGAAGTAGTCAATTTTATGGAAAAGTTCATCATGTGTCTACTTCCCTGGATCTTTATATGCCCCCCTCTCTTGTTCTCTATATTATATAGGATGAGACATGGAGTGGGAAGAAAGAATCCAGCTATTTCATTAGAGTGCTAATATGCTTTCTGTAGAAAACATCTATCATGATCATTTAGGAAGGGGTTGCTTTGTTGCCTTGGTGTATCCTTCTTGGTCAGAGAGATTGTGTGTTTTTCTTTCCCCTGTCTTCTCCTGCCTCCCATTGCAGTCAATAAATTGGGCAGCTTGTTTTTTTTTTTTTTCCTTTTTTTAAATGGGAAATTGGTTTGGAGAAATGTGGGATTTTAGATGGTTATCAGAATTGCTTCAGTTTGTAAAATGTGGAAGTGGAGTTTTCAAGAATGGACTGTTATAAGATTCCTGATTCTGCACTTTTGTGTGCTAAAAGGGAAAAGCGTAAAACACAAACATCTTGAAGAGGTACAGCCCTGCCAGTGATGTCATTGTTCTGTTAGGATAAACTAACATATCCAAAAATGGGAAATAAAACTGGTATTAACTCTGAAAAACCTGTGAAGTTATACTCCAGGCCCTGGTTAAGGAACCTGTTCCTGATAGAATTAAGCAAAGCTGTTTTTCATATATTCCTCTCTCCAAAGGTAGGAACTAGGCACAGATAGAGTATTGAGAGGGAAATGAGACACACATGAGATTGGTTGAATATAGGTAAAGACAGTAGTATAGGCTTCAGGATGGTGGGAAGTGAGACTAGCATCTGTTTACACCTGAAAACGTGGTAGGAAGTCAGTAGAAACTTGGGTAGAAACTAAGAGTGAAGGTTGTAGAGTCAGAGTACCAGGGTTCACATTCTGCTTCTATGGTTATGGATTATCATGGACAATTGACTTGTCTGTACCTCAGTTTCTTCTTCAGTGAAACGCAATACTACCATCTAACTCATGAGTTTTTACTGAGAATTAAATGAGAAACCACAATAAGTTCATCAAGGTCAATGTGTTGGAAGACTCCAAAGGTCAAAATTAATATTTTAAGTAGAATATGGAGTACATAGGATGAAATGTGAGTAGTGTTTCCTGGAACTGTGAATCACGGAGGTCCTAGAGGAACTTAGCACAATGCCTACATACAGGTTTGAGAAACAAAAGCATAACTTAAAAGCTAGCAATAGCAATAGATACTTCGCAGCTACATACTGTGTGCCAGCAATGCACTAAATGTGAGAGATACAGTGATTAATATGATAGATACGGTTCCTACTTTCATAGAGCTTATAGTTTTTCTGGGAAGACACATAATTTAAAAAGTAACAGCATAAAATAAACATTCTCCAGTAGGAGCTAGGAGAGCAATTAAGATAAGTAGGGCATGATACACCTGCTGATAAAATAATGTTACTTCTAATTCTGTATTGCTCTATTCTTTAGATACAATCAAGGCTATAATGAGCAACATTCAACAATTTTAGAGCCATAAAAATATTTTAGTTCAACCTATTTATTTTACAAAATTAAGGAGATAAAGACCAGAAGTGACTTACCAATACTGCACAGTTGGCAGAGGCATAACATTGTTCTTTCTACAGTACCGTATAGCAGAAGTAAAACAATTAGTTATCTTTTATAATCTATATTTATAAGCATTTATAACTGGAACTTTCATATGCCTTACACTTCACTGTATTAAAGGCAAAAAGTTTAAAAAAGATTTCCCAACTTTTTAGAAACTAATGAGTAAACAAAAGCAGAATCAAGCCTATAAATACAGAGAACAAACTGGGGGTTGCCAGAGAGGAGAAAGTTGAGGGCATGGGCATTATGGGTAAAAGAAAATGAATGAGAGATACAGGCTTCTAGTTATAGATTGAATAAGTCCTGGGAATTATAGGCACAGCATAGGGAATATAGACAGTAATGATGGTGACAGATGTAGCTACACGTGGGGTGAGCATCGCATAACATATAGAGAAGTCGAATTACCGCGTTGGACACCTTAAACTATTGTAATATTGTGTCTCAACTATACAATTAAAAAAATTGTAAAATAAGATTGTCACGTGTTACAAGAAAATGTCAAGCATTGAAATATTCTCATTTGAAAATAAGATAAGCTATGAAGTAAATTTTAAACATATTATAAATGATTTTTCTTCTTTTAAAGCCAGGAAAGTAAAATTGTAATGGATTCTGATTTTGACGTACTTAAAATATTGAAACTTAAAAAGAAAACTATGGGTGAGTTAAATTAGTCATGGAATAGACACACGCATAATTGGATTTCTAGGAATTAAAAGTTATACCCTAAAATATTACATCCTTATAAAATTGCCTTGAGGATAAGGTAGATAGACTTGACATATTACTCATAAGTAAAACATTAACAGGGACAGCAATTAACATCCTATCTTACTTTGCTGTGAGAAGGCAGGTAGAGAAAGAGACAGACAGAAGGAGGAGGTCAAGGATGAAGATGGTGACTCTATGGAGAAAACTTTTATCTCAAGTAGGTTAGACATGGTGTTCTATTCTTTCTCTGCATTCAGTGCATTTTCCAGTAAGGATGCTGTGATTTTATCTAATGCACAACCCTCTTCCACTCCCTTCTGTGCTCTGGGAAGACTCCTCTGGCAGAATGATTGGGGCCACCTCCAGCAAAATATCAGGCCCCTCCGCCATAGTGATTGGTGTTGGGGGGGGGGGAACAAAACAAATGCAAATCCAATTTGATGCTCCCAGCAGTTCTTCAATGGACATGTAATGTACTTATAGAGAAATGCACAGGTTTGAGTTTACAGTTCAACGAGTTTTGACAGTTGCACATACCACTTAATTCACACCTTACCTAAATATAGAATTTTTTTTTTCTTATCATCTGGAAAAATACCCTTTGTGCTTTCCAGTCAATCCATTCCAAGCCCACAAAAGAGAGAACCAGTTTTCTCATTCCATCTACTATCAAATGTTTTTGCCTTTTTCTAGATCAGTTCTGATCATCTAGATTATCACATAATAGGATCTATTTTTGGATCATTATGTAAATGAAAACATACTATATGTATTCTTATGTCTGCCTTCTTTTATTTAGCATAAGCTTTTTGAGTTTTATCTCTGTTTTCTATGGTTTTATCAGATCACTCCTGTTTTTATTTCTGAATATATATTACAAATAGTTTATTTCTTCTGTTGAGAGATATTTTATGTTGTTTCTTGTTTGGGACTTTTATAAATAAAGCTACTAATGTGTGTATTCTTTACAGTCTTTTTGTGAACATATGTTTTCCTTAATGTTGGGCAGATACAGAGTAATAGGATCTCTAGGACAGGTATTTGATTTACTTTGTAAGAAAATGACAAATTGTCAAAGGGTTGGTATCATTTTATGCTCCCCATCTTCATCAACATGTGTGGTTGTCACTTTTTAAAAATTTTAGTTATTCTAGTGTAAATGCAATAAACTGTTATTATGGTTTTAATGTGCATAACCCTGATGGCTAATGATGTTCAGCACTATTTCATGTGCTTATTGACCAATTTTATATATATGCAATTATATATATACATATGTATATATAACATGTATAATATATAACATATTCCTTTGTTAAGTGCTTGTTCAAGGTTTGCCTTTATAACAACTCCTCCATTTCCCCCTTCCCATCCTTTGTTCTGTCATTTTACATCTTCCTTCTAGATAGTTATAAAGCTCAGAGGGCAGTGTTATATATTTGCTTTCAACAGTCAATTAGCTTTGAAATAATTCAAGAAACTAGAGGAAAAAATACTTGTCTTTCAACCTAGCCATATACTTGTGCTTTTTACTTCCTTATGTTATACTTCAACATAGTATCATTTATCTTCTGTCTGAATTCCTACTTTTAGCATTTCTTACTGGGCTCATCTGATGGTGACATATCATTTCCATTTTTATTTGAAACTTTTATTTTATTTGTCTAGATAAATAGTCTTATTAGAAGTGCTTTCTTTTTTTGTTAAACTTAAATATTTAGAATAATACCTTTTTTCTTTTAGCATTTTAAAGTTGTCATTCTCTTATCATCTAGCTTGTATTGTGTCTGATGAAAAATTGTTAATTTTTTATTGTTCTTTCCCTGTAAGTGATGTCTTTTATTTCCTGTTTACTTTTAAGATTTGTTGTCTTTTTTATTGATTTTCGGAATTCCAGTATGGTATTGTTTGATGTATTATTCCTTTTGATTATCCCTGTTACATTAATTTTTTTTGGTCTCTGGGTTTATAGTTTTTATCAAATTAAAAACATTTTAACTATTATGTCTTTAAATATTTTTCCTACTTCTCTGTTTTTTTTGATATTTCAATTACATGGATTTTTAAACTATTTCATATTGCTAATTTTGTATCAGCTTTTTTATTTGGTCTTTTTAAAATTTGGCTCCCTTCTTTTTTTCTTGTACTGAAAGATACCTATTTTTATTCTATAGTCAAATTTGATGTTAAGCTGATCCACTGGCATTTTATAAATATTAGAGTGTGAAGTTTTAGAATTTCCATTTTATTTATTATAATTTATGTGTCTCTACTGATATTTGCAATTTTTTATTATGCTAGTATTTAACTTTAAACCATTACACAGGTTTATAATAACCATTTAAATTCCTTATACTCTAATTCCATCATCTCTCAACACTTTCTTTTACTTCTTCCTTCCTTTGTCCCCCCTTCCTTCCTTCTTTCCTTCTTCTCTTTGCTTGGTTTGAACCTGGGATAGCATAGACCTAGAGGTGCTATTATCTATCTTGTTGCCATATCAAGCTTGAGAATGACACAACATGGAGAAAACAGAGTCGAAACATGAAAGGGGTCTATGACCTGATGATTTCATTAAACTCAAATCTACTTGATTTAGATTTGTGGTCTAATAAATGACTGCATGTCTCAAGCAGATTTTAGTCAGTATTTTTTGGTTTACTTGCAACCCAAAGAATCTTGAAACAGCTTACAAAGGACAGTGTTTTCTACCAGTGACCTAAATAGGGTTTACACTTTAATTACTATTAATTGAATATGTACCAGTTGTTGTGACAGTACTTAGGTACAGTTATGTATAATACTAGGCTACATGATCATTGGATTTGATCCAGTGTGGTAATTTGTATGATATTAGGCTTTATAATGATAAAAATGTCATTTGACTATCAATAAATGAACTTTATTTTCTAAAATTGATGATTATAATTCAAGAAGCAAAGAAGTTGCAATGTAAGTTTACATTTCCATTTGGGACAATATATAATATACTTCCCCAATAAAATTTTAGAATGTCATGTATCATTTTACATTAGATTACTAACATCAGCAAAGGAAATGAACTCTTATACTGAGATACAGAAATTAACACTTGTACCATCTATTACTTCGTTCATTATGGATAGCTTTAGGTTGATATGTATGTGTGTACGTGTATATATATATGTATGTGTATAACATATATAACATACAATATATAATATAATGCCTTTATATATGTGAGTATGCACATTATTTTTAGATATAATTTCCACATCAGTTTCCAGAAGTATCTTGTTTGTGGATAGATAAGAGTCATAAAACAGATATTTCAAATAGAAAACAATGAGAGCCTAAGAAATCTTTGGTACAATGTGTCTTTCTACTTGTATAAATGCAATTTGGAAGGTTACACTTAAAATTCTATTTAATATTTAGAATTAACCTACCTATGACATGAATCTGGAGTAGAAATTCAAGTAAGTGATGAAATTGCCATGGTAAATTATGATATTAGGGGAAAATGTAGGCATGTACTGGTTTAAGAATCGTAGGTGGCCTAGAGGTTTCAAAAGAAAGAAAAAAAAGAAAAACACAGATAAGTAAAGACCAGGCTTCGCTAGAAATGAAAAATAACTTATTCACTAGAAACATATTCAATACATCTTCTGTGTAAGGCATAAGGAGCATAAATAGGTTATTGAAATACATATGAATATAAATTGTATATTAGTTAGAAAGCCACCAAAAAGTGTTTATGTGGTGAATACTTTGTTACCCTTCGATTTTCTATTGCCTGTTTAGTTATTTACTTCTAATAGTTCTTATCTAAGGTGCTTTCTTAGGCACCCACAAGGTGACATATGCCAATATCTCACACTACAGTTTAAAATTGACTTAGTCCTTTCCTCTCCTTTATTAAAGGAATCTAGAAGAGAACTTTTGGGTTTTGTCCTTTCTATGGAGTCAGTAATTAATTGCTCTTTTCCTCTGAAATTACAAAGACGGCAACCCTCACAACAGATATGTAGATTTCCACTGTTAAAAATCACAAAGGCATAGGAAATAAAGGATTTATTTTCAAATCAGCCACCTGAGAAGTTTGGCATGGGAAATAGTTGAGAAAGCTTATTACGATAGCATGTTCATTACAGAAAACTGGTAAGATATGTTGAAATGTAAACACCTTGCATGTTCTATGCCTACTAGAGAGAGAAGAGGGATAAAAAGTTTGGAGGGATAATTAGGCATCAAAGAGTATGTAATTTATGCAGTGGGTTTCTTTAGCAGTTGTGAATTCAACTTGTGTTTCTTTCCTTTAAAACTAGCAGTCTTTGATTTATCCAGCCAGTAAAGCCAAAATCTTTTCACATGCTTACATGTTTCACCTTTATGAACAAAGCAGCATAGTGTTTTCCTTCATGGAAATTTAATCTAATAAGAGAAATATGAACTGACAAAAAATAATTAAAACTTATAGAAAGAGCCATGATAAAAAACAAATAGAATTGACTAATGTTTCATTGTATGTATATACCACATTTTTTTTTTATCCATTTATCCATTATTGGACATTTAGGTGCTTTCTACGAATCTTGGCTATTGTGAATAATGCTGCAGTGAATGTGGGAGTGCTAAAATCTCTTCAAGATTCTAATTTTCACACTTTTGGGTATCCAGGAGTGGTATTGCTGGGTTATATGGAAGTTCTCTTTTTAATTTTTTGAGGGACATCCATACTATTTAAAAATAAGGAAATCCTTATGTGCAGCAACATGGATGAAACTTGAGGACATCATGCTAAGTGAAATAAGCCAATCACAGAGGGACAAATACCGCAGTGTTCTACTTACATGAGCTCCCTGACCTGACCTACTCAAACAAAAAGAAACAGAGAATAGAATGGTGGTAGCCAAGGACTGGAGAAGGGGGAAGTGGGGAATTGCAAATCAATGAGTATGAGGTTTTATTTATGCAAGATGAATAAGTTCTAGAGATCTTCTGTACAACATTAGGCCCACAGGTGACAGGACAACGCTGTGTCATATGCTTAACTGTCCTTTAAGAGGAAAGATTTCATGGTAACTGTTCTTATCACAATAAAATAAGTATTTAATTTTTAAAAATCCGTACTGACAATACAGTGGTAAGAGAAGGCCTGAAGATGAGGTAATGTTAAATGAGCCTTAAAACATAAGAAATTACCTAGAAGGCAAAGTTTAGGTTGGAGGAGAGTGTTCTGACAGAGAAAATTCCATCTGCAAAGGCCTAAGGTAGAAATAACTTAGTTAGCATGTTAATTTTTGTTCCTAAGAAGCTGACCTTGAAGGAGGGTGCATGTGCAAGTGATTTATTAAAGAAATGCTTAGAGGACCCATTATGGGAATGACAAGGGCAGGAAAGGGAAAGGGGAGAGCCAAACATGGGTGGGAGTTAAGCCTTGGCCCCAGTCTCAGCCTGATCTTGCTGCACAGACCTGTAGTATATATAGTTCAGAGTGATTCCTACATGAGGTCATGGAGCTGGTTCCCATTCTCCTGTACCTGTCAGTCATTGGTTAGGAACTTATCCAGGCGGATACAAACTCCCAGGCATTTCCAGTGCTTTGCACATGCAGGAAACAAAACAAAACAAAACAAAACCTCAGTAAGTAGCCAAAAGCAGTCTTCTAAAAGGAGCCACAGGTATAAGAAGTTAGAAGCAACAATCTCACAGCCTCTGCATACTCAGAAGCCAGAGGAAGTGTGTACAGAAATGCTAAATGAGATTCAAGGCATCTGTATGGAACCCGGCAGTAAATTGCAGAATACAATGTAGTCATGGGGACCACATTGAGTGAATAAGTGAGAGGGTAATCACAGGATGTGCTGCATTATGAGAGTACTTAACCTTTGAGAATACTGGTGATATGGGGTGTGTGGGTGAATTTGAAGCAGGGAGGCTACTTGGTTGAGGTAGTACCTTTCTTAAGCCTAAAGGATAAAAAAAAAAGAGAGAGAGAGAGTTTGATCGAAATTAATTTCCTAACTTCTATCCTCTTCTTTATTGGACTAAAAGAAGAGGATTGCAGTATTTCAGGTGTCAGAAAGCATAGCACCTTCATTAGAATTAAAGATAGATTACCCAGGATCGCGGTGGGCATGATGGATAAGCTGGAGCTATGCAGCAAGGGTATATACATCAAGCTAGGTACATATATGGTAAAGAGTTTGGATTTCATTGAGGAATGGAGACACTGAAGAATTTTTAAGTAGGGGTGTGGAATATCCCCTTATATTTAAGAACAATTACTCTGACTGACAAGGTAAAAATTTAGGAGCCTTGAGGACAGTTAAGTAACTTCTGCAGTAATCAGTGATAGGAAATTAATAAGACTTGCCAAAGTCAGTAGCCGAGCAAGTATAGAATCAGAGATACATCTGGGAGACATTTAGGAGGTAGTCTATGAAGTATTATAGTTCTTACATATGAGAAGTAAAGGAGATTGGAGACTGAAGAGGTCTCATTTTCAGAATGAAATAACTGTTCTCATTCATCAAAATTGAGAAGTCACTGAATAGACTTCTAGAATTTGTAGGCAAAGCAAGTGCCCTGTTTTCAATGTATTGATTTTTCAAGTCAGTTGTGAGAAAGAACGTAGAAACACCCTATAGTTTATTGAGTACACCGAGCTGGTCTCAGAAAAGAAGGGGTTGGGGAAAGATTAGTGAATCATCAGTGTATCTGCTGTAAGTGAAATTACGGGCCCAAGTAAGGCCACCCAGAGAAGGTAGGTAAAGAGAACAAAAGAAGAGGGCTGTGAGAAAGAAGACCAGCGTGTAAAGAAATGAGAACAAGGAAGCTATGCAAAGTTTGAATAGAAGGCAGAGAGACAAAGAGAAAAGCAAAAATATGATGTAGTCATAGGGACCATATTGAGGAAAAGTATCCAGAAGGAGAGTGTGGTCAATCAGGATTAAATATTGCAGGCAGGTTAGCTAAGATAAAAAGTAAAGGCATGTGCTCCATCCTGCCCCTCCCACACACAGTATGTAGCGACAGATTATTGAAAAACATGTTGAGAAATTTTTCAAGAAAATGGTTAGAGAAATTTGAATTGCAGTGTGTTTGAAAATGCTGTATAGATAGATGACTCATTTGTTTGGCTCTGAAATACAGAAGGTAAAGTGTGACTAGAGTATAGCATGATATCAAGAGAGGTTTCGTTTTTTAATATTTTTAAACAAGTTAGAGATATGTACTTTTAAAAAATATATATTGAAGGGAAAGAGTTACAGAAGAACAGACTCAGGTAATAGAAGTGGGAGGGGTTAGTTACTATGTTGAGTTAGTGGAGGAAGCAGCAGTATATTATCTGGAACATAGGTGGGGAGCTTACTCGGAGACTATGAGATGAAATGTCTATTCACTGAAATGGGAAAAAGAGAGAGTAAGATGAGATTTTCTGTAGAGACATATTTTTAGAACTGAAGGGAAGCAATTTAAAAAAGATTCTCACCTAATGGCCTCTAAATTATCTGTCCAGAGTTGGATAGCAATGGTCCTTAGAAAGGGAGCTTGAGGGGTGCCTGGGTGGCTCAGTTGGTCAAGCATCTGCCTTCAGTTCAGGTCATGATCCTGGTGGCCTGAGATCCAGCCCCATGTTGGGCTCTCTGCTCAACAGAGAGCCTGTTTCTCCCTCTGCCTCTTGCTCCCCCTGCTTGTGCTCTCAATCTCTCTCTCTCTCTCTCTCATTCTCTGTCCAAAAAAACTATATATATATCATATATAAATAATATATGTTAATTAATTAAATATATATTATTTATATACTATAAATATATAAATATATAAATATAAATATATAAATAATGTATATCAACTAAATATATATTACTTATATATTATTTATATATTATAAATATATTTATATTATATATTTAATAATATAAATATATTTATATATTAATAAATTATATATATTTATAATATATTATAAATATATAAATAATATATAATAAATAAATATATATTTTAAAGAAAGGGAGCTTGAAAAGAGCTAAAGTTCTGAATATACACCTACAAAAAAAAAAGGGAAAAGAAGCTAAGCAAAGAAAAATTGAAGGATTCACAGGCAAGTCTGGGGGTCTTCCAGCAGAGTCTGAGATTACCCATATGTAGTGGAGAGACCTCCACAGCTACACATCTTCCCAGTGAGCTAACCCACGGCTGACCCTTCCCTGATGCTCCTGGGATGCCTCCCAATCATGTGCATTCCGCTGTCCTCACAACTTTCTCTACTTGAAACTTCCATGTTCAATTCCACACTGTTAGTAGCAGGTTTGACTCTCCGTGCCTCTCTAAGTCAAAATAAACTGACCGAATAAACAATCTGTGTTAGCAGGTTAATGAGAGAAGGATAAAAAGTGTCATTTGTTCTCCAATGGGCTGCCGAAGGTGATAGAAGTTGTCTAGTTTAAGCTGTCTAGATTTAAAACCCCCAAACTAAAGCACTAAGGGAAAAGATGCAGTGGTTTAGATGGAGATAATCTGTTTCTCATTTTCAGGCAGTGTTAATACCTATTCTCTGGGGAATTGAGGTTTCTGGTCTGTGTGTAGGAAATGGCGAAAGCAGAGAAGCACAACACTCTACACTTTGGTGGCCACTCTCCCTTAACGAGTTTAATTGCCTCTTATGACAGAAAATATTTTGGAAAACAGCACTTGTTTTCCTTTACAGATCATCATGGCAATTCACAAGTGTACAGTGAGCAAGTTGGCCATGAGCAGCTCTGAAGGACGTACTGGCACCTACATGATGCCAGACATCTGGAGGCAAATTTTCATATGAAGAGTGGGTGGGGCTGTATATTTTGGAAACATAATGCTGAACATCTGGATACTTGGAAATCAACTCATTGCCTAGCTTTTTAATGTTCATAGAAATATTTTGTTTTCAGTAGATATAGTTGCAGACTCTTTACCCTTAAAAGCAATATCATGATTTATATTTATGTTTTCTCTATTAAATTTTGAAATTATACAGCACAGACAATGTTAGTTTCCAATTCAGATTACTAATTTAATATTAGATCACTCCTTCTCAAACTCTAATAGTACATTCAATTCAACTGGAGAACTTGTTCATGAGTGTTCTGATTCAGAGCACCCAGATTCTGCATTTCTAGCAAGCCCCTTGGTGATTGCAGGGCTGCTGGTCCTCACACCACTTATTCAGTGGCAAAGTTCTAGACCTGTGCTGTTCAGTATGGTATCCACTTACCATATGTGGCTATTTCAACTTAAATTGGTTGAATTAAAGAGGATTTAAAAATCAGTTCCTCAGTGCCACTGGCCACTTTTTTTAGCTGCTCAGATGTCAAATATAGACAGTGCAAATATAAACTATTTTCATCAGTGCATCGGGCAGTGTTTCCAGACACATTATTCCATTACTTTGTGCATTCACAAAGACTTGGAAAATTATTTGAAGTTTGCTTATAATTTGCACCATTGAAAAATCACAGAAAAACTTCTACAAAAGTGGATTTCCAGGTTGAATACAACAACAGATCACAGATTTGGGGGTCTAGCATTTCACTTTGAAAACATTCTTTATTAACATGGACACTGATTTGCCTGAATTAGAATAGGTACTTTTAAAGTGACTAAATGTTACATTAAATTCCACTAATATATTCAAATATAATTTATTTGTGTATACAGCTCATCATAGTGCAAATGCAGATACTTCTCTCCTGATGTATCTTTTGTACTTTTCCTTTGTTTGGCCTCATTACTGCTTTTTATTATAATTGTTGTTGAGATGCTGTGTTGCTGTTTCTGTTAGGTGCTGTACACTATCTATTAATATTACCCTACTTAGATTCCCAAGCATCAACAGGTCCCCAAATAAATAAACACATAAAGAATGAAGCGGACTCATGCAGTAAGACGCTTAATTAATGAGGTATCTAGATACTAAGTATAAAACCAGGTCGTAAGTCTCTAATCTGATTCATTCCATCTGTACAGTTTAAGCAAATTACAGATTCTCTAGAAGGCCCATTTTCTTCATCTGTGAAGGATAGATGATTCCCAAGGACTCAATGAAATAATGAAATTAAATGTCTCTCTAATACTGAATCAGTACTGTGCACATATATTATTATTATTAGAGAACGATTTTTTAAATGATCATTTACAGTAGTGATGCCCAAATATTTTAATACCTTATTAGGTTAAAATATAAAGTCCACTGGAAAGATAATCATCACTAAAACGTTTCATACCATATAGACCCAGAGATACAACAACATAAAATTGAATATACAACTTGAAAAATAAACCTGGGTATCATCCTTAAGTTTTGAATTCTCACTTATAATTCTTTCTGGTTCTAGAACACCTTAATGTAATTAAGAATATTTACCAAAAATACAGACAGAAAAATTTTATGCACACTTGCACATATATTCTATTTAACATCTGCAAGGATAAATATTACTTTAGTTATAAATTCATGAGTGTCAAAGCAATTGACCAATGTATTTTTTCTACTAGCTTTATGCAGTACAAATCCTATTACACATACATGAGTGTCCTTTTGTTTCTCTCTTCTCTCACTCTACTTCCACAATTTGTCATAAAGTTTCAGTGCAGCTTACCTCCTGTGAAGGTAAGATAAGCACTCACTTTGAATTTTGCTTATGAAAAAAATAAATAAATAAATTTTGCTTATGAAAATATCCTATTTAAAATCACAGAAGAACTCCTGCAGAAGTAGATTTCAAGTTTGCATATGATATAAAAGATCATAGTTTTGAGATCTAGCACAAATTAAATGGTAGCCCAGATCTACTATTTATATCAGCTTATACTGGTTATCTCTTAAACAGTTCTTCATGAACATTATTATCCAAATAATGTAGCCCTTTGAGGACAATCAGTTGCACAATTCAGACTTCCCTGAAAATTCAGTGCCAACTAGAAAATTTTCACGAACTGTAAGTTTGAAAAACATTATTCCTTCTTAAGGTTCAAGTAAGCTTTAGCTAAAATATTAGAAAAATGTAGGCTTAAGAATGTTGACCTTTTCTCCCTTCCCTCCCAGTTTTGATTTTTGTTTTGATT
Organism: Canis lupus familiaris; assembly: GCF_011100685.1. Lineage (NCBI taxonomy): Eukaryota > Metazoa > Chordata > Mammalia > Carnivora > Canidae > Canis > Canis lupus. The sequence continues at coordinate 50,028,604 of NC_049240.1, read as the reverse complement.
TTTTTTGTGTGGTATTTGGTTGAGCATTGGGTCTTCACATTGGATACTTAATATGTCAAGGAAACTAATTATCTAAAATTATAAGAGAGATTTTAAATGGATCAACCTGCCTATTTCTCATGCCTGCATGAGAAGTCCTTTTATAGCCTTTTAATTTTCCTTCTGTACTTGCCTGGGGATTTGATCAGATGAGTCTGAACAGAATCCTGTCTTATTCTTTGAAACAACATTGGTGAAAACTGGAATGTCCAGTCCAATTTAATTAATAATTACCCACAGAAATGGTTGTATAGTTTTTTTTTTTTTTTACAAAATCTGGATTTTACATAAGCATATTTAATGTACGTGATACAAACACTCAGCATCGAAGTTGAGCTTCCATGCAAGGAGATGCATTGGCCATTTTACTCCAAGCAGTCAGTGCTTCAGCTAAAATCCAGTCTTGAAGGTGATGACTGCATTGGTCCTTATGGAATTAAGGGTGGCCTTTGGTCTAAGAAGCTTGTGATGTATCCAAGTCAAGTAAGTTTCACCATCCCCCAGGTGGGAGTTTGAGTCCAGAGAGCCCTAAGTATAATTTGAGACTCTATGTAAGTTGGTGGATTCTCTGTATGCAAGAAGAGAACGTGGATGGGGGTCTGAAAGCAGGATGATGGAAGATGGGCTGCAGATGAACTCTGATTCTCTGATGTTGGAACTGACTAGGACAAAAGTGTTAGAGATGGAGAGTTAACTAGGTCTCTTTCCATCCTCTGAACTTATTTCCTTTCCAGAAAAATCATCTTTTCAACAGAGCCCACCTTGTTTTAATATCCATTCCATTGAAGCTGCTGTGGTTGGTATCACTCAACTCTGATTCTGAAACCACAGGCACCCACACTAGATTTGGAAAGTCGACTCTCAGTGCTAGCTCCTACCACAGGATAATATTTAGGCATCAGGTCTCAGCAAATGGTGTTTCCAGCATGTCTTAGTTGCATCTGAGTGACTGTGGTGCTCTGTCTTGTTTCCCAGAATTGGTGGAGTGATGATCAGATTCAGACATTTGATTAAGATACGATGTCATGCTAAGGGATGGAGGAGTGAAGTCAGCTCACATGGAAGAACCAAGGCAGAAGATTTTGTTTCACATAAGGTAGACATATTCACTTATCCTTGTGAATTTGGGGTCACAGATTGAAAAATAAATAGATACCCAGGCAGGCAGATAGACAGACAGACAGACAGACAGAAAAGACCTAAAGACTGGCACAGAGCTTGTTAGGAATTCTTAAGTAAAATTGGAATCACAATCATAATGTCAAGGTCCCTGAATTTCCAAGAAGGAAGGGTGTACATTTGTAGTGCAAGTATGCTTCCCTGTTCATTTTGAGGTGTAGAAACTGAAGATCCTGTAAGAGATTTTCAATTTTCAGAAATTTGAATTTATAGCAGCTGCAGCATAGTTCCCTGCTTCTTCTTGCTGCTTATATACCCTTCATAAATTGAGTTTTAGTAGTTGAACAGGGTGAGTAAAATTGTAAGGTTACAAAAAAAAAAAACCCAGTAAGTATTCTTTCATGTAATCTAATATTAAAATTCTATAAATTCACAAGAAAAATTATAGTAACTGTAGAAATTTAGGCAGCCACCTATTAGTGAAAAATGAAGAACTGAATACAATGTAATATGGTTAATAATTTACACATTTGAATTAAGGTCTGGCAGAAAAACCTAATGGGATTATATAAATGATGGTTTCATTTATTTTAAATTAAATTATTTTTAGATTTATGTTTTGACATTTTATTGACATTAGATTTTTATTCTAGTTGTTGACATTAGATAGTTCTCCTAATACAGCCTCCACCCCCCCAATAAGAGGGGAGAATTTGTTATTAAGGATACATTTTAGAGACCATAACCCTTTTAAAAGTTATATAGTCATTTCATTTTGGAAAACACTTTTTGAATGACATTCATGCTCTTAAACACTTTGAAAAGCAGAAAACAATTATTTAGATACATATACATTTCTCCACATCTCTCACTTTGGTTGTTAATATCAGGCTGTGGTGATCGTATAACTCATGATTCAAACTTGGATCCTTTGAAAATGATAGAAAATGCATTGCTGGGACAAAGGGCATAAGCCTGGACTGTGTTGGCCCACTGGGACATGTGGGTACCCTCTCCAGAAGATTATTTCTGAATATACATCAACAGACTATGTACATAAGTATTTTACCTCCTTTGCTGCTTACTTCAGGACTAAGGGAGAAATGAAGAACATCGTAGGGAGGAAAAGAAGTATTTAAGAAGCAACCAACCTGATTTCTGAAAAAATTGGCTATTAAAGCATATATATATTTTTTGGGGGTATTGCTCTTCTTTAACAAGTTCATAGGTAGTCTTTCTTCACATCAGAATAGCGAGGGGTTCCCATTAAAAGTTTGAGTCATACCCTGTCTTAGACCTAAAAATTAGAGTGACTAAGTTTTGGGACCAAGAAGCCTGGATTTCTATACACTCCCTAGATGATACTCATGCATACTTAAGTGCTGGCTTAAGTAGAATACAGGGATTTTTCCAACCTAAAATGTGTCTAAAACCAGAATCTGACTCCTTATATCACATAATTCCTCAAGATAAAATTTTTACCACTCTTATTGCAGTGACCATAGATGTGAACAATGAAAATCCAATGAGATTTAATATTAGACTTTAAGGCATACTGAAGTTTTATTTCTAGATGATGACATTCATAAGCTCACACACTTCTTAATTCCACCTAATGGAAGGGGTTAACTGAGTGAGGTCTTGCCACTAGAAAGGATGGACTTCACGCTCCTTGCTGTTGCTCTCTCTTTCAACCTGGACCTAGCCCTTGAGCTAGGCTAGCAAACTCAGAGTCTATCAGCCTACTCTGCCTTTGGAAAACCACAGCATTTATTTGGGTTCAAGACAAATTGCCCAGGATGCCACTTGATTTTTCTCAATCCGATTTTAAGAAGGATACTACTTTCTAAAATAATAATGAATGTTAAAAGATTGATACCAAAGCATACAGAGATTGTTTAGGATTGCAAGTAAGAGTTCACTTGGGGCTGGATAAGAAGAAATGATCAATAACAGGGGTAAATAAAAATTACATTTAGCCCTCAACGCTTCCACTTTTGCCAACTAAATCAACAGCTGTGCTGTCCCTTCACAACGTTCTGATAGGCTCCCTCAAAGAACGCTGTGAAGAGTGGGATTATTATTACTCTTGAGCACACCTGGACCAAATAGAGAACTGCTGAAGCCCATCTTCTTCCCTGTAGCCTCTGAGTTGCAGGTATGTGTCTCTCAAGCCGTCCTATATTATATGTTCTGCTCAGCTCTTTCATTCAATCCTTTATGGGATAGACACTTGCTATAGATTGACAAAGTTATGACGAATGATATGCTCCAGCTGTTCTCACGAAGGATCTTACAGTCTGGTGTATGCTGTAAGATTAGATACACATAAGCATATTTAGTCAGTTACACACATGAAAACAGTCCCACCTAGCAAAGTGAAAAAGAAAATCAGTATCAAAGAAGTGGTTTAGGTAGGCTTTTGCTATAGGGCTTCTAAAGAAGTAAGAATTCCTTCCAGCTGAGAAGACTGAAGATCTCAAAGAGGCAAGAGGCCGTAAGTAGGTTTGAAAGACTAGTAGTATTTAAAGAAATGGAGTTGGATTTCACTAGAGTACATTTAATTCTAATAAGGGTTCTATCCTCAAAAAAGAGTTTAAACTTAGTAGAATATTGAGAATTTACTACTAGCAGATTATTTGAGAGACCACTCAGCCTTTCCTATCTCCCAACAGTCTCCCTAGGTGTTCATTTGCCTGATTATCCGGTTCCCCTATCTGGATTTTGAGATCCAGAGCTTTTTATGGTGAGTACTCTTTCATGTGTTTCTATTATGGCTAGTATGGAAACTTCCATGTGTTTGGAAAATATTCATAATCATAATAAGTCTATAATGATCTAATGTGAAAACATTTCCCAAATGTTAACATGCATATGGAATGTAGGTAGATCTTATAAAAATGCAAACTCTGATAGATGTGGGATTATGCCTATAGGTGTGGATTTCTAGCAAGTTTCCAGGTGAAATGAATTCTGCTAGGCTACAGATCACATCTTGAATAGAAAACCCCCACACATATAATTTAAAACACCATATCCTCATGGTGTTATCTTGTGTTTTTATTCAGTTTTTCACTTATGTAGTTCCCTGTTCTCCAATTAGCATTTAAATTCATTTGTGAAAGAGCCTATTCCTTATATTGATCTCTTCATCTAAAAAAAATTACTTAATTGCATGTTAAGCACATGTAAAATTATCGCATCTGTAGAAAAAAAAGCCCTATCAAAAACCAAAATAATAATTTCAAAATAGTAAATATGAAAACAAGTTTGACAGATCAACCAGTTACCAGACCTTAAGTGCCACTTTAAATTCTGATAGGTTTTTAATTATAACATGTGTTCCAATTCCCGTGTTTCTAAACAATGATCTCTTTTTTTTTTTTATTAAGAGAAATCAACTTAGTAATATATCACACCTATGTACAAACAAAATTACTGGTTCAAAGCAAGTTTATTATCCAAATACATATGTTTAAAGAGAAGACTATAGGCTCCTCATTCAAGGTCTATATACTATTAATTCTACAAAGATTGATTTTGCTGTCTATGTCACATTAATTTAGACTAACACTACTTTTATTAGCTGCAGAAATGGCAGTGAAAACTAAGAGCTTTCAATCTAATGGGAAGAAGAGATGGAAAAATAAGTTAAGAAAAGCAGGCCCTCAGATCTTTAAAGCTGAACAATTTAGTGTGATTTTATGTATAGGCAAATGGCTCTCCACAGTTCCATAGGCCCTAGGGTCTGCAGTTTAATATACTCAGTTAAATAATTGGTATTAATGTGAACCCAGGGTACCACTAAAAAGTTGAAATATATCCAATATTTTTCAGAGAAAATAGGAGATTTGTAGTGAATATCTGTGCCTTAGTGTTCAACTACCTTAAATTACTATTGAAAATATAAGTCTTATATTTGGGGGGATGATTTTATTTTCAAATGCTTATTTTTGTTTTATGCTTAAAAGTTATGAATTCCATTATCCAGAATTTGTCATTATGAAAGACATCATGGGTTTAGGTAAAATACTAGTATTTGCAAAAAATAATTAAAGCAATTTGAAAAAAAAAATATATATATATATTTACTTTGGACTGGCCCTCAAATGCAGACATCTCTGATTTGTTAGATGAGATTTATTAATCACTACCAAAGTATAATATGCTTTACAGAAATTACTTTTTTTTAAAGATTTATTTATTTATTTATTCATGATAGACAGAGAGAGAGAGAGAGGCAGAGACACAGGCAGAGGGAGAAGCAGGCTCCATGCCAGGAGCCCGATGTGGGACTCGATCCCAGGTCTCCAGGATCACACCATAGGCCAAAGGCAGGCGCCAAACCACTGAGCCACCCAGGGATCCCCCAGAAATTACTTTGATATCCTATATACCAAATGGTACATATACCATGTATAATACAATATAATCTAGAAGTATTTTAATTTAAAAAAATCAAACTTTCACAAAGCAGAGAGTACATGTGGAGTGCCTTGAACATTCTATTGTTTTGAATTCATCCCAATAATAAAATCAAATTAAAGCACAATTATTCTAATTTTGCATTTGGCAAGCACATTGTTTCTTAGACCTGTGACTCTTATTATTCTTGATGTAAAACTTGGTTTATCAAAAATATATAGTTTCTGTATTCCATTTAAGGATTTACTTCATAAAGCCAGTTACAACATATTTCAAAGAAAATTGAATATTGGAATGGCTTAAGTGTGGAGGTAATTTTTTTTTTTTTTTTTTTTTTAATGATAGTCACACAAAGAGAGAGAGAGAGAGAGAGAGGCAGAGACACAGGCAGAGGGAGAAGCAGGCTCCATGCACCGGGAGCCCGACGTGGGATTCGATCCCGGGTCTCCAGGATCGCGCCCTGGGCCAAAGGCAGGCGCCAAACCGCTGCGCCACCCAGGGATCCCAAGTGTGGAGGTAATTAAACAGATACTTAAGTATAATTCAGAGTTATAATTGATATTGGAAACAATATCATGAGTTTTAAGTAACAGATTTTTAAAGAAAATCTTCATGACAGCACAGTGAAAAGTTCAACTTTCTTTTAACAAATTTTCCATATTATCGACTCATTTCTCTTCAATTTGTACTTTGGTTCTTTTCAGTGTGCTGCATATTCTAAGGCCCAACCCTTCTCTGCGGGTGCTCAACATGCATCTGATGATGATACTTACAGTGATTGCCTTGTGGGGACAAAGTGTTAATTTGTTCTGACATTCCCAGATTTCAATCTAATGAAATGAAAATGTAGACTGGAGTGGGTTAAGCTTTTCTGGTGCTTTTCCTTCTTAGAACTAGGGTAGTTTCCTTTTGCATGATTGAAATCATGCCTATATCATCCCCTTAATGTCTGTAGTACAGTGCTTAATGGCTTCATCAGGATATATCACTTTCTTTGGCACAGAGCTGCCAGTGGAACACAAATCATTTAGAGAGAGAGATTGTTAGAGAAAGATAGGGTGCAGTGGCTGAAGGATCGCAGTTAAAAAGTAAAGAACATGCAGGAAAGCTTCCAGTGTTTGGAAAATTAAGAACATGTCACTGGAAGCATATTAAAAATTTTGAGTTAAAGAGGCAAAATACAGGGAAATCTTTATGTGACTATATTGATATCAGTTTATAAGTAGCATTACTGACAAAAAGAACCCTATATTTTTCTTGTTTATTATCTGTTATCACTGCTAAATATAAACTCCATGCAGCTGGAGGTTTCTGTTTGTCCACTTCATGTCTCTAGAAATCAGAACTGTACCTAGATCCCAGTAAATACTGTCTGTTCAAAAAAATGATAGAAGAGAATCCTGAAATCTATTTAAAGAAAAAAAACAAAAATAAAGAAACCTCATGAAGTATAGCAAGATTGATCCATAAAATAAAAATCTGTATCTTAAAAGGGTATTTGAATGTTCTCTCCCAGAGCTGTAGGGAAATTTAATAGATTACTTTCTATGTTTTCCTTAATATCTTTAATATTCCTATATCCCATTTGATAATGCACAAGTTATCCTACCTTTTTGTCACATTCTCATAGAACCTGCCCACATTTGAGTTAAAACCAGGATCACAAATAAAGAACAAATGGCACCATTTTTGAAATAATGAAAATAAAAATTTCCAGGACATGTTCCAATGCATTTATGGATATCGGTAGGCCACTTATCTTCTCATAAACAAACTAGATTAATATAGATTCTAATTGAAGGCTTTGGACAGCTGCTTGGCACAAGATGGAATAGAAGTAAAGTCACAACAGCACAGAGAAAGACTTTGCATAAAATAATAGTAGGGGTGCACACTTAACTGATGACCAAATCAGTTAATCCACTTAGAATGTTCGCTGCTCTCATCTCAACTCCTTGTTTCTGAAGTCATTGAACATCTATTACAGAAGATGGTACCTTAGAACAGAGTTGCTAACTGACTCGTTACCTATCCTGTTTTGAGAGTGCTGCTTTTTGAAGATCCTTTGGGGAAGCCAGTGCATGGGGAGAAATATGAACTTCAGGAAAGGCAGTTAAGTATTGGAGCTCTGTACCTGCTTAGAGTTTTTTGTTTTGTTTTGTTTTGTTTTACTCAATAATATGAGATTCTAAAATTAGGCTTTGCTTGAGTAGAGCTTTTGAGTTGAAAACAATGGTGTGTAAAATATCACAAAGTATTTCCGCCAAGTTTGAGGAGATGTTTTCAGATCAATAAGTATTTAACATACATTGATTATTTGTAAATACTTTGTAAAATACAATTCTGAGAAACATGTCAGATTTCATAGGTATAATAAATCATTTATTATGAAAATACAAATTTATAACTTACTAGTTTTATTTTTTTATTTTTTTATTTTTTTTTTTATAACTTACTAGTTTTAAAATACACATTGAAAAATTAGTAATCGGTACCTGGGACACAAAGTTCTATACACAATATGAAGCTATTAGCTCTGTCTGTACTATCCCATTGTTTTTTTTTTTTTTTTAATATCTCATTTTAATTAAAGTCAAGAAACCTGTATTTTGTATCAGGTCAAGAGTATGCCCCATAATTCATACATTCACTTAATAAAATAACATGATTCTCTTTCTGGAGTATAATTTACCAAGGTAACTCAGAAGTCAAACAAACAAACAAAACCACACACACACACACACACACACACACACACAAGCTCTATCAGTAAGGAGCTGCCCATATAGTGAAAAAATATAGTGTATATTATTTATATAGACCTATAAACAAATGGGTACAATTGGTGAGAAATGGGCAGTAATCTAAATTTGCCAAATTGCTGTTAGAGAACGGAAGATAAAAATAATTTGCTTGTCAGATGTCATGAAGGCTTTCCAAAGTAGAAAATCTTTTATATTTTAATTAATCTAATTTTAATTAGAAGGATGAGTAGGGCTTACTTGTCACCTGCACAGAATAGGGAACAATAAGTTACATAAAATGGGGGAACAAATGGTAATATCAGTGTGTACGATATTCATTCTCAGGACAAAGATGAGACATAAGCTACATTGAGGTCTTCTATATTCCAGTTGCGTTCTGCACATTCTGGAGAGACATTGTTAAAAGAATAAAAATCTAGTGAACATATTTATGCTGAATCGTTTGGAGGGAGTATGTAATGGGTATATAGAGGCCCTAAACTATGGTGATTGAAATTATGGGGTGCATGAGGGACAGGAATAAGTCAGAGATAAGTTTGAGAAAAACTGGTAATCAAGGAAAAAAAACCAAAGTGTTGCTTTGCTGTTCTGCTGAGAAAATGGTGCTGCTGACAATTGAGATACAGGCTAGAGAGAGAATAGCAGGTTTGGGGAGTGATAATTTGATCATTATTGTCCTTGAAGATAATGATGACTTTCAAGTGTCTTCTGAGATTCAGGGATGGTAGCTGGAAATGAAAAACTAAAGATCAGAAGAGATCGGAAGGGAGGACCTTGGAAAAGATGAGATGTGTGTGTTTGGGGGACTTTGGCTTTTGCTGGTAATGAAGATTATGGAAATGAATGAATTTTTTCTGGAGAAAAAATGAAAAATGAATAAAAGATTTAGGTAAAAATTCTAAGGAATACTTTCATTATAGAAGTATAAATGGAAAAGCATCCAAAGAAGAATGTTAAAACAGTAAAAGGTATGAAGAATAAAGGAAATTTTTTATGCAGAATAAAGATAATTTTATTGAGCATCTAGTAAATGTGAATGTGCATATTCTCATTTCATTTAAACATCAATCATTCTTCCAGGGCACACTTTAATATTCTTATTTTACTCACAAGATAATGATGGCTCAAAGTGGATCAATAACTTAGAAGATATCATTTAACCAGGAAATGTTGGAAATAATATTAGAACCTGTATCTTGATGACCCCCAAACCCACACTTGTGGTATTCTAAATCAGAAGTCAGTTTGACACTCTGTAAATTAACATTTGACAAGTTTAAGAGTTTTATATTATCCGTTTCTACTGCTGGAAACTTATCTGCCTATCATTAAATAAAACAAAAGTAATATTGAAAAACTTTTTGAACAATTAAACAACAGATGTTTCTAAAAACTACAACAAACATTGACCAAAATATGTGAGTCAGGTCTCAGTTCACAAACTTTTTTAGATAGAGTATTCATTTTTCAGTTGGTCTTTTTCTCACTCATCTCTCTTTAGCTCTGGAAACTTCCAGACATTTCTTCAGATATATCATCAGAACAAATATGAGATTTTATTAGAAACACATTGGGGGAGAAAACTTAATAGGGCTTGTAAATCTTCCTGAGGCTTAATTGTATATTCAGAAGAAATGGTAATAGCAACATTACCTAATGGTGTTTAATACATATTTTATAATGCTTTTGCTTTTATTATAAATGATTAATAGGTGACAATGAAATCTGCCTTTTAATGTCTCCTTCAGGTATGGCTTACACACAGTCCTACTTCACACCTCAGCTCTTTTCGTAAAGTTATGATGGTTCTGACTCACTGACACTCTTGCCATAGTTCTTGCTAAGTCAAAATTTTCATTTACATGTGAATTTTCATTCAAAATCCCTAAATGAAACTATATGCAAAGAGAAATATCAACTTTTTTTCTTGGGAAACCATACTCATATGCAAAATATTTTTACAGTTTGGTTATTTTATTATTTAAATAGGGGAAATTATTACTTTTGTCAAGAATAAAGAGTTGCTTTGGGACTTTTGTATCCTTTTGTGCTAAAAGAATAAAAAAAGGAACTTACTTATAAGCCAGGTGCTTGTTAGGATTTCATTTTTTGCACCTTCACAAAGGATTACTGAGGAAAATAAAGATGCTTATACAATTTCTAAATAATCCTTGGGATAAAGCAGTGGGTACTTTAAAAATGTAGAATAGACTAGGAATAGAATTAATGGCTAGTGAGACACAACTGACATCTTTCTCCAATTCTTCACTGTGTATGATGTTACAATCATTGCAATTTCAAATGGACCTGATTTGAGACACAGAAGATGATGTCATGAGACAAGTAAGTAGCAGGACAGATGAAGTCTTAGGAGCTAAGAAGGCTGCTGTGATGCAAATCATTTTTCCAAGGGATGTTAAATATTTCTGAAGTTAACAATTGAAACGAAAATACACTGTCAATAAAAGGCAGATAAAATAAACAGAGAAATCACATGCAGTCCTAGGAGAATTGTTTTCGAATAAAACGCTTTTCAAGGTCTTCACAAAGTTGTCAGCAGCTCTTTTAAAAATCAAGTCAATGCATTTGAGGCAATTGTTCATAAGATACGACTGGTTGGTAAACGATTCTGAAACTCCATCCAGCTGTTAATTTTACATAGCTATTCACAAAGTGTGCAAGTATTACAATAAATAATACTTCCAAAACACTGTAACATGATAGGTTTCTTATAAAGCATTATGCTTCTCTGCATATCGAAATAGTTGCCCCCTTAACTTTTATGTTTCATTTATGGTGCTTTTTTTTTTCAGTACATTGATCGACATTATCACATAATGTTCACTGCCTATTGCTAGTGAATAATAGAGTGTTTATTAATAAAAAAGAACTGTTATTACAATTTTGGCAGGACACTGAATTGATTGAGTTCCTCTTTAAAGAAAGGAAGCTGGGAGACTGCTTTTAAATAGAGCATTGAAATTGGATTAGGGAAAACTACCAGATAACCTCAAAAGAGACCAATTTTGAATTCTATAGAATACAGAAGTTAGAGTAAAACACGAAATAAGGCAGTTTTGTCCATCTTTTTAAATTTCTAGTACAGGGATGGACCAAAATTAAATAAGCATACATCAAAAATGAGGAAGAGTAACAATTATGGAGATGGAGAACAGACTGCTGATTACTAAGAGTTAAGGATAGGGTGTGGAGTTTTGAGGGAGTAGATATGAGTAAAAAGAAGTATCCTGAAGGAGATCTTTGTGGTGATGGAATAGTTGTCTGTCTTAATAGCAGTGGTGGTTACATGCACATATCTATATGTGTAATAAAGTGGCGTAGGACTATACATATGTTGTATCAACATCATGGTTTTGATATTACACTTTAATTATATAGATGCGCCCAACAAGAGAAAGTGGGTAGAGGAAAGATAGGATATCTCTGCACTGTTTTTGTAACTTCCTGTGACTCTATAATTATTTCAAGATTAAAATTTAAAAAATAAGATGGTTTGAGTTATGGGTGGGTAGATAGATTCTTAAGAGAATGTATCAAAATTTTAACAATTTTAAATTAACAGTAGGTTATAATAGATGCAATGAAGGAAACAGAGACCCAGAGAACAGAAGAATCCTAATTAAGGTATTCGATGAAGACTCCTTTGAAGAAGCGACACCAGAGTAAAGATGAAGTTATTCATGCAAGAGTCCAGTTCATCCTAGATCTTAGGAAAGACGTGTTCAAGGGAGGAAAGAATTAGTGTTTTCCAGCAGTGAGACAAATACTAACATGATTGGAACTTAGTGAATGAGAGAGAGAGTTAATACAGGGCGAGCATCAGCAAACTTTTTTTTTTTTTTTTTTTTAAGGCCAAATGATGAACATTTTAGGCTTGATGAAGACATAGAGTCTCTGTTGCAACTACTCAACACTGCCTATATAGTGCAAAAACAATCCTAGATAATACATAAGTAAATGAGCACAGCTGTGTTTCATTATGATTTTATTTATAAAATGAGATAGTGGGCTGGATTTGTCCAGGGGACTGTAGCCTGATGACTTCTGATGTATGGTCTTATAGAGTAAGGTGTTCAGATTTGGGGGCCAAAGAGAAGTAAGTCATGAGAATAGTGGTTCTAAAGAAGAGAATTAAGGTTACTTTTAATATTTTGTGAAAAGGAAGAAAAAAGTAGTTGACATGCTAGAAATTCCATGACATAATGTAGACAGAATTATGACAATGACTTTGAGCATATATATCGTGTGTATCTCCCTGCCTCCTTATCTTGTGCCCTGAGAGGACCTAAAGGACATTTCCTTTCACAAAAGCATTGAGTGAGTAGATCAACAACATTCTTGAAAAGTGCATGAAATTTTTAGGCTGAAGATAAAAGTAGGAAATTTGGATATTGATAGAAGATACCTGATTTCTGCAAAAAATGTTGGGATCTGAGGGTGACAGGAGCTAAATAACACTTAAGTATCAGAAGCCAGGTGACTAGGATTGCCCGACAAAAAGCCAGGGCAAAGTGGTAACAGAATTGCTTAGCTCAAGTGCATCTTTAGTAATGGCTGATGAATTATGAAGTCCTTAATGAAAAAAAAAAAAAAAAAAAAGAGGCAGTCACCTAAGGCACAATTTGGGTAGTAAAAAAAAAATTCTAAATCTGGAACCAGTTGCCTGACTTAAATCGCATTAGCAAACAACACCCAAGTTCCAGTTTTCAGATCTACATTATTTTATAAAGACAGAGCTCGTTATATAAAGAAATCAGTTTCCTATGGGAAAGGGTCCTATAATAATAAGCTTGGGGCCATTTGCCAGTATGATTATGCACTAAGGGACAGTAAAGCACCATTAATGATAATTGGGCACTATCTGTAAAATGATGCTAATTTGGGGGATCCATATCATTACTATGGTCCAGCAGTCAGAATGGGGATCTCTGAGAAAAACTGAACATAGTAAATTGATGTCTGGCCCAAGTTTGTCCCATAGTGAGTTCACTGAGTCTTTAAACCCACTCATGTTTTTTACTCTAGTTTTTGTGCTATATGACTAAAATATTCTCACCAACCATCAGAATCCCTACATTGGTTTCCACCCATGAAGTAAGGACTGTCGTGATAGGAATTGTGAACTTGAAGCCCTGGAGTTCAGCTTCCTCATCACAGGACAACATTATCCTGGGGAACTCCAGAGTCAGGGCTACCAACTGATCCTTGAAAGACATAGTGACTCAATCTCTCTCGTATTTCCTTTTAATTGGACTGCTTATCTTACACAGAAGACAAATGGATCTTAGAAAATTATATTATCGTTTAACAAGGTGTAACCACAAATAAGCCAATTGTTTCAGGTGTAATTTCAGTGTGAGAGCAACTGAGCATGGCTCCTGGCAGTAGGCATGTAGCTAGTCATCACTAAGTAGGTAGCTGGTGATTTTTCTAATCCAGTAGGCATAAACAGAAAGTATTCACTTCCTCCTGGTAGAGACAGCAGCACACCTTCATTATCTTTCTTATTCTCTATCAGGTCCATGACTTAATTCTGAGATATCTCAATCGTCTTACCATCAAGGGCATCATGTAAATTCACTGTATGATACCATGTTTATAGGACCTGAGCAGTAAGTCGCACATGTCTTTAATGCCTTAGTGAGACATTTTTTTTGCTATAGGGTGGGAGATAAACCCTATAATAATTAAGGGGTATGCCATTTTTTTGGTGATATTTCTAGCATCTGATGGGCTAGGTTATATTGAAATATCTACTATAAAAAGAAAAAAAAATAAAAATAAATAAAAAGAAAAACAAGTTGCTGAATTTCATACACCTTACCTCTAAGAAAGAAGTATACTACAAGGAAGGTCTTGGAGAGACATTTTATCAGCTTTAAAACTGCCACCTCTGAGTAGAGAGCACTGACTAAGGAAGATCATCTAGCTGACCTACGCTGTAGCTGAAGTAGTGCTGTCATTTAGCCCTTATGATTTATCAGAACCAGTGTTACATGACATGTTTATAGTATATTAGAATGATATTCTGAGTCTGTAGCAAGCCTAGGTAGGAGAACACACTTTCAAACCCCTAAAATTGATAGTAAACCATGTCTTCTTTGTAAAATACTGTTTTTATTTTCAAAGACAGTTCCTGCTCGATACTCAGTTCTGGTTGGGATTTAACTGGTGGTGCCATAAGCCACTAAATAACCATATTGTAAACCTAAGCTATCTATCGTGAATGGATGTTATGTTTCCCTAATCCATAAAGTTAGACATGTTTACCCAACCCAAATTCCAAGAGAAAATGTTTTGTAGAATGACTATACATCTCAATTTGCCCAAGATAGTCTCAGTTTATGGTTATTGTCCCAGCATTTCATCCAGTTTACCATTTTAGCATTCAGAAGAGTCTTGGTTTGACTGATGTAATATATAGTTATTTAAAGCTACAAATGAGTTACATGAGTAAGTGAATCATCTCCCAGTATGTCTACATACCTGAGTTTATAAGACCAGATAACTGAGAAAGAGAAAAATTGAGACCGTTTCATGATAGCTCTGAACATCGTATTGGCATATGTAAGAAGTAGACTATTTTGACATTTCAGACTAACTAAAATATTTTTCTTTTATGTACCAATAACTAAACTAGCAGAGTTTGGTGTGGCTTTGGAAAGTCAAAAATGAGTTAGGTGTGATAATGCTTAGAGCATTCCTGCTTCCGCCACTTCATCAATCACTGGGGGATGTTTCCTTTAGACTATACCAGTGGACCCCCTGCTTTGTGCTTTTGGTTGTGTTGGCCAGTGGGGAGACAAGGAGGAGATCAGAAGGAGAGGAGAGGGAATTCAAGGGTATCTTCTAGTTCCCCTTCTGCAGGCTGGCAACGAGCTGGCTGTACCCTTCCGTGGAAAGTCTCTCCTTTGTTCAATTTTCTAGTGAAAACTCCCTGTCCTTGCCTTTGAGGGCTAAGGCGGAGAGTCTGTCCCTGCAATCATTCCTTGTAGTTCCCCTACACTCTAGCCATTTGTCAATAGACTACTTACTAAACACTCTTCAAATGATCCATTTTGAGTGTCTTTCTCCTGCTGGTACCCTGCTTAGCCATGTGAAAGAAAGACACAAAGCTAGCTTCAGAGGTACTAGGGAATTGGCCACTGAGGGAGAGACATGCATGTCGACAAAAGTAGGACATCGTCAGTAAAGCTTGGGCATGGCCAGCAAATGAGGAGAGGAGATTAGGATGTGAAAATAGCATGTTTCAATAGCAAATGTAAAGCAAACCCCTTAAACATTTCTTGCCTCTCTTCAGGCTAAAGCTCAGGAGATGAATCTGTAGGTCAGTTGCGCATCAACAGGTGTAAGGTTAGGTAGATTAAGCAGACTCTCAGCTTACATATGTAACTTTCAGTTTTATATATGCTTTAAAATGAAATAAGACACAAGAGTTATATGACCCCCCACCCCAAATTGCCTTTCTCAGGGCAATAAGTAAGCAGTTTTCAGTTGTATTTATGATTTCTCTAAGATGTATAGGCTTTTTTTTTTTTTTTCAGACGGAAGCTTCTTTAAAGTCAACTTTCTCTTCACCTCTTTTTCTTATGCATATGTTTTAGATCTCTTAGAAATGTGAAAACGGAAAAATTTTGTGACTTCACAATAATCTCTACAAATCGGATTAGGAATTTCTCAGCAATGACTTCCATTTATTTTCATCTTTTATCACAGTTGCTGACCTATTCTTGATAAAAGGTTTATCTATTACTCTGATGTTAAAAACCTACAAGTGTATAACTAATACATTCATATGTATATTTTTAATTAGTTTTATGCCATATAATTTTCTTTAGTCTTGAGTCCAGGGCTCCCCAAGGCTATGCTGATATTGTTAGTATTTGTATCTAGTAATCACATAAAATTTAATTTAATTTTACTACTAATATTTAAATTAGAAGACTGTTAGAGCCATATTTCCCCTATGGATATAGTTGTCATATAAATGAATAATTGAGTCTCAAATAATTGATCTAAGATTAAGAAAGTAATAGACAGAGAATATTCATTTAGAGTAAATACATTTGCTGTTGTATTCTTGGAAAAGGCAGCATGGTTTTACAAGTGAATTTGTAGTTTCAATTATTTCTTCCTTCTCTGCTTAACTTTAAGAAGAGACTTAAGAGAGAAGAAAGAGGAAAGTGTAGGAGAAAGTGAAGGAAGAAAGAAAGAGAGAAAGGGAGAGTGGGAGAAAATTTTTCCTGAAAGAATCTCCCTTTTAGAGAATATTCAAAACACACCATATTCAATCTTCCTACACACATACACACAGTCCGGAAACATTCATTCTTTATCCTTGGCTAAATAAAGCAATAAAATATTTAAAAATTCTTGTCTGTATAACAATTATTTAATTTCAAAAAAATAAAGAAAAGGAAAAAGAAGCCAACTTGAGAATTTTTAAGAATTCGAGAGGTCCTTTTTTTTTTTTTAAGATTTTATTTATTTTGTCATGAGAGACACACAGAGAGAGAGGCAGAGACATAGGCGGAGGAGAAGCAGGCTCCATGCAGGGAGCCCGACGTGGGACTTGATCCCAGGACTCCAGGATGACAACCACAGCTGAAGACAGATGCTCCACCACTGAGCCACCCAGGCACCCCTCAATAGGTTCTTTTTAAAGTCTAAATCAGATGCTGTCTTACCTGTAATGAATGAGAAGACATCTTTGTTAAACTCCTGATTGTGTTGGGATGACTGGGTGACTGACTCAGTCATTGAGTGTCTGCCTTCAGCTCAGAACGTGATCCTGGGGTCCCAGGATCAAGTCCCACACTGGGCTCCTTTTTGGGAGCCTGCTTCTCCCTCTGCCTGTGTCTCTGCTTCTCTCGCTCTGTATCGGTCATGAATAAATAAATAAAATATTAAAAAGATAAACTCCTGATTGTTTTAATCTCGTATTTACCATTTTATTACTTCTGGAAAGTATATCAGTGCAATTTGCAACGTTTTATCTACCTTGATATTTATTTCGATTGACACCATCAACCATGTTCTCCTTCCATAAGTCCCATTCAAAGCTAGCAAACTCTTTTAGGCAAGATAACTAAAAGTAGCAGGTGATTTTAAATAAGCTCTTCAGTGTTCTGGAAAACATAAAGTACAGAAAACAAGAGTGATCAAATGAATAGAATGAACTTTGAAATTACATAAAATCCAGTACAAAAAAAATTTTTTTAGACATAAAAAAAAGATTTCATGGGAAATCTTTCTTGCACTCCTTTGTGCTCACACGCTAGCCTGCACACACTCTTACCCTGCTACACACACACAATGACTATGAGCTACGATGTCCCTTTAGATGATGCTGATACTGTATGTGTCTAGATCTATGTCCACAAACCAAGATATTATCTATTAGGTGACTTTCTAACTTTTCATAAATGGTTGATCCAATGATTGGGACAATCTCCATAAATTGTTATGACAGACAACTTTTGGAATATAGGTACAAGAGCTAAATATCTAAAAACAAGATCAAACTGATTTTATGAAAATTCAATAGGAAATAATGTGCTACTTAAAATAAGGAATAAAATGAACTTCTTTAAAATAAAATTTCTCTAATTCTTTCAGAAATTAACTACAATTTACACTGATCTGAGCAAGCCACAAAAATTTCCCTTTTGAAGTTAGTAGGTTGAGAATATTGAATTAGGTGGTCTCTAGTGTCCCTTCCAGGTTTAAAGTATACATATCATACACTATACATAAAGATACTTATATATATGAAGGATAGAAGGGTAACACTAGGAGACAGGCTCCCACGCTGAAGTAAATGACTAATCAAAGTTATTTACAAATACTTGATTACCCTCTTTCTAGGTAATAATTCTTCCCTGATTTCCTCTGAATTTAGATGAGGCTATACAACTTGCTTTGGCAAAAGTGATATGTGTCACTGCTCAGTTGTGTGATTCATCAATTCCCTTGTTTTCATAGTGAGAAGCATGTAAGAATGTACTGAATGAGATATGCCTTTCTTCTGTCTGAACCCTTGAATAAATATGATGAGCTGATGTATGTTGCTTACATAACAAAGTGAGAAATAAAATTAAACTACTAAAATTCATTACTAAAACCTCATTGGACCAGACTGTACTAGTATAGATTCTAATAGAGTTAGACCAACATTATCAACTTATCCATTTGTTTCAACAATCTGAAGAGGAAAACATTCCCAAATCATTGGTTCTCCTCGACACAACATAGGCTCTGGTCCCATAATCCTCTCCTCTTGCACTAATCTTCAGTTCTTCACTTACTATGAGTGTCAGTATCCAATCTCGTACAGAATCTTTTTAGATTTAGCTCTCATTTTAGACTCAATGATATGTAAAATCTAAGAAGGAAGAAGACTTGTTTCTCTTCACAGCTGTATCTTCAGGCTTGAGAGTAGCGCTGACACATAGCAGGCATGCAATATTTATTATATAGATTCGTAAGACAAAAATTATTCTTTAAACAGATACAGAATTGCTGGTCTCTATCTCTCGAGTGGACTGCTGTACCTCTTACTGTGCCAACTAGTAGTAAGTACTCAATAAATATTTGATGAATAAATGGATGAAGAGATCTACTTCCCTGTCTATAGCATCTATCTCCTTTATCTTCTATATTTACTTGCTTGTTTATTATTCATTTATTCATTCAACACATATTAATTGAATGACTTCTATTCCCAAGCTCTGTTCTCATTGTTTAGAATGAAGATACAGTTTCTTACCATAGAAGGAAAATGTTCTCACTTTTAACCTGCAAAGTATAATTGAGAGTGTAGAGAGACACATTAAACCTATAAATTACTACATGTGAAGATAATTTTAGACAATGACAAGGGATATCCAAAAATTAAAATAAGGTAAAATAATTGGTCATAGAAGACCTGGGAAAATTACTTTTGAACCAGAACTCAGATAAATTATTGGTGTGATTTCTTCCTTCTCCTCAAAAGTTTTTTATCTTTCTCCATTGCCTCTTGAAAGGAGAAAAAACAATCAAGCATGATATTTAAAACCTTCTACCATCTGTACTACCCTGGCTAGAATTAACTCTGGCTATTTCAGCATCTCATTGTTCGTAGCACTCATTGCCCATCAGAATCACCTCAGAAGCTTCTTTATAATAAATAAATCATATTTTAATAGGATAAATTTCATTTAAAAAATTAAATGGGATGCACAACAATGATTCCATTGACCATGAACTTCAAGTTAAGATTGCCACCAAACCACTTTGGGCTCCTCATGCCTCTGAATCAACAAGCAAGGAAGGAAGTTATAGTGTTGGCTGGGGTGATTAATTTGGTTTACCAAGTGGGAATTGAACTACCATTCCTCGGTGAAAGTAAGGAAGACTATTTCTAGAACACAGTAGTTCTTTAAGGTATCTTAGCTCTCTTAAGGCATTTACTATGTAGAGTAGTACCATGCTCTGTGATTAAAGTCAATGAAAAACTACAACCAAGTACAGGCAGGAATAGTATTGGCCTAAACCCCTTAGAAGGAAAGGTGGTTCATCCCATTGAGTAAAGAACCATGACTAGCTGAGGTACTGCTCAAGGCAAGGGGAATACCAAATGGATAGTAGAGGAAAGTAATTATAAATATAGATATAACCATCTGACTAATTATGGAAACAAAAACTATAATTGTCCTAAAAATGTCTTCCTTATTTTCTTATGAATAGATTTGTATGTGTGTGTGTACTTAGCAACTTTTTGGTTTTTTTCTTCTTACTATCTTATCATGTAACACAGATGTATTGGCTTTATATTAGTATTTAAGTATTGTTAATTTTACATCTTAGTCTAGGATATGGGATATCTGAAGAATACACATCAGATAAAGATTTTTACCTCCTCTCCTGAGAAGAGATTAGCGCATTTTTGGTTGCATACAGGATAGTTGTATCATATTAGGTGTAATTATGATCTTGATTTTTCTTTATTTGGAGATTAAGTATGGTTTAAGGAGATGTGTATGAGGCCAAGTGGATTTACAATGGTTATTGACTAAGAGATGCCCAGAAACATTATTTCTGAGTGTGTCTGTAGGGGTGTTTCTGGAAGAGATTAGCATTTGAGTTGACAGACTGAGTAAAGAAGATTATGGGGTGGGCATCCTCCAATCCACAGAGGGCCTGAATAGAACAGAAAGATGGAGGAAGGGTGAATTCTCTTTCTACTTGAGCTGAGACATTTATCTTCTCTGGTCCTCAGACATCAGGTATTGGTGCTTTTTGGTCCTTGGACCTTTGGATTCAGACTGGGACTTACACCACCCATACCCTTCATCTCAGCTCTTAGGGCTCAGACTGAATTATGCCATCAATTTTCCTAGTTCTCCAGCTTGCAGATGGCTGATAATGGGATCTCTATAATCGCATGAACCAATCCTATAATAGATCTCCTCTTATCTATGTCTACATCTATATCTACCTTCTGTTGCTTCTATTTCTAATGAGAACCCTAATATACTCCCCTAGAACACTTATCCAGTTCCATCCTAGAGTTGTTATATCTAGTTGGCTTCATGTCTTATCCCAATAGGAGTTTCACTTATCAAAATACTGGGAATCTTCCATAATACTTAGTACTAAGAAACCTCAAGCTACGGTGACTAACCATTCCCGCTGCCCAGTAATATCCTGGTTTTAGTACTGAACTTCTGGAATTCTGGTAAGTGGTTATTCTTCCTTTTCCACATTCAGTAGATGCTTAGAAAATGTTTAGGAAATGTGAGTTTAATATATTACTTCAAACATGTTTGAACAAAAACTGGCAGTGCAGCAGCCTTTTTAATTTTTTTTCTTAAAGATTTTATTTATTTATTCATGAGAGACACAGAGGCGGACACAGGCAGAGGGAGAAGCAGGCTCCATGCAGGGAGCCCTATGTGGGACTTGATCCTGGGATTCCAGGATCATGCCCTGAGCCAAAGGCAGACGCTCAATTGCTGAGCCACCCAGGTGTCCCTAGCAGCCTTTTTTAAATACACAAAGTGACACATTTTATTTTTGTTTTTTCCCCAGTACAACAATGCAAATAATTACCTGAGACATGCTGGAAGGCCACCTACAGAAAATTCCCTATATTTAAGTAGAAGACAAGATGATTTAACATATACAACAAATATTTCTTTCCTCCAAAAGCATTTCTTATAAAATCTAACGTTTTTGCAAGCACTCTTCATTTTTATTAACATGGATCTTATCTAGACTCTAAAACACAAGCTGGCTAAAAACTGCACTTGTTAGAATTTTGTTATTTTCAAATTAAAAATAAATAAGCTCCCTTAAGATAGCTTTGTCAATTATTTCTAAGAAATATGACACTACAGACTTTAAAAAAAATTTCTATATCAGAGTTTTCTTCTACTTACAAAAATAAACTCATTACTCTGTTCTGGTCTATTGAATTATCCAGATATCTTACTTTCAAATACTGCACAATCCTATGTTCAATTTGACCTAATAGTGCTTCAGATCTTATAACAATCCTCACCAAAACGCATTAATAAATTTTGCCAGGGATTCCACTCATATAGCACAAACCATTTGTTTTTTAGTTGCATGATTTTATCACTTTTTAAGGATTTGTCACATGTCCTAAAAGACCATGCAATTAATCTTATGCAGATTCACGAAATTAGCCTGTAAAAAATGTAACAAATCATTAAATTGAAAAACCAACTCAAAGCATTTGAAAATAAATCTATCATATTGCACTGAAAACCCTAAAGTGTAAAGGCAAGGCATTTCCCATTTTAGAGAGGGAAAAAAAAAAGTGTGAAGCATGTGGACTCCCTGAGATTAAGCGGGGAAGATTTTGTTGTTGGTTAAAATTTGAGCCTTTACTCTGGCTTGTAGAATAAGGCACTTTGAGGGATGCCTAGGTGGCCTAGTTAGTTAAGCATCTGCCTTCACTTCAGGTCATGATCCCAGCCAGGGTCCTGGGATCCAGCCCCAGGTCAGGCTCCTGGCTCAGAGGGGAGTCTGCCTCTCCCCCATCCCTCCCCCTGCTTGTGTTCTCTCACTCATGTGTGCTCTCTCTCTTTCAAATAAATAAAAATCTTAAAAAAAAAAAAAAAAGAATAAGGCACTTTGAGAGTTGCATGGGGAAAGGGAGAGGTCAGCGTTGTTTCCAGTCTTAGACCATACTCCATCTAACTTCATTCTTACTTTCTTCCTAGTTTCAATAGGCCGTTTTCATTGATATTTTGTTTTGGCGGCGATATATGTATGAACATATATTCTATACAATTGCTGCACCTTTCCTGAAGACATTTTAATTTTTCTGTAGAAAAAGTTGTGTAAAAGTAAATATTTACACCACCAATACACTTTGTTTAGGGCAGGGTTTCTCAGGATTGGCAGCATTTTGTGTCTGATGGTTCTTTGTTGTGGAGAGCTGTTCTGTGCAGTGTGGGATGTTCAGCAGCATCTCTGGTCTCCACCTACTAGATCTAGTGTGGTAGCACTCCACAATTGTGGCTACCAAAAAGGTCTCCAGAAACTACCTTAGTGGTGGGGAAGGGGACAAAGTCATACATGATTCAGCACCAATGGGTTATATCAGTTGCAATCTTGTATTATTGGAAATATATGTTCAAATCAGTTTGATTTAGTTTTCTCCGTATTTAAAAATTGTAACAGAATTATCTCTGGGAAGCTGTTATAAAGACTAAAATACAACCACATCATCGTTTCTCTTTTCTAATCATTTAGAAATATTAGAAATCATCTTCATGCAATTTTGATTATTGATATAATACCTAGCTTTTATGGCCCAGCAGGTAAAACAAGATATTCAGAGGGCATGGAATACAAGAGAGTTGTTATTTATTGTTTACCTAACTAGAACTCTCTTTCTAGCAATAATTCATTTAATACCATTAAAAGTAAAACTACGGAGTCCTCACAAATCCATAGAGTCCTTTAGATTCTGTTGTGCAGAGGTCATCTATGAGTTTGTCTCAATACTAAATGACAAACTCTAAACTTTTTTTTAAGCTTATATATATAAGGATTCTACTTTTTCTTGCTTGCAACATACTCTAAACTTTTAAGAGAACATTTATTTTTTTCACCCAGTTGCTTTTCACAATCTGTTTTAAAGCCATGAATTTGGGGATCCCTGGGTGGCTCAGTGGTATGGTGCCTACCTTCCACCCAGTGTGTTATCCTGGGGTCCTGGGCTCAAGTCCTGCATCCGGCTGCTGCATGGAGCCTGCTGCTCCCTCTGCCTGTGTCTCTGCCTCTCTCTCTCTCTCTGTGTCTTTCATGAATAAATAAATAAAATCTTTAAAAAATAAAAATAAATAAAAACATGAATTTTACCATTTTATTGATCAAAAATTGTAATGGCCTGACTCATTATGGAAAACTGAACTGATTTTAAAAATAATATGAAATTATGGAACTGAAAAAAAGTCATAGTTTCATCCAGATCTCCCTCCAAATACTTAACATTACATTTCTCTATATTTAAAGTGCTACTTTTACATATGGTGGAAAGGTAATAGAAATCAGGTGTTAGCTGCTTAGTGTAGTATCTTCACAATCTCTTGGATGACAAGATAGCTCTGAAAAGGAAGGTCGGAAATTGAGTAAGTCATTTATAACCCTTCCAAGGTTTAATTTTGTTCCTATTTTCAACAAAAAATAGGATCTCTCTGGATCTGTTATAGGTTTGGGGGTTTGTAGTTACCATGAGGTTCATGTATAATATCCTAAATGTATAGCAGTCTGTATTAAATTGATGGCCATTTAAGTTCAAGTACATTCTAAAAAACCCCAACTTTTTAAAAACTCCTTCTTCCATGTTTTATGTATATGCTATTGTATTTTACATATTTTTATTCAGAATTTTCTTCTAATTTTGGACTTAGAGGCTATTATGCTAAGTGAAATAAGTTAGACTGAGAAAGATGAATACCATGTGATTTAACTCATATGTGGAATCCAAAAACCAAAAGAAATGAATAAAGAAACACACAAAAACCAGAACCAGGCCTATAAATATGGAGAGGAAACTGATGGTTGGCAGAAGGAAGGGGGTGGGAGGATAGGCAAATAGGTGAAGGGAAGAGAGAGATATAGGCTTCCAGTTATGGAATAAATAGGTCATGGGAATAAAAGATACAGCATAGAGAATATAGTCAATAATATTTTATTCGTGTTATATGGTGGCAGATGGTAGCTACACTTGTGGTGGGCATAGTAAACATATAGAGATGTTGAATCACTATTATATATGCCTGAAAGTAATGTAACATTGTCAACTGTACCTAAGTAAATATTTATTATTATAATAATAAAATAAAAAAATAAAACCATGTTTTTAAAAAAGATTCACATACTTATAAAAAATAATTTGTTATTTACTGAAAAACTATGATTTAGAGTGCTATGAAGTGTATTGGTGATCACTTATCAGAGTGATGTGGAAACATTCAAATATCCAAAATTGGTTGCAAAAAGGCCAACCCACAATGAATCTATGAATTTTCTGAATGACAAAACATACACACTTGTACATATATACACAAATGTATAAATGTAAAAAATACAAATACATATAATGTATGTATCTATTGTTCTGTATCTATTCTATATCTGTATTTATGAGTTACACTAAATGAGAGACAGGAGAGGTAAGAAGGGAGAGAAAAACTGGTTTAAAACAGTAAAAGATTCTGGTACAGAATTCATTCACCAAGAGGCTTTTTTTTTTTTTTTTTTTTTAAACTTTAGTCCTTAGAGATCCTCAGAGTAAAAGTTTCCTTGATCACTATAACTTAAAGTGCTGCATGGTGTTTATTCATTTTTATTCACAATTTTTTTTCTCCCCCTAACTGACGACTCTTAGCATCCTAGAAAACTGGTGTTTTGCAGAACAAACTTGGGGGAAGTGATGACTTCCATCCCTATTTGACTGAGATGTCACCATATTTTCTTTTAGTCTGTATGGATAAGATGGTCTTGGATTTTGGAATCAAAAGATCTGGGCTTTAGTTCCCTGTTTTCAACATGATTGACTTTTTGAGACACATATTCTTGTGAGGATGTCCAGGAAATCAGATACTATTTGTGAAAGGCTTTTATAATCTTTAAAGTGCTTTACCAGTGTTAATTCTTCATACTAGCTATTATCAAGGCTCAACCTAAGAGCCTCTAAAATGTTACCTATATCACTCAGATTTCTTAAACTATACAATGACATATTCCTTAATTCTCTTCTGTTAATGCTTTGGCCTCCCTCTTACAAAATAGCAAGAAACAGTTAAATGTTCCAATTCCTAAGAGGTTGAGCACTTCTACAAACAACAGTCAGAATAGGGAAAAAAGAAAATTAACGGTTTTCTGCTAATGACTCATATTAGGCCTCTTTGGTGGTCTAAAGCAATGGATTACATCTTTTTATCATTTCTTCCATCTGCCTGTCACAGGACTACTAGGGTGATTGCTAGTTTTGTTGTTAAAAATGTCACCCCCATTTTTTCAGAATCTTTAAAAGTAAACACAGGAAAAGTGGTGTATACCTGTCATTTAGATCAAATAAAACAAAGGTCGATGGAAATACATTTCTCGTTTGAAGAGGCTCCCCTGCTGATTTTGTTTATCAGAAAATGGCAAGTTTTTGTTCCTAATGGACTCAAATTTAAATAAAATCTGACCCTGGAAATAAAAGCAGCCATTATGACGAAATAAAATTATATACTTTGGAGGAGAAATTGAATTAGAATGCTGGCTTTCTTTGGTTAAATTCTTTTACATAAGGAAATGAGCAAGAGAGAGAAAACCGTTGGATAAAGTGAGCATTTTAAAAATCAATAATTGCTTCTAATTTACTTTTAAAAACTTTGTTCCAGACTTCATAGAGTATCATGAATAACACTGAAATTTGTATATTTACTTTACACAAGCGTTTAGCTAAAGCCGAAAGAGCAACTGATTTGCATTTGGTAGTTCTTTTTAGCAAATAAAAGTCTCGAAAGAACCACGATTTTGATGTCTTAAGTCTAATTATTTTTTTAAAAACTAGAGTCATTTAAAGATCAAAGAACATTGGCAAAAACATACTAGAAAAATGAAGAAAATAGCATAGATCTTGTAGGATCACATTTGATTTTAACTAAAATTCATCTTAGAGTTAAAAAGAAAGAGACTCTGACATTCATATAATTTCAGTAGAGTTTATCTTAAAAGTTTGATGGGGAGCCTCTCAGAATCACCACCCCTCTTCTTGACCTTCTTGTTTTGAGAAAATTTATTTTTATTTTAGTTATGTTCAGAAGAGTAGTTCTGCATTGATGAAATTTAGGTAAGACATATTTTATATTGAAACTCTTTATTTCATTTTGAAAAAAAAAAACAAAGTGCATATTTATACTTTAAGTACGTTTGCTTGTCCCTTAAGAAAGTTATTTATTATAGTTATTTTGGAGAAAATAGGAATAATGGAGTCATGACTTCTGCAATTAATGAAGAGCTTAAAAGAATATCTAGTCCAAAGCCTTCCTTTTTTGGCTAAATAACTAATATTTGGCCACATTAAATTATTAATTGAGGATTATCTTTACAATTATGACACAGTTCAGAATAGAATCAACAACATATATTGGGAAGAAACAGTCTTTGTAATAGGGCAGGTCTGGGAACTAAACTCCTCTATTTATTAGCTGTGCCATTTTGGACATGATGTTTTTCTTCTCAGAATCTCAGCCTCTTCTTACAGTGTTTTCCCGTAAGGTTTTGTTGAGGATTCAATGAATTAATATTTTAAAATTTACATGGCATTCTGGTGCCTGGGTGATTCAGTCAGTTAGGCATCCTACTCTTGGTTTAGGCTTAGGTCATGATCTCAAGGGTTGTGAGATCCAATCCTGCACTCGTTGGGGAGTCTGCTTGAAGATTCTCCTTCTGCTATGTCCCCTACCTCCAGACACACACACATACACTCTCAAATAAATAAATAAATAAATCTTGAAAAAATTACCTGGCTTATACTAGATGCTCAATGGAGTCATTGAACAAATATTCATGGAGTAAATAAAAGGCATCAGTCTTTTCTAAGTGATGAGGCTACTGCAGAGAAAAAAAATCAACTTTGTTTCTACTCTTATGGAATTTATGTTCTTGTGGTTGGAGTGAGTTCAGACAAAACCATAAAAATAGGTAATTTTAGAGTCTGAAAAGTACCAGTAAGATCATGGAACTAAATGCTGTGATAGCAAGAATGCTGTGATAGGGCAAGGGAGGCTATTTTCTGTGTGGTGGTCAGGAAGATAGAGATACATATGTGAGATGTGAATGATAGAAAGTATTAATTGAATTTGAGTTGAGCATGAATTGGAAGAAAGAGCCATAGTAGTCATTAGTATTTTCATAGACTTTAGGTCTATAAATTCCTGGGACAATGTTGTCCATCATCCCATTGGTGCCCTCATAAAAGGGTACTAAAGGAATGTTTATGAGTGTTTATACATTCGGTACTTGTTTCGAATATTTTTGAGATAAACCAGGCAGTGCTTGAAATTAGGAAAAATAACATTTTTATGACTTGTAAATTCACCTGTATTCAATTACTGTAATTAGATGAATAAGATTTGATGATGTGGGCAGTAAGGATTTGGGAGACCTAAAGAGACATACTTTGGCCTCTGGGAAGATAGATTACAAAAGACATTTAAATAAAGTCACTACCAAAAAAAAATCCATTTGCATAATTTGTGGGGTATTTCGAAGGCTAGAAGTATTAAAACACTGTCTAGTTTCTTTGTATTTTCAAGAATTCAATTGATAACATGTGTTTGTGGCTTGCTTAAGGAAATCCAGAAACCACCTAGATAGGCTTTGGAGTGATATCTGGAGTCCAAAATAAACCCTTGAGAATGTTTAGAATCAGAACCAGGTATTTTTGTATACCAGCCCACATCATTTTTGGAGTTCATGCCCCCAATCTGTGTTATCCCTATATCCTAAGAGATCTAGTGATTGGCAATCATCGGCATGTTTCCGAGGGTTGCACCTGGCTCTGCAAGAATCTTCAAATCCTTGTTTTGCCTGGCAGAGAGAGAAACTGCTAAATAGGGTTATCCTGAACTGAGGAAATGGCTTGAGAAGCAAGGAAACCGATTACACCCCATTGTTTCCTGCTGAGAAGAAATTACACAATTCTGGGAGAATAGGCAATCTTTGTTCTAGCACAATGAAGGATTTAGTTATGATTTTACGATTTTCTTTTTTAATCCCGAGATTTTTGTTTACAGAATGCAGGAAAAAGAAATACACTCCAAGCTCCCTGGAATATATTCCATCTGCTTTAGAGGAAGAACAGGTCTGAATATACTTCTAGTCCACAAGACTAAATGTTTACTAGAACAAGAAAAGAGCCTCCTCACCTCCTGACCAGGGTTGTTTGATGATTTTAATCTATAGCTTGTGCATGCCTTAGGAGCCACAGAAAACACCACAGCTAATCCAATTAGCTAATGCCTGAAATGCTTTCCCTGCAGATTCCGCTGGTTTCCAGAGTATTTTCTCAAAATCCAATATTTCATGTACTTTTTGCATCAGTCATTTCTCTTTGTGTGCATCCAAACTGGAGATGCTCAGCTTGCTTCAAAATGGACCATCTTTCTCTTCCCACTCTGACTCATATGACCCATTTGTAATGATTGGATTCCTAGGGCCAACATTTTAAAGGGCCACCCTTCTGTGTGTGCAGTTAACACATTTTCAAATGCCAGTTGGCATATGTGTCTTCCTGTGGGGTAATTAAGCATGCAAATGTAGTAATTGCACATGCAAATTTCCCAGCCCAAAAAGAATGGGAGTTTTCAAAACTCAGTCCCAGAGTGGTCTCTCAACATCTCTCTGGAAACTCCCTTCATTTGAAGCCAAGACACAGGATGGGGTCCCAATAAATGTTTGTCTTCAGCTACCTCTGTGATGTTTTTATATTTCAGAATTTCAATCTTTTTTTTCCCCCCTCAGTTTTAAGATGTGGACTTTTCTCCATCCTCGTCATTGATAACCCTCCTGTATGAACCATATGAGGTTGGAATATTGAAAATCAGGATTTGTATTAGGTGCATGTCTTTTAAGGCTCTCTAAACTCACATTGCTACGTGAGTTTAAGGAATGTAACTCTGCAGTGAGTATCAAAGGACCAGAGTTCACATCCTGGCTCCACTAATTCTAGGACCATGAACAAGTTCCCCTATTCTGAGTTACAATTTTTTTTGTTTGTTGTGGTAGGTGCTGTTTTGTGGTTGTCTTATTTATTTTATGTTACCTTGCAGTTCCCTTACCACTTAAAAAAATTCGGGATGCCTGGGTGGCTCAGCGGTTGAATGCGTGCCTTTGGCTCAGGGTGTGATCTGGGGCCTGGGGATCGAGTCCTGCATCAGGCTTCCCATGAGGAGCCTGCTTCTCCCTCTGCCTGTGTCTCTGCTTCTCTCTCTGTGTCTGTCATGAATAAATAAATAAAGTCTTAAAAAAATTCTATGAACTTGAAAATAAAGGTCATGTTTTTCCGGTCATTTTTCTTTAAACACAAGGCGCTGAGATTCCTTAGCAGCACATTGATATATCCTCTGTGAGGCTGTGGTACTTAGGCTCAGGAAGTACATCAAAGGCTCTCACACTCAAGCCAGCAGCACCTCCTCACCCACAGATTCTATCCATTTTTATGTTCCTTGGGGTTTTACTGGTTTGGTTCTTAAATGATTGTCCTAGACAAGAACCTTCACGTGAGGTTTAGGTGAGCCAATGGGTAACTGTGCTTACATGTCACATAGATACCTGAGCAGGCAGGATCATAAGAATCATTTGATCTCAATTCGTTATTTTGCAGAAAAATATCAAGGGCTCAGCTACCCAGTGAATTATTTTTCTCTCTCTTTTTACATGTGACAAGTTGTTTCCTGTGTTCGTGTTTATTGTTTCATCTCGAATATCGATTTTAAGCCATTTTGTCCTGTGGTGCTTCCTTCATGATCATCAGCTTCAAAAAGTTACTCTCTCCTAGATCAGAGCTGCCTAGATACGCTCCCTTTGCCAAGATTACAGCCTGTATCATAAATATATTTGTTAAATTAGTGCAGAAACTGTGTTATTTTAATGTACATAAATTTTCATTGCACTAAACACTCCAATTCCTCGTGTTAATAGTCCATTTGAATTTAACTTTGAAAAATACTCTTAAAAAAATATTTCATTTATCTTAGAGAAAGACAGAGCCTGTGAGCAGGAGGAGGGACAGAGGGAGAGGGAGAGAGAGAATCTCCAGTAGCCTCCCCACTGAGGTGGAGCCTGACCAGGCACTCGGTCCCAGGACCCTAAGATCATGACCTGAGACAAAATCAGGAGTCAGAGTGAGCCACCCAGGGGCCCCTAAAAAGCACTTTTTAAATTTTATTTTTTAAAATGTGAAGATATTAGACATCTCTATTTAGAACGTTTGAGGCTATTCACATTAATATCTCATTCTAGAGTTTTGTCCTGATGTAAAATGCTGCTTTGGTATATGCTTACTGAATGTGAACAACTCACTCTATAGTAGCTATTTCTTTCATAATTGTTTAAAACTCAAAGCATCTAATTGAAGGTCTTGAGTTGCAAACCTCTAGCTAACTCTGGTGAATGGAGGGGTTTACTGGAAAAAATAGTGGAAAATCTGAAAGGTACAAGGTGTAGAACATGTCACCAAGACCAGCAGCTTCCCCTCTTTGAGTTTATAAGTTCTCAACTTCTCTCTGCATATCACTTTCATTGTCCCCTCTCTCTTGACTTTTCTCTACAGTCTTATGATCACGACTTATATGAGGAGTATTCTTCAGGATTTTGCTCACAATGCCTTATGTGTTCCAGGCCTTCAGTTTCTCCCTGTCTCATCATTGCAATTTTCCTGCTTGAGTCCTCGACTCCTGTTACCCTGGCCTCCTCGCTGATACTCCTGAAACATGCAAAGCTGATACTGTTGGGAGCTCCCCCTGCCTGGAGCTCTTTCCATTTGTGTATTTGCTTAGATAAATCTTTCTTACATGCTTCAGAGTCTTTGCCCAGATGTCATCTTTCCAAACTAAACTTATGACTTGCCTCATCTCTGCCTTAGCAATCATGATCCCCCTCAGCCAGTTTGTATTTTCTTTACTTCAAAGGATTTATCAATTTCTTATATATACTTTATCTCATTTATTAAGTTTCTGGCTTATCATCTGTCTAATCAGATCATAAGCCCCCACAGTTGGTTCTATATCTCTTTTACATGTTGATGTTTCCCATTCGGTTAAAAGAATGCCTAGCATTCTCAATAAATGTTGCTGAATTAATAAATAAATGATGCTACCTCTTTATTTAACTCCAGAGAAACTTAGAAATTCAGAACACTGTTATTTCAGTTTAAAATATCAATTGAAAAGATACACTCTACCCAGACAATAGCATTTTTTTTTTTTTTTTTCTTGAAGTGGCCACTTGTGGTCAAATTTATTCAGGCCAACATAACTACGTTCCCTGACCCAGGTCCCATGCAGAAGATTCTGTGGGCAAGGACATATTCTCTGAGAAGTAGGTTGTAAGGAAGAGAAGACCTCCCTCCACTGATTCCTCTTCTGTCAAATCTCTGCTGTACCAGTTTACTTCTGTACACAAAAAGAGATTATATTTGATTTAAGATATTAAAGTTTTGGGGCAGCCCAGATGGCTCAGTGGTTTAGCACTGCCTTCAGCCCAGGGTCTGATCCTGGAGTCCGGGATCAAGTCCCACATCAGGCTCCCTGCATGGAGCCTGCTTCTCCCTCTGCCTGTGTCTCTGCCTCTCTGTCTCTCTGTTTCTCATGAATAAATAAATAAAATCTTAAAAAATATATATTAAAGTTTTAGATAAGGATTCCTCATATTAGTGTTTTATTTTTAATGACAGAACCAAAATAGCCCATAAACAAGTTGAGATGATTCAGATGCAGTAATATGTATATTGTATTGGATTTATTTCTAAAAATGTTCTTAATGTCTCCAAAGAATATTCACTTAGAAATTGAGAACTCTAGGTTCTAGGCTTTGTTTCACCATATTGTGCAACCTCACACAAATCCTGTCACTTTGTTGGCCCTTGATTTTTTCAAATGTAAAATGTGAATGCTAGACTAGATGATCTTATCATTCTATATATGATTCTATGATTTATGTCATTCTTACAAAAGAAATTAATTAGGCAATTTTATGAGCAAAAGAAATGAGCCAAATAATTTGTTTGTTGACCTCTAACTTGTGACATATCTCTGTCCAAAATGAGAGTTGTCATCTAATATCATCATTTTGTTATATGATAGAATAAAACATAGCATTGGTGCCATTTGGAGAACTGGTCAAAAGCTTATTTGGTTGGTGGTAACCTTACTACAGTGTCCTGATACTTAGGCGGTTGATTTCGTTGCCGTTGGCATTGGATACAATTAACTGAACAATCAATGTAGAAGAAAATGGAAGAGGAAATAAGCATTGAAAAAAAGCGATACGTAACATTCTTAAATTTTTAAAGGTAATCTAATCCAACATGGTTTCTGAGTATAAATATCAATGAATATATGTTTCTCCAGCTGGATTCCAAAAAGTCTTAGACTTTCTCTCACTTTAATCCAGAACATCTCCCTCAAGTTTGTCATTCATGGAAGGCATTAATAAGAAATTTATAATTTAGTGGTAAAATTATATTTTATGAAATAATCATAACTCTAAACAGGCTCTCTCTATTCCTGTATCCTTAATAATTGTCAAATAGATTATTTGTGTGTATCTATCTTCACATTCCTTTATTCAGTCTTCCATTGAATATTTATTAAAGTCTGTCTTTAAGTACTAAGCACCGGAGAAAACTGCATGAATAATACAAAATTCTTGCTTTAGAGAATTCATATTCCGGTAGGTAGGTTTGAATCATAAACAAATGTTAACACTAGTCATATGTAAACTAATTTCTGGGAACACTGAAGAGGGCATGGATAATTAGATTTAACCATATACTAAATAGAGGAGGTGATGCTTTCTTTGAGTTAACAATATAGGTGAAAGAAACAAGGGCTGGCTTATCTTAGGCTGAGGGGAGGGCTGTTTGGAGGTGATGACAGTGAGCAGGTCCAGTGCTTAGCATTTCTGTGCATGAAGTTTACACATGTGCACAGCAGGATTGGAGGAAAGGGGGGAAATACCCATTGACGAGAGAGGGGTAAGCAGAGGGTTTATGATGATCTCACAAAAGAAGGGAAAATCTGATCAGTGGGTTAGCTTCCTCACATTTGAATTTTAAAAACAGCACTTTGATAAGGTGTCAAGAATGTCTAATTGGACCATTCACAAACCAGCTAAGGACATTAACAAATCCAGGCAGTATTCCACAAAATGCTAGTTGAAATCAGTGTGCTCTTTTAAAAAAGTTCTGAACAAGTCTATCCTCATCCCGAGGCAATCCCTATGCATTCATAATTTATGCTTAATTATTTAAATTGATTTTGTTAGTCTGTGTTTCCTAAAACTAGTAAATCATTATTGTAATTAATAGAATTTAATAACTTCATAAAGTTTTAAAGTATATATATCATTTTCATCACCATACCTGTTGTGTCTCATGATATGACCCCCCCACACCAAAAGCCTAAAAATACCTATTGTCTTATTACTAGAATTCTTACTCTTGATTCTTTCTTACCTGCTGATGTTGACAGCAGAATGAGTATCTCCTACTTTATGTGACTCAAATTAAGTTGTGGAACAAAAGGGAAAAAGAGGCAGACCTACTTCTGAACAAGAGCTCCAAAGGAATTCTGGGCACTACTCAGGGGAAAGTAGGGGAAATACTTGAGTAGGTTTGCACTAAGCTATAGAAACATATTCCAATAACTTTAAAATCATAAAAAAAGCAAATGTGCAAACAAAATGTAAGCACATTGTCACACCACATTTCTGTCTGACTTAGCAACATTCAGTAATTGCTAGTGATGAGGATGATGGTGTTTTTGTTTTTGATGATGATGATGGCAATGGCCATAATGATGGAGAGGATACTGCCTTTCTAATGAAAAAATTTGACCTCTCTGTTCATTTTGGGGTGTATGTCTTCTTCAGTATCCAATTTAGTGAGCCCCCATGAGCGTGCTCAGGCCATCATATAGCCAATTATGCCAACCTTTTTCCTTGAACCAGAATCTTAACTGGAACAACATAATACGAAAATACCAGTTAAATGCTTCCAACTTGTAAACCCAGTGTACATTGTCACACGTTACTATTTTTTGATGATTTCCCAATTTGCACCTAGCTTAAGTGGTAATACATAGTCAAGTTAATATTATCTCCTGCAAGGCCAAATATTTCCCACCGAATGTGTTTCCCCTCCAGAGTATGCGTGAGTATGCCTTTGTGTGTACTTGCCTGTTGGTTTTAGTTTGGTAATTCTTTTTATATCTTTATTTCCCTCCTGTTGTAGAAGATACTTATTGAAATGAAGGACTGTTAACAAACATGAGACCCCCCCCCCCCCAAGGAGCCTGGAATGGTTTGGCAAAAAATAAATAAATAAATAAATAAATAAATAAACAAACAAACAAATAAATAATAAATAATCCCAGCTTGCTGTTCAGTGGGCCTTTGCCAAGCCAACATAGCTGTAATTGCATCTTTCCACTGGTTTGCCCTATCCACCGCCTCTCCCTTCTTCCCAATAGTCTTTTGTGTGTACTGAAAAAAAAAAAAAGTTATTATAATGAGTACTGTATGTTTGCAATGAATTTCAGTGGATTTGGTAGCCAAAAAGATGTAGATTT
The DNA here is from genome assembly GCF_011100685.1 of Canis lupus familiaris. Lineage (NCBI taxonomy): Eukaryota > Metazoa > Chordata > Mammalia > Carnivora > Canidae > Canis > Canis lupus. The sequence continues at coordinate 49,993,365 of NC_049240.1, read as the reverse complement.
GTTTATTAGCAGTAGCTTTCCAATGGAGATAATATTTATAGAATAGGTCTGCTTGTTTGTATTTTCAAAGATAAATAAAAATGAATAATATCCAAACATGATAATCAACACGTCATTTTCCAAGCACATTGGCATTTAGCATGAGTGCTTGCTACATACTTATTCTGTAAGGAGTAAAGGATAGGCATTAGTACCAACTCCCTGGGGAATGGTATTTTCTGCATTATTTCAATATGAACAATCTTCTTTTGTTTATAGCAGGTATAATGTAACTGTAGGAGGAAAATGAAAAATTGCAAATGAATGCAAAGTTTTCATCAAACCCTTTGGCATGAGAATAGTTCTGTACCTTTTTTTGCTGTCATTTCATTCTCTGGGTAATAGAATATGTTTGAAGGTGGATTCTTTAGCATTTCTTTTATCTCCTGCATTCTTTCAGAGCTTTTTAGTATTTGTTCATTACTTAATACGTTCTTGTTTTTTCTCGAGAAGGCTGCACGATGCCTGGCCACTCCTGATTTTTCGGATGCACCTGTACATGCATGTTCAAATTCTCTGAGACAGAATGAAGATTTTAGATTTGTGATTTAATTCCCAGGCTTGTGACTTTGGTTAGAGCAAAGTACCCCGAGCTTATGGATGGCATGTGCAAAGGAGTTCTTGCTCACAAACTCTGCCCTAGGTGAAGAGTCAGGTGCTGCCACTGCTTAGCTGGATGACTTTCAGAATATTTTAAGCCTTTATGATCTTCATTCTGCACATTTGCAAAATGAGAATACGCTTCTTCTGATTGTTATGAGGCCTGATGGAGATGATGTAAGTGGAGCGGTTTTCACATCGTGAGCTCTCTGTACATGCTAGGTCTTTCCTACTCTTCAGCCCTTCATCCATGTCTGCTTGAGTTGGTGTTACTATCAAAGATAACATTTAGGATCTTTTGATATTCTGTCTCTAGGTAAATTATTGTAGAAAACAGGTTTGCCATGGTCTGCTTTTGCATCTTTAACAGCTAGCAGTGGGAGGAGCAGGGATGGGGTGGAAGGGCCCTGTTTTACGACGTCAGCTGATATTTGTCATGTGAATGTACACACCTGGGCCAATTTCAAGCTATCTGGGCAACGTCACTGAACACAGAGCTTGTGGGAGATGTACGGTAGCCCATCATTACACAGTAGTCCCGTCATATAGATAAAATAGATGGAAATAATCTCAAGACCGGTAATAATGAAATACAGTAAAATAATTAGAAATTGAAGAGTCGTGAATATTTATTACCTCTTGTTAATATAATTTATTTAATTGAATGTTTATATAATTCAGTTACTAATAGTGATGTTTAACAATTGGCTTACAAAATTCCTGAAAATTTCACTTTCTGCTCTCACAAGCCAGCGCCAGCAGGCTTCATTATACCTCTGCATATTTGCCAGCAAGCCTCAGTCCTTTGAAGTTAGCTATATGAGATAGAATTAAAGCCAAGCATTCCTCTAAGGATAGAGTGTACTGACGCATAGGATAAGTAAATCACTCACGTGTGCAAATAGTCAAGTAAATGTAAGTGGCACGATGCTAAGTATTGAGAGTTTGTGTGTGGAAACAATGACACTCTTGGGAAATCACTACCTCTCAACTAATTAGTTGAGGACAGATCCCACTGGCCAGAATGTATCCCCAGAGAACTGGCCTTCCTGCCAAGACCCTTATAGAATATTCTGTCCACTTGGCCCTGGAAGAGTTTGAGGGCAGAATGTACAGCCCATTTATTTAAATAGGTCTGTCTCTAAGGGGTTATGTTTTAGGATAGTGGCTCTTGAAGATGGTATTTGAGTTTATTGTTTTAATGAGTTTAACTTTTCGTTATTTGTATCTCTGAGAGTTATTTTGCTTATTGCTGTTTGTTTTGCTTTAAACTGTATGAAAAATTGTGCTTGTATGTGTATTTATCATGAATATCACACCTGCTTACCTAGCAGTAAACACAGCCTAAATAAGCAATTAAAAATACATATCAAACATGAATAAATCGTGTTTGAGTGTCCAAGAAATAAGTGCTAGATAAAGTCATTTAAGCAACCCCATTTTTTCAGAGGACAATGTGTTGGTTTTCATTACTTAATTCTTCTGAGACATTTTCCTAGACCATATTGGACACTCAAGCCACCTGTCTTCCATGATGATGATGCTTAATCCTATAGAAAGGCAATTTATCTTTTTCTGAGTGTAAGTTTCACCTCCCAGGGTTTCAAACTATATCCAGGCCAAGATAATTGATGACCTTATTATCACTATTTGAGCTCTGCTGGTGGCATGCTGAGACCTATTTCCTTGAGGCAGAAACCTAATGACCCACCCCTTCTATCCTGAACTCCAGTGGCGATTTCAATCTCTGTAAATCATAATGAAAAAATAAGTTATAAAATGATTTTCTAAGAAAGAAATGTACATTGGCTTATACCCATTTGTTTGATGGGTAAACTGTAGCAGATCACTTGAATGGGATTTGGAAACTTGACTTTTATATTCTGTTGTATTTCCTTTCCACGTGTTCTAAATTTCTTTAGAGTACACAGGGCTCCTTTCAGTTAATTAAAACAAAAATCTACACCAAATTCCCATAATTTTACTGAATCCTTCTGATCACAGCTGCTATGACCATATTTTTTACCAGATAAATTTACCAGGTTGAAGATGACAGACTATTTTATAGAAGACATTTTATTATTATTATTACTCTCCAGGAATCTTTGAGATTACCTAGTATTGTTCTCAATGTATATGTGAAAAAGTTGAGATTTATGAGATTCAGCATTCCAGCCAAGATCACAAAACTTTAGTAAAAAATCTGAAATCTGAACAAATCTCTTTTTCATACTGTCCTCCTTTACATGGCTCATGTCTTCAAATTTCTTCCTTTCATGGGATCATCATAGGGATTATCCCTTCTTACAGCATACTTTTTTGTCTTGCTTCTTCTCACCCTAAAGTCCTATCCTGAGGGCTCTACCACAGTATTCTACATTCCTGCCCTTAATATTTTTCTTCACATTACTCATAAATGCTGTGATTGCTTTTCTGTTGCATTTGCTTCTTAAGCTGTTTATTGTCTTAACCGTATCCACTGTAAGCTTTGTATCCACTAGCCAATGTCTGGTTGTGAAGGGACACAGGCAGGGAAGGAGAGAGGGTGGAAGAAAGGAGGGAATGAAAGAAAAGGAAGGAAAGAAGTTAAGAGGAATGGACAAAAGAGAAAGGCATGGAGGAAGAAGGAGAAAGTAGGAGAACTGAAAGGAAAGGAAAGAAGAAAGAAATACCGAAGAACCAAGAAACCACAACTCCCGAAAGCAATACAAGAAGAAAAAGACCCTAATACCATAAATCACATAAAGACAATCAAAAGAAAGAAGGCAAGAAAGAGGAAAGAGGATCCCTGGGTGCCGCAGCGGTTTGGCGCCTGCCTTTTGGCCAGGGGCAGATCTGGAGACCAGGATCGAATGCCATGTCGGGCTCCCGGTGCATGGAGCCTGCTTCTCCCTCTGCCTGTGTCTCTGCCTCTCTCTCTCTCTCTGTGACTATCATAAATAAATAAAAATTAAAAAAAAAATTTAAAAAAAATTAAAAAAGAAAGAAAGAGAAAGAAAGAAAGAAAAAGAAAGAAAGAAAGAAAGAAAGAAAGAAAGAAAGAAAGAAAGAAAGAAAGAAGAAAGAGAGAGAAAAGAAATCATCACTTTTCTAGCATACTACTTGGTAAGAATCAATTGGATACATTCCTACAGAGAAGTAGGGAATATCTAGAGGAGGTTCTTTAAATGGTCAAACTGGTTGATTACCCATGTTAAGAATGACACCACCTTGCAAATGCAGCCTCTCTCTCTTCCTCCACCAAGGTCAGACATCCCTAACCTTTTAAGAGATTTTGTTCCTAAACTCAGACTTGAACTAGAGTCAGTCTCAAAACAAAACTCTAGGCAGTCATTCTAAATGAGTTTGCAAAAATCATCTGCCATTTTGGGTCTATGTGATATGACTAAACTGTTTTGCTTTTTGATTTTGTTTTTTGTTTTTTAATTTTTAGTAAAATAATCAACCACGATGTAGATACAAAGATTTCTAGAGCTTTCTATCTGGATATCTTTATTAGTAGTCATTAAATGATATACACTGTATTCAGAAACATATTGAAGAAGTAACCAGGAGATGTAGAGATATACATATTATTAATCATGTATTTATTCTGTTTATCTATACATCCTAGTATGGGGTGGGATGGAAGAAAACTCTAATGCAGGCAATTGTAAACTAATTTTAGAGAGTTCAAAATTACAGTAACCTGAATGTCTTTTTAAAACACATATGGACTTACACAAATCAGGTTGGATTACAAATCAATACTTTGCTCTTATAGACCTATGTTTTTCTGCATAAGCAGAAACATGATGCAGGTAATATTTTTCTTTCGTGCTTTACTTCCCCTTTTTTAAAACAGAAAATTTTGTATGATTTGTGCTTTCTCTTCCTTCATTCATATTCCTAGTGTAATTTAAGAAAATATTCCTAGATCTGAGCTTTCTAAGAATAGCACTACATTTACTATATTGTGTTTTCCATTAAAAACCTTTTGGACGTACTGTTCTCTTATTGACAATTTTTTTTTCTTTGAATAATGCTATATGGTTGTATGATCCATTCTTAGAAAGTCATTTGATTTTTTTTAAATTTTAGTGTTTTGCTTATTTTTATTCTTTTTCTGTCAAACATGCCATATTTACAAAGACAGTGTATAGCATGTCCCTATAGCAAAATTAATCGTAAACATACAAATGAATAAATAAAAAATAAATGAGTTTCTATGCTCAGTACACAGATTTATAAACAGGAAATTACCAAGATTTTCTGCATCCTTTCCTCAGTCCCACTTAATCACTGCTCTGTATCTGTGTTAACTAATCCCCTGCATTCTGTATGGTTTTACCAGATATGTGTTTGTTAAAAGCATGTTTATTTTCAATCCACTTCATCAAGGCCTATTTTCCAGTTTGAGTTTATACTTTGCTGAGTTTTAATATATATTCAATATATATACTAATATATTCAACATATTATACTATGTCAGGACGCAGAATTTATCTTTCACCATGAAAAGTCTCTTTGTCCACAATCCTCTGCCCCCACATGGACTCTGGCAACCTTTGATTGGCGCGTTGTCATTCTCACTTTGCCATATCTAGAATATCAAATGCATGGACTAATTCAGGATACAGCCGTCCATGTCTGGCTTCTTTTGCTTAATGTAACACTCCTGAGATTTGTTCATGTTGGGTTTATCAGCAGGTCATTTTTTAAAGTGTTCAGTAATATTCCTCACTATGGATATACTATGCATTTTTCTATTCATTAGTTGATAGACAATTTGATTATTTCAGCTTAGCTATTATGAATAAAGATGCTATGAATATTTCACACTGTTGTATGAACATATGTTTTTATTCCTCTTGGGTAAATACCTAGGAGGGGTTTTGCTGAGTAGCATGGCAAATATAAGATTAACTTTTAAAAAAACAACAAATTGTTTTCCAAAGTGTCTGTACCATTTTGCCTTCTGTCAACAATGTGTGTTTCAGTTACTCCAAATTTTGGCAGCAGTTAGCATTATATTAGTAGTCTTTTTTATTTTAACCATCTAGTGCATTTGGAGTGATATCCAATTGAGATTTTAATTTCATTTTATCAATAGTACTAATGACATTCATGATATTTATGTATAATGTATATGTTTGCTTTACGAACATCAAAAATGTTGTGCATTTTGTTTTTAGCCATGTTGTCTTTTTATAACTGAGTTTTAGGAGTTTTAAAAATATATTCTGGATATAAGTAATCTATTGATTATATGCTATGTAATTATTTGTCCCCCAGTGTTTTCTTTGTCTTCTCATATTCTCAATAGTATCTTTAAAAGAGCAGAAGTTTTTTACTTTTGAGAAAGTCCTATTTGGCTTTTTTCCTCTTGTGGTTAATATATATATATATTTTTATCTTGGAAATATTTGCTTTCTCTGAGATCACATTTTTCTGTTTTCTTCTAGAAGTTATATAGGTGTGGTATTTAAGTTTAAATCCACGATTCATTTGAAGTGATTCTTTTATTCGGTTCAACATAAGGGTCAAGGTTTATTTTCTTTGTCCATATGGATATCCATTTCTTCTAAGCACTCTTGATTTCCCTTTCTTCTTTGAATTTACCATGATTTTTTTTCCATTGAATACCTTGGCTCCTTTTTTGGAAATATCCAGATTCTGTCTTCTGTTGCAATGATTTATATGTTTATCTTTATACTATACCACCTTATCTTGATTATTATAGCCTTATAATAAGTTTGTAAATAAAATACTCCAAATTTATTCTTCATTTGACTATTTTAGATTCTTTGCATTTTCATTTAATTTTAGAATACATTTTTAAATTCCTACCAAAATTTCCTGTATAGATATGATTGGGATTGTATTGAATCTATAGATTGTTTTTTTTAATAATAAAATGCAAAATCATAAAATTTACTGTTTTTTGTCTATATTCAGTGATATTATTAAGTACATTTGCATTGTTGTAGTGTCATCTCTACAATCCATTTCTGAAACTTTTTCATCTCTCCAAACAGAAATTCCATGTTCATTTAACAATAGCTCTCCATTCTTTCTCCCTCCAGCCTCTGGCTACCACCATTCTTCTTTCTGTCTCTGTTAATTTGAATATTCTACATATATTATTTGAATGAAACCATACAATATTTGTACCTTTGTGTCTGACTTTTCAAGGCTAATCTATGTCACAACACTCCTTTTCAAGACTAAATAGTATTCCATTATATGTCTATATCACGTTTTGTTTATCCATTTATCCATTGATGAACTTTGGTTCATCAATTTGATTTTGATTACTATGAATTACTTTTGATTACTATGAATATGCTGCTGTTAATATGGGTGTATAAATATTTGTTTGAGTCTTTGCTTTAAATTATCTTGGGCAGGTCCAGAAATTGAATTGCTGGATCATATGGTAATTTTATATTTAAATTAAATTTTTAAAGAAACCTCCATATTTTTATCCACAGTGGCTATAGTATTTTACATTTCCACGAGCAATACGAAGGGTTCCAATTTCTCCACATCCTACCCAATCTTATTTCTGATTTATCCTAATAATAGTCACCTATGGAGTATGAAGTGATATCTCACAGTGGTTTAGATACACATTCCCATTAATGATTTGTGATGTTGAATTCCCAACAAAAATCTAAGAACAGATGGCTTCACAGGCAAATCTTACCAAATGTTTAAAGAAGAGTTAATATTTGTCCTTTTCATATAATTCCAAACAATTGAGGAGGAAGGAATGTTTCCAAATTTATTCTACAGGGCCAGATTACCCTGATATCAAAATTAGACAAAATACTATCCACAAGAAAAGAATATTAGAGCCCAGTATCCCTGATGAACATAGATGCAAAAATCCTGAATAAAATGTTAACCAAATGAATTCAACAATATATTACAGGGTCATATAACATAATCAAGTGAGATTTATTCCATGGATGCAAGACTGGTTCAGTATCTGCACATGAATCAATGTGACATACCACATTAACAAAATGAAGGAAAAAAATCAGATGATCATTTCAAGAGATACCAAAAAAGTGACAAAATTTAACATCTATTTATGATAAAAGCTCTCAAGAAAGTGGGTATAGAGGGAATGTATCTCAACATAATAAAGGCTATATATGACAAACCATCAGCTAACATCATATTCAATGATGAAAAACTAAAAGTTTTTCCTGTGAGTTCAGGAACAACACAAGGATGTCTACTCTCACCACTTTTATTCAACATAGTACTGGCAATCCTCACCACAGCAGTCAAACAAGAAAAACAAATAAAAAAACACACAGATTGGTAAGGAAAGAGTAACACTGTTACTCTTTGCAGATGACATGATAATACATATAAAAAAAACTTAATGACTCCACTAAAGTTTTAGAATTAATAAATAGATTCAATAAAGTTGAAGGATAAAAAATTAATTTATAGAAATTAGTTAGGTTTCTATATATTAACAATGAACTATCGGAAAGAGAAATTTTAAAAGTTCTATTTATAATAACAAAAGAATAACATACTAAAGAATAATTTTAATCAAAGAGGTGTACTCTGAAGACTATTATAAGACATTGATGAAATACATTGAAGATGACACAAATGGAAAGAAATACCATGCTCAAGGATTGGAGGGATTAATATTATTAAAATGTCCACATTACATAAAGCAATCTACAGATTCAACGCAATGCCTATCAAAATACCAGTAACATTTTTCTCAAAACTAGAATAAAGAATCCTAAAATTTGTGTGGAAGCACAGAAGACCCCAAATAGCCAAAGCAATCTTGAGAAAGATTCCCAGATTTCAAGATATACTACAAAACTGTAGTAATCCAAACACTATGGTAGTGGCAAAAAAATGAAAACAAAACCAAAACAAAAAATGGACACATAGATCAATGGGACAGAATAGAGAACCTAGAAATAAATCATGCTTATATACCCAATTAATCTATGACAGAGATGGCAAGAATATACAATTGTGAAAAGACAGTTTCTTCAATGAATATTGTTGGAAAAACAGCCACATACAAAAGAATGACATTGGGCCATGTTTTTATACTATATACAAAAATAGACTCAGAATGGATCATAGACTTGAATGTGAAACTTGAAAGCATAAAATTCCTAGAAGAAATCATAGGCGGGATCCCTGGGTGGCGCAGCGGTTTGGCGCCTGCCTTTGGCCCAGGGCGTGATCCTGGAGACCCGGGATCGAATCCCACGTCGGGCTCCCGGTGCATGGACCCTGCTTCTCCCTCTGCCTATGTCTCTGCCTCTCTCTCTCTCTCTCTCTCTCTGTGACTATCATAAATAAATAAAAAATAAAAAAATATTAAAAAAAAAGAAATCATAGGCAGTAAACTTTTGAACATCAGTCTCAGACAGTGGCTCTGTCTTCTCATGCAAGAGCAAAGAAAGCAAAAATAAACAATTGCAATGGTAAGCAAACTGAGAAGCTTTTGCAGAGAAGGAAATCGTTAACAAAATGCAAAGGCCACCTACTGAATGACAGCTGTTTGCATATTATATATCCAAAATATATAAAGAACTCCTAAACTCAATACTGAAAGGAAGGGAAATAGAGGTGAGGGAGCAGGAGATAAGGGAAGGGAGTTAAAAAATTCAGAGAATCTGAATAGACATTTTTCTAAGGAAGACATACAGATGGACAACAGACAAATGAAAAGACGCTTAGCAACACTAATCATCAGGGAAATGCAAATCACAACCACAATGAGGTATCATCTTACACGACTCAGAATGTCTATTATCAAAGACACAAGAAATATAAAATATTGGCAAGATTGTGGAGAAAAGGGAATGCTGATGCATTGTTGGTAGGAATGTAAATTGGTATAGCCACTATGGAAAGCAGTATGGAGATTCCTTAAAAAATTATAAAAGAAATACTGTATGATCTAGCATATCCACTTCTGGGTATTGATCTGAAGAATATGAGAACATTAAGTTAAAAAGATCTATTCATCTATGTTCATTACATTATTTGTAATAGCCAAAATATGGCAGTAACCTAGATGTCTGTTGGTAGATAAATGCATAAAGAATATACAGTGTATAAATATACAAGGGGATATTACTCAGCATTAAAAAGGATACAATCTTGCCATTTACCACAACATGGATGGACATAGAGTATATGATGATAAGTGAATAATAAGACTGAGGAATACATATGATTTTACTTATCTAAAAAATAAAAGAAAAAAACAAAATAAAACAGAAACAGATCCATAAATACAGACATCAAACTGGTGATTATTAAGTATAAATTTCTAGTTATAAAATAGTCATGGACATGCAAAGAACAAAGGGAATGTTGTCAATAATATTGTAGTAACTATGTATGGTGATAGATGATAACTTGACTTAACATGGTGATTTTTTTTGTAACATATATATAAATGTCAAATTACTATGTTGTACACCTGAAACTAACATAATACTGTATGTCAACTATACTTTAAGAAAAAATCTGCCAATTGATCATTCTATATGGCTATTCAGATTATTTGTTTCTTCCTTATGAGGTTTAATAATTTATGTATTTCAAGGAGTTTCCATTCTATAGAAGTTATCAGATTTATTGTATGAAATTTTATATAATATTTGCTTAATATCTTTTGAAATTTCCTGGATGCATAGTGTATCCCATCTTTCATTCCTGATATTTGATTGCCTTTTTCTTTTTTTTAATTCACCCATCTAGCTAGAGGTTTATTAGTTTCATTGATAAGTGCCCTCCCTAATACCATTCACCCAGTTAACCCATCCCCCAACCCACCACTCCTCTAGCAACCCTGAGTTTGTTCTCTGTAGTTAAGAATCTGTTTTATGGTTTGACTCTGTCTGTTTTTGGCTGTATGTTCACCTGTTTGATTTCTTAAATTCTACGTGTAAGTGAAATAATGTGGTATTTGTCTCTTTGACTGACTGATTTTGCTTAGCATAATATTCTAGTTCTATCCATGTCTTTGTAAATGGCAAGATTTCAATCTTTTTTATGGGTGAGTAAAATTCTATTATATATATATAATATATAATACATAACTATAGTATATATACTGTAGTATATATATATATAGTGTGTGTGTATATATATATACCGCTTCCTCTTTATCCATTCACCAGTCTATGGACATTTGGGCTCTTTCCATAATTTGAATATTGTTGATAATTCTCTAAGCATTTGGGGTGGATGTGTCCCTTAGAATCAGTATTTTTGTATCCTTTGAGTAAATACCTATTAGTGTAATTGCTGGGTCACAGGGTAGTTCTATTTTAACTTTATGAGGAATCCCCTACTGTTTTCCAGAGTGGCTGCACCAGTTTACATTTCCACCAACAATGTAAGAGGGTTCCCTTCTCCCTGCGTCCTCACCAACACCTCTTGTTTCTGTGTTGTTAATTTTAGCCATTCTGACAGGTGTGAGGTGATATATCATTATATATCTAATTTATATATCCCTGATGATGAGTGATATTGAACATCTTTTCATATGTCTGTTAGCACTTCTTATGTCTTCTTTTGAAACATATTTATTCATGTGTTCTGCCCATTTCTTAACTGCATTGTTTGTTGGGTGTTTAGTTTGATAAGCCCATTGTAGGACAGCTCATTGGTCTCCAAGAATTGCTTGTAGTATGGTTAAAAAAAAAAATCACATATTGTAATTGGTGTTAGAATGGTAGACATGCACAGAGGGAAGACCACATGAACATGAAGATGGCCATCCACAAACCAAAGAGGGAGGCCAAAAAAACAAAACAAAACAAAACAAAACAAAAACCTCTGAGATCAGCCTCCAGAAGTGTGCACAAATACCTTGTTTAAGCCACTTAATTTTTGGTACTTAAGGCATCCTTAGCAAACAAATTGTTTTAATTCAATCTTTTCATTTTTGTATGTTTTTAATTTAAAACATTTAATTTCCTTGGCCAACACTCAATTTGTTTAGAAGTACAGTTATACAATTGCCATATATTTGTGGCATGTATTGTATCATGATATATTTTTAAAACTGATTTTAAAAGTTTTCTTTTCTTTTTCTGTTCAGTGTGGCCAGGGGCATATATTACATGCTTTGCTTTATGTCCTAAAATATGGTTTATCTTTCTCAGTATTCCATGTTTACTTGTAAATTATGTATGTTCTTCTGCTGTGGGTCTAGTGTTCTAAAATGTCAAATAGGTCAAATTGATGGATGCATTGTTCAAATTTTCTTTATCTTTACTTGATTTTTGACTGCATGTTCTATCATTTCCTGAGAAAGAAGTCCTGAAGTCTCAAACTATAATTGTCAATTATAGTTCTTGTGTTGTCAGTTTTTGCTTCATATTTTTTGACTGTGATATTAGAGTGCAAGCACAAGTAGGATTGTTATGTCTTTTTAATGAATTAATTCCTTTTTCATTAATACGATTCTTTACAATTGTTAATATTTTTGCTTGAAACTAGCTTTTCTAATATTATTATAGACTTTTCAGCTTTCTTTTGACTCGTAGTCATGTTGAATGTTTTTTCCAATTTGTAATTTTTAACAAATATTAGTATTAAGTACATCTTTGTTTATGTTTTGTATAAACTTTGTATATAGCTTAGTCTCTTTTTTTATTCGATCTGAAAATTTCTGTCTTTTATTTGAAATGTTTAAACCATTCTCACTTAATACATCTGTTGATATGATCATATATAAATCTACCATTTAGTTATTTGTTTTCTATTTATACAATATATTCTTTCTTCCTTTTCCTTCTTTTGAATTATTTGACTGTATTCTGATACATATTATCTCCACTATTGGATTATGGTCTATGCCTCCTTGTATGGTTTCAGCGGTAACCTAGATTTAAAAAGACCAATTCTCAACTTTAGTTTCTTTTAGGGCACCTGGAGGACTCAGTCAGTTAAGCATCTGCCTTCGACTCAGGTCATGATCCCAGAGTCCTGGGTTCCCACATCAGGCTCCCTGCTCAGTGGGGAATCTGTTTCTCCCTCTACCCTTTCCCCCTGCTCTTGTTCTCTCTCTCTCTCTCTCTCTCTCTCTCTCTCTCTCTCTCTCTCTCTCTCTCACTTTCTCTCTCAAATAAATAAAATTTTTATTTCAGAATTAAGAAATTAGTTTCTTTTAAACTGCCATACCACTGCTATCATATCACTTCACAGAGTGTGAGCACTTTCAACAGTATAACTCCCTTTTATTTCTCCTCTTTTTTGTGTTTTTGCCATATAACATATTTACCTATAAATGTTATAAAACTTAAAATAAAAAAAATAAAAAATAAATAAAATAAAATAAAACTTAAAATACATTGCCATTTTTTTTTAACTTGAATAGTTAATTACCTTTCACAGAGATGAAAATGAAAGAGAGTGTTTTGGATGTATTCCTACTTATTTACCATGTGTGGTCCTCTTATTTCTTATATAGATTCACATTTCCATCTGGTATCATTTTCCTTTTGCTAGAAAAATTTCTTTTAAACATCTCTTATAGTTCAATGAGCTAGTGGTGAACTCTTTCAGCTTTTCTTTTCCTTTTTTTAAGATTTATTTATTTATTTATTCATGAGAGACACAGAGAGACAGGCAGAGACACAGGCAGAGGGAGAAGCAGGCTCCATACAGGGAGCCTGATGTCACGACCTGAGCCGAAGGCAGATGCTCAACAGCTGAGCCACCCAGGCATTCCTCTACTTGAATTTTGATGAGATTTTTGGATATGCAGATTTCTGGTTTTCATCAAATATCAAAAAATTATGATAATTATTTATTCAAATATCCTTTATCTGCCATTTGGCCTCATGGGACCGCAGTTATAAATATATTAAATGGTTTCTTTTTGGGTCCTGTGGTTGTTGGAATAACATTGCTCTGCCAATAATCACATCCTTATCCTTGGAACTTGTGGATATATTACCTTGTAAGGTAAAAGGGACTTTGCAGGTATGATTGTGTTAAAGACATTGAGATGGAAAGACTGTCTTGGATTACATGAGTGGGCCTGATTTCACATAGATCCCTAAAAACAAAGTACCTTTCTTGGCTGTGGTCAAAGAAAAAAATGTGACCATTAAAGAGGCTTAGAAAGATATGGCATGAGTGCTCAACCCACTGGCTTAAAAAGGGAAGAAAGAAGCCATAAGCCAAGGAACATAGGTGACCTCTAGAAATTAGAAAAGGCAAAGACACAGATTCTACTCTAAATCCTTTAGAGGAATGTAGCCTGCCTGCCTACATCTTAATAGTAGCCCTGTGAGACCATTGTGTTACTTCTAATCCACAGAACTTTAAAAATAACAAATTGATGTTGATTAAACCTCTAAGTTTGTGATAATTTGTATTGCTGGAATTTAAATTTTAATTTGTATTGCTGGAATTGCAGTCCTTACAGATCTCTGATACCTCGTTTATTTATTTTTTTTCAGTGTTTGGTTTCCTCTGTTTCATTTTGAATAATGTCTATGATTATGTCAAATTCAGATTTATTCTTCTTTCCTTCTGCAGCATCTAAATTCTGTTAACCCCATTCAGTGGGTTTTCTATTTAACATATTTATTTTCATCTTTGGTTGAGCATTTTGCATCTTTATTTTCTCTCTTCTTTATATCCATGTTGTCCTCTAATCTTCTTATCACCTTTATAATAGTGGTTAAGATTCTTGTCTCCTTATTCTATCCTCTCTCTAATCTCTGAGTCTGTTTTTATTAACTATTTTTTCCTGTGTATTTATATGCCTAGTAATATTTTTTTGAATGCCAGCCATTCTAAAATTTATATTGTTGAATGCTGAAGTTTGTAATATTCCTTTAAAGAATGTTAAGCTTTACTCTTGCATGCAGTTAACTTACTAATGGATCAGTTTGATCCTTTTGAGACTTCTTTTTGAAGCTTTACTAGGGAAAGGGCAACACAGCATTTATTCTGGAGCTAATTTAACTGTTAATGGAAAATGTGTCTAAGGGATGCTAGCCAATATTTAATTTTTTGATGAGGCTTTACTATTCTGTCTAATGATAGCTTGAAGTATCCCTAGCCTTTCTTTGGTGCCAAGGATCATAAGTCTACCCTAGCCTTTTGGGGTTTTATACCACACATGTCCAGATTAGTTTAGAGCCCAAGACAGTGTAATCCTTCTGAACATCTCAGGAGCTCTGCTGCTTTTTAGTTTCATTATATTCAATATATTTTTCTCGATAACTTCTTCTTCTTAGCCTCTCTGAATCCTAAATCTGTTTCTTCACCTCAGTGAAACTGCCAGATTCTGTTTGGTTGGATCCTTCTGTGATATGGTCTGAAAGCTGAGTCTTGGTTGTTACCTAGAGTATTTGTTTGGTTCACCTTATGTGTTGCCTTTCCCTAAAGAATCATAGTTCTTTGTGGCCTCTTGTCAAATATCTGTGTAAAAGTGTTCCAGGGGCACCTGGGTGGATCAGCAGTTGAGCATCTGCCTTTGGCTCAGGGTGTGATCCCAGGGTCCAGGCTTGAGTCCCACATTTGACTCCTTGTGGGGAGCCTGCTTCCCACTTTGCCTGTGTCTCTGCCCCTCTCTGTGTGTCTCTCATAAATAAATAAATTTAAAAGAAGTATACAGATAAATTTTCTGGAGCATAGTTCTACTTATCATAAAATTTTATCCTCATGGTCCTTTACATCCATATTCCAGCTAATACAAAGGAAGCCAAATTGAAGAAAAGGAAATTGTTTCCTTTAAGATCGGTGCTCAGAAGCTGCGGAAACACTTCTGATTATGAAACTACTGAAAACATAAAGTTGAACAAAAATGAAATGGCTGCACTAATGCTTCATGGAATCCTAATTTTAAAGGGAATCTTTTTCCTCTGTTCCACAAACGTCCCCTTCTCTCTCCTTTGCCGTATGTTTCAGGAATCCTGTAGCCCCCTAAACACAGACAAAGGAGGCTGGCAACAAGTACATAATTCCTATCAAAATCAGCTAGATCCTGTATTTCCCTGGAAATCTCCTCCCAGCCCCTCCAGCAGGCTTGCAGTGTTTTGAAGGTCATAACTTGTGTTCGCTTTGGCAGCACATATACTAAAAATTAAAGATCATAACCTGCTATAGCTTCCTTTACCCTGCAAACCAAAAAAGCTATCGTTGCTGTTTCTCCCACGTTCTGTGTTACATGTTGACTCTGAAGCGGAGGTCAGTTTTTGACAACAATTATATCTCATTAGATAAGACTTGGTCAGGAGTAACTGGGGACTATGATATTTGTCCAGAAAGCTCCATGACTAACTAAAAATTATGCATTCCGTTAGTTCTATAGACTCAATGTTCGGGATGCCTTAACATCTTTATGTTGAAATCCTAACCCCCAATGTGATGGCATTAGGAGATGGGACTTTTGAGAAATGATCAAATCATGAGGGTGCAGCCCCCACGAAGAAGACTAGTACCTTAATAAAATGATGCGGAGAGCTTCCCTGCCCCTTCCCCCGTGAGTGACCACAGCGAGAGGATGGCTGTCGGTAAACCAGGAAATGGTCCCTCAGCAGACACTGAACCTGCTGGCACCTTGGTCTTGGACTTCACAGCCTTCAGAGCTGTGAGACAGGAATTTCTGTTGTTCAGAAGCCACCTCATCTGTATGTTTTGCTATCGGAGCCCAAACAGACTAAGAGAGCTACTAAAGCGTGGAGGGACAGTAGTATAAATCCAACAGTCCCTGTCTTTTGGGTTTTCTTTTACCTGACTTACCTGTTAGAGAATTATTCTACTATAATAGAGCATCCAGCCAATGACTGATGGAAATAAGTCTGTAAATGCCAGCCTACCTTTCCCCGTGGGCCTGAGGTACACGGTCACCAACCCCCAGTGTTTCTCAGCAGAAGTAAGCATCTTTTTTTTTTTTTAAGATTTTATTTGTTTACTTATTTATTTGAGACATTGAGAGCTCAAGAGAGGAGGAGAGTCAGAGGGGGACGGACAAGCAGACTCCCCACTGAGCAGGGAGTCCAATAGGAGGTCGATCCCAGGACTCTGAGATCATGATGTGAGCCAAAGGCCGACTCCTAACCAACTGAGCCACCCCGGCGCCCAAGCACCACTCCTCTTGCTTCATAATGCATAATGCATACTTTTGTGACTGACTTGTGTTCCCTATGCCAGTTTGCATAAATTTATTTCCATAAATATATTTACAATTTATTTATTTATTTAAGATTTTATTTATTTATTCATGAGACACACACAGAGAGAGAGGCAGAGACACAGGCAGAGGGAGAAGCAGGCTCCATGCAGGGAGCCCGATGTGGGACTCGATCCCAGGACTCCAGGATCACGCCCTGGGCTGAAGGCAGGTGCTAAACCGCTGAGCCACCCAGGGATCCCTATATTTACTATTTAAACATGTATATATTATACACACAAAACGTATCTTTACTGGAAAATCATCTTTAAAGCTAAAGAATAACTAACTTTCTTAAATGAATTTCTTAGTGGAGTGCTCAAAACAGAGGACTTTAATATCCAGAAGATGTCAATAATCGTGCCTAGAGTGATGCTGGCCATTCAGAGCAGAGAGCATTCTGCTCACCACTGTCCTCAGAGCAGAAAACAACCATCTTTTCACACAGGCCTGTTTTGTAGTTCTCTGGCTTCTCCTGTGGCTTTGTGAAACACAGGACTCTTAAATGGGCTTATTGACTTTTTCCAATCCATATTAGCATACCTCTCTTCTAAATAGCTGGTAGTAGGGACTTGCTGCATTCCATTGTTAGCAACACTAAAATCAGTAATAGAACAGTGGGGGTAAATTCACAGAGGGGTATAAAAGCTAGCACACTAAAATATTAAAGCCCAACTGTGAAAAGCTTTCCATGATATTTTTTTTCCATATCAAAATGTGTTTTAAACACTTTTTGAGTATTATTATAATTAACTATAGTAGCTTTGTAAGCAGTTCCTTTTGTAAGAGAAAAAACCTACCATCACTTAGAGGTTACTAGTTTTTGACATTGAGCTCTTAAGTGGATAATTATATTTATTGAGAGGTGATGTTCACTTGACCACTTGGTGTTTTGGTTTGGGCCAAGGGGAAACAACACAGGTGAAGTGTTTTTATTTATAATGTAACAGATATTGCTATTGTGACTCCATTTCTCAAGCGTAGTTGGTTAACTAAATCTTTATTTCCAGAAACTGCAATGTTCTTCTCTTCCTTGTTCTTGGAAAATTAAAAGCTTCTACCTTAGAGAAGTGAATGATACATTATCCACTCGCTCTAAATTGAACCCATTTGGAGCTATTTGCATCTTGTAGAACCTACAGCTGAGTGCTGTGCTCAGAGGTGTAATGAGTGGTTGTCACAACACACTGGAGGTGGCCCCATAACAAAATGATCCCCTGTCAATCCCCTCACAGGAAATGCTTTGGCAACCTGTAATTCGGCCCCAGTATTAACATCCTGCCTGGGTTTTGTTAAATGGCACTTTCTAGGAAGTAGATCTGGGGAACTTGTGTTTAATAATGTTTTAAGGGGAATATTTGATGGAAGTTTTAGAAAGCATCACATGGGGTTAACAGTGATTTGTCATTTGTTTCTAATTAAAGGACCTAATCTCTTATCACTGAAGCAGTTGTTTTTTTTTTTTTTTTCTTTTTATACTAAAGGCACAGATGTGAATGGAAACATATTAATGAGATGTCATACTACATAGTCATTTAGTGTTTTGTTTAACTTAAACATAGCAGAAAATGTGTGTCTAAGTAGACACATGTAATGACATCCTGATAGAATTATAATTTCCCTCATTTGCATAATCTTCAGTAAAATTCACACTAGGTTCACCTTGCATTGCTAATTTCATTTCCCAAATCTGCATTTTTAGAAAATTAAAGAAAAGTCAGACTTAAAGTACTATGGGAGTAGAAAGAGCTTATTGTTAGGTTCCTTCAAATTAAAACTGGAATTGTAATTTAAATATTTGAGTGCCAGGTGTTCTAAAAAGTGACAGGAACCATTCAAATCGACAGGAAGTTTTACATTTCCTGAAGCTATTTAAAAATCCTCTAGGCTAAATCATCCCAGGAGCTTGGCAGGTCTTGGGTCTGAGCTGGAGCTGCCAACAGAGTGACTTCTGGGTCTGGGAAATTGTGTTTGTCTGACCGGGTACCCTGGTGTGCCCAGTTCCAGGATTCCATGAGCTATGACTTCCAAGAGTCAGTCAGGTAATTGGGCAATGAGAGAAGCAGCAGGAGCAACCGTATTTAACTACCCCCTGATGCGTCCCACTCGACTCTCCATTAGCCCAGCAAGACAGCTGTGGGTACAGGGTAAAATCAGGTGATCTCAAAATAGTTTGGGGATGTGGAAAGACACTGAAATTAGACATCTCTAATTTTAGATTATTAGTGTGATTGCCAGTAGGAAAACCTAATTATTCCAAGGCCTTGGTTCAAAGGTACTTGGAAAATATCTTCTGAGCTCTGTCTACCTAGCATATGATATGCTTCCATGCTTCAGAGATCTCATTAAATGTGTGTGTGTGTGTCTCGATCATGAGCCAGACATCGCTAAGAGCAAGATGATGTGTCTCATACATAACAACAATTTTTTAAAAGCAAGCATAAGTTATTTTGTGCTAATACAAATGAAACAAGTGGCTTTTTCTCCCCACAAAGATGAAAAGCAATCAATGATTTTTTTTTTTTTTTCAAACCGTGTTGTCCCTTGAATTTTTTTTAAGTTCACCTAAGGTCTAAGCATAAGAGTAGCTTTAAAGGTCTCACATGGCCACACATAGGTACTCCTCTTCCAGTTAGACACAAAATAATCTATCAGATTGAAGGGGAATGGATTTTTCCTTTTTAAAATGTGAAATAAAGATGAAGTGTTCACTACGGTTGGGTTAATTTTATAAATTGTCATAGCCAGAGATAAAACAAATATTCACGAGTGGCTCTGAAGTTTCTGTTGCATAGCAGCGCTACATAGAAATTTTATATAAATGTAGATTACTCAGCTCCATCCTGAGGGTTTCCAACTTGGAAATTTTGAATCTTGACTGGTATTCTGAATTTTTTCACAGGCTCCAAAGACTATTATGAGTTGGTACATGACCAAGTTTGAAACATTCTGTTTGGTTATTAACTTTTGTATTAAAATAGTTTGGTGCCGACTCAGTGTAAACTTTATTAACGTTGACAATGGTGGTTTCGTTTATTCACATATACAGATTGAGAGCTAGTATGTGTTCTTTTTTGTTTAATGAATTAAGTAAGGTTCAAGTTTACCTCTGAAGTTCTCAGAAGGCAGATAATTTTTTTTTGTGACTTTCCTGTGCGTTTTCCCTTTTTGTTTTCTATAGGTAAGCCTTGCACACATATCTCTCCATGGAACAAAAATCCTGCTTAATATCAGAAAATACAACTTGAAAAGCAAAAGCAACATTTTGTGGTTGGCAGTTGTTGCACATCTTGATCTCTCTGAATTTATATATTCTTTAAATGTATAAGAAAAGGTAATGATAGGTATATCTGTGGGAACATCACAATTTTAAATTCAATTTTTACTATTTTTATTTTTTTCCTGAAATTGTTGATATGATTGCAAATTCACTTGCATTGTGAAGAAATTACACAGCAAGATCCTGAATATTCTTTATCCAGTTTCCCTAGTGGTAACTTCTTACAAAGTTATAGCAACCTATTGCAATCAAGAATTTGCTACTGGTATAATACACTGGTCTTCAGAGTTTTCCAATCTGTGTCTGTGTCATTGCATCTTTTTTTTTTTCATTGCATCTTTTTAATGGTGTATATATATATATATATATATATATATATACACACACTTTGTACAACTTCTCTTTTTTTGTATTTTTTTTTAAGATTTTATTTATTTATTCATGATAGTCACAGAGAGAGAGAGAGAGAGAGAGAGGCAGAGACACAGGCAGAGGGAGAAGCGGGCTCCATGCACCGGGAGCCCAACGTGGGATTCGATCCCGAGTCTCCAGGATCGCGCCCTGGGCCAAAGGTAGGCGCCAAACCGCTGCGCCACCCAGGGATCCCTTTTTTTTGTATTAAAGTTAGAGGAGAGAATATAAACTAACTTATTGGAACATGAGTACCCAACACTTAATTCTAATAATAAGGTTGAGATCCAATAATATACCTCTTATTTATTCATTCCCCTCCCTTTCTTCTCAGAGTTCAACATCATCCCATATTCAATGTTTTAATATTTTACTATATATATATATATATATATATATATATCCATACATATACATAGGAATAAGCAATATATGTTAAAGTTTTGCAAGTGTCAAACTCTAAATAAGGTGTCATAAAAGTACCTCTAGGATTCTGATGTCAGAGAGTTTCTCTGAATATATGAACAGTAGTGAAATTGTCAGATAATAGGGTAGGTACATCTTCAACTTCCCTGAATATTACTAAATAGTTCTCTATATTGGCTGTGCATTTAATACTCAATAGGAATATATGTGAATTCCTGCTTGTCTACATCACTGCATTGTCTAACTTTTGACTTCTTTGCGAATAACATAGGCTCTGTACTCATGCATTAAAAACCCTCAATTTCCACCTTTGTGAGATGAAAAGAATAAAAATAATATCTATTTCACAAGTTGTGATTAGGTTTAACTATGGAAATCCATATGAAAGCACTTAGCAGTGTCTCACACTCAAAAGGAATTCAAATGTTTTATATCAAAATGTGAAAAAATACAAAGCATCTGCTCTAAACTGGGGTGGATTCAGGATGTCTTCTTAGATGATGTCATTGGTGGTGTATAATTATAGCCCCCTGCATTGGGGTTGATGGTTGAACATAATATTTTAATGACAGCAAACTCCAGAAATACAGCACTGATTCTCACTAATCTGGGATCCTGACTAAACAGTACTCCTTCAACCACCACCACCGCCCACTCCCCCACCCCCGTCTTGCCAATCAACAAAACAAAACTAAATACCTGTGATTTAGCTCTACCTCAGGAGACATGAGACTGCTAGGATTCTACAAAGGTAAACATCTTGTGAGCACCTAGAAGAGTTGGTGCTCTAGCAGGAAACTGCAGTCAGAGGGATGGAAAGACCAGGATGAGTGAATGAGTTAGGAGGTTACCCTGATATTCTACAATGCCCCCACACCCCCAAAGAAATGCTGAGGATTTGTTTCCTGGGGAAGCAAAGTAGGATTGATACAGCCACATTTATGGCTATCCAGGATGGCCGTTAGTGTCCTTAGCAGAGTGTATGTCCACTGAAAAGGGAAATGAACCTCTAGCAGGATGAATGTCTGGATTTGAACATAAAGTTGGTGAGTGTTTGATTATAGTGCAAACTATTCGAATGATTAAGAATTTCATGTATTTTCAAAGATGAACAATAATGCCTTTGCTCAGAAATTAGCAGACCTCATCTGAAAACATTTCCCTGGAGGTAGCAGACACATGTGTAGGCTGGCAATATGCAATTGCTATTAAGAGAATGGCCTCTGAAATCAGAAAGTCTTGCTAGCTACCAACTGTGTGACCTTGGGAAAGTCATGTAACCTCCCCTCTGAGTTTTCTCATCCTCAAGAGTACTTATAACATGAGTTTATTATGAGGATCAAGTAAGATATTTTATCAAAACAAAAACGTACACATGTTAAATTGTAACATAGCTGCCAGAAGAGTCTCTGAAAAGGAATCTCTACACTGTACTACAATTTCAGTCCATATGGCATAATTCTGTGGTGACTTGAAAGTGACTGAGATGAGGAGAGAAATCCATCAAGCCATATTACAGTTAGAATAACTTAACCAGTTGTGAGAGACTAAGTATGGGAGAATGGATAAAGTGGAATTTTATGAATTCAAAATATAAAGGCCCCAGAAAGAATGAAACAAAGGGAACAATCTCATCTATCCACATTGCCATTGATCACAAAGTGATCCATCAGATTCTTGGAAGGAAATTTAAGGTATCCAGGACAGAGGTTTTAAGGAGATTATCGGAGGAGATATGGATGGAGGTATGAGGAGGGTTAAAGAAATCCACAAAGAATGGGGGAACAGGAACCCAGGGAGAAATGAGAGTGAGAAGCCATTGCTATTGCTCCTCTGGAAGTGACAGGGCAGAGACTGGTGTTTCCAGAGCTTGGGGGAGCTAGAACCATGAGACGGGAAAGCCTGACACATGCTGTTGCTGAATAACAAACAGCTCCTCAGAACTCCATGCATATAAAAATCGCCTTGGGTTACCGTTGAAGGGCAGATCCTAATTCTGACACTCTGCAGTGGGGCCCGGATTCAACAGTTTTAACAAGACCTCAGGTGACTTCGATGCTACCTATCATCACGCCATGCCGTAAGAAGCAAGGATATAGAGAAACTGTCACTGCCACATCTAGGGCATCCAAGCAAAGAAGTGTCTGGAAAAGAAGTGCACTTGAGTTTCCTTGGGTAAATTGGATTCAGAGTATTAGATTGAAAGTCCCTTTTCTTTATATAAAGTATATTCTAAGACTCGTTAAACTAAAACTAAAATAATATTTAGGAATGGAAGCAGAACACAAAGAAAAAGAGGATTTCAAATGCAGTCTTGAGCCATTAGATAAGCTTCCTTTCTTCAAGACTTACTACAATTAGACTTATGGAAAGGGTGGGAAATATATGCACCACAATACTGTAGTGTCTATTTCTGGATTTTTATTTTCTTCTTCTTTAGATCAATTTTGCATTGTTTTGATAGTCCGCATATATTGTAATTATTGCAGAAACAATGCGAATTACAAAAATGGACAAATACAAAGTATATGACCATGTTTAAATTCAAAAGTAACTTTCCATATCTGTAAACTGACATATACCTCTAATATTTCAAGGGAAATATTTAAAACATAAACCACTTTATCAGCCATATGTGCAAAAGCATTTGTAGTGTCCTAGGAAAATAAACTTTTGTATTATTAAATAAATTGTTGAAGTTGAGATTGAAAGCTTCAATAGTGCTTCTCAGAACTATCAATAAAGCAAGTGCTTCAGGGATCCCTGGGTGGCGCAGCGGTTTGGCGCCTGCCTTTGGCCCAGGATGTGATCCTGGAGACCCGGGATCGAATCCCACATCAGGCTCCCGGTGCATGGAGCCTGCTTCTCCCTCTGCCTATGTCTCTGCCTCTCTCTCTCTCTGTGACTATCATAAATAAATAAAAAAAAAAAAAAAAAAAAAAAAAAAGCAAGTGCTTCAGAGAAAACATACTGCCGGGGTGGCCTGGGTGGCTCAGCGGTTTAGCGCCCCTTTCAGGTCGTGATCCTGGGGTCCCAGGATGGAGTCCCACGTCACGCTCCCTGCATGGAGCCTGCTTCTCCCTCTGCCTGTATCTCTGCCTCTCTCTCTCTCTGTCTCTTATGAATAAATAAATAAAACTTTAAAAAAAAAAAAAAAGAAAATGCACTGCTGTATAAACAAACACAATGTACCTCTAGTTACAGAGGATTTTTCACCTGGTCTGGCAAACATGGATATAGAGGAGGAAAAGATTTTCAGCTATTAACACACATACTAAGGAAAAGCTCTTTTCTCCCCAGCTGTGGGGATTGTCCCAAGACTCAGCATTTGACACTCTCTCTTCTCATACCTTCACTCAAGTAAGGCAGCACTTCTTACCGACTTAATTCATTCCTGCACACCTGACATCCAGAACTCAACATTTGCTTTGATGTAACTGTCCTTTATGTTTCTGAGAAGTCTCATATGGTTCTTCTGTTAATGTCTACTGTTGAAAAAAAGACAGGGTGGGGATGGCAAAGAAAATAAAGTAAAAAAAAAAAAGAAATTCTCAAAGAAATATGCAGATATACACACTATTGCTTTAGATCTTATATGGGGAAATAAGCATAAATGAGATTAAATCTGTATAAATGAGAGTAATTCTCAATGGCAATGTTGTCCAAGTCTTGAGAGAAAATGATTTTAAACTTAGGATCTCATATGGAGTCAAACTAACATTAAATGGCACAGTAAAACAGACATTTCCAGATATGTGGAGACTCAGATAATTTCATAGCATGAGGCTGGACCTGAAAGAAAGTCTAAAGGTGGTAATAGGACAAAATAATAAAAAGAATAATTAAAAAGTATAAAGAGCACAAGAAAGAAGGTTGAGGGGAAAAACAGAAATGAACAAATACATAATTAAAACTAATGTTTTTTTGGTGCCTAATGATAAAACGATGAATTTTCTGAAAGTAAAACTCTTTGAATTAAGCATAGGTCGTAGCAAGTGGAGGAAGCCAAAGGAAAATAGGTTAATGAGGTTCTTACATTATGGGAAGAGAGAAAATAGGGAAGAGATAAAGATAGTGAATAATTTAGATGTTAGTAAGTCCCTTGTTCCTCCTACTCTTGAGCGTTGTTTCGGAAGTTCAACATCAAGAAGACAAATTAGGATAAGAAAGTGATAAAGGAAAATGACACCATTATTATTTCTGGGTAATACAGTAATTCAAGAAGATATCTGATACAAGATCAAAGTTAAAATTAATAGCTTTCCTAAACATCAAGAATGTACATTAGAAAATACTAAAGAGAAAAGTGAATTCATATACAAAGAAATAGCAAAACCCCAAAAAACCCTCCTGAAATCTGTAGAAAAGCTAAATGTATAAAATAAAAATGAAAACAAATGTGCAATTTCTTGCTTTAAAGAATGACTAAATAGCCTTAGATTTAGAAAGGAAAGCCGAATAAATGGGGGAAATACATTATGTTCTTATATAGGAACTTACATTAGTATAGTAAATGGCTTTTTTGGTAAAAGTGAAAATCCTCTTCAGATTTTTTTCAGTTAACAAAAACAGGCACTAATGTAGGTCTTTCATAAAAGTGAAGTGGTGTGAGGCAAATTTCAGAAAGTGGAGGGAATACTCTTCATTTTATGGAATTTTTGCCATGTAGGGTTTCACAGAAACTGTCTACTTTCAAATAGAGGAGGAAACCTGTAATGTGAACCAGCTAAGCAGTTTATCTCTCAAGATTGACAGCTTGCTCACCAGTACCCAAGTCTCAGTGCCTGTAATCCAAAGCTCTCATGTCATAAACCCTGTTCATCCCATTTATGCCCTATCTTCCAGGTATACCCTAGAATCATTCAAGACTGTGCACAAAAACATTACAGATACTATTCTCCTGTGTCAAGGTAGCATCCGTTTCCATTTACTCATCTACTCTTTGCTTCACCAGCAGGTGTTTCTGGTGGTCTTTTGGGGTTTTGATGGCAGACACCTGGTCATTGCGTCACTAGGAAGCCCTTGATGTGAACTGATGCCTGGGGAGATGTTATTACCTATGGGATGGAGCTAATATGTATCATTATTAGTTCAGTAACATGTCATCTTTTCCTAGCTGTAGACACTGGGAATACCTCTTTCCTTCTTTTCAAGTAGCACCTACCACCTCATAGGTCTCTACCTCATTTGCCTAATTATGTAATACACTAATACATAGCATGGTGCCATTACACTTGGTGTATCTGAAACCAGATTCATCAGTTCACAGTAAATTTTGTCCCTGTCGTGTTCTCTATTGTCTTCTTTTATCCCCAAATCTCCAGGATCTCAGTTGTTGGATTTCATCCAGTTTCATTTCGTGCTATTTGTAAGAATTTCTCCACAGGAAGGTGTGATTCTAGGTATTAGTTGAGAAGAAATTACCATCTAATTGTCAGGCATCCATGAAAATATGTTTCTGCTTTTTCCTTTTCTGGTAAAAGACAGATTAGCATTTACACCTGTTGGTACCTCAACTTGAGGTAATAATAGGATAAGAGTTGAAGTCAATCATACTATTTCTCTGTCAGATGGCCCCTGGAGCCCTTATGGGGGCATATATGGACTCTGGAAGTTCCAGTTGTCTCAAATTAATTGTTGGGATGTCCACAGGGACCTTGTGCATTACTCTAGGAACTGCTCTTTCTGCCAGTATACAGAATGTATTTTTTTTTTCTTTTTTTCCTCTACTGGCCCAGTGTGACAATGCTTCCATTAACTGCTAGTAACTAAAGGGATCACACCAATATCTGTCTGTGTTACCACTGCTTCTGCTTAAGCTCATGGAAATTAAATGAAGACTGCTATTGCCAAAGGCCCAACTCACGCATACTTTGGTCAAAGCATGCATTTTTTTTTTTTTTGTCCTGAAGAGATGATGCCATCTTCAGAAGAGCTGCTACCAGGCAGGGATACTGTGAACTGTCATCATCTACATCTCTCTCATTTGCCATTGTCAACTTTGCTTCAGCCATTAGCACTTCCACCAGTGCTAAGACAGCACTCTAGATGTTCATGGAAATCTAGAGAAGTGAGTCTTATTCATTTACTCTACCCTTCTCTCAAGAGTCAGGCCTGAATTCCCAGGAGATGGCCTATAGGGGGGAAAGGGGTGAGCCATATTATTTCTGTATCTGAGTCACTCTCAGAGGACACAGCCATTGCTCTTGAGCTAGCTCTACTCTCTTTACCTTTAAGGTGTTCCCTGTCCTCATACTCACACATCAAACAGTCCATCCACATTGACTTATAATGAACCCACTGAACCTGATCTTCAGATAAATGTAGATATTCTTGAATTCTAAAATTATGTCAGGTTCAAACTGATTCCTCAATTTAAAAAAAAAGGGGGGGGAAGTAAATTTAGAAAACTACTTGTGTTCTGTTTTGTATTTCAGAAACTGATTACAAAATAAGTCCTAAAAGAAAAAGCAAAAGAAAGAAACACAGATACACAAATAATGCCATCATGCTGAAAATAGTAAAAAAAAAAAAAAAAAGATGATTGTACATATATCAGTTTTTTATAGTAGAATTTACAAAATGGTGAGAAAAAAAAAGCAGCAACAAGGCATCCTGCCAGCAGGCTGCACAGTGCTGACTTCTGCAGTGCCCGTGGCTCTACAGCAAATCCTTGGGAAAGAGAATGGTGGGGTCTAATGTGAGCAGCGGTGGAGCAGCCCCCTAGGGAAGGCCAATATGAATAACCCAATAATAACCGCAGGGTGGACATAAGAGGTTACATGGATGTTAGCTGCATCCGAGAAATCAATTAGGCCGCAAAGAAGTTTAAGCTGGAAAAAGAGTTGTTTGATATTTCAGTAGATAAACTCACTAGGAAACTTGAAGTTGAAGACTTAAGGAAAAATGCTCTCAAGGATTCTGGGAGGCACTGAGTCAGATGTTGAAAGATATTTATTGTTTATATAAAAGGACTTGAGGTATGCTTTTTTTTTTTTTAATGGTAAAAGTGATGAACTAGGAATAAGGAAAAGACATAGATATGAGACCAGATTTTCTTCCTCTGAGGACCGTCATTCTCTTTTTTTAGAAGTACAATTCTTGAGTAAGAATTTCTCTAAGCTGGGTGTGGGGAGAGGTTGAGGAAGTGCTTGTGAGGATCATTGCCAACTGGTAAGCCTTCCTTCTGAAAAGCATATACACCTATGGCATCGGAGTCTGGAAATGGAGAACTAACTTTGTTAGTTTTGGCTTCCCTTGAGCTTCTATTTCTTCATCTATAAAGGAGCACCTAACTTTCAGGTTTGTTTTGAAGGTAAACAATGTATGTAAAACTGCATAAAACTGCATATCACCTGGCACTGATTTTTCTTTAAAAACAACTATGTACCCAAAACATAATGGGTTTTTAATTATTTTATTTTCCCAAGCTAGTACGCAACAAATTTCGAACCCACAGGAAAGTTGAAAGAATGGTATAATGAACATATATATAAACTCTTCACCAGAATTCTTCAGGTGTTAACATTTTGCTATGTGCCTCTTCCTTTCACTTTATCAGGTCATCGCCAAAGGACTTTAGCACACATCTCCTCAGAACGAGAATATTATTCTACATCACCATCTGTATTAAAAGAGGAAATTTATTATTGATTGAAGGATGTTATCTAAGATGCATCCCACAGTCAGTTTCCCCCAGTGTATAATAATGTCCTTTGTAATAGTTTTTGTTGGTTCTTTGTATTTTCAAACTCTTTGTTTTGTTTTTATTCCAAGATGCAATTGAGAATCATACATTGCCTTTACTAATCCCCAGCGTTTTCTAAATTAGTTACATTCATATTTTAAGACTCCAGACCTGGTATCTTTCAATATGGATTTGTCTTGTTTCTTCATGATTAGATTCTAATTAAACAATTTTGATAGGCTTACTACTTAGATGAGGTATCCTTCTCAGTTTATCAGTCAGGGGAAGAAATCCCATTTTGTCCCATTTTTGGGGAGATTAAATGGTCAAGTAAGGGAGTATCTGCCAGATTTCTCAATTATAAAAGTACCTTTTGCTTTACGTAGTAATAAATAATCTATGAAGGTGATAACACATTGTTTTTTTTTTAGTATAAATATATCACAAAAATCCTTAAAAATAAATTTTAAAATCTCTGGTAAATAGATGTATTTTCATCCTTACCCTTGTAGACACAGGATTAAAAAAAACAAAAACTCAAAATGTGAAGCAGATCAATTTAAATATATCTCTTAGTGCTTATTGCCATCTCCTTAAATGAATAAACACAATCCATCTGACCCTAACCTTCTGGCATACCTAGGGAACACTCTACATCCCAAGGCAGCCTCTTGCAGATGTTTCAGGGTTGCAGGGTTCTTGTCTCACAGAGTCGAAGAATGAATCTTGTGATCACAAAAGGGTGAAGTGAAAGTTTTATTAGTGAAAGTGAGAACCGAAAAGGAAGGCTCTCTAGCAGGAGAGGGTCACGCATGGGTTGCCACTGAGGGCTTGTATGGTTGGTCTTTTATAGAAAACTAACCAGGAAACTTGGTAAATATCTTGTCTATACCATTTAAGACAAACAAGGTAGATTTGTAAATGCTATGAAAATATCTCATCTATATTTAGAACAAACAAGGTGGATTTGTTATGTTCCCTTCCCTCTGGTTAATATATTATCTATAACATTTTCTCCACATCTGGGATTTCTATGAACCTGGTTATTTAGCCCCTGCATGAGCCTAGTCACATAGCCCCCACCTGTCTTTCCCAACCCAGCCTCACTGGTCCCATATTCAGAGATACTAGAAACTAGAATGAAAATATTGTCTACATATAGGGATGAAATTGTTCTCGAGATCTATCTTTCTAAAATAAATACATTTGTGAGTTCTTCAGTATCTTTAATAATAAAAAGTGTTGATAGAGATGAATGAAGCTGCATTCCTTTTTCAAGCTTCTTTGCGATGGGTAATGCTGTGTTCATGACTTAGTAGCACAACTTTCCCAACCCCACCTTCTTCAATTATAGGAAACTGGAGCCTATTTTATATCTCCATGACTGACTGGAAGTTCCATTAATGTCAACACCGTATCCCCTCTCAACTCCTCCCACCCTTCTCTCTCTCTCTCTCTCTCTCTCACACACACACACACACACTCCTTAGAAAATAAGATGGGGCACCTTGGTGGTATAGTCAATTAAGTGTTGGATTCTTGTTTAGGCTGAGGGTTGTGAGTCAGCTTGGGTTTTTCTCTCACTCCCACTGTCTCTCCCCACTCTACACTTTCTCTGAAATAAACTAATTAATCTTTAAAAAAATATAATGAGACAAGTCACATCATTTGTATAATCTGATAAACTTGCATATTTTCTGCTAGTTGATGGAATTAGCTTGCAAATGCAATTGCTTTTCTTTAAAAAAACATTGCCGAGTGCCTGGATGGCTCAGTTGGTTGAGCCTCCAACTCCTGATCTCGGTTCAGGTCTCAATCCTAGGGTTGCGAGTTCAAGCCCCTCATTGGGCCCCATGCTGGGTGTGGAGCCCGCTTAAAAAAAAAAATTACAAATGCTGCCTGTCATTGGTAATTTTCAGATTGTTTTTATCTCTCTTTTTTTCTGTCCTTACTCTGTCAAACGTACTAATGATGAATCAAATGCACATCCAAAAGTAAATCAAGTAATGTATATTCATATATATATTTATATATATTTGAAATTGAAAATAGTCCTCAGTTATCAATGGGTAATTCTGCAAAGAAAAATTGAGTATATTAATATCAAAACTAGAAAAATTAATAACGAGTGGGTAATTTTTAGTTTTTTGAGATATCACTAACATATAACATTAATTTAAGGTGTTGCAACATAAGAGTTCAATATATGTACATTTTATGAAATGATTGCCATATTAAGATTAGTTAACATCCATCATCCTACGTAGTTATATTTTTTCAATGAGAACTTTAAAATCTACTCTTTTAGCAACTTTCAAATATACAATATAGTATTATTATTGTTTTTAAAGATTTTATTTATTTATTCATGAGAGACAGAGAGAGAGAGAGGCAGAGACACAGGCAGAGGGAGAAGAAGACTCCATGCAGGGAGCCCGATGTGGGACTTGGTCCCGAGACTCCAGGATCATGTCCTGAGCTGAAGGCAGACACTCAACCACTGAGCCACCCAGGCGTCCCTACAATATGGTATTATTAAACATAGTTACCATACTGTTCGTTATATCCTCATGGCCTATTTATTTTATAACTGGAAGTTTGTATCTTTTAACCACCAATTTTGCCCCCCCCATAATCTATGGCTAAATAATATTCCATTGCTTATATATACCACATTTTCTTTATCTACTCATCCATTGATGGACAAATAGGTTGTTTCCATGTCTTAACGAATTGTTTTCTTTAGAGATATTTCACAAATTAATCCATTTCTCTCCATCTCCACTATGATCATTTTTTTCAAGTTTCTATAATATCTCACTTATTCTATAGCAGCTTGATTCTGTAGTTTCCTCTCCAGTCCAATTTCCATAATGTATAGGCATCTTTTTTGAAATCGAATCTAATTATCTAACAATCCATCTCTCCATGTCCACCTTAGAGCACTTTAATGGATTTATCTCTTTTCTAAAAATGAGAAGATAAAAATAGAAATTCTAAATTTTTGAATTAGATCTTGAATTAGATCTTACTCTCTCCTGCTGTAGGGGTTTTATACATGTTATTTTACCTTCCAAAAATACACCCCATTCCTTCCTGTCTCCTACTCTCATCCAGATAATTGATCTCTAAAATTGCTGTTTATTTTTTAATGGCTGCATTTTTAAGATTTAATTTAACTAATTAATTAATGAGGGAATTAGTAAGATATAACTAGTCCAAAAGAGACTTCAAAGAACACGTTATATATATATATATATATATATATATATATATATATATATATATATTTATGTGCTGAGGAATGCTGAAATGATTTTACAAATTGATGTAAATCTGATCGGTATCTACAAGGCAACAATTAATTGTCCTCCTCCACTGGGTGAAATCTGTTTGTATTTCTATGGACATGAATTATTTGCATTCCTAATTTGAGTTTATCAAATTATAATATGACTCAAATATAATGAAAGGTGTATGTAATCTGGCGCTGTGCTTTGAACATGATTTCCAGTGATCTTTTATATCTCTAAGTCCCACAAGTTTTCTTGACCAACTCCCCCATTCTGACCATAAACTCTCAAAGATTATTCCTTGAGGTAATAAAATTAAGATATTTAGATTACTAAAGCCATAAATTCTCCCTAGAAGTTCTTATAAAAAATTTTACATTTTAGAAGCCTGTATAATTTACTCTCCCAAGGCAAGAATACTAAGCCCAAGGAACTCCACTAGACTTTACCAGCTATCCTTACAATTTTGATAGATGCCTCCCTTTGCAATGCCTCCAAATTTGCTAATATTCATGGTTTACCGTGACTTTTTTTTTTTTTTAATCTCTGTACATCTGGGTCCATTTCAGACCAGGTACCAGGTAAACAAGTTACCAGGTCAGTTTCCCTGAGAAGACTTTGTTGGCATTGGCTCCAAACATAAGCTAAGTTTCTTTACTTAAAAAAACAAACAAACAAACAAACAAACAAACAAAAATTTTATATATTTATTTGAGAGAGAGAGAGAGAGCATGAACAGGGGGAGAGAGATAGGCAGACTCCCCACTGAGTGGGGAGCCTGATGCAGGGCTTGATCCCAGGACCTAGAGATCATGACCTGAGCCAAAGGTATACGCTTAACCGACTGAGGCACTTCTAATCTTATTTTCTTAAAAATGCCTTGTCCTGGGACACCTGGGTGGTTCAGTCAGTTAAATGTCTGACTCTTGATCTTAGGTCAGGTCTTGATCTCAGGGTTGCGAATTCAGGCCCCACTTTGGGCTCTGTGTTGGGCGTGGAGCCTACCAAAAGAAAAAATTAAGTGAGTATAATTCTGAAATATGATATTCCAGATAGCATCTTGGTTGTACAACTGATTCTCTCCATTATGTTCTGGTAAATGTAGGACAGATTATTATTGACCCTAAGTAAGTAACTCTATTGCCAATATAATAAAAAAGTAAGAAGATTTAATAAGAAATTCTGGGGATCAGTGAGAATCAGATATAATTTTAAAATAGTTTGTAAAAGGATAGCTGTGGGTTCAAAAACACTTAAGTAATAAGAGAAAAGAACATTCTTTTATATCCAGAAAAAGAAGGCCTTGAAACCTCAGCCATATTCCAGACGGATAATCACAATAAGATATCCTTCATCAGCTTGTTCAGTCTTATGTTTTTCAGCCTTCATCTGTTGGATCTTTGGTTAGCAGTTTGTTTTCATAAAACTGTCTGCTTCTGTACTAAAATGAGTTCTGAAAATCTTCAGTCCACTGATACAATATAAAAGTTTTATTGCTAATTTGAGCTCAGAAGCCTGGGTTAGAGAATTTATTCTTTGAAGTAGTAAAAGTTTGAAGTGCCTGATACAGTCATTTCCCCCAAAGGCTCTGAGACTATCCTTGTTTGAAGACACAACTCTAACCTAAAGCATGTACCAGAGCCTTCATGCGAGTATTAAATTAAGATCTCATTGTAGAGGGACACCTGGGTGGCTCAGCGGTTGAGCATCTGCCTTCGGCTCAGGGCGTGATACAGGAGTCCTGGAATCCAGTCCCACATCGGGCTCTCTGCATGGAGCCTGCTTCTCCCTCTGCCTGTGTCTCTGCCTCTTTCTCTGTATGTGTCCCTCATGAATAAATAAAATCATAAAAACGATCTCATTGTGGATGACAGAGATTTAATGGATGTGGTTTATTTATCAGTGTAATCCAAAATACCAGAATGGAGGAGAACATGGTTCTCTTTCAAGGTAGAGAATATTTTATGTATGTATGTATGTATTTATTTATTTTAAACACTATTTATTTATTCATGAGAGACACACAGAGAGAGGCAGAGACATAGGCAGAGGGAGGAGCGGGCTCCATGTGGGGACCATGATGTGGAACTTGATCTTGGGACGCCAGGATCACGCCCTGAGCCAAAGCAGACGCTTTACTGCTGAGCCAACCAGGCATCCCAGTAGAGAATATTTTAGAAGAATTTTGATTTGTGTTCCTGCAGGCAAAATAGTATAGCCAGCAATAACACTAACACAATTCCAGGGAATTCTTATGAATTTGTGAGATACTTAGAATTTGTAAAAATATGTACATGAGAACTATTATGTACAAATGTAACATAGCCAAAAGGCTTGTCTCTTTTGATTTGACAGATTTCCCATATAACACTTATAATAGTAGCAGAGCAAGCAAATGTAATTATTGCTAGAACGTCTCTTTTTTATAACGTGAAAGAACAAATACTTTGCAATTTTCCAGTGATCTCTGGGAAATTTCAAAGAAAATTGGAGGCATTAAAGTTATGCTGAAACTTTCATATTATTTATTTATTATTTATTTATTTATTTATTTATTTATTTATTTATTTATTTATTTATTTGCTGGGAGGAGACACAGAGGGAGAGAGCAAATCTTAAGCAGGCTCCATGCCTAGCACAAAGCCCCACACAGAGCTTGATCTCACCCACACTGAGATCATGACCTGAGCTGAAATCAAGACTGGGACACAACTGACTGAGCCACCCAGACACTCTGAAACTATTACTCCCCGCCCCGCCCCCCATATTTAGGATTTCACTTGAGGAAGAAAAACTCAAAATATTTGTCAGAAGATATTTGGATGCTCATTAAATTGGTATCATTGGTGCCTGAAGAAGATAGTACCTGGCTACCTATTTAATCACATTGACAAGAAAACATTTACCAAAATAAACATGGATAGTAACATGTTCATAAAAAACTCTAGACCTTTCAGAAGTGAGGAAACTTTTTTTTCTTTAATAGCCAAGAGCATGATTAATTCAACATAAAGCACAGAAAAGTATTCTGGTAAAATATGGGATCTTTGCTTTTGAGGCAGATTAGGTAAAGCAGGTAAAAATGACATGTTACATAGTTCAAAGGCATTAATCAGTAAACCAAGGATGTAAACCTATAAGATTAAGTGAACTTTGATAGAATTTTAACATCGCTGTCACTTTCTTACTTAATAGGTAGTTTATACCAAGGCAAATAAAATTTTTTTTCCAAGCTTTCTTGTTCATCAGTCTCTTTTTTCATCTAAAATAACATTTTACTTGTGGCGACAGTGGTTCTTGCTCTAGAGTCTGAGAGGTGAAAACTATTCTCAGAACAATACCAGGATATTTTATGTTAACAGACAATGGGTTCATCATTGTGTAATATCGAATAAATTAAATATTGAAAGTTTTAATTCCTACAAATGAAAAGCTCTTTGGGATCCTTAAAAAGTTCAAGAATTTGAGGAGTGCCCAGGTGGTTCAGTGGGTTAAGCATCTGCCTTTGGCTCAGGTCATGATCCTGGGGACCTGGGATTGAGCCCCACCTCAGTGGGGAGTCTGCTTCTCCCTCTCCCTCTGCCCCTTCCCCCACTCAGGCTTGCACTCTCTCATGTTCTCTCTCTCTCTCAAATAAATAAATAAAATCTTTAAAACATTTTTTTCTTTCTTCTTGTAAAACAAAAGCACACACATGTATGATTTGATTTCTTGATCATTATTGCTGTTGTATAGTTTCAACCACTTACATTAATTGTTACCTTTATACCAACGTCAAAAACTGCTATTTCCCAATCAGGGCGCATTTACTGGAGAACATCCTGCAAATGACAGCATCCTAGCAGACCAACAGAGATCGTGAGCACACACATCATGCCTTTCTACTGCTGCACACATTAGATTCTCCTGCTAAAAGTGTCAGATATGATACTCACCAGGACACTTATCCTGAACAAAAGCTACAGCCTCTCTATAGCATATATAAATAAAAAAGCAAAAAAAAAAGTATATAAACTTAAAATTATGCTTGGTGATCAATGTTCCAGTATTCTTAGAAATTATTTAGCTACTTAGGTAATTTAGTTAAAAGAATAGACTCAGGAAATCCACTTAACTGGGTGTGTATTTGCAATTCACTGAAAGTGAATCAATGAATGTAGTTTCTCTGTTAACTTTATTATGTGTGCAAGTGCCATAAAACAAGAGCCAGAAAACCTGATATAAGCCTAGGGCCAATGCCATTGATTAGGGCTTGCTCTCGAGTTTGGGCTTTAGAGAAAAATGACTTAGGATCATATCCTTGCTCTACCACTTAGTAGTATAAAGGAAATGGTGCCAAGTTTTCCAATCTATAAAATAGTTACTGTGCTTATTAAATGAGTTAATTTTGTAAAATTGCTTAGAACAGTATTTGACCCATAGTAAATGCTCAATAAAGGTTAGTTTTCATCATCGTCATCATCTTTAACAGCATCAGCAGCAATATCCAAATTATTGGTGGCAATAATAGATATTTTAGAAAAAAATTAAAAAGCAAGTCCATACTCTGCTAGACATGAGTTATCACCTAAACCATTTTAAGGATGAAAACGTGGAAATCAGAAGAATCAAATAGATTTCCCATGATTATAGAACTTGTCAGAAAGGACACTACTTGTAACATATCATTGTGGAATCACATATGTCAAAGGCCAAGATTTTAAATAAAATCCTTCATTTTGAGATTACAGATACAATATTCTGTAAATTATACAGCACATGGCCAATTTAGCTGGATGACCCAAGTTTAGAAGGGGGATTTTTCAAAGTGGTTTCTCCTTCCTTCCTTTCTCCCTTCCTTCCTTCCTTCCTTTCTCCCTTCCTTCCTTCCTTCCTTCCTTCCTTCCTTCCTTCCTTCCTTCCTTCCTTCCTTCCTTTTATAAAAAGAAAACACAGTCATTGGAAAACATTTGTAAAATGTAAGAGGATATATAAAGAACAACATAAAGATAATCCAATTTATAATCTTTCAACCTTAAGATAACCACTCCAAACAAGCCAGTATTTATTTTATTTGTCTATCCCTTGATTTAAATTTTTTCACAAAATTATTGTTAGGGAATTCAAAGTCCATTTATTTAATAAAGGAGAGAATTGGAAAAAGAATATCTAGCTATTTTGTTTAATGCTTAATTCTTGGCATTTTTATTGCAGTTTCTCATATTTCAAATGTGATTAAGCGGACTTTGCTTCTTTAGCATTCTTGAAGGCATAATAGCAAATAGTTTGTCTTTTGATTCTTGATTTATTACTTCACTGTTGCAATTACCTTCGCTGTATAGGATATATACCTCTTTACATTGAAACACATCACCCCATACACATACACAAATACATTTTATTTCTCTTTTATGTAAATTGTAGGTTTAGCTTGTCAAGATCCACAAAATAGGCCCATTAAGATTATAACTTCTATCACATTGAACCTCTAAATCTTGAGATTTGTAATTTTTATAGAATTATTTTTTCTAAGATTTAGAAAAATTTGGATTTTATTTTCTATTAAAATATACTAGTTGGTATCTTTACAGAAGATTGTTTATTTAATATAAAAATGTATTGGTCCTATGCAAACATTATTTAGATTATTCTGGGAATGGTTTCATTTATTAAATTTTGCTACTCATCTTCATGATATTTTTCTGCCATTACCACCGAACTAGTTATTGTTGATATGAGAAAAGTTACTGAAAAAAAAAGTTATCATCACTCTTTCAAGTATTTCTACTTCTTAGTTACATTTCATGTTTTGTTCCTGTGATCAGAATTTCCAAATCATAATCTGTTTCATTGTCTTTGGTTTTAGAGTTTCACCAATTAGTAGAGTGTAGCTGTAGATTTCAGGTAAACCTTTTGTCCAGTATTTCATAGTATTTCTATTTTTCTTGTTGTTAAGATTTTATTTTTGATTTTTATGTATTTAATGTTTTTAGAGAAAGAGAGGGAGAGAGCATGCACACAAGTCTGGGGGAAGAGCAGAGGGAGAGGAAGAGAGAGAATCTTAAGCAGGCTCCACCCCAATCATGGAGCCCTACTCCACCCCATCCCACAACTCCGAGATTGTGACCTCAACAGACATCAAGAGTTGAAAGCCCAACTAACTAAGCCACCCAATCACCCCATCATAGTGTTCCTTTCTTCAAGAATTGGTATTAGGGACACCTGGGTGGCTCAGTGGTTAAACATCTGCCTTCAGCTCAGGTAGTGATCACAGGGTCCTGGGATCCAGTCAGGCTCCCTGCATGGGGCCTGCTTCTCGCTCTGCCTGTGTCCCTGCCTCTCTCTCTGGGTCTTTTATGGATAAATAAATAAAAAATATTTTAAAGAAAAAGAATTGGTATTAAACTTTATCATATTTTAAACATATAGTAATATGTGTTTCCTTTGTGTCTATTGTTGTAGTGTATAATCAGTGATCAATTTCTTATTAAAATCCTGTTGTTCTTGGAATATACTCACTTTGATTGTTATGGGTAATGAAAAATAAGTGGTAGAAACGAGGAATCCTTGATTGAGAGCTCCATGAGTTAACTTTTTTTTTTTTTTTTTTTTTTTTTTTTTTTTTTAAGGGAAGCAGAACTTTCTAATCTAATTGCACAGAGGAAACATTTTATGCTGGGAGTCTTGTTTTCTGATGGCCAGATTCTATGACTTTTGGAACATAGCCAGATATGGAAGCCTAATTGCTATAACCACAGAAGCCACAAAAATAGATTTTAGGCAGATAGTGAAGACTTTGGTGTATGAAGTCAACACCAAGTATTTGTCACTGAATTTTTCAAAGTGCCTTGGAAGCCAAAAATATTAGTAGTTATGACTCAAGGACAATAAATGCATAATTTGTTACATGAAGAAGAAATAGGCTATAAACCAAATTTTAGACTCTTTCTTTTTTCCTTGACTGTCCATCTACACATAATTTTGCATAAAGTAGGTTATCAAAATGAAGCATTTAAAAATAAATGAATATAACTTATATCAATCTTTTATTTGCCATCTTAGCTATACCTACATTTATATATTCGATCTGATGTGCTTTATTTCATATGATTTCTCAATCACTGCCAGCAGTAAAAAACAGATTATAAAGTAATCCAGGCAGAAATACAATGAGGGAATTCTAATTAGATTTGGTGGTTATGGTGGCGTGGTTGGATGGGGGCGAGAGGGGGCTGGGTAATGGTGTTCTAATCTTACCAGAGTTCTGGGCATGATAGCCCTTTTACTTTTCTCCTTTGTTCCCCTACTTTATTCTCTCCAAGGCAAGACGGCCTCTGTATATGCCTACAAATATTTTTAAGACATACTTTTAGAATAGCCCCCTTCTGAGTTCTAGTAAGGGTAATGCTTTAAATTTTATAGCAAGAATTGTCTATACAACTTAAAGCATATAGTATTCTTATTTCTTACATCTGTCTACAAGTTAGCTTTTAAAAAATATTCATGCTTACGTTTAAGCAGTGTTTTGTAGTTGATGAAATATCATCATTGGACTTGGAGCTAAAAAGTACTTTGGAGATCATCTAGCCCAAATTTACCTGTACTCCCACAGAATTGTGGGAACCAGAGACAGAATTGTGGTACCCTGCTCTGCGTGTGGGCGTTTTAACCACCTCATTCCTATGTACTTTGTCTTCTGCCATTTGCTGATGCAGTCTCACCGCGAATAAGTAAGGTGATGTGTTTACTTACATGGATAGAATCTGATGCCCTGAGCAAAGGTTAGTGATTGCAAATGTTGACCCCCATCATCTAAAATACTACATGCCTATCTCTTGTAAGTATTTAAGGAAGAGCTCTCTGCTACTTCATCAGTACTAAGAGGTACAAGGTGCTTTTAGGAATTGATATTGGAATTTAGGAGGAGTAGATACACTGTCTTCTTAAGTATAGATGTGAACTTGTAGGTGTATTTTAATTTCTTAAAAATTTAAATGTGGAAAAAAATACATGTAGATTTTTCATGTTTCAAGGATCCCCTCAAACTCAATCAGATTGTGCCATATAATAGTTGTAATCTTCCTATTTAGGTATGTATTTTTCTATTAACTCCATTAAAAAAAGTTGAGAGTATAATATGACCTAATGTTTATAAAATTTTAGCTCAAATAAAACATTAAAAATAGATTTTCCATCCTAATTTTCCTAGTTTAATTATCATTTATTATTGATTTCACACAAAGTATTAAGCTTTTAATAATATTTCCTCTCTTTTTACCTGTAATGAAGAAGTAGAAAATACTGTTGGTTTTTCCTTCCATAGAAAATTTAAGGTAGATCATACAATTTTATGTGAAATACCCAAGGGCTTAAAATCTCTAAGTGCTATGTTTAGGATACTCAATGACTTTGGAATCTCTTGTTCTTCTATAGATATGGGGGGATTTGGATTTACTATCAGAGCTCCAGATGCCTTTATAGAGATTCAGGTTTCCATTATTTGGTAAACATAATCAAATATGCCACTGGAGAAAAAAACTGGCTCTTTGATGAAGTTTGATGGTCTAGTTCTTCAATTCAGAATGTATTGTCTCTCACCAGCTACAGCACCACATGAAAAGAATATCCATCCCTCTTTTTTTCAATATGCTTTACAACATCCAAAGTAAAGGTAAGAATGGACATCCCTGTCTGGTTTCTGACTGTAAAGGAAAAGCTCTATTTTTCCCCACTGAGGATGATATTAGCAGTGGGAGTTTCATGTATAGCCTTTATGATGTTGAGGTATATTCTCTCCATCCCTCCTTTGTTGAGGGTTTTCATCAAGAATGGATGCTACACTTTGTCAAATGCTTTTTCTGCATCTACCAAGAGGATCATGTGGTTCTTACCCCCCCTTTTTTTTAATATGGCAGATCAGACGGATTGATTTACAAATATTGAACCACCTTTGAAGCCCAGGAAAAAAATCATACTTGATCATGGTATATAATTATTTTAATGTAATTTTGGATTTGATTTGCTAGTATTTTGTTTAGAATTTTTGCATGTATGTTCATCAGGGATATTGGCCTGTAATTCTCCTTTTTAGTAGGGTCTTTGTCTAGTTTTGGAGTCAAGGTAAATCTGGCCTCATAGTAGGTTTTCTTTCCACTTCTATGTTTTGGAACAGTTTAAGAAGAATAGGTATTAACTCTACTTTAAATGTCTGGTCAAATTCCCCTGGGAAGCCATCTGGCCCCAGACTTTTGTTTGTTGGGAGATTTTTTTTTTATTACTGATTCAATTTCTTTGCTGGATATCACTGTTCAAATTTTCTATTTCTTCTTATTTCAGTTTTGGTAGTCTATGTTTCTAGAAATTTATCCATTTCTTCCAGATTTCCCGCTTTGTTGTCATGTAATTTTTCATAACATTTTCTTATAATTTTTGTATTTCTGTGGTGTTTGTTGTGATCTCTACTCTCTTGTTGATGATTTATTTATTTGAGTCCTTTCTCTTTTCTATTAGATAAGTCTGGCTATGGGTTTATCAATTTAATTAATTATTTCAAAGAATCAGTACTTGGTATCATTGATCTGTTCTACTGGGTATTTTTGTTTGTTTCTGTATCATTTATTTCTGCTGTAATCTCTATTATTTCCCTTCTTCTGATGACTTTAGTTTTCATTTGCTGTTTTTTTTTTCTTTTTTTTTTCCACCTTCTTTACATGTAAGGTTAGGTTGTATATTTGAGATTTTTCTTGCTTCTTGAGGTAGGCCTGTGTTGCTATATGCTGCTTCCCTCTTATGACTGCCTTTGCTTCATCCTGAAAGGTTTAAGCCATCATGTTTTCGTTATCATTTGTTTCCACATAATTTTTATTTTTTTTCTTTAATTTCTTCATTAACCAACTCATTCTTTAGTAGGATGTTCTTTAAATTCCATGTATTTGTGGTCTTTCTAAATCTTTTCTTGTGGTGGATTTCAAGTTTCATAGTATTGTAGTCAGAAACTATGCATGGTATGATCTCAATCTTTTTGTATTTATTGAAGCCTAATTTGCGACTCAACATGTGATTTATTCTGGAGACTGTCCCACTTGCACTTGAAAAGAATGTGTATTCTGCTGCTTTTGGATGAAATGTTCTGAATATATCTGTTAAGTTCATCTGGTTCAGTGTGTCATTCAGAACCATTGTTTCCTTGTTTTTCTGCTTAGGTGATCTGTCCCTGATGTAAGTGGGATGTTAAAGTCCCCTGCTATTAGTGTGTTATTATCACTGAGTTTCTTTATATCCATTATTAATTGTATTATGTATTTGAAGGCCAGATGGAGCTAAAGTGTATTATGCTAAGTGAAATAAGTCAGTCAGAGAAAGACAAATACTATATGATTTCACTCATATGTGGTATTTAAGAAACTGAACAGATGAATGTATGGGAGGGAAAAAAAAAAAGAGAGAGGGAGTCAAGCCATAAGAGACTCTTAGCTATAAAGAATAAACTGAAAGTTGATGGAGAGGAGTTTGGCAGAGGGATGGACTAAATGGGTGTTCTATGTAAGTGATGAATCACTGAATTCTACTCTTAAAACTAATATTACACTATTTGTTAGCTAGCCATAATTTAAATAAAAACTTGAAAGACAAAAGCTATGAAATTTTTACCAATCTATTGATTCTTCTTCTTCTTAATTTTTAACTTGTAATCTTTTTTTTTTTAACTTGTAATCTTTATGTCTTTGTTATTTAGCATAGAACCTGCAATATTATGATTACTCAAAAAGATTAAACTGACTAGGGACTATATATATCAGTGTGTGGTCAGAGTTTCTAAATGGACTTTTCTTTTAATAAAAAGACAATATTTGTGTTTAGAAAAAAACACAAAAAGTAGGTGAACATGTTTATTTAAATTGCTACAGAGATAGAACATTTTTTATTATATTGTAAACAATTGCCAGTATTCCATAAAAGTTCAAGCTTTTTTTTCAAATTGTATATTTGCATCTTTAACACAGATGCCATCTATATTAATTTTCATCCTATTTTCTTGTGTGAGTATATTTTTGTTTAGAGTGTGTTACATTTTCATTTATTAGTAAAGATAGAGAAGGAAAAAAGAAGGAACTTAAAATATTATGATTGTTTTTTTTTCTTCCTTCTGTCTGAATCACATGAATTAAAGTGTCTTACAATTATTTTTCTGAGGTCTGATGAAAAAGATCTACATTTTAATCTTTTCACATCAGTAAGCATTTATTTATTCAGTGTTTTTCAAATTTCTCATCACTTCTCTCTTCCTCTTAAAATTAAAAAAAAAAAATTGCTAGTAACTGAAATAGGGCACAGATATCCAGGAAATGTAATTTGGCAATAAATGCTGTTTTGAAGTACACTGCATGGTTTGTGGATAAATATTTCTTTAATGCATGTAATTACTGGATCAGCAGAATAAATGTGG
Organism: Canis lupus familiaris; assembly: GCF_011100685.1. Taxonomy (NCBI): domain Eukaryota; kingdom Metazoa; phylum Chordata; class Mammalia; order Carnivora; family Canidae; genus Canis; species Canis lupus. The sequence continues at coordinate 49,950,012 of NC_049240.1, read as the reverse complement.
TCATGTCCTTGTAATTAATACATTGTCAAAAGTTCATTTAAGTATAATAATTTTACTGGGAAAATGCTGTCTATGTGTTTCCTGCAATAATTTGTTAAATTAAGTGCAATAAATATAAAATTACTCTTAGAAATATATTTATACTTTGCAAGTTCTTTTTCACTAGGTGTCACATAATGCTTTAAGAAACCCTTCCACACATCCCTTTTACCCTACCTCTTACCTCATCAATTAAAATTTCCTAAGAAAGAGTATAGATACTACATATCAAAATTCACTTTTTAAAATATTTCATTTCAGCTTTAGACTATTATAACATAGCATATATTAGAGCTTAGATTGATAATATTTCACCATAAATTATGCAAACTGCCAAATGGTCTTGCCCGTAAAAGAGAACACTAGTAAAGCATGGCCATTTCCTTCTGCACTCGTTGAACATTTATCTGTGGAGGATGGAGTCACCACAACACAGAATTCCAGAGCTGGTATGATTCTTAGCAATCACCCCATGTAACCCTTTCATTTTATAGTCTTGTCACATTTTCCAAGCCCTCCACAGAAGGATCCTGGGCTCTGCTAAGGAAACAGCTGTGGGCACTCAAGGAAGACATGATAAATTAAAGGTGCTTTCTTTATAATGTTATGGCCAAAGGGCTGCAGGGAACTATGACTTACATTGCCTGACATTTTACCTGTGTTGGGCATGTAGCTGAAAGTTCTATAAATAAAGGGCAGTGAGGAAACAAGAGATACTCAACAGGGTTGGGAATATAATGCATTGTGAGGTAGACATTGCATAAAGTGGTGTATAGCTAGCAAATACCTTTTTTTACCCCTGCTTTACCAAACTAATTGATATAAGAGAAAAAAAAGACACAATTTTAAATGTGTGGCAGAGAGTGGAGCAAGTGGAAGAGACAATGGACATTTGCTATGTCAATGAGCATGTACTGATAAATTTTGCCCATTTGAAAATTATTCAGGATCTGTGGCTCTAGATCAGAATATCAAATACTACCCACTTTCAATCAATTTTCCTGTGGATTTCTATGGGCCTTATAATCACCTTGCTAGTCCAAAATCTAGTCCACTTCACAGAATGTAGCACCTTTGCAATTAAATCCAGTTCTTTCTGTTTTTACGATCTACCTTTCCGAGTAATGGACTATCTGTGCTCTACAATTCTTCCAAAGTACCACTAACTCAAATTTACCATGAGCACTTGATGTTGACTACAGAACACTTGGTAGGAAAGAGTTGTAAAAACCTAGTGAAGTGAAAAAATATCCTTAAAATCCAATATTAGGCATTGTGGTACCTAGTTTACTACACCTAGTTTATTACAGTTTACTCTCTTGGAAAACATCTCACAGATCATATCATCTTTAAAGCTCACCTCTTCACATATAACTTGGGCTCTTCATTCTCACTCAGTTCTTCCGTGCATCTTTCTACCTTCACCCTTACTCCTTTCTGTCCTGAGCTGCTTGTAGGGGTAGTTTTTTCCTATGATGATATAGAATTATTCAATTATATCTTTATATTTCCCTCTTCTTCAAGATCACATGCCATTGGGCTCATCTCGCACACTGAAGAGACATCCAGCAAGTTGACTACACAAGAAGCCATATCTCTTATGTAAATTATGCTTCTTTCTAATTATACAAAAACAGCACAATATATTCTTGTACTATTTTTTTTCCTTCTTACCACTTACATTTTTTTTTTTATTGGAGTAACCATAAGAAGCATATAAAATGAAGACAGAAAAAAGAAAAAAAAATAAAATGAGGACAGAAGGGAAGCCTTCACAATACTTTGGAGGAATTTATCTTATTATCTTATTTTATTTTATTATTTTATTTTATTTTATTATTTTATTTTATTATTTTATTTTATTTATTTTATTTTATTTTATTATTTTATTTTATTTTATTATTTTATTTATTTTGGAATTTAAAATCTAGTTGAGAAAAGACTAGATAGATAGATAGATAGATAAATAGATATATTAATAGATAGATAACCTAGCTGAGAAAGAGAAAATAACCAGGCTTTGAATTATAAACAAATAAGCATGAAGTACTATATTACAATATGAATATATGAATGTTCAGAGAGTAAAGAATTCAGAATTCACAGACCAACTTGGTAGAACTTCTGGAAGTTTTGATGCATTGTCACAGCCCTTGGCCATGGGCCAGTAGTGTTGTTTTTAAATAGATCTAGTGAGGAGCACCTGGGTGGTTTAGCCAGTTAAGCATCTGCCTTCAGCTCAGGTCATAATCCCAGGTCCTGAGATGGAATCTCACATCGGCTCCATACTCAACAGGGAGCCTGCTTCTCCCTCTCCCTCTGTCACTCTCCCGGCCTGTGTTCTGTGCTCTCCCATTCTCTCTCTCCCTCAAATAAATAAATTAAATCTTAAAAAAAAAAAAAAAGGATCCAGTGAACTGAGGCAGTTTAACTGCAAATCCTGTGAAGGCCAAGTTTAGGGCTCTTCATTTTCCTCCATCTCTGATACTGAGAGTGGTGTGAGCAATATGCTCTTTGGTCATTTATTTGCATTTATTTGCATACATGGTCAAAACATTACAAAAGTAGGGTATTTTAACTTATATTTGTTAAAACTGCTATCCCTTCTCCCAATTCCCTCTCTGTTGTACTTCCCCTTTGTCTGGTGGTGGTGAAGTGGCCATAGACCATTTGGACGTCTTGCTTTCGGGAAGTTTGGTTGAAGATACATTAATTTGGGTTTAGTGGGTTATGTTTGTGTTTCAAAGGTGCATTTCTATAGGATTGCCAGATAAAATTCAGGACACTAATTAAATTTGAATTTTAGATTAACAATAGATTAAGTTTTAGTGGCTGTCCAAAAAACATGATCTGTTGTTCATGTGAAATTTAAGTTATCTTATTATTCTATACTTCGGTTTGCTAAATCTTGCTTTCATATACTTCTGTGTTTGGTTTCTCCTAGTCTTCCTGGTGCAGAATTGCTGCTAGATATACTTTTCATCCACTGTGCCTACTGTATGTGCATCAGGACCCTAAAGTATATACTCAGAGGTGACATTGAAAAGTGATCAAGCCAGGATATCTGGGTGGCTCAGGTTGAGCTTTGGAGCGTCTCAGGGCCATGATCCCAGAGCCGCAGGATCCCATATCAGGCTCCCCTCGATGAACCTGCTTCTCCCTTTGCTTGTGTCTCTGCTTCTCTCTCTTTGCATCTCTCATGAATAAATAAATAAAATCTTAAAAAAAAAGAAAGGAAAATGATCAAGCCTTGTGCTTTCCAGACCCTGAAAGAATATAAGTTGTGGAGGAGAGACGAGGTTCAGAATTTCCAAAATCAGAAGCTATCCCACGGACATTTTTTTCCCAAATCTACAGCTCATATTAAAGACAACAAAAATCTGACAGAAATTTCCCCAAATTTGATAACAGTCTTAGAAGTTCACATGCTCTTATCAACAATGAGTTGTGATCCTAAAAGTAACTTTCCTAAACTACCAATTTAAAAAAAAGTCAAACATAATAGAGGAAAAATTTAATTATCTCTTCATTGTATAAAAAATTAGAATAATTAGGAAACTATAACTATATAAAGAGATGATTAAAGATAGTACAAACCAAAAATATAGGGGAAAATATTAAAGAAATAGGCGAGAAGTTAATTGGTAAAATTATTTTTCAAGACGTTATTTACCATATTCAACATCATTTAAAAATGGTAGTTTGGTTTCTTTTTCATTCTAAATAAATATTTATGTAATCATAATTTTGTGCCCCCCCCCCTTTTTTTTTCATAAAGGAGTCTCTCAAAACTCCAAAGTCTTTACGCTTGGTGTGGTCTTGAGTATCATCCACAGAATCATGGAGTTATTTTCATCCTGTATTTATTTGGTCTGCCTTCTAGGCTTTGATTCTTTTCAGTTTTAAGAAAATAAGCAACTCTGATTTTGAGTCAGTTACCAACTACTGTAGGCATGATCATTGGGAATTATCTATGGTGTCAGATTACTTGTGTTCAGTTCATGCCCTTTCCTCTTTTTACTTTTATGACCTCAGGTAAATTCCTTAGCTGTCTCTGCCTCAGTGGAATAAATAAGATTATTTCTATGACTAAGTGAAAAGATACATGTGATACACTTATAAGAATAGTTGACACATGGGCAGCCCCAATGGCTCAGCAGTTTAGCACCACCTTCAGCCCAGGGTGTGATCCTGGAGACCCAGGATCCAGTCCCACGTCGGGCTCCCTGCATGGAACCTGCTTCTCCCTCTTCCTGTATCACTGCCTCTCTCTCTCTGTGCCTCTCATGAATAAATAAATAAAATCTTAAAAAAAAAAAAAGAATAGTTGACACATAAAGTTTCCATAAATTGTGAACAGTATTATTACTATTATTGGTGTTATCATTAGGCTAAAAATTCACTTGACTGAATTCATTAAAAAGCAATAGGTATAAATGGGAGAATGTAAGGCTCACAGTCTCATGGATCATTTATAAGTTATTTCATGATGGGGCACCTGAGTGGCCCAGTCGGTTAGGTGTTTAGGTTAAGTGTCTGACTCTTAGTTTAGGCACAAGTCATGATCTTGGGGTTGTGGGATCAAGCCCTGCATCCTCAGCTCCACACTTAGCACAGAGTCTGTTTGTCCTTCTCCCTCCCCCTGTGTGTGCTTTCTCTCTCTCTCTGTCTCTCAAATAAAGTAAGAAATAGGGGTACCTAAGTACTTCAGTTGGTTAAGCATCTGACTTTTGATTTTAGTTCAGATCATGATCTCATGGTTCTGGGTTGGAGCCCCATGTTAGGCTCTGCACTCAGTGAAGTCTGCTTATCCCTCTCCCTCTACTCCTCCCCCTGCTCACACAGTCTCTCTCTCTAAAATAAAAAAAAAGTAAAATCTTTAAAAATAAATAAATAAATAATAAATAAATAAAAGTCATTTCATGAGAGCATCTAAATAAAGATAGGTTTAATAATGCAACAAAAAGAAAAATGTGTGACCTCAAATGTCCTATCATGCAGCACTGTCCTAGAACGATCCTGAAATATATAGGGTTATGTTCATATGTATTGGATCTGTCTTCTGGATTTCGATGCTTCGAGTTTTAGAAAAAAGAGCCACTGTGATTCTGAAATACTTAGCAACTACTTGTGCTCAAATGGCAGGACTTCTGTAGAGAAGATTTTCTTCTCACTATAAAGATGAAAAAAAAAATCAGTATATGATTCCTTGACAGTGTCAAAGCGATTCAAAATAAAATAATAGCATGGAAAGTCACATTTGCTCAGTTCCCACTAACACCACATCCACAATTGGGCCATATACTCAACTTTAGGTTGAAATTGTCCATCAGTCCAGATGATATTGGGGAGGTTGTGCAGTTATGGGAATGAAATACTTGCTAACCTTCAACACTGCTTATAAACTTCCCTGACATCCATCAATTCGGTGTCATGATTTGGTGGTAAGCATTCAACATAGAATCAAGTGTATATTTGAAGCAAAGGAAAAGTAGTCACTTTATATGGAAGGAAAATCTCATAGATGCTGAATAAAAACACAGTAGGTTTGTGTGAGATCAAGTATGTTCAGGGACTCAGTGTGTCTACCTGAAATTCCTATGTCGAAGCCCTAACTGCTGGTATGATGGAGATGAGGTCTCTGGGAGGTAATTATATGAGATCGTGAGAGTGGAGTCCCCTTCTAAGAAGATGGATATGAGGACACAGTGAGAAGCTGGCCATCTGCAAGCCAGAAAGAGGGCCCTCATCAGGAAACCAAATGATCCCATATTTTGATCTTAGAACTTTGAAGCCTCAGGACCTGTCACAGATAAATTCTGTTCTTTAACCCAAGCCCGTGTTGTTATGGCAGTCTGAGCTGACTAGGACAGTATGTATTGAAAATTATCCTCTATTACTTTAGGAGAATTCCTAACTGGCTCCATTAGACTCTGATATGATGGCAGTCTTTGTGATGATGACCTGTGCTGGATTTGTCTTCGGTGTGCTCTCTCCCATCGTGTTGTTCCCAATATGCGCCTCCCCTTAGCATGGCATTTGTCCAAGTCAACTTTAGTTACAGACTCTATCGCCCCACTAGATTCTGAGATCTTTTAGGTCTCAATTTCCCTGGGTCCCTTGCATTTATGACTGTGTCTTGCACAAATTATGCCTCCAATAATATCTAACTGAGGGAATGAGACAGGGGTGCATGTTTTACTCTCCTAACATTACACTTGGCTACTTTCACAAATTCTGACTGCCAATAATAGTTACATTACAATCATAGGAGTAATTCACATTGGGCCTTCCCACTGTTATTTAAAGTCCTCCATCCCATATTGAATGAGAACCACATGCCTCGGATTTCTAGGATGTGTATCTAATACATAAATATATCAGATAAAGATGCAGTGCGTGCGAGGCACAACTAAGCACTAAACATGGAAGATGACAGTAGAACCTTGATCTTCGCATCTCAGAATGTGATTCCAAATTTCGAGTGAAGTTACGGAGAGTGGGAAGTTACCAGGAAAATGTATTTCCTCCTGAAGTCTGTATTTCACTATTCCAAGTGTTTACTTCCCTGGATCACCACCCTTCTTAAACACATACTGAAGGAGCACAGAGTTCTTTACTGAATCCCAAACAGCATCAGCACAGGGACAAATGCTTAACTAAGGCTCACATCTATCACTCTGGTTGGTACATATGGTAATTTTCTCTAAATTGGCTGGTTTTCTCAGGCTACTGTATCATCCTGAGATATTAAGTTTTTAAATTGGCTCTTCCCACCTCTTTTAAAGTTAGATGGCTGATTGCTGTCACATAATTTAATGATCTAGTCCAATCTATACAATGACTGTGTAACATGGGCAAGATAATTGTAGATGAATTGCTTGCCATTAATCAGTTGGCTTTTTGTTCTTACATGTTCCATTGCTTATCATTCAAGGAAGAAAATTGTCTTTTGACAGGGGTCCCATTGCAGCCTTTTTACTGTCCAATAACATCAAGGCTGAGCTTTCAAAAGATAAATGGGAATGATCTAAGTGGGGCGGGAGAAGACTTAGTTATAAAGCCTGTTTAGGAATTATTTTCGGAGAAATTAAAATTTTGCCGGTGTTGTTTGGGGATAGGTTGTATAAGGCTTTTACATGTTGAAACATAGAGATAATTTAAGTTAAATAGGTTTTCTCATTTGAGATTCATCAATTCATGCAGGAGACTACCTTTTCTGTGAAAAGGATAACACCAAAATTCTAACTCTTGGTAAGCATCTCTATTCTTTCCACCTCCAATAAACAATGGCTGTACTAGCAGTGGAACTCCATCTTAAGTGAGAGCTTGCTCACTCTATCCATTGTCATTATACTTTACCCCTCACAGGTGGGAAGCATGCCTTTCCAGCTTACCTCAAGTATCTAGAATTTATTAGATGCCCAATTAGATACTACAACGAACCCAGTCTGTTTTGATCTGATAAAGCTGTATCTGCTACTAAGGAGTTATTACTAGGGAAATAAATCAACAGGGGCCGTCTGGTGGGTAAAGTCAACATGGTGAAGAAAATAGTAACAATTTCCAACTATATAGATGATGTATTTAGCCATCTGCATGCAAAATAAAGTTCCATCATGTAATGGTAGGCACTGGACGCTGAATGCAAAAAAAGGCCCCACTGATACTCAACTTGTATTATGGTGTTTTAATTTAATTTTATTTAATCTTTAAGGATGATGACAAAATCAAATGAGATTTCAAAGCAGTATTTTATTAAACATTATATCTATGTCATTCTACTTACATACATGTGTATATTACCTATATATGCAAGTATGTTTTTTTTTTAAACTCTTAACCCTAGGCTTTATGAGTTAAATTCCTGATTCAACCACTTGTAGTAAATGACTTCTCTGATGCATCTCAATGCAGAGGCCAGGAAAGGAGATGGACTTTGCTTGTCTTGTAGACAGATTTCCTTGATGTTATACCAGATGTTCTTAAATGTACTCTCTGTTCTTCTTCTTTGATGTTTCCACTTGTATCCTCTGGGGTAAAGATGTTTCTACGGGAATGACTGTCAGTCAGGAAAGCCTGCTTCTTGATGATAACTTGAAGGCAAATTCTTACTGTTGTGAGGAGACTGATGAGCCCACCAGTTATGGAAGCAGAGCTAAAAATCTAGAGGAAAACATTGTTATGAGGTTATTTCAACGTCAATAGAAAATATTTATTTCTTTTAAACAGAAAGTATGTGAACAAAAAATATCTTACACATGGCATTTATTTTACTAAAGTGATTGATTAAAGTTTTTAGGTAGAAACAACAGCAAAAAACAAACAAGCGAAAACAAATAAAACTATTTCTCCCAGTCTTTTCTAGCTGCATTTTCACCTATACAAATCTTTGCTTATTCATAACTCCTATTGCTTTCTCTTCAAACTTTCATTTTCGTATAAGCTATAAGATGGCACCCCTTGATGAAAAGCAGATGTGTTTTTGTTGCTTCTTTTGCCTTTTAAGAGTGTTTAGATTTTTTCAGTACAATGCATAACGCTAACTCTTTTTAATAAGCAAGAACATATCCATGGCACTTAAGTGAAAACAGGGCAGAGAGGCTGGCAGTCATATAAGGAGAGCTTCATCAAACACCAGGACATACGAATGTGTAAGAATGAATGATCAGAAGTGGGCTTTAAATCAATTTTATCTTCACCATTTTAACATCAAGAAGAGTTGTTAGTTGTAAGCCAATTGTTATGCAACTTAATGAACTAATTAGGAAAATCAGTTGCAATAATAGTATTGGTGCAAACTGATCTGAATATAAAAAGTAGAATTAGAATTCTAACACAAAACTTTTCCAACTAGAGAGACTTCATAATACTGCTGATAAGATCTGTTCTTTGTAAAATTAATCATAGGCGGTTCTTCATTTACTGCATTTGATTTCTATAATCCCTTCTTCTCTAATTGTGATACACTGCATTTTAGACTTGTGTCATTTCTGCTGTGTGTATACATCTTGTGGTCTGCCAGGACGGTCTAGTTAATTTCTTAAATGATATTGTGTACATTGGCTCCAGTATGATTTTTCCTATTCTTTTGCTTCCTTTAGTGAATGAATGGCTGCCATGCAGAGATATAAAATATCAAGACCTCTGCTCAAAGACCACACTTGGTCGGACGAGTAAGAGTGCTGCAGCTGCCTGTTTGAATCACAGAGCTGGAGCATTCTGGAGCAGATTCACAAATAACAGAGGAAAGTCATATGAATATGGCTTAGACCATTTTTAACATGGAATTTTCCAAAGATGGAATCATAAACTCCAGAAGATAGATGTCAGTTGTCACTCCTATCTTTTGTTTCCTACGTTGTGCATTTTTAATGTAAACGAAGTATTTTCCTCAGAGGTGACTGGGTAATTGTTTTGATAGTTACATAATTTTATATCTTAGTGATGAAATATTTATGCGTGCAACTCAAGTTATCTGTTAAAAAAGGAAACTATTTAACCATAGTGGACTAATGGTACATGGGGAAAATGGGTGTCAAAAGGAAATTTATTATATCTTCCAAGTACTGCTTTCTGTGATAAAATACAATTTGTATGATTGTCAAGTAGCATTGTTTATTTTTCCAGTCAAAAAGTCACTGTCAAAAGTATGTTTGGGGAGGAAAAAATGGCCTTAAAACAAATGTATCACAGGGAATATCTAGGTTGTTAAAAAAAAAAAGAAAAAGAAAAAAAAAAAAAACCTAGGGCAGCATGTTAAAAATGAACATTTCCAATACAATTTGTCACCCATGCATAAATCTTGCTGACATTTTCAGTCACTTTAATAGCCTGCCCATTTTATAAATCAGTATGAACTTGCACAGTTGCAAAAAGTGTGTATTTTGAACATCTCATTTGCATACTTTACCAAAAGCCAATGAGGCAGTGGGAGCAGCACTGGTGATCATAATACGTGTTTGGGGAAAGGCAGAGAAATCACTAATGGCTTTGCCTTTAGGGATTTCTGTACTCCATAGGGGACGAAAATGAGAAATATTTTTCAAACAGCAGGGGTAAAGGTTTTAAAACTAGAAACACATGGAGTGATAAAGATGTTAGTGCCACAGGGCGCATAGCAGGAAAAATTTACAATGTAAAAACTGTAATTTCAGCATTAGGAAGTAATAATCGTGTTTCATCATTGTTATTAAAGCATGACCCTTAAAGTCACATAAATTAGATATAAGTTTCAAGAGAAGTTTATTAATCTTTAGCAGGAAAATATTAGGAAAGTTTATTATCAGATAAGATTTTCTGGGGAAGACATGTTCTTTTGATTTTGTGTGTGTGTGTGTGTGTGCGTGCGCGTGTGTTTCTCAAGGAAGTATGTATCATTTCAAAGAGTAAATAAAACTTTGCTCACTATTATCCAATGAGTATCAATAATGCCTACAGATGGACTGTTCTTATTCTTTTAAATTAGCAATTTGAGGAGATAACATGATACACAAAGAAGGGAGACTGACCCTTCCGGAATATTTTGCTTGTCCAGAATAGAAGAACAGATGGAAACTAAAGCTTATTTGAATACAGGATGTTTCTTAGATGAGACCATGGTAAAACAATGTTGTTAACATAATTATTATAATTAGTAAAAAATTTTAGGTTTCTTGGATGTTGGAAAAATGTATATAACTAAAAGATGAAGTTTTATGAGTAGTTCTGTGACAAAATCAATGAAAAGGTTCAGCTAAGAGAGGGACAAAGGCCTACAATTATCAGTGGACATTAATGAGAAAAAAAATGTTTCTGTAAAGAAGATAATTTATTTGGTGATGAATATGTTGGTTTGGAACTGAACATAGAGATTTTGGGCAAAATAGTTTTATCAATTAAGACTTCTTTCTAAAGTCCGGCTTTAGAAGTTGTGAACTAAACCTTTATCTTTGCATAATCATTTCGGTAAAACTCAATTTTGCCACGTTAAGGGGGAAGAAAGCTTATTTCTGGATTAATTGTTCAATTTTCTTCCCATACTCTGTTTTAACATTTATGGAGTAGGGTGATAGTTTTAAAACACAAAATTTATATAAAATAATTAGTGAGCGAATATTCCTCAAGTACATTATAAACTTAGACAAACCAAAAAATAAATAAATAAAAAAATAAACTTAGACAAGCCAAATTTGTATTAATACAAAATCAGAAATAGACATTTTGTATACTAGTAAAAATTGTTTACAAAAATATAAATAAGAATAAAAAGTAACTACTTTATACAACACAAATATAGCCACTTTTAACATTCTCATCTGCACTATTCCAGAATTCTAATTATATATGTATGTATAATCTTATGATTTTTGTTTTATACAAACTATTATAGAAATACAGTTTTTAAAATGTATAGGTATTATTATTTTTTGGTACATACAAGAAATGAGCTATATATCAGCAAAGTATGGCCAAGTAGAAAGCACTCAGAATTTGGTAAAATGAAAATTTAAGATCATTTAAAATTATATTAATTGAATGCAGAAGACTTCCAATAAGATACTAAGCTTGTGTGATATACCCCATCTTAATAATAAGTCTGCTACTGATTTATTTAATAATGCCTTCTCATTCATAGATATTACTTATATTATTCTGTTGTGACTAATTATTTTACGTGTTTTGTGGTATGTTCAAAATGCTTTCAGATAGATGAAGGTGATACCTATCCTCTTTCAAAAGCAGTAGCCCCTCATAGCAGTAAGTTGACTGAGACTCCATCTTCCATTGCAGAATCATTATATAAATATTTTTATTGTGTCTGTTAATTTGCTGCAAGGAAAATGGAAGGAGACCCAGTGCTAGGATATTCATGAGAGACAAGATGAAGAAACTACAAGGATTGAGATAATAACCATTTTCATTGAGCTCAAATTCTTTTTAACTAGATGGACTATAGATGTAGGAACTGGATTATGGCAGAAAGAAACAGGGAAACTGGGGATGGATTCCTGGGTGGCTCAGTGGTTTGGCACCTGCCTTCGGCCCAGGGTGTGATCCTGGAGTCCCGGGATCTGGCTCCCTGCATGGAGCCTGCTTCTCCTCTATCTGTGTCTCTGCCTCTCTCTCTCTCTTTCTCTCTCTCTGTCTCTCTCTCTCTCTCATAAATAAATAAGTAAAATCATAAAAAATAAAAAGAAACAGTGAAACTAAGTTGTTCAATGTGTCAAAGGAAAAGGACATGGTAAAATCTGTATTACACAGAGTGACATAGAAATAATGAAAGCTGAAGAAAGTCGGTGAATCGAGATAACCATGATGCTTCAATGCTAAGTCATTAGAAAAATAAAACAATTAAACCAGCGCACGAGGAGCTGTAAATGGCAAGCGTAGAGTAAGTTCAGATTTTTGCCAATGTTTAAGGCAAGTAGAATTAGAAAATAAACAGGAATAATGAAGAATGAGTTCTATGCTTTAAAAATGAGTAGTTGGAATTTTTTTTTTTCTTTTGAGAAATCTTTCATGTTGTCCTGTAATTGGCTATATTCTTTCTCTTTAGCGCATATCATATTATACTATTTCAATGAAATGTTCATTCTATTCAGCAAAGAGTGAGATCTTAAGTTTGGAGAAACTCATGTAGGAGAAAATAAATATCCAGATACCACCCTATAGAGTGAAAGCTGTTCTGAATGTGTTGGTCAGCTCTTGCTAGGTTACATGGAAGTAACAAATCACCATCAGATTTACACATGTATTTTTTTTCCATATTGCGTGTCTTCAGTTATGTATTTTATGTGGCTAATGGCTTATATTCATTCTGGATTCCAGATTGAAAGATCGCTGTGAAACAATATGGTTCTTAAATCATTCTGTCAAATCTCCTCACATTTCATTAGCCAGAGAAGATCACATGGCAAACCTGGTGTCTATGCCATATCCATGCAGCATCCCATGAGAAGTTTCTATAGATGGCTGGAAAAGGGGATGCAATGTATAACCCTTTAATGGGGGATAGAGGATAATTTGGGGACAATAAAGAAATTTATTAGGGATCCCTGGGTGGCGCAGTGGTTTAGTGCCTGCCTTTGGCCCAGGGCGCGATCCTGGAGACCCAGGATCGAATCCCACGTCGGGCTCCCGGTGCATGGAGCCTGCTTCTCCCTCTGCCTGTGTCTCTGCCTCTCTCTCTCTCTCTCTGTGACTATCATAAATAAATAAAAAATTTTTAAAAAAAAAAAGAAAGGCAAGCTCCTTTCTCAGGACCTTTAAAAAAAAAGAAATTTATTATATTTGTGCAATGATAAAAATTTGCCATATTGGTAAGTATTGAAATCAGAGCATCTAACTGCAAAAATTCCCTGCCACCTTTAATTAGATTTTTGGAATACAGTTTTATTCTAACCATGAGATTTGTTGGAAGGTGGAAGATAAAGTAGGTTTGGGGAGATCAGAAAACAGTGCTGATAGTTTCATTAACAAAACAATTGGAAAAGCAAAATCAAAAGACATGCCCAAGGACCGGGTGGGGGAGGGAGGGGAGCTCACTTTGTTCTCTAATGGGAATCTTTGACTTAAAGAGTGGAGTTGTTGGTATGTGGTGCAGGCTGATAGTTGTCCAAGATGAGCTGCGCTGTTTCTTTCATGGTAATTGAGTGGTACCTGAGGTGTAACTACTCAGTCAGATAACTCAATGTCCAGTTTCTGTTCAGTTAAATCTGGTCATGTGACTAAGGGATATTCGTGGATGTGACGTCTGCCATTTCCATGTCTTCTCATAAAAAAAAAAAAAAAAAATTCTATGTGTACTCTTTCTTGCTCCCACTACCTTCCCTGGAGATGGAAAGTGATGATTATTCTGTTATTGCAAATCATGTGTTGAAGCTGGGAGAGCTTCCGTAGCTTGTGTCTATGAATGGGGCAGAGCCTTTCAGGTTCCTAAGCCCTGCCAGGAATACCTGCCTGCACTGTTATCTGAAAGAGAGAGAAAATTCTATCATGTTTGAGCTACTATGCTATGTATTTATTATAGGAGTTTACTTTTCGTAATACATTCTCCTGCTTCTAATAAATTTTCTTCTTAGTCATTACAGATATCTTCTAGAACCATGCATTCTCTGTTTCTTCCCTGCTCAAGAAACCTTCAACGACTTCCTGTGGTCCACAGAGTAAATTAAGAATTCTTTGGCTCGCCTTTCAAAGCTCTTATCAAATGTGCTACCTTCTTGCCACTTCCCCATTATACATATTTATAGATAACAGGATCTTGCTTCATTTCTCTAATACTACACATTTTCAGATTCTGTGCCTTTACTTATGCTGTTCTTCTTTCCAGTAAAGCACCTCATGTTTTCTGAAAAAACTATTGACTCTTTAATTTTACCATATCCCGCACATACTGTTCTCTCAATCTAAACAAATTACTTGCTGTGATAATTAATTTTTATTAGCCTATATGCCATATCACAGACATTAGTCTAAATACAATTCTTCTATATTATATCATTTAATCCTATAAAAGAGAGATTGTTGGTGCACTTGGGTGGCTCAGTCAGTTAAGCATTGGACTTCTGATTTCAGCTCAGGTCATGGTCTCAGGGTCCTGAGAATGAGCCTCACAGTCATCATAGTCATTGGGCTCTGGGCTCAGTGGGAAGTCTGCTTCTCTCCCTCTCCCTCTGTCTCTCCCCCGACTCATGTGCTCTCTTTTTCTCTCTAAATAAAATAAATAAAATATTTAAAAAGAGAGATAGATAGATAGTTTCCTCTTCAGCTGGGTATTCTCACCATAGTATCCAGCTTTCAACAAGTATTTGTGTCTTTTTTTTTTTTAAAGAAAGAGAAAGTGTGCAGGCATGCATGCAGTGGTAGGGAGGAACCAAAGGAAGAGAGAAAGAGAGAGAGAGAGAGAGAGAGAGAGAGAGAATCTTGACCTCCTGACCCTGAGATCATGATCTGAGTCAAAATCAAGTGTTGGTTGCCACGCAGGTGCCCCAGTACTTGTGCCTTTTAATTGTAAGGACTTTATTGAAAGGAAATTGAGTAAAATTAAATGGTGAATCCTATACTGCCCATGGTTGATATTTTGTCTCAGAGATTCAATTAAAGCTCCAAGAGATTTAATTATACAGAATTGACTCATATTGAGGTGGGAGGGAAGGTAGACCCAGGAGGCAGTTTGACCACAGCAAAGCCATTTTAGGTTTAGACTGACCCTTAACCTAAAAGTCAGCAGATCATAAAAAGAATCACAAGATCAGACTCATGGAAAACCACAGGAACCCACTCCCTGTGACAGTAAAAGCCACAAAGGCTGGACCTTCTTAAAATTTCTCCCTGTGGATAATCCCACAATCCTATGATAATGAAAAAACTACCTACCGTGTGAATGATAAACCCAAAGGTAAAGAGTAAACCTTCCCTATACAGTTAGCTAATTAACAACAACAACAATAAACTTATAAAACACCTTGTTAGAGGCAAAGAGGGGTCCTCTTTCCCATCTAGGAGGAAAGATTGCTACTTTGCCTATGAAATAACTCTTTTTTTAGTTCTATTCTTAATAAATATTTGTCCCTTTCACTAAATGACTTGTTCTTGAATTCTAATCAAGGGGTCTGAAGCCCTCCCTCTCAAGACCTTGGCCCATCCTACATCAATACTGCATTGATGGGTAAAGGAGCATAAGATGTAGTATGAATTAGAATATTATCTTCAATTTTGAAAGACTAGGTTTTACATGAGATAAGCAAGAAATCATGTAATGCCTCTGGCTTTTTAGGAAAATAATGGAATAGCAACAAATACATAATTAGCTAAAGGTAGTGGGTTTTTCAAAATTGAGATTTCCAAACTGAGATTACATATGGAAATAACAGAGTTCTCTGACTCTTGAGTTAAAAGTAGTCCAAAATATCATAGATCTTAACATTTATGGGACTCAGTCGCAAGTTGTCAATATGGATTTGAATTGTCAATCCTGATATAGGCACTTTTCAATTAATTTTGTTAAGATATGTGAATAAAGGCAGAACTCTCTATAATAAAATTTCCACAAGTAATTCTGGACTAATTTATTAAATACAATGGACAGAATGCCCCAAATTTTATGGATCATCTATCCAAGAATCCATAATTGATTTTCTTGATGTGGAGCACATACATTGACTACCTGCAGATGATTATTTAATAAGAAAAGTATACTTTTAAGAATATATGTGGCATGTATCCCATACTAGTATTTCTGGAAACAAACTTTTTTTCTAACTTTGGTTCTATTTTTTAAAATATTTTATTTATCTATGCATGAGAGACCTAGAGAGAGAGAAAGAGAGGCGCAGAGACACAGGCAGAGGGAGAAGCAGGGTCCATGCAGGGAGCCCGACGTGGGACTCGATCCTGGGTCTCTAGGATCCACCCTGGGTGGAAGGCCAACTTTGGTTCTATTGAAGAATTAATCAATTCATTAAAATGTATTAAATGTAAACTATGTATCAACAACTGTCTTAGGTTTTTTGTTTTGTTTTGTTTTTGTCTTATAAATAACATGAAGTTTTTATGGTAAGAATCACCAAATCATTAGTCAGAAAGATGACCTTATATTTATTGGCCACAGTCTCAACTCCTGGATTAGTAAAAAGCTTTGGGCTACTTGTGATAACAGCTGTCTCAGGTTTTAAGGATGAAAACATATCCATAAATACTTAGCATCTAAAAAAATTCTAAGGAGGAATGTACTGCACTCTAAGTTAGCATCTTCACAGGAAACAAATGGTACATGTGAATTAAGATTATTTAATTAACTAATAAAGAGATTAAGGCAGAGTTTAGGTAATCCACTTAGGATAGTGGGTAACATGAATTTAGTAAGGGGTATGGGTGGCTCTGCTCCACCTAGACTTTAAAGAGCAAGAGGCAAGGTTGTTTGTCACCCTTGAAGACAGAGAAAGGGCTATCCTGGCGGTTAACACCTCACAGGGGCTAAAATGCAACAGCCCTTGTGACCCTGCAAAGCATTTCCTTCTGCCACCCAATCTCCAAAGCCCAACAGAGGAAACCACCAGAAGCCTGAGCAGGAAACGAGCTCATGAAAGTCTGTCTGTAAGGCCAACCTCAGAGGACAGAATGAAGAAAGGCATAGGGAGGATGGTAGACAAAAGCCATCTAGCCCAATGATGGTATCTATTCTATGGATGAGGAAACTGGAAAAGTCATAGCTAGTAAATGGCAGAGCTAGGATTCAAAGCGAGGGTGTCTGGTTCAGAGACTTGCCGACTTCGCAGCAGTGTCTGGTGAATGGCTTCTGCTCTCAAAGGACTTGCAGTATTGTAAAGGCTAACCTACAAAGGAGAGAGCAACGTAGTGTGATCAGTATCAAGACGTCAGTTAGGTTTCCCAGTCTGCGGCCATGACTGTCCTTTGTCCCCTCAAAGGTGCAGAAAGAGAAACCACCATGTACTTTTATCTAGGAATGGGTTTAGAATTGGCCCTTGCGCAGTTGAAAATGATGAGAGACATCAGAAGAGTGCATCCCATCACGTAATAAATGTCGCAATGTTCATTTGAAGATGTTGGTTGCAGCAGCAAGTCAAGCTTTTGGGTCCCATGCTTTCTCTATCTACAGCCTTGCTGGAGGCTGTGAATATTTTAATATCAGGATCTTTAGAGTTGTTGTGGTTGTTGTTATTGTCTTAGAAGATCCAGATAGTGTGAACTTTATCTCTGTTGATCATACCCCTGCTCTTATGCTAAATCTAGGATTGCCATAAAAATACAAATCTTGTCAGATGGCAAAATTTAAAATGATTAGAAAGTACTTTGGCAAAGACGAGGCCTGCTCTTTTTCTTAGCCCTGCATGTGTGGAAATATTCTGTAAAACTCCAGTGTCAGCATCCAAACATAAAGGATGCCACTGTGCATTCACAAAATCCCTTATATTATACTATGGGATCATTTTCAACCGTTGTCGCTGTGCTACAAAGGACAGCTTAATAACTCTGGTCTAAACTCTGTGATTACATACACTCAGATGCTAATTTGATATAATTGAGTGTGCTCTTTTGTTGGGTTCTACATTCAGTTTGTGTTTAATACGGGAAGACTGTATTTAGTAGTGGTTATCAAGGGTAGAATAAGCCCCACAGGTGTTCCCCCAGAATCAAGCTTCTAAGTCACCTTTTCCATTAGCTGCTAACATTGTTAGTGTCTGAGTCAGCTGGTGTGGGGAGGAGAGAAATCTATAGTTCCTTTACTTGGGACAAGATTCATTTAATCCAGATCTGAATGCTCTATTTCTATGGCACATCTGTTTGAGGGACACAATGTATGCTTTTTTTTTGTTTTGTTTTTGTTTTTTACCTCTTAACCATTTTCAATTTTATAAGATTATCTATAAAAAGGTGCCTGATAATTTCTTGATCTTCTCCTATGAACCATTTAATTCATAAATCCCACAAATAGATTCAGACACACTTTGTCACCAAAGGTGGGTGTTTGTATTAATTCTGGATGCTTCTATTTTTATTTGTTTTGAGAGTCACAGTTTGTCTGCAATTTCACTATCATAGTGGGAGGTAACAGTAAAACGTAATCTATTACAAGTAATACAATCATTGTTTGAAAACCTTCTTTCAAGAGTATCAGCTAGCACTAGTTTTTTGCTTGATTTCTCATTATTTATTCATCTTTCATCATAAATATAAGGACATATTAAGATTTCAACTTGTTATATTCTTTTTTTTTTAAGATTTTATTTATTTATTCATGAGACACACACACACAGAGGCAGAGACACAGGCAGAGGGAGAAGCAGGCTACATGCAGGGAGCCTAATGTGGGACTTGATCCCGGACTCCAGGATCATGCCTGGGCCGAAGGTGGCGCTAAACTGCTGAGCTACCCAGGAATCCCCTGATTGTTATATTCTTAAAAGGGCAAATACCTATTTATTACATTAATAGGTGAATGCATACCCACTTACACGCCCACACACCCACGTACACACAGACACACGCCTTGCCTAGAATCTTTGAATTTAGTGTTAATACTATTTTTGAAACCGTGCATTATGGTAGATTATATTATTATTTGAAAATATTTGCTTATCTGTGGGCAAACAGGCACATAGGACTTCAGCCCATTTTGGGACCTTGGTCATGTGGCTCTTGAGCCAGTCAATGCGATCAGAACTGACAGCCATCATGCCTGAGAAGAAGGACTAAGAACTATTAGATGGGTCATTTCATTTTCTTTCTGCCATTAGGATGACATATCCTAGATGGTGACTGTTCCTTCAGATTGCTCCTTTTATCCTAGGTGAAAAAGGGAAGTCAATTAGAGATTATTTCCAACTTCAATGCAATGGTGGCAAGAAATAAATCTTTACATTGTGAACCATATACGGTTTGTTTAATTGTTATCACAACATACATGTTGTAATCGTTATCACAACATGTCTTTTCATGGGAAAAGATAACTGATAAAACATTGATACCTATAAATAGGATGCAGTCATAGCAAAAATCCCAAAATGTATGGCATTGACTTCAGGGCTATAGAGTAGGTGTGGGAACCCTCAGGAAAGACAGGAAAAAAAATGAAGAAACTTTATCTAATGGTGATATATTTGAAAAATATGCCTCTTGCAATAACTTTAAAAGATGATAATGTACTTAACAAGCCAGTAGTTTTAGATGAAGTTGGGAAGCAAAATGTGACTGTTGGGACTTCCTTGCTTTTGGTGACATTAAAGAAGTATGAAAAAGAAAAGACATGAACTTAGAAAATAAAAGTTTAAAAATAATGGAAGAAACATGTGGATCTAGAAATTTCTGAAATTGCGGGATTGAAAGATACAACTGTTTGTTTTCTTCAACCACTAAAAATAAAATTGACAAATGCTTTGAATAACAAGGACTTATTGAAGCTTGGCCTAGGGCAAAGAAGGAATCATGGAGACTACTGACTTGCCTTAGATAAACTCCATGACAAGATTAAATTTGCTCTCAGAATTTTTTGTTTGTTTGTTTGTTTTTGTTTTTTGTATTTGGACAAAATGGCTTACAGGAAAAACTAACAAAACAAGCAGTATTGTTTTTCTGCTGAAACCCGATAGTCTTAAAATATTGACAATTAAGTCTAGGGAGAGGAAGATGCATTTCAAGAAAAAAAAACAAAAGAAGTAAAGACGTGTGTATTGGAACATGGAGCTTGTTAAAATCATACAGATGAATATTTGAGAGGTCTAGACTGCCAAATAACTCCTAGACTAGACCAAAAATAAAATAAAATAAAATAAAAACAAAGACCAAAAAAACAAAAACAAAAACAAAGAATAGCAAAACAAACAAAATAAAACAAAATGAAATGTGACAGTTAAAATGACATTGAGCTCCCATTTATGGACAAGATGCATCTGCTAACACTAATTAGTTCCCCAAAGAGGGTGTGCAGTTTAACACTTTCTTTAGATGTGTCCAAGGAAAATGAAAGATCCATTTGGGAAAGAGCCATAACCAAGAGAACCTGGTGATACAAACATAAAGTAGGATGAAGACTAATTCTGGAAGATTCTTTATCTCCAAAGTCAATGAGCACTCCAGGTATCTTCCAGAAATAATTTCAAGTTTACTGTGGACCAATTATTTTGTGCCTTCCATTCTTCTTTTCTGATGCAGGCTTTATTGAGATTAACACGTCCCTGTTCCACTACTGAATGCTTGGTGTTGTAGGGTGCAGATAACTTGTTTTTGCAGTCCACCAATCTTTGGATCAACAGTAGCCACACTCATCATGATGTAGAGACAAGCAAAAGGCCCTAGACTTGAGTCTAATGTTATGATTGGTTGAGACTTTTTGAGATGCCTTCTTTGGGAAAGAATGTGTTTATTTTGTGTGCAGATGGAAAGCAAGAGAATATGTGACTATAAGGATGAGATATAACAGGCTGCATTTATTGTTACCATTTATTCATGTTCCTTCAGTAAGAGGATTCTGCATACCTTCCTATTGCCAAGTGAATGAAGGTGAATCTTTCTGAGAGGCATTTACTTCTATAACCCACTGAGGTGAGGCATAGCCATGTGATTTAATTTTGCCAGTGGGATAAGGGCTAAAATATCCATACCAGATCTGAGCAGACATTTATGAGCCATGAGGTAGGTCAGCCATTCTCTTTTACCTTTGTTGTCAGAGTAGTATGACCCAGAATCCAACTGCCCCACTTCAGCCCAGATTCTGTGGTGAAGACAAGAGAAGCACAGAAGAGCCATATCTGACACACCCAGCAAACATGTAACAGCAATGAGAAATAGATTGATTAATTACAAGATGCTGAATTTTGAAGGGATCACTTAGGAAAGGCTGTGGGCTGCATGAATATTTTAAACTTTTTTTTTTTCATTTCCCCCTTTTCTTGGTAAGGGTATAAAAGGATAATAAAGGTATTTCTCAGTGAGATGTTAAGGAAAACAGCTAGGCATTACCTACATTAATTTGGATGTGTAACAGGGCCAAGTAATAGGGAAAAGAGAGATATGGCCTATGGTTTCTTAATTCCACAGTTTAAGACACAGGAGAGAATGTTTAAGTAAAGCCCCAAAGAAGAGGGCTCATCCTTTCAATTTTCATGCAATCACTGTGTCACTCAACTCTCATCCACACTGATAAACATACTTATTACTGTATTGAAATGTAACCGCTTTCTCAACCAGGGGATGTGTTCCTTCCCTTTTCATGTTTTCTTCAAAACAGTTTCAGCTAATGTTAAGATTCTCTTGCATTATGAATTGTCCATACGATTCATCTTTGGCATTTTAGTAGCTCATGCATTTTGCAAAGCAGCCTTCTTACAATTTTCACCTTTTGATACTGTGGTTTATAATGAGGTTAGCTCATCTACCATACTGAACTTGACACAAAGAAAACTAGAATAAAATATTGGTCTTCAAATCTAAAGATTAAAATTGTACTATTGCAACATTACTCAAGAATGTACATTAGAAAAAATTGTCAGAGGCTTTTAAGGTGTCAGAAAGGGCAGCATCTGCATGGATAAATTATGAGAATTTTTTGTCTTTTTTCTGTTATGCCAAAAACTACCACCACCAGTGTGCATTCTGTATTATTGAGCCCAAGCCTTTGAAATAAGAAACTCTAAAACTCTCTAAAGCATTTCTTTCTTTATGTTGGTTTTATTTCTTATGCTTAATTTCTGAGCATGTCTTAATTCAGGCAAGTTTCCATCTCAGGTACTTGTGCATAATCATACCAGTCCTGTGCTTGACTATCTGGCATGTAAAATTATGAAATTTTTATTGTAATTTAATTTCAGTATAAATAATGCTATGTCATAGTGATATGATTTTCTTAGAGAAATGCTATATAATGTTAGTCAGGAGCCTTACTAGTTCTCAATATTAAGAGGAAAATAATTTTCAAAATATACCAAAATTGAGGGGTTTATAGGAAGGAGTAAAGAAGTACTACAGTAATTTTCATACATAATTTATTATTTCACTTGATAGTAATAATGATAATATCAATATTTTTATTGTTATTGTATGCCAGGCCTAATTCTAAGTTCTTTGAATATGTTAATTTATTTAACCTTAAGGAAATCTCAAGTGGTTATTTTACAGATATATCTTATTTTATTTATTTTTAAAGATTTTCTTTATTTATTTATTTATTTATTTATTTATTGAGAGAGAGAGAGAGAGCAAGCAGAGGAGAAGTCAAAGGAGAGGGAGAAGCAGACTCCCTGCTGAGCCACCAGGCACCCTCAGATATATCTATTTTAAAGATGAGGAGACAGGCACAGACAAGTAACTTGGGTCATGTACACACAACTAGTAAGTGTTGGATTTATCAGTCAATATAAACCAGAGTCTCTCTTTCAAAGTATAATAGATTGACAATTACCAACATTAAAATTTGGATCATTTGGATTTCTCAGTCTTCTACCAATAATACCATAAGCCATAGGCTTTAGAGTTTTGTAGGGAAAAGATCAGTAGTTGGGTTTGGTTTTAATCCCCAGTCTACACCTTATTATTTTGGTAGAGATAATGACCAACATTGGTGTTTACTTTCCACACAGTAGAGTTTTGTTATATTATCTCAAGTCACTGGATATTTTGTTTAGGGGTCTTTCTTCCTAAATTGGAAGACTCTAAAAAGGCAGTCTTGTTGACTCTATATGATCAATGCTTGTCTTTGCGGCTTCTTGTATGTAAAAGACACTGCCTCATTCCTTATGTAGGTTCTTTTTTTTTTTTTTTCCTAGTTTCTAAGTCAGCCCTAACATCTGACTTGATGGGATATTGTTGTTGTTGTTATTATAGCTCCTCACAGATGGACCACTCATGTAGAATCACGATGCAATCATCCAGTATCCCAGGGCAGCTACTTCTGAAACATTTAAAGTGTCTGTCATTAAAGTAAGATATGTATAGGTATTATCACCTGGCCAGACTCAGTCTGAATTTTCTAGTTTCTCTTCTTTATCCCAAAAAACCCACCTTCTCAGCCTTGTACACATTTCTTGCATCATCCCTATGGCTATTTTCAGTATAGTTCATTCAGTTTCTTCTCTGGCCATCCCTTGGTTCCGGATTCTCTTCATTTTTGTTCTAGTTAATGGGAGTTGCAGAGGGAGGTCTGCGAATAATTTCCACATGGAAATTCATTTAGTGCAGAAACACAAAAGGCACTCCATACATGTTTATAGAATTGAGTTGAAATGTCCAACCAAGATTCTTTTTTTTTTTTTAAAGATTTTATTTATTCATTCATGAGAGACACAGAAAGAGAGGCAGAGACAGGCTCCATGCAGGGAGCCCCATGTGGACTCCATCCCCAGACTAGGGATCACGACCTAAGCCAAAGGCAGAAGCTCATCTGCTGAGCCACCCAGGCATCACCAAACAAGGTTATTCTATGAATAAATGGATTTAATCTATATTTATTCGAAGGGGATGAGGTTAGATAAATTGGTGGTATGATATGAATTGAACAGTTTAGCAAGTTTACCAGGAGGATACTGTACAGTTTTTAGCTATCAATGATTAAATGGACTTTAGTGATATGTAGCAGATATCCCTGGGTAGAAAAATCTATTCCATTATCAAATAACATGTGCATCACACACTTGGTCAAGTTATTTTGAAATAGAAACATTTTATTTATGGAACATATGACTTTTTTAATTTGTCTATGAAGAATGAGCACTTGGAGAAGACTAAAGGAATGAAATTTATGCAGAGAAATTATTTTAAAAATAGTATAAAATAGTTAATTCATTGATGATCAAGGAAGGACTGTCAGTTTTCATGATTAGATCTTAAATTCTAAACCAGTACCAGGAATGAATGGACTTTTATTGTAAAGATTAATTAAATGATTAAGGCATGTAAAGTAATTAACAGTGATGCAATTAATAAATAACCAATTCACAGCAATTTAACATAACAATATAACAAAAGAAAAAACACAGAAGTGGAAGAGTACAAAGTAAATGATCATTGACCAGCCCCTGGAATAAATGCTAGTTACTGAAAGATGGGAATGAGAGGGGCCTGGGAAGGGCCTGAGCCTGGAGTTCTTCTTTTCTGTTATTTACAAATTCTGAGAGAAAGTCTATGGCATAAGCAGTGTCTGGAAATAATATGATTATATTTCAGGACAACAGTAATTTCAAGGATACAAGATAATGGGTCCTGATGGACAAGAAAAGTAGAGCAAAGGAAAGTCTTAGGGAATTTGGTATTTAAAGTTCAGGCCGACAAATTTGGTGTCTGTGCTGTCTATAGAGTAAGGGGATTCCAATCTTGGACTGTGATTCAGGTGCAAAAATCAATTTTTCTAAGAGGAAAATGTAGCTAAGTTTTATACCTAGCAGTCATGAACAGGGACTCAAAATACTTCTGCCTATCAGAATTGCCTGGCCGAACTTTAAAATATCTTGATGGCTGGGACTTATCCCCAACCCCATTAAATTGTAGTTTAATTAATTCTTCTAGGGTGATTTGGAACATTAGTTAGTTTATCCATTGTTTATCTTGCTGTTGGTTGTCATTTGTTTACATTTTGGTTTTAGTCTGGTTTTGTTAAGTTCCTGATGATTCTCGTTTACAGAGATCTCTGCTTTAGAGTGCATAGAGAGCACCTGGGGATGTTGGAAATGCATATTTTGATTCAGTAAGCTTGAAGCAAGGCCTGAGATTTAGTATTTATACATGCTCCCAGGTGCTGCCAGTTCACACATCACACTTTGGATCAAAAGTCCCCTCCTATGACCTAACACTTAGACACCAGGGAAGAAATCCCATTATTAGAACCCAGAGAAGTAATCCTGATGAGCTCACATTTCAGAACTAGAGTAAGAGTGGAATCGGACACAGCTTAGCCTTGGTTCATTCATCTGATCTGTCTTGGAAAAAAGTTTAAAGTCAATCTTCACAGTAGTGTTTCTCATTCTTTAAAGAAATCTTAGGGCAGCTCAGGTGGCTTGGTGCTTTAGTGCCACCTTCAGCCCAGGGTGTGATCCCAGAGTCCTGGAATCAAGTCCCACGTCGGGCTCCCTGCATAGAGCCTGCTTCTCCCTCTGCCTCTTTCTCTCTGTGTATGTGTCTCTCTCATGAATAAATAAATAAAATATTTTAAAAAAAGAATTCTTAAAAAAAAAAAGAAATCTTGAACCCTAAATGGCATTTGACTCTCCTCAAAGTCTCCAAAATCGTGGTACTTATCCATCTTGATTTTTCAAAGTTTGTATTAGGACTTGATAATTTCTATACAAACTATTCAGATTTTCTTGGATATGCTAATATTCTGTCTCTTGCCACTCAGCTCTTTATACCTTGTACCACAAGAACATAATTTGTTTCCTATTTCTTTAAACAAAATACTTGAACATTACACAACAAGACATTATTACACTTCATATTGGAAATGTGAATTTTTAAGTCATTTAAGTAATAACAGGAACCAGATCCATTTCAAAGGAATTTTGCCATTTATCTATTTTTTTAATCACATTGAGGAAGACTTCTTAATCACCACAAAAACACTGTATGATGAATGATTTCTAGAGAGGTGCAGTGACAAAATTAGGGAACTCAAGTTTTCAAAAAAATAGAATTTACTTTTTTTTTTTTGGCACTGCCACAGAGGTTTTAGGGAATCCACTAGGACCATAATGTGCTGATAAACTATGCACTCCTGTCACTATGCTCATAGATACTTTTTCAGTACACTGGAGTGAGCTCCTAAGTTCTCCTATTTGAATGAACATTCATTGTAATGTGTATATTAAGAGATTGTATTAGGCATATTGGAAAGCCTTAGCAACACTTGTAGTCCACCCACTTGCTCTTTAGGGTTAGTTGAACAAAACAATAATTTATTAAATCTCCTGTGTGGCATGTCTGCTTACATGGGTTTCTTGAATGTTCTTTGTACGTGTACTGTTAGGTTTTGAGAAGATATGTGTGCATCTTAGAATAGACTTGATCTCTTTATTAATAATATATATGGGAAGTCATATGTATTAGTTTTCTATTGCCGTGTAACAAATGATCACAACTTTAGGTGCTAAAGGGAACACAAATTACAGTTTTGTATGTTGGAACAGTTTACAAGGTCAAGATTCCTGCCATTGGTGAACTGGGTCCTCTGCTCAGATTCTTACTAAGATGAAATTAAGCTTTTGTTTAGGGCTACAGTCTCATCTGAGGCTTGGCATCCTCTTCCAACCTCACTTGTTGCCAGGATTTAATTGCTTGCACTTACAGGACTGAAGCCCCTCAGCTCTGAGAAGGTGCCTACTGTTTGCTGCCATATGACTCTCTCCAAAATGTGGCTGTTTGCTTCATTAAGGCCAACAGGAGAGTGTATCTGGAATATCTCTGACTTCTTCCTGATTCTGAACATTAGATCTTCTTTAAAGAGCTCATCTGATTAAGTTAATATTCTCACTTTCTATTAACTTAAACTGATTAGAAGCCTTACTGATGTATGGAAAGTCCCTTCCCCTTTTTTTATATAACATAGTCTGCAAACAGGAGTGAAATCCATCATATTCATGGAGCCGCAGGGGCTCCACCTCCATTTAAGGCCACAGGGGTGGGGCCATTTCCCCGGTGGGTCTGGAGGGTGGAGGCAACAAACCAAAGGGGATGATGATTCAAGAACCTTAAATCTAATGCCAATTGCTTTGCTAGATTTTGGACTTGCTTGAGATCCATCACCCTTTACTTCCTTCCAATTTCTCCCTGATAGAATGAGGGTGTCTATGCTCCACCTGCTCCACCATGGTATCTCAGAAGCACATAATTTGTCTAACATGACAAATCACAGCTAGAGTGTAATTTGGCTTTGGAAAAATTGGACTTCATGTCTCACCCATATCTGATTTAGATGGTACTTAGAGGAGACTGTGGACTTCAGAATTGATGCTGGATTGACTCAACAATATGGGGGCTCTTAGGATGTTATGAATGTATTTTGCATGTGAAATGGATATGAATTTCGGGGGCAGGTGAAGAATGTTATGGACTGAATGTGTCCCCCCCAAATTCATATACTAAAGCCCTAACTTCCAGCGTGGCTGGCTGAGTATGCAGATGGGGACTCTAAAGAAAGGATGGAGACTTGATCCATTAGGATTGATATCCTTAAAGAGACAATAGAGAGCTCTCTCTCCCTCCCTTTCTTTCTTTCTATGTTGCACACAGTGAGGAAAATCCACAGATGTGAGCATGCGATAAGAAGGCAGCTGTCTGCAACCCAACAGAATTCTTACCAGACACCAACCCTACTGGCACCTTGATCCTGGACTTCAGTCTCTAGAACTATGAGAAAGTAAATTTCTATTGTTTAGGGCACCACAACATGGTATTTTGTTATGGCTGCCCAAGGGGACTAATACTCTAGGTAATGCAGTATATATGGTTAGCAGAAATAGATGACACATACAAATTCTACTAATTTGTGTTTCCACTAGTAGTTTATCAGAATTTTGAGTTGGCTCACATTCTTGTTAACACTTGATATTTTCTTTCTCTTTATTTTTAGTCGTTCCGATGGGAAGGTAGTAGTGCATTATGTGGTTTTATTTTTATTTAAACACTAATTAATGAAATTGAACATGTTTTCTTACTTTTACTGGATATGGGAATATTTCTTTTAAGTGTTTAAGTTAGTAGCCCATGTTGTAAAAAGATGGGCTTTCTTTTTCTTATAAACTATTAGTATTTTGTATATTCTATGCACAACATAAAACATTGTAAGATGTTGTTTTGCATGTACAGTCCCCAAATCTATGTATTGCCTTTCATTCACTAACACTTTTGATTAATAGAAATTATTATATTCTAATTAACTACTATTTTATTTTGTGGTTAGGAATTTTGGATTCTGATAAAAATTCTTTGCTTGCTTTAAAGTCATAATGATGTTCTTTTATGTTTTCTGATTAAAAATTAATTGCTCTACATTTCCATTAAAAAAGCAATCCATATGGAATATTTGTATGCTATTTACTATAAGGAAGGATCTAAATTTATTAATTTTTCCATATGATAACTGAATAACTTAGCTCCATTTACTGATAAAACACCACCTCTTCTACATGAAACTGTGCATCACTTTTGTTGTAAATAATGTGATTGGATATATTCATCAGTTTCTGGGCTTCTCAATCTGTTCTATTGGCCAAAGTTTTGTCCTTTTGCCAAGACCCTGCTATCTTAATTAATATTAGTTACTAAAGTTTTATATTAAGGCTTGATTGCTAGTAGTGAAAGTCTCTAGCTTTATTAATCTTCTATAACATTGCCTTCTATTCTTGGCCTTTTGTATTTTCATATCAATATTAGACTCAGCTTGTCAATTTCTACAAAAATATTTATATTTTGAGGAAAATTGGGTTGAAACAATAGATTAATTTTGTTAAAAAGGGACAATTTTAACATATTGAGTCTTTATTCTGATCTACCATCATTATATAAACTCCATTTAAATGGCTAAAAAAAACTCAATATTTTGTAGTGTTTAGTGTACAGGGATAGAACATAAACTATGATAGGATATGATGGTTTTCTTTTTTTTTATGTTTTTTATTCTAATGTAACATATTTTTAGAGAACTTCACTGTCCATTTGCTTTTGGTATATAGAGGTGTGATTTATTTTTATTTATTGATCATGTATACAGCAACCTTGTGAAAATCACAGACTTA
Source organism: Canis lupus familiaris (assembly GCF_011100685.1). Taxonomy (NCBI): domain Eukaryota; kingdom Metazoa; phylum Chordata; class Mammalia; order Carnivora; family Canidae; genus Canis; species Canis lupus. The sequence continues at coordinate 49,920,754 of NC_049240.1, read as the reverse complement.
TTCTAAAATTTTTCTGTATATTCTTTTAAACTTCATAGGTAGAAAAGCATTTTGGCCCTAAATTACAAGTTTTTAATTTTTCATTTACAATTGTTACATTTTTTTTTATTTTCTCCTTTTTATTTATGTGTCTGTGTGTGCATCTGTGTGTATATGTGTGTCCACTAGCTAAGACTTCCACTGCAACGTTTAATAGAAGTGGTGATAGTATCCGATGGAAGCAGATGGACACCCCATCCAATATTTGATCTGAATGCTGCGACTGATGATGCTATACATATACCAAGAGGTTATAAAAAGGTTCTTTACTCACATAATGAGCCATTCCAGGGAAAGCAGAACTGGTCCCAAACAGGCCTGAAAAGGGCTTGAGAGAGAGCTGGGACAGTGATATTTTAAAATTTTATATTTGTTTGTGGATGGGGCCAGAGTGAGGACTTCCTTACACAGACATTCTTGGGTGATTTGAACTCTCCATCAGAGCCAAAAGAGAGAACACCTGGACTTTCTATAAGCTTGCCCAAATGTGTGGCAGAAAATAAAGTAGGAGTGGCAGGTTTGGAAATCTCTCAGCAGGTTAACCTGAAAAATGAAGTTAGCCTCTTTATTATATTTATTTTATTCCCAAACATTGAAGTTAATTTTGAGATATTTTGTCAGTGAATGTGAGTGTTATTGGTTGAACATCAAGTGAATAATGTGTCCACATCTGGTATATTGTTTTAATATTTTTGGAGTTTTATACCTGAAAGAAAATGTCAAATTCTTTCATTATTGCAGATTCATTTATTCCCATTTTAGTGTTCTAAATTTTTGTTTTATATTTTTTGACTCTATGCTATTGGGTACATACAAATTTAGGATTGATACATATTGGATTGACCCTTTATGGTGAAATACTGTTTTTAAAAATTTTATGAATAGTTTTGACCCAGGTGTCTGCTACGACTATAGCCACACCAAATTCCCTTTGATTAGTATTGGTATGCTCTTCATCCTTTCACTTTCAAACTTTCTTTCTCCCTATATCTTGTAAGCATATTGAATGCATGTGTATAGTTTTAAAAATCCCAGATATTTACTTAAAATAATTATTCTGTTTAATATTTAAGTCACACATACATGTACACACACACACACACACACACACACACATACAAAATATATAACTGGGGCACCTGAGTGGCTCACTCAGTTAATTGTCCAGTTCTTGGTTTTGGCTCAAGTCATGATCTCAGAGTCATGAAATTAAACTTTGTGTAGGGCTCTACATTCAACAGAAAGTCTGCTTGAGATTCTGTTCCTCTCCCTCTCTCTCTGCCTCTCCTCTGCTCTTTCTCTATAAAATAAATAGATAAATCTTTAAAAAATAATAAATTAGATGCCATTCCATTGTTTTGTCTTTTATAATTTCTGTTCATTAGTCATTTCTCAGTCTTCTTCTAACAAAACATAATGTATCCATTTTTCCTTTAGCTCTTTGCAAGATTTTCTTGCAATTTTCTTGGTGTAGTTTTCTTGGTATTTATGCTTCTTAGATTCTGCAGATTTTCATGAATCTTAGTTGACATCTTTCAACAGATTTGGAAATCCACTGTCATTATCTCTGCAAATATTATTCCGTGTTCTCTTTCTCTTTTTTCTCCATGACTCTTATTACAGGTGTATTAGAATTTTTAAACATTTTACATGACTTACATGCTCTGTTATCTCTTCTTTTTTTGTCTTTTTCTTTTTCTACTTTAGTTTATTTTGTACTAAGCTTTTTTTCAGTTTTTAAGTCCTCTGGTTTTCTGCTTTCAGTCTGTTGTCCAACCCATCCGTTGAGTTCTAAATTCCAGATATCTTATTTTTCAGTTATGGAATATTTGTTTGTATGTGTTCCAATATTTTACTGGAACCTCCTTGCCTTCACTAGTATTTTCCAAATTTATTCTCTATTCTCTTAAACATAATAATCATGTATATTTAAAGTTTTGCTTGCTAATTCTACTACCTTGTAATTTCTTGGCAAATGTCTTCTGTTTTCTCTTGATTTGTTAAAGTCCCTGACTTTACTAAGGTCTAGAATATAATTTTTAATTTTATGAGAGATATTATGTATAATGGAAACACAGAAGTTCAAGATGTCATTACTCTCCAACTGAGGATGTTCTTCTTCTCTCTGCTAGATAGATAAGAAGGGGCTGAAATCTAACAAAATCATTACTAATCTGTCACAGAAACTTGGTTGTAGTTTTACTAAGACTCATTCTTTCTTGTGTTTGTCTTCTTTCTTTGGAATGTCCCTCCTGTGATTTTTATTGAGTGCTTGCATTTTTTTTCTGTGTATAACTTTTGAGATTGCAGGAAACTAAATTTTACCTTCTAGAGTTTCCCAGCCCAGCTCTTATGCTTCTAAACACATGCAATAACAGAATCTGGCAAATACCTTGAAGGAGAAGCCAGCCAAATGACCTCCTAGCAGGTCTTTCTTTCCAAGGTCTATAGGACATTGTCTGTTTTATGGTGCCTTTTGGAACTTCCAAATAAACTTCCAATCTTTCTACACACTTTTGAAATTCTATATTTTTTATAGGAAACACTGGCCTAGTGATGAGACTTCTCAAATATTTAAATTGTTATTTTTTTACTACTTGAACATTGAGACTTTGGTTGGTTTCTTTACTCCATCAGAGTATATAAGTTTGGAGTAAGCTTGAATATCATCTTATGACTGGGAAATGCCCACAATTTGGCAAATTTCCCTAGAGGGAAATATCTGATGGACATGAAATCTCCTTGGGTTGTTCCTTACTTTATGGAGTTTTAGTTCATCTGATACTTGTTCCTTTTAAACTTAATGCGCATGAAACCATAATCTCTCTGGCATTGGCCAAAACAACCAGCAAAACTAAAAGACAACCTACTAAATGGGAGAAGATATTTGCAAATGATATATCTGATAAGGAGTAAGTATCAAAAATATATAAAGAATTTATACATCTCAACACCCGAAAACCAAAATAATCCAATTTAAAATGGGCAGAAAACTTGAACTGACATTTCTCTAACAACATATGGATGGCCAACAGACACATGAAAAGATTCTCAACATCACTTATGAGCAGGAAAATGCAAATCAAAACACAATTACATATAACCTCACATCTGTCAGAATGGCTAAAATCAGAAACTTAAGAAACAACAAGTGTTGCCAAGAAGAAAAAGGAACCCTCATGCACTGTTGATAGAAATGCACACTGGAAAAACACTGTGGAAGACAGTATGGAGACTTCTCAAACAACTAAAATGGAGCTACCCTACCATTCAGCAATTGCACTACTGGGCATTTACCCAGAGAGTATGAAAATAGTGATTTGAAGGAATACATGGCACCTCTGATTATTGCAGCATTATTTACAATAACCAAATTATGGAAGCAGCCCAAGTGTCTTTCAACAGATGAATGGATAAAGAAGATGTGGTGCACATACAGACACACACACACACACACACACACACACACACGTTATTTTTAGCCATTAAAAAGAATGAAATCTTGCCATTTCCAACAATATGGATGGATCTAGAGAGTATAGTGCTAAGTGAAATAAGTCAGAGAAAGACAAATACCATATGATTTTACTCATATGTGAAACTTAAGAAAGAAATAAAGGAAAAAAAAGACAAAAAAACAGACTCAACTACAGAGAGCAAACTAATGTTTAGCAGAGGGGAGGTGGGTGGAGTGATGGGTGAAATAGGTGAAGGAGATTAAAAGTACACTTATCTTTTTTTAATATTTTATTTATTTATTCATGAGAGACACAGAAAGAGAGAGGCAGAGACACAGGCAGAGGGAGAAGCAGGCTCCATGCAGGGAGCCCAATGTGGGACTTGATCCCAGGATTCCAGGATCATGCCCTGGGCCAAAGGCAGGCGCCAAACCGCTGAGCCACCCAGGGATCCCCTAAAAGTACACTTATCTTGATGAGCACTGAGTACTATATGGAACTGTTGAATCACTGTGTTATACATCTGAAACTAATATAACACTGTGAACTCTTTGCTGGAATTAAAAAAAATAAAAGCAATAATAAAAACATTAAAAAAAAATGCTTGTGAAAATGATTTTTGAAATATATTCAGCTTTTTAAAATTGTTTCAGTGAATGCATTGTCTGTTGCAGCCTATCCCATTCTTATGGTGAGAACTCCCAATTTAGCTTCTTTTCCTTCTTAAAGTGAGATTTATTGAAAATACAATTAAAATACAGTGAAATTTACTCTCAGTATGTGCTTTAATGAACTTAGAGAAATGCATACAGCGTGGAGAATACTTCCAGCACCTCAAAAAGTTTCCCTGTACACCTTTCTCACAATAACTTCTGTCTGCTACTAGCCCCTGGCAGACATTAAATTCTCTTCTTATAGTTTTACCTATTCCAGAATGGAAATACAATATAAATGGGATCATACAGCATCCTAGTTTCTTTCACTTAGCTTAAGGCTTTGTAGATTCAGTCATATTGTTACATAAACCCAGTAGTTAATACCACTCAAATGTATTTCATTGTGGATGAGCTGATAGACATTTGTGGTGGTGTTAGATTCGGTGATTATGAATGAAGTCCCTAAATGGGGACTTGGAGTGAGCTGAGGAGACTTTGGTTGCTTCCAGCTTGTAATTGCATATAGGTATTTGAATAGGCATGTTTTTAATTTCCCTTGAGTAAATACCTATGCAAAGAGTTACTATGTGATATAATAAATAGATGTTTGAAAAATTTCTACAAAATTGATAAACTATTTTCCAACAAGGCTGTTTATTTCCCATTAGCAATGTGTGTACAAGTTCCAGTTTTTCCATATGTTACCAACACTCAGTAGAGTCAATTTAATTTTAACCATTCTTGTTGGTATGTAGTGGTTTTAACTTCCATTTCCCTAGGATCTAACAATATTGAGAATCATTTCATATACTTATTTACTATCTTTTTTTCAGTGAAATGATCCTTTTTTTGCTTATTTTTATTGAGTTCTTTGACTTCTTATTGAGTTATAAAAATTCTTTGTCTCTTATGAATATGTCTTTCATCAGATATACACTTCATGAAGGTCTTCTCCATATCTGTAGCTTGTCTTTACCTTTTCTTATCAGTATTTAGCACTTATCTAACTTTTACCCAGGAACTGTGAGATAATAAATGTTATTACTTTAAACCATTATGTTTGGGATAATTTATAATGCAGCAATTAGTAATTAATATGCCAATTATGCCATCTTTTGTTAAAAAGATTATTTTTTCACCATTGCATTACCTCGGCACCTTGGTTGAATTAACCATAGTCAATTAACCATAAATGTGTGAGTCTCTTTCTGAATGACTTTTCCCCCATGTATCTATAGGCTTTCTTTCACTAATGTGCCAATTTTTTTTGTTACTATCACTGCATAGTCCATAGTTCCTATATATTGTTGTTACACAGTTCCATAGATTATATTTTGAGAGCCACTGTTTTATGAGTTTTGTTTGAGAGAAAGAGAGAGAGAGGGCATGCAAGAGAGCACAAGCAGGCAGGGACAGAGGAAGAGAGAGAGGATCTTAAGCAGGCTCCATGCCCAACATGGAGCTTGACATGGGGCTCAATCTCATGACCCTGAGATCATGACCTGAGCTGAAATCAAGAGTCCAGTACTTGATTGATTGAGCCACCCAGGCACCCCAAGAGCAACAACTTTAAAAGATTAAAAGCAAGTGTACTTTATTATCTCCTGTAGGTTTAAATTTCTGTAACTGATTACTTACACTTGTGAGCTTGTGAGGACGATTGATCTAGTTTGATAGGAACCAGCTCATAGAGGATGCATGGAAGGTCACATGACTTCCTCACCCCGCCCCCCCCCCCCCCCAACAGGAACTTAAATAGGCTAGAAGTACTTGGAATGCCCTTGCCTCAATATGGGACAGCTATGAGGGGAGCCTCAGCACCGTGGTGCATGCTAAGGCTTAACTTTTTGGAAACTATATTCTTGCTTGTACTAGTCTCAGTTCCCTTCTTTATTATGCATTTCTCTCTTCTTTATAAGCTTTTCCTGATGAACATTCCCTTAATGCATATGTGAAATTAAATCCCTGCTTACACTCTGCCTTTAGGAAACCCAACTGAAGACACCAAGAATTCCACTCATGCATATTTATATCTATTCTTAGGGCACTTTTGCACAAATGTTGGCAGAATAATAATAAATACATGAAAATTCTGTGGCACCAAAGTCATAGAATATTATCTCCAGATTTTATCCAGAAGGTCTATTTAACTCTAAGTTCTGTCTTAAGGTAAAATTTAGGAAATACCTAAGTAATTGGTGTTTCTTGTGGAAGAAATAAGAAAGAACATTCTTGCCGGGGTGATTCCCTAAAATCCAGTTAATGAGACAGATTCATGGAAATGTTGTGGCTTTTGAAATATGACCTAGCAAAAGAGGACATAGAATGCTGTATTCTCTCCATAACTGATACCATTTTCAAAGTTTTGATCTGAAGTCTCAAAATTTCAGTTTCCATTTCTTGCTGGAGATCTGTGTGTTCATCCTTCAACAGAAGTAGAAAATTCATGTTAATGTTAAAATGATTGAGAATGTTTTAATGTAAAGATATGTTATCCAGATAATTAATCTATAGTTTTGAAATTTTGTCTGTGGACCTGAGATATAATGAAGATTTCACAGGTTTAACTGTGAAGTAGTTGATTGAATACCCGTCACAGTAGAAAATCTTGGGCCTGTTACTTCTCAGAATAGCTCTCACACTGTGATACCAACTATGGAAAGAAGTAAGCACCACTTGAACACAACTAGACTATGGTGAAAACAAAGCATAATTGAAGCATAACATTGTTTTGTGGTTAAATATATATTTGATTTTCAAACCAAAAACATTTCTATAAGAACTAGACCATCAAAGGCCAGGGCTTAGATTATTCCATAATGTATATTTAAAGAAAGGTTTTTGCTAAACAACAAGAACAACAACAATACATTAAGATAATTACAAAGTTCTAATTAGTCTTTCTCTTAAAAAATGGCTTATCTTCTAGGTGAAGGATTTTAAAGCGTGATAGAGAAATTGTTACGGTAACCGTAGAAGGAAAAAGTACTGAAGATATCATGGAACCTCATAATTAAACAGAAACTTACAGCTCAGTTAAATTTGAGCATCATTATGCATAAAACATCAGTGAGTACCAAGAGACTAATAAAAAGAAGTGCTATTGATGTTAATAGGCAAGGTAAGAGATAATATAGATTGGACCAAGCATTGCAAATAGAGTCAAGAGAAACATGAATAACACTAGTAACTAGAACTCAGTCCTTCTCTAACAGACAGAAGAGCTATCTACTTACTGTTGCAGATCTTTTTTAAAAAGATTGAATTTGGGATCCCTGGGTGGCGCAGCGGTTTGGCGCCTGCCTTTGGCCCAGGGCGCGATCCTGGAGACCCGGGATCGAGTCCCACGTCGGGCTCCCGGTGCATGGAGCCTGCTTCTCCCTCTGCCTGTGCCTCTCTGCCTCTCTCTCTCTCTGTGACTATCATGAATAAATAAATAAAATCTTAAAAAAAAAAAAGATTGAATTTATTTATTTGAGAGAGAGAGAGAGAGAGAGAGAGAGCACAAGCAGGGGGAACAACTGAAGGAGAAGGAGAAGCAGACTCCCACCGAGCAGGGAGTCTGATGCGGGACTTGATCCCAGGACACCTGGATTATGACCTGAGCCAAAGGAGGATGCTTAACTGAGCCAAAGGAGGAAGCCAACTAGACATTCCTACTACTGCAGATTTTTGACTCATGTTTAAATGAAATACCATGAGTAACAATTTTTATTTTGACTGGATTGGAGATTTTGAGCTATGAAAAATAAGGGCAGCCTGGGTGGCTCAGCAGTTTAGTGCCACCTTCGTCCCAGGGTGAGATCCTGGAAACCAAGGATTGAGTCCCATGTCGGGCTCCCTGCATGGAGCCTGCTTCTCCCTCTGCCGGTGTCTCTGCCTCTCTCTCTCTGTGTCTCTCGTGAATAAATAAATAAATAAATAAATAAAATCTTAAAAAAAGAAAAATATAACTATAACTATGACTATATATAACTATATATATGACTGTATATAATTATATATGTTATATATATATATATATATATATATATATATATATATTTGGAAAAGGAAAATAAGGGTATCTATGGCTGCCAAATCATCTAGGTTCTGATTCACTTTTGTAAACTTTTCTTTTCTTTCTTTCTTTTTTTTTTTTAAGAGACTGTGGTTAAGTCATTACAAAGAAGGGCAGTTTTAACTTTCAGGATTCATGACACAGACAAATTTTTATGAAACATAACAGGTTAAATATTTTCTTTGGAAGAAAGGTGGGTTATTACATAATTACAAACTCTTTCTTTTTAGAAGAGCTAACACCATGTTAATAAAGAACTTTATAATTAATCTGATTTAGGTAGGTAGAAGATATAAATATATCTTATCTATTTGCCATCTATGTCTTTTCTATCTTATGTAGGATATCTTATCTATCAATCTTTATCAGTGGTTGAGATTTCTGGATAAGAACATTTAATAGTTCTGGGTCTTAGTTTTCTCATATATAAAATATGGACGATGGACTACATGATTTGCAAACTCCTTTTGAGCTCTGATACATTTAAGATCATTTCTACCACAACTTGTCATGAATATCTAGTTCTAACAAATTTATTTATTTATTTATTTATTTATTTATTTATTTATTGTCATTGGAATGAAGTTTTGTTGCTTAAGCAAAGTGTCTTTGGACATAGTCAATCAGTGCTAACAACTCAGGCACCTGAGTTTGTCATCAGTACGTTATTGAAATTATATCAACATTGAATATCTAGCTTCTGTCTGATTTTTAATCTTGATAGAAGTCGTGTAATTCATAGTAAATCTAAGATGTACAGTGATTTCTGCATTTGTACTGAAATATTTTCCTCGGTTCTTCTCCTATGTTGGACAAGTTTTTTTGTATGTGTGACATGCCACCTAATTTTTCCTCCTTCCCTGTAATAGTATTGATGCAACGATAAACATGTTGGCTTTGAGTATATTGAAGTTAGAATCACTTCAGCCTCTTGCTTTGCTCTGCCTGCATAAGGGAATCTTTCTTTTTGTTTCACTCCTTTTGTAGGCACTCTGTCCCTCTTGAAAAAGACAGATGTCTTCATTTTTTTTGGAGAGGCTCCTTCTGTTACAGTCTTCTGTGCTAATTTACTGCCATAAAAATTGTGAGAGGTTATAGGAAAAATATGCTCAGGTAAACAAAGTGTACAAATTTAATTTGCAGAAAGAATGCTGGTTAAATATCATCAGAATTACCATCCTACAAAGAAAAGTGTTAAGGCTCTGGGTTCGATATAATAAAAGTGCCTACCTGACCAACAGACCAACCTAACAAAATTACAGCGGTACTCAATTTTGTTTAGCTTTTTGCCCCTTCTCTAATATTTACAGTTTTCCTTCTTTGTTTCTTCTTTCTTATATATCTCCCCCTCACTTTATTGTCTCCTTCCTTTAATTTGGCAGACCTGACACGATTTCAAAGAATTAGTATTACAATGGACTCTGGAGGGAAAAAATCATGGTATCACCTCATATGGGCAAATTAAACTACATTTTAACTTATAATCATATTGTTTGTATGTTAGGAGGGGAGAATTTGTTTTCAGCTTTTGTCTGTGCTTTTATTTTACTTTTAACTAGATTCAACGTATAGTTTTAGATTTAGGTAGCTCAGCAAATTCTATATTGCTGTGTCAGTTACCCTTCTTATGGTTGAAGTTTATTCTGATGGAAAAATGTGGCTTTCTAAACTGGTAATTAATTATAAAGGCATATAGTTGGAGATTTATTTGTATCTCATGACTAAAGTTACAGCTTGGTTAGTCTTGACTTTAATCTCATATTTCACATTGACTAAGTAACCTAGAAAATAACGCTATTTTTCCAGAAATAAATCTCTTAAGGACACCAAAAGGATGAGCATGTTGCTTGGTTTCAAGAATGGCATAGGCAAAAAAAAAAAAAAAAAAAAAGGCGTAGACTTAGATTTGCATTCTTATAATATTATTTCTAATGATCTGAAAGGACCTCCAAATATTGGGACTTAAAAATTATCCTCCTACTGCATACTTCTGCAAATTTCCTCATGAGATTGTTTTGCTTTTTTATCTTAAAAATTCAAAATATTTTACTGAGATGTAACAGAGTAAAAATAACCAAACAATGAAAATTAAAAAAAAAAAAAAATAACAAAAAGTCTTTCATAGGGGTTAGATTGAAGGGCACCACAAGACTGAAATGATCTGGAAATCAAAGGGAGGGACAGAAGGTCATGCTTATTTTATCATGTTAGGATGTCAATTAAAATATACAAGGCACAGTTCTCACATATTCACAATGAAAACTAATATTGTTTTATGCTAAAATCTTTTTAGATTTTGCTAAGATGAAATAGCCATTTGTTAAGGTGCTATTTTTTATTCTATGTTTATTAGAAATACCTTTGCATGTAACTAGCCTCCTTCTCTATGAACACTTGAAAGGAACATCTATAGGCATAAAAGGTAATTTTACTACAAATAAATTATATACATTATAAATTATACAAATAAATGTAACAGAGTTTTAAAAATATTTTTGATAATCTGTTATTATTCTGAGGTAAAGGCATTGCATTAGAAAGTTGAATTTAGTTTATAAAAAAGAAAGAGTCTCATATCTAAAATATTTGGATCCTATTTTTTCATATAAAATGTTGCTATTATTTTTAAATTGGAAAGGTTTATGGTTTAAATTATCTGAAAATTTGAAAAGGTCAGCTTATATTAATTTTCAAAATAACTTCCCTCAAATATAGCACTCTTAATATTTTTTCACTTTCAGAAAAAGGTTGCTTACTATTCCCTCACCGTAAATGACAAAAGTGATTCATAGGTTAACATTAAGAATCCATAACATAAGAAATGCATTATCTATAGTAGGAATTATCTTTTATATATTTCAACTTTTTTATTACAATGTGATTTTTCTAATCAAACTTTCTTTCTTTGTTGCTTTCTTTCGTGATTCCAACATGTGTGTGAATTATCATAGATAATGAAATTTAGATATCATTAAAGGTTTTAGCAGTGATTTATATGAGGTTATTAATAAGTCTATCTACATAATCAATATAATCTATCTCCTCTTTCCCCTTCTTTTTTACTCCTCTCACCTGACAGTTAAATTTTATCAATATTAAAACATTGTTTATTGTATTTATCTAAAAGAATTATGACAAGGAAAATATCCATGGCAGACATAAGGCAATTTGTGAGTTATTTTCTTACTCTATGCTGTATCTTAGATGCTTAATCTGTTCGATGATTTTGAATAAACTGATTTGATAATTTCAAATACAGTGAGTTTAATTTCTGAAATCAGACAAGTTGATTATTTTTAATAAAGAATTTACCCATTTGATTAAATAACCAAACTATTATACACATCGTTATTATTTTTTTTTTGCTATTAAATTCTTACCTGATCCCTAAAAATACTTGTTATACTGAAGAATGAGAATCTTGTTCCTCCCATTTAAATTGTCCCACTAATTTCACATCTATATAGTGGGAAACATGTTGAAGAAAAGTATTAAAATATTTTAAAGCCACATGGGATTATTAAATTAACCTGGAATGAGTCCTCTAAATCGTTGAGGCAACTGTTCATCAGAAGCTTTTCCTTAAAAAGAAGAAGAAAAAGAAGAAGAAAAAAACCCACCAACTTTGTACTTACTGGAGACCTATAATTCACAGCTGTTATTTTAAGCAATGTTCCTGGAGAATGGTCAGAGGAATATACTGGAACATTGGAAGAAGAAGAAATTAGCCAAATTCATCATTTGCATTTAATTTTGCATTTTCATTCAATTAATTCCCCTTACTTGTCTAGCAAGACTGAACTCCTCTTAAAAGTCATAATTTCTTTCAGCTCAGCGTAAATTATGATGCCTGAGAATCTTGGACTATGAATAATGTGGCCTATTTTGGGGGGCTACTGTCTAACTGTTAGTTTTGGATGGGAAATACAAAAGCATTTTACACACTCAAAGCAAAGATAGTGAGTGTTGAAAGTAATCAATGACTTCCTTTCATTTCCTCTAAATGACAAGCTTAACAATTGCCATGGAACTCACCAGTGCATTCTGGAAATCTCATTCTGTCATCATAAAACTCTGACTATAGCAACATCTGTCTAGAGCTGGACAGAGCCCCAGTGACCCTGTGCTAACACTGTATCCCTGGTGGTCAGAAAGCAAGCAAGAAAGGTAAGAGTAAAGAAACATGTAAACGGATTAAATGACAGAAAAGTACTCTCAGAAGGAAACCTTTTCTTTCTTTCTTTTTGTTCAGAGCTGTCAGAGAAATTCTCTGGATGTATCTTTGCTTTCATTGAACAGGAATCAAAACAGAAATTTAGGTCATTATACAAATAAAATTAGTGATGAGCTTTCAACCCTTTTAAACAGTTGATCCTCCTTTTTTGCCTTCCTAACTGCAATGTGTGTCAAAGTTTAATTTTTGTTCTATTGAGATTATACCTAGATTTGACAATATTATAATATAAGGCACATATTAACAGATCATGGAGGATAACAAGAAAGAAAGAAAAGACCTTCATCTTGTCTCTCTTAAAGCCAAGATTTTATTTTCCCTCTCAGCGCCCCATGGGGATGGTATGGATATGTCACCAGGTCCTTTCATTTTCTAGAATGTGCCATTTTACTTAGACTTGAAAAATGAATTCTGGCCACCAGATATTTTTATCAGCAACAATAGAAAGAAACTAATGCATAGATATACTAGTCTTTCTGATTTATTTTCTTTAAAACATTATTATTTACTAAACTTATAATTTTATATCCTATATATATAGAATATATATATATAGGATTATATTATATAGGATATGATTATATCATATATATATGTGTGTGTGTGTGAGTGTGTGTGTTTTTCTTGGACTTTGGAAGCTTCATATCACTGTAAAACTACTTAGTTGAAGTAAGGTTTAATGAAAGGGAGTGCAGAGAAATTCTGTTACTTTTTCTACTTTTAACTTCCAAGTCATAGGCATCATCTCTTCTTATTTGTCTGTGAATAGATGAACATACTTTGCCAAGGGTGGATGATTAAATAATAAACCAAATTATAAAGCCCAATATACTTTTCTTGGCACTCAAGCAAGTGGCACTCCAGCACAGTGGGGGGGAAAAAAAAAGACTTACCATTAACATTTTCAGGTAGGGTTTGAGTGCCTTACACTGTAAAGATTCTTTTTTTGGGGCAGGGGGGAAATCTATGGGGAAGGTACCTTACAGATACAAATTAATTTAAGTAACATACCTTCTCAGCTTTACAAATATTAGAATGAACAGAAATCCTAAGCATTTATTATCTCTAGGTTTTGTTTGTTTGTTTGTTTGTTTTGTTTTAATTTGCCCATAAACATTCAGGAAAGTTCAGAAAACTCGCATATACTCCACAAGTTTTTGGTTCCACCCCTTCTGCCTCAAGTGCACAAAGACAAAGCAGTAATCTATCTAGTTTATTTCTTTGAAAATGGTGTTCTTAAAGTACATCTTGCAGATAGATTATCTATCCCTCACAGCAAAGCTTCACAATGGGAGTCTAATAATTGCTCCTTTTCTAATTTCACTAAATGAGTTATAATTATTTTATGTCTGTTTTATGGTTACTGAATAGTATTAACCTAAACTCTAATTATAATATAGCTTTCAAAGAAATGTATGGACAGCAAATTGATGAACAGCCAGCTTATGTAGGAACATCCCATAAAGCAGAAACACAGCTAATAGTTTTAGGAATAGCATGTTAAAATTCAGGAACACAATTCATTTGTGAATGAAACAGGATATAAATTCATTGAGTTTATATCTTCCAAGACTAGATAGACAGGAACATGCAATTGTGATTAATACAAATAAAATAAATTTACAGTTAAGCACAAAATTGCCATTTTCCAATGTGTTTGAAACCAATGATAGATAATTTTTAGTCCCATATCATACTCATACTGTGAGTATATAGTGGCCATCGAGTCACTTGGATTTATAGCGATCTTAGCAAAATAAACACTGTGTCACTAACGCCGATTGTGTTATTGAGGGAAGCAATTTGCCTACGATGTTTTCATAGTCCATTGCTAGTTTGAAATTCTTCGTGTAGATATTTTAATATTTTAATAAAAGAAAACTGAATTTGTCTATGGATTTATCATAAAGGAAGGGAAGAACGAATGTGTTCTTTAATTTAAAAAATTCCTCTAAGTACTGAAAAATAATTTTTAAGAGAGATATATATTAATTTTTGGCACACATGTTTTGAAATGTTTTCATGAGTAATAAGTTTGAGAATATTCAAACACAGTTTGACTGGATTCCTCCTGCAGTTAAATCCTTATTAATTGGAAAAGTTTCTTTTTATCAGAATAAATGCAACCCAAAGCATTCATCACTTAGCTCATGAAATCCTTGCTGCTTGTTCTACAAATATTGACTCATATGAGCATATTTAATTCAACATGTCTTTCACTTTACTTCTTTAAATTTTGAATGGACAATGTTTGCAGATTTACAATCCGCTTTAGGTATTGAAGATAGCATCTAGATTTTTTTTTAATTTCAAAATTTCTAAAATATACAAATCAAGTCATTAAAGAGATTGAATATCTGCTGGTACTTTATGGTGACTGGAGGATGGGTTTTATGCTCAGTCTGAAGGAAGTAACTGAAAAGCTACCTCTTAAGTAAAACTTTCAATGAAAAAGTTATAAGGCACATGCTATTTTATTTTGGTTGATTTACAATATTAAAATGACTCCATTAGCCATCTTGAATGTACAGAAGGTGTTTGTAGTTTCCAAATTTTAATTACTACTATCTGTGGAGCATTGACTATCATTGCTAACGACAATAAAAGTATCAAGAATCACAGCCATTATTTAATAGGTGTTTATGATAAGTCAGATAAGGGCATTGTGATGATTATTTTGTGAGGAACATAGTAAACTAAGTATTATCAATACTGCTATTACATGGGTTGAAAACCCAGTGCTCAGAGAGGTTAAATACCTTCACCATGATAGTTTAATTGTTGGTGCTGAATATGAATCCCAGAATTGTTCCTATGACAGCAACCAAAATGTTTTCATTCAGGTAACTAAAAAAAAAAATCACATTAGTCCTAATATTGTTATGAGACTTCCTAGGGTTATATATAGTTTTGTTTCCCAAAGACTATTCTAAGCTCTGGTACTATCCACTGAGTATTTATTGAAGGCCTATAATAAACCAAGTACTAGTACCTAGGAGTACCAAGGTAATAAAGCATCATCCCTCATGCTCAAGAGGTCTCCAGGCTAGTTTAAAGACTGATATAAACATTTAATTTTTGCTTAATGTGATAACCCTGTGAAGAAGGTTTCTAGAGTGGGGATATGCAGCACAGTCTGTGGATTCCAGAAAAATACTTCCCATAGGATAAAATGTTTGAACTAAATGTTTAATAATTGAAGAAGGGTTGTCAAATTAAAGAGAGTCAGAGGCTTGGTATAGACAAAGGGAACCTCAGGATGAAAGCTCAGGCCCTTTATCCACTCAGAGATGAATAGAGATAGGGAAGAGTTGTGTCCTCTTGTTGGTTTTTATTTTCCTTTACTGCTTGAGAAAAGAAAAATGTGAATAGCAGGTGAAGGCTGAGAAAATGACGCAGTGATCTGATTCCTACTCTGTGCAACCTTGAAAATGACTTCTCAATTTCCAGACTATATTCATTTCCAGATTCTTTATTCTATCAACTAATCTCATTATTATAATTATTATCTAATTCCTGGAATAATTGCTATAACATAAAGTATGGATATGGTAGCTGCCAACCACATGACTCTAATAGTCTAGCAAGAAATGTTTTCTGTTATTGCTAATTTACAAGTTGAATTTTGACTCATTTTCTCATTTTACCTTGCTCCATTTCCTTGTGGCTGGACAAATTGATTTAAAGTCTGTGTCCTGTGGGCCTCTTTTGTTAATTTTAATAAGAGAAAAAATCTATTAAGCAGTACTATAAACATCTGATACTGGTTTTAAGACAGAATTTGTTTTAGGTGTAACCTTTTGACCTTTTCTCAGTTCGTGAGACTTCTTAAAGTGAGTTTATTTGAACGGCTAATAATTTCCTTAACTAACGAATTTCTATGTCTCCTGTTATATCTCCTAGCACTGAACAACCTATTTATATATCCAGGGAAATAACTTGATAAAGAGTTCCATAGTATCAGCACTTCACACTATTAGCCTCCCCCCGCCCCCCAAGTTACAAAGTGAGCTAGGTTATTTTCTCTTCACTAGATTGATTATAAAACAACATCTGGGTCTCTTGAGTTTATCATTTTTGCTCCCTTTACACCAACTGGGCATCCTTATAAATTCAAAATGGGCTTCCATCTGCTAAAAGCTTTTAAACATGTTTTTTTTTTTCAAAGGGTTTTTGTTGTTACTGTTGCTGTTATTTTAACAAACCTTGGTATACAGTGTGAGAAACCATCCCGTGGTTAAACATTTGCTCGACTGTAGTGCAAAAGATGTGCTTTTTTTGTTGTTAAATGTACCATTACCTCTCCTATTAAGAGGTGATTTCTTCATCTGTCTGGGTTCCCATTTCATCTACAGCAGTACACTGAGGCAAATTTGTGTTTTGGTTTCATGTCCTAAAATTCAATAGGGCAAAATATTGTGTGGCTATGTGCTACTAAACATTGTATTTGTACTGAGGGGTGCCAAGTAGAGAAAACACATTCATCTGAAATGCTGACCTGGGAATGCCATTGTCTCATTCTAACACATTCTCCTGTACCCTTTTCCTCTCCATCCTCTAAATATGATCTTCATGCTTTTGTAGAAAAATCAATAACTACGTACAATATAGCCTTCTAAAAATGACAAGCATAAAACCAGGAACATTGTCTCAAACTCCTATATACATAGACAATAGAATTACAAAGAGCGATATTACCAGAAGATGACATTTTCTCAATGGTATTATATCCCATGTGACGCCCGGACCACTATGAAATGGAGCCATGCATGCAGCTTGTGACAAAATTGACTGATCTCTTTTTCTGGAATGAATATCCTTCTCTAGCCAAGGGAATGGAATGCTCCCACCTGTATATGACAAATTTTGCTAATCTGCTCTGTGAACATTTATTAAAATGCAGTCTTAGTTTAAACTCAGGAATATTAAATAAGGCATAACACTCACCCAGCTTCCCAAAGAGACTGCAATTAGCTCAAGATAGATGTCATTTTTCTCAGTGCTAAGGGATCTGAAATTGCCTCATATTTATTTAGGGGCTCAAATTTTCAGTTTATGAAAAAACAAACCAGAGGACGAAGTATGGTTTAATAAACTGAACAGAGCTTCAGGGGTCTGAAATCTACTACTTAGCTTAGTCCAATGGCTGCTCAATCATTATTAATCAATTATGAATATTTACCAGTAAAAGAAGAGAATAGATCTTTATCTTTTTCATCATATAATAAGGCATTTAAGGAAGTTTAAAGGACATAATTGTTAAACGTATGAATTCATATTAATTCACTCTTGAGGGATCTGATAATCATATCATCACTATAGGGCTATTTCTGTTACACCACACTTAGTCTGTATGTTCATTTGGTCAGTTACCAAGATGGGTTAGTGACTTTTTGGCATTCTGCACACATCCAATTATTATTTACTAAAGGGTTTGGGTTTTTTGTGTGTTTGCTTTCCACCTTACTCTACTTTCTCCCTACTGTGGAGTTCAGAACCATCTGTTGCATGAATTTAGGTATAGTGATGCTTAGGATGGTGGAATGGTGAGGCCAGCAGCATTCTAAAAGCAGCCCTACCTCTGCCATTGAGTTTATGTGTGACTATGGAGAAATAAAATCTCACCTTCTGCACTGGTAAAGTTAGAGAAATACTCTTGCACAGCGCATATGATTGCTAAGAGCATTCAGTAGGGTAATATTATGTATAGTCTGAATGATATACTTGACATATAGTAGGTACTTAATAAATATTAACTAACATTATTATCATCATTTGCCCAGGGACTTTTGGAGCACCTATTTCTTTAAAAAATTGAATTGTCATGTATAGAAATGCCAGTGAGTGCCAAAACAGAATTTATATTACTTTCTTTTGTTTCCAACAGATTATGATTATCTGCTCTTGCCCATTAATCCATTATTTCTTATGTAATTGAGAAAGTGACTTCTTCCCACTATTGTGAGATCGATAGTAACTAAAAACAAGCAAATTTAGCTGAGCTATGAATTATTCGTTCTGGTGATCCTTTTTGGAACTTAATACGTGAGTTTCAGAATGTTTTAATACCATTCTCACCTGTATCATTTTGCGTCTCTGTCATTTTCTGTCTGTTTTCACTGGGGTTACAACACTAAATTAGTATTCATAACTTAGTGTTTTATCCTTTCTTGTGCCAATAATTGGCTCATAAGAATTTATTATATTTCTATGGGCCTTAGGGTTAAACTTCACTGTGGGAAGGATCTTCATTCCTTTAATTCAGTGACATACTCTAAGCCCCTAGGTTAATGCCTGGACAGAGTAGCTGCTCAAAAAAAAAAATGTTATTAAATGAGTATATAAGTAAATCGAATGATAAAAATATTGGGACAATTAGAAAATATCTAAAGCTTCTCCAATTTTAAGATGTAAAGATATAGTGCTATTTGAACTCCCACTGATTTCTAAATTTCCAGCTTGATAATAACATATATATAGAATTTTTTTTTTTTTTTTGGCTTGTTCGTCATATTAAGACCAATACTCTTTACAGCTTCAGACTAATCTTTTGGTACGATTTACATGCTGTTTCCTCACAATATATTTCTGGGTCGTGATGCTCTTGGTTTATTGTTTGGGTTTTGGGGGGGAGGGTTGTTTTGTTTTTTAATGGTTTAATTTATTTGAGAGAGAGAGAGAGAAAGAGAGCACAAGCAGGGGGAATGATAGAGGGAGAGGGAGAAGTAGGCTTCCTGTTGAGCAGGGACCCTGATATAGGACTCAATCCCAGGATGTGAGAATCATGACCTGAGCAAAGGCAGACACTTAATCAACTGAGCCACCTATGCTCACCTATCATCATTTGATGATTTTGTTTTTCAAAATACCTAGCACTTTATAGTTTACTTTAGCATAAGGTCCAAAATTTAATTGAAGGTATCCTAAATCAGCCCTGATCTTTCCCTCTTTGAGTTCCAGAGCTGGTCTATCATTGATGAAGTAAAATTTCATACATTTATAGTTCTCTTGTCTTCTTAGAAATACATCTATTTTTAATTTACCCCTTATTTTCCTTTGCATATCTCTTAGATGTTTGAATCCAGCCCATTTATCTTAACTTCTTTTCTAATCTCATAGTACTAGAAGTAGAATTCTTTGTCCACATTATTCAATATCAACTAGAGCACTGACTTAAAGATGTAAATTTTAAAACTTACTGATTCAGCAGCAAGGGAAGTGAGTGTTCAGAAGTCTGGACTTTTTCACAAAAATTTAGAGTATAGTTGAGGCAAAGAACATTGCCTTATACTATTCATGTTAAGTCACCACAGCCACTTGAATTTTAATTTCCTGTGATAATTTCTTGCTAGACTTCCTGTGAGCTTTATTCAAAACAAAACAAAACAAAACAAAACAAACAAACAAACAAAAAGTTTTATCTCATCAGACTAAATATTTCTCTTAAGATGCAGTGTGTGTAACTATGTATTGATAGGTGGGTGACTTCCAGAATAGACATGTGAAGAGGTCTGCAGATCCTCTCCTTAGGAAAATTATCATAACTAGTGAGAATTATTTTTAAAGATAACCAAAGTCTCTGGAAATTGTCCTAAGGTCATAAAGAAAATGAATAAATATTTGACCAAGAAAATACACTAAATCTCAGAAAGAACAGCAATTGTTTGTTTGTTTGTTTGTTTGTTGTTGTTGTTTTTCAGCATTCAAGCCACAACTGTTACCTTCTTCTCTCTTCCCAACTCAGCATGTTGATAACTCCATTCTTCATAGGTGCATCCAAGAACATAAAGGTCTCTCTTCTCTCAGGTCCTGATCTAGAGCTACAGTATGTACCAGGAAAACAGGGCACAGGCATTTATCAGATGTTCTTTTCCAGGCAAGAGCAGCTGAGAGGTCTGACACTTTTCTTTTTCCCTCAACTTCAAAATGAAAAGTAGAAACTCTATACCAGGTGCAACAGGCTGAAAATATGAAAATACCATGTTGCTTTACCCCAGCTTGCTTTCAGTGCAGAGGTTTAATGCTCAGAGAAGCAAGTCAAGAAGACAAGGGACTCCCCCACCTGTCAGATCAATACCCTGATGATCTTACTCTTACTGATGGTCTTACTCCTACTGATGTGGTATGCTTTCCATGCTTCTAGCTCCAGAGAAGTGTTGCAGAGATTTGATGCAGGAAGAGATAGACAGTAAAAACAGAGAGCTCTGATATTCTACCTAAAACAATTGACTTTATTTTGAGAAGGAAGGAAAGTTCAAAACTACTGTAGAGTTGAACATAATGGAGAATATGGAGGTGAGCATTTAAGAGAAGGCTCTTAACTTATATAGAGCAACAAACTAAACCATAAATCAGTAAGAAGACAGACAACCAGGGAGAAAGCCAAGAAGAACCCTCTTCAAATATTACTTCTGCAAAGGGGCCCAAATTTAATTGGATTTTTGAAGCAATAATGTCCCAGGGCATTATAAAAAAAATGATAGAGTAATTAGCCAGCAATTAGTGGAGGCTGGAACCTGGGTATGATACCAAATGGAGATTCAAAATTTAAATAAAAGTCAGAAAAACAGACAGTCCAGAGAGTCTTACTAAAGTCATTGTCATCCTTGGGTGACTACACAAGTCTTCACTCTCTGAGGAGAATCATTAAAAACTACACACTGAAGTGGGAAATAGAGGATCAGTGTCCAGAGGTACTGTGATAAGTTATTTGAATTGTCCAGATGAAAAACAACAATAACAAAACATGCAAAGAAACAGGAAATTATGACACAGAGGAAAAAATTTGCCAACAAAAACTACCTTTGAAAAGGTGCAAATATCAGAATCGCAGACAATGATTTCAAATCAAGTGTTATAAATACATTGAAAACAAACTAAAAGAAATTGTGCTTAAAAAAAGTAAAAAAGGTATTATCACAGGTCTCATCACATAGAGAATATAAAAAAGAGGCAGAAATTCTCTTGAGAAAAGAAATGGAAATTCTAAAGTTTAAAAGTATAATAAACAAAATACAAATTTACCACAGGGGCTGAATAGTAGGTTTTACCTGATTTAAAAAAAGAATTAGCAAATTTGAAGACACATCCATAGAGATGAGCAGCAAGGAAAAAAGAAAAAAAAAGAAAAAAAAAACTGTCTCAGAGAATTTTGGGTACTGTTCCATACATCACCATAGACATTAGGGAAGTCCCAGAAGGAGAGGGGAATATGAAAAATGCCAGAAAAAAATATTTGAATAAATAATGACTGGATAAGTTCTCACTTTTGATGAAAAGGATCTCAACAAACTCCAAGTAGTAAAAGCATGAAGAGGTCTTAATCCTGAGCAAGATAGTCAAAATGTAGAAAAATAAAATCAAAGAGAAAATCAGGAAAGAGATAAACAGCTCATCAGGTAAAATTGAGACCCAATAAGATTGAGAGCTAACTTCTAATCAGAAACAATGGAACGAGAAGACTGTCATAGTTAAAGTACTGAAAGAAAAAAAAAATACTTATCAATCAAGAATCTTGTATCCAGCAAACTACCTTTAAAACAATGAAGATAAAGTTTAAGAAATTCCCAAATAAACAAAAACTGAGAGATTTTGTTTCTAGCACTAACCTCGACAAAAAGAAGAGGGGACATATTCCACCCAACTCATTCTCTGAGGCTATTTTTTTTTTAAGATTTCATTTATTTATTCATGAGAGACACAGAGAGAGATGCAGAGACATAGGCAGAGGGAGAAGCAGGCTCCCTACAGTGAGACCGATGTGGGACTCAATCCTGCAACTCCAGGATCACACCCTGAGCCAAAGGCAGATGCTCAACTACTGAACCACCCAGGTGTCCCAACTCTCTAGGCTATTATTACTGTGATATCAAAACTGAAGACATGCCAAGAAAACTTCAGAACAATAACTTTTATGCTTCTAGACACAAAAATTCCTCAACAAAATACTAGCAAATCAAATCTAGCTACACATTGAAATATAGAAAAGATTGTATATAGAAAGGATTATACATCATTCAACCTATCAACTTACTCAAGTAATACAACTTATTAACAGAATAAGGCAAAAAGCACATGATCATTTTAACAGACACAGAGAAAGCATTTGACAAAACCTAACATCATTTGATGATAAAAACACTGAACCAACTAGAAGAAAGAGAGAAATTTCCTCAACCTGGTAAAGGGTATTTATAAACAGAAACAAAAGTCAACAAACAACCCAGAACTAACATCATAATTAATAATGAAAGACTGAATTCTTTGCCTCTCAAGGAAGAAATGAAAATGTCCCCTTTCACCACTTTTATTTGCTACTCTACTAGTGGTGATAGTCAAGCCAGTTAGGAAATAAACTAAAATAAAAAGTATCTAGATTAGAGAGGAAGAAGTAAGATTTCTTTTGCATATGACATATTCTTATAGATAGAATATCCTAAAGAATCTGTTAAAAATCTATGAGAATTAATAAACATGTTGAGTCAGTTGGTAGAGTATATCAACATATAAAAATTTTAATTGTATATACCAGCAATGCCCAGTCCAAAAATTAAAGGAAACAGTTTCATTTATAATAGCATCAAAAAGGAAAAAAAAAGTAATAGTTATAACTTTATATTCTGCAAAAGAAATGTAACACTTATACTCTGAAAACTGCAATTAAAGGAGGAAATTAATAAATTGAGGCATACCCCATGCTCATGTGTTGGAAGAGTCAATATTGATAAAATGGCAGCACACCCCAAATTGACCAAGAGATACAATACAACTCTTTTTTTTTTTTTTTTTTTACAATACAACTCTTATCCGTAATCTCAGTGTGCATGTTCTCTCTCTCTATCTTTTCTGCACAAGTTGATAATTTCTTTTTTAAGTTCACATGGAAATGCAATGTACTTTGCATAGTAAAAACAATTTCCAAGTAAAGGCACAATAGAGAATTCATATTTTCTAATGTCAAAAAAGGGCAAACTATATCAAAAACGATCTGGTAGTGGCATAGATTTTGAAATTGACAGTGCTTACCTAAACTGTTACATGTATAGCCAATTAATTCTTAACAAAGTTGCCAAAACAATTCAGTGGGGGCAGGGCATTTGGGAATGGGAGGTGGTAATAGTTTCAACAAATAATGCTGGCTATCAATGTGCAAAAGATTAAAGTTGGGTACTCTTGTTCATGCCATACAAAAACTAACTCAATATGGATCATAGGCCTAAAAGAAAGAGCCAAGAGTATATGACTCCTAGAAGGAAATTTAGGTAAAAGTTTTCATGACCTTGGATTAGATAGTGGTTTCTTCATAACCAAAAGCACAAACAACATAAGAAAAAATAGTTCAGTTGTGTTTTTTCAAACTTAAAAAAAATATTCTGTATAGCAAAGAACACTTTCAGAAAGTGAAAGGACAGACAACCGAAGAATGAGAGAAAATATTTGCAAGTAATATCTCTGAAGTGACTAATATCCAAAATACATAAATTCCAGTGATGCCTGGGTGGCTCAGTCGGTTAAGGGTCAGCCTTTGGCTCAGGTCATGATCCCAGGGTCCTAGGATCAAGCCCATGCAGGGCTCTCTGCTCAGTAGGGAGTCTGCTTCTCCCTCTCTTTCCTGTTCCTGTTCTCTCTCGCTATGTCTATCTCTGTTTCTCTCTCTCTCAAATAAATAAATGAATAAAACTTAAAACAAAACAAAACAAAACAAAAACATACTAGATGAAAGAAGCCAGTCACAAAAGACCACATATTTTATGCTTCACTATATTTGAAATGTCCATAATTGTCAAATATATGGTGATGCGATGTTTTTTAATAGTTGCCTGGAGTAGGGGAATGGGAGTTGGAGAGATACGGGGAATAACTGCTAACAGGTACTTGGTTTCTTTTTGAGATGATGAAAGTATTCTAAAATTAGATTTTGGTGATACCTGCACAGCTTTTCTATGAATATATCAAAAACTACTGGACTGTAAAAACTAAGTTAGTGAATTATGCAGTAGGTGTACTGTTATCTCCATAACGCCATTAAAATGTTTGGATTGAGGGAATGGTTGCACAGCTCTGTACATTAACTTAAAATCCTTGAATTGTATATGCTAGAATGGTGGATACTATAGTATGTAAAAAAAAAAAAACAACTCAGAGAAGTTTACTTAAATACCATATGAATTACTAATGACAGCTCATTTAGCTTTAAATAATTTATTTATTGTGATAGTGAATGGCAAAGAAGCTTCTGAAAGGAAGAGAGTTTTGCCCTAACTGAGCACAGAGTATCCATCCTGGAACTGAAGTAAAATCTTGACTTGGATTTGTTGGAATATAATAATGATCATTATCATCAACATTTACAGATGCTTTTCTGGAACGGTGTTTGGGATTTTTGATTGCTGCTCTGACCATATTATTCCCACCTTGGTCACTATATTGTGTAGGTATGCTCTTCCCATATTCTGAATAATAATTTTATGACATTATTATTCTTCTTATTCATACTGACGTCTCCTGCTGTCCAGGCTTGCAGTTGACTTCAGTTTAACCCTCACTTTAGCTTGGGCCAAAAGTCTACACTTGCTGTAGGTGCGCTTTTAATCTTAACTATTTGGGTACTAATAATACTGATAGTGATAGTGACAGTAAGTAGTTAATTTTCATTTTATGCTTGTCGTCCGCCGGTTTCTCTGTACTATAAATCTATTGGTTTTCTTAATCCTTATAACACAGAAGAAAGGTAATATTAACTCTGTAGGAGGAAAACGAGTGTACTCTTCACTCACAACATCTGGTGGATTTGGAAGTACGAATCTCATTGTTTTCACTGTACTGAATGTGCTATTTCTCTCCTATTATACAGTCTTTCAAGTAAACAAATCCCACATCTTTAGTGTCGCTCAGTTGCTAATTGAACCTTGATGTTTCTTTGTCACCAGAACCATGCATAAATATCTTTGACTAGTTGTGTGCATGAGTGTTTGAGGGGGAGGGTGCTTAAAGGTGAGGTCACCATGTCATATTACATCATTTTCTCTCCATCATTGAAACGTAGAGACCCATGACGAAGGCTCACCCGCTTTTATGCCCTAACCTATTTGAGTTCAAAACCTTCCCATCCCGTTCTCCTCACCATCTCCTGACTTTGTTTCCCAATATTCGTGTTTTAACTTGGATTTTTCCCTCACTGAAAGCCCAGGATCCCAGTGTATCTGTTCTGAGATCAGTCTCTGCTCAGCAATCCCACCCTTCCGGTCCCCTGTCTCCATATTTTTTCCAGTGTGACTGTTTGTAGTGTTTCACTAACAGCCTTGAACCCCACTCTGTCCACATGCTGGCTGCCAGCCATCAAAAACATAGCTGGGGGTGGAGGTGGGGAGAGTGAGCTGCCATGTTAAATCGCCTCTCTCCCTCCCTCTGGGAAAGGACCTTAACCTCAAGCACTTTCACTCAATCACAGTCCAAGAGAGAACCTTGAAAATGTTCTGCGACACTGATTGGTTCCATAAAATATGCTGGCCGTATGCAGAAGTTGAGTCTCTTTTTGCTTATTTTATAATAAAGGGCAATGCGTGTGCTGTATTCATAGTAATTCAAATCTGACACAAATAATACAGCAAATAATTACAGTCACCTTTAACTCACCTCAAATTTAAACAAAGGTTAAGCTGCCCTTTGCTAAAGTAAATATTTTCTGTAGTCAAATAAATGCAGACACCTTTGGAGAGGAGAATACATTGCCAAACTAAACGAATCTGAAAATTGTTACAACAGAATAATTTCAAAACATAAAGAATGCAGAACTCTTCGGCATAAACAACATCCAGACATGCCGGCATCTGCCATTATTAATTCACCTTCCCATGTTTCCAGTGGGCTTCCCCATATGTTTGCTGGGAACTGTTGCTTGAAATTTCTGTCCAGGAGGGCAGATATCAAAGAGAAATATTAAAAGTAAGAGAATTTAGCTCTCTTTTCAGTACCCTGATTCAGTAAACAATTTATATTTTATTCCATAGAGTTGAACAAAGCCTCAGATGTTTAAGTGGTTACCATGCATATCCCAACGCTTACAAAATAAACGCAGAAGACAATGCTAACTCAGCACAGGAAGCTCTAGCTGATAAGTTTATGTAGTTCTTATACCAAGGTTTAGCTGTTGGTCAGATAAGGACCAGGTGTGTTTTTGCACATTTTAATTTGTTTAGTCTATGTCTATTTTAAATAGCACTTAAAAAGGAAAGATAAAAAGAAATTCAGGGGTGGACTATGTTATGTATACCTAGTCTTTAATTTTAAAAGTTTATTTGAAAAAAAAAAAATTACTCTCTTTCTGGGGTCCAAATGCTAATGATATGTTGACTGTGAAAAACAAGTCATCAGCTTGTTACTGCAATTGGTACCGCCTCCAAATTCTCCCTTCATTAAAATAAGGCCACCTGATGTAATTAGAAGTAGCATGCCTCTAATATTTTTGGTCACAATTTAAATTACATGTCTCAAATAGGGATTAAATTTACATTTAATAGGACAATAATTGTATGTTAAAAGGAAAACTAAGTGTATTTCTTTTTGTTTCTCTCACTGCCGCTTCGCCAACTCTGTTATTAAGACCCAAGATGTTCTTAGAGAACTAAATTAAGGGGTTTATTTTTAACCAATTAAAAAAAAATAAATGCAAAGTCCCAGATCAATAAAACCCTCCTGCATGTCTCTCCTAACTCTGACTAAGCAAATTTTTCTACGCCTCAACCCCTTTTTGAAGTTGTTGAAACAACAGTGCTGGCCTGTCTTCTTTCACAGCAAAAGGGTGCAAATCTAGGACCTGAAGCTGATTTATTAATAACCTTGGGGAGTGTTTGTCATCTCGAGGAATGTAGCTCCTTCTTGGATTCTTGCTTTATTGGAAATGGCTGACACTGACCTTGACAGAAATTCATGATTTTGTAATGGGATTGAGAGTGCAGTAATTCTGCAAGGGTTCTGGTCTCTTTTACTGTTGCTTGAATTCCTTATCATTCTGCATTGTTTTATTATCCAACATTTGTTGAGGCATTTTCTTCCTCTCTACTTTAAGGGTCTTGCATTCTCCTGCAGCTCCTAACATCTTGAATCTCCCTCTCCTGTTCCCTTCTGTTAGAAGTTAATTGAACGCTTAGGTAGTCAGGGCCAGGGACCCCAAGAAGAAAACAGAGAGCCAGGACACCTATGACACTTCCTTTGAGGAAGAAGAAACTACTCATTGCCTTTCCTGATGCTTCTTATAAGCTTCCTCCTCTTCAGAAACCTTCTTCCTCTTTGGAAATTTTAATTTATTTTAATTAACTAATTAAAAATTTTAATTTATTTTAATTAACTAATTAATTATTTTTTTTGTTTTTTTTTTTGTTTTTTTGTTTGTTTTTTTACTAATTAATTAATTTATGGAAAAGGTATATACTGCTCTGATGGATGGCTGGAGAGAATATATAAGGAACACAAATCCAAATCGGTAGATAAAGACTTGGTAACTTAAATATATATTATTCGAAAGAGCATGGTGCTTCTCTGTAAGTTTTGGGTTTGAGAGAAGACAACTGCTGTTAAGTTTGGATCCTCGACCCTGACAAAAATTGAAATATACCAGCTCCTCAGAGGTTCTTCCTCTTGGCCTCTAAAAACACCTGTGAGATTGCCCGCCCCTTATAGAGAGCAGAGATCAAAAGTAATGAGTGCAACTGGTTCTTCAAAACGGAGCTTATAGAAGTCAACCTGTGCCTTCAGGATCGTGTTTTTTCTTTTCTTTTCTACATTTATATTATTTTCCTGACACTTGGAGTTTGTCTAACTGGTCTCCTATTTGTTTGCTCTTCTGAGTGTTTGTCTCTATGGATTTCAATATGTATATTCAGAGAATCTTAATTACATTAATATGTAATTAATCACAGAAGTATCTCTAATACTCTTCTGTTTTATCTGTTTTCCTCCTCTTAGGATGTTGGGTTAAAATGCAATTGAGTGCTATGCATGAAATTTCTTTTTTTCTTGTCTAAGAGCATTTTCTTCCTTAAGCAGAATTTATACTACAGAGGTAAGTATAGCAAGACCAGGTGCATTAAAGCAATACATAGAATACTATTTTGGAAAATCAATAGTTGTTTGGTTAAACTCTAAGTCTCATGAGAAGCTGATTGTAATGTTTCCCCAAGAGGAGTAAGATCCATCCATCGCACTGGGCAAGTGGAAGGATTTGCAAAGAAGTAAATTGGATTTTCATGATGCTATGGGCTTTTTTTTTTGAGAGAGAGAGAGAATGAGCACCTATGGGAACAAGGGTGGGAGTGGAGGGAGGAGCAGAGGGAGAGAGCAAAAGGGAGAATCTTAAGCAGGGAGACCCTGCAGGGCTTGATCTCACAACTCCGAAATCAAGATCTCAGCTGAAATCATGAGTCGGTCCCGTAAGTGACTGAGCCACCCAGGCACCCTTGATATTATGGGCTTTTAAAAAGAGTATGAGATAGAGATTTTTAGCCATAAGGAAGAGATGGCATGATCAGTAAGGGGGAAGAAATACCCAAGACTAAAAATATCAGAAGAGAACAGAAGAAAGTCAATGAATCTGATCAAAATAGGAACTCTGACCCAAAAATCTGACCACTAGTGAATTGATAGTCACAAATGGTCTGAATTTCCAAGGTATTAGAGTATCGTTGCTATACATGCTGTGAAACTTGAATTTATAAGGGAAAGGACATGGAAGCCAACATAGAAAATACTAATTTTCTTGGAACAGTATAGTATGTATGCCAAAAAGGATGATAACTAGTCAAAATGAATAGAGTTATTTTAAAAAAATAATTCTAATATAGTTATTGTACAATGTTATGTTAGTTTCAGGTGTACAATATAGCGATTCTATACATTACTGAGTGCTCATCATGATAAATGTACTGTTAATCCTCTTTACATATTTCACATATCCTCCACTCACCTCCCCTCTGGTAACCATCTGTTTTTTCTTTATGCTTAATAGTCTGTTTTTTGGTTTGTCTCTCTTTTTTTTTTTTCTTTGTTCATTCATTAAATTAAATTTCATGTATGGGGCAGCTCAGGTGGCTCAGTGGCTTAGCGCCACCTTCAGCCCAGGGCCTGATCTTGGAGACCCAGGATGGAGTTCCTGCATAGAACCTGCTTCTCCCTCTGCCTGTGTCTCTGCCTCTCTCTCTCTCTCTGTGTCTCTCA
This sequence comes from Canis lupus familiaris, assembly GCF_011100685.1. Taxonomy (NCBI): domain Eukaryota; kingdom Metazoa; phylum Chordata; class Mammalia; order Carnivora; family Canidae; genus Canis; species Canis lupus. The sequence continues at coordinate 49,891,096 of NC_049240.1, read as the reverse complement.
AGAATAAATAAATAAAATCTTTAAAAAAAAGAAAGAAAATTCACATATGAGTGAGATCATATGGTATTTGTCTTTCTCTGACTCACTTATTTTGCTTAGCATTATGTTCTCTGGATCTACCCATGTAATTGCAAATGGCGAGATTTCATCTTTTTCATGTCTGAATATTATTTCATCATATATAACTTCTTTATCCATTCATCTATGAATGGGCACTTAGGCTGCTTTCATAGTTTGGCTGTCATAAATAACACTGTACATAAATCTTTTTGAATTAGTGTTTTTGTAGGAAAGAATAAAATTCTTAAATGTAGGGTGGTAGGGATGAGTCACGTGGAGGCAATCGGAGTAATGCAGAGGAGGGACCAGAATGTATTGTTAAATGCAGTGACGTGACTATAATTGAGAATGAGGTACTACCAATGGTGTAAACACTGAGCTAACTGGGTTAGAGATAAACTATTTGGTGGAAAGGTCTTTCTGGGTTAGAGATAAAATATTTTTGTATGTCTAGAGAAGGCCACTTACCCTTCTCAAAGACACTTGGAAACTTCTGATGATCCAAAAGAATCTTGGAAGCCTTTCCTCGTACCTCCAAGTGAGAAACCATCATGCTCCTTTCTGTTACATCTGGCCTTTGTATACATATTTTTGATGTGAGTTAGCACACCATCTTATAATTGTTTTAAAACCTGTTTGTTTCCTTTTCATGAAGGGAAGTTTATTAAGAGTAGGTAACTTTTTTTTTCCTTTTCTATTTATCTTTGTAAATTACCAAGCACATAGCACTATATTTGACATATTGTGGGTGTTCAATAAACGTTAACTGGAATTTAATTTTGAGAACTATCTTGACTTTCACTAAAGTTGGCCACTGTGTTTACTAAACTAAGGATGGCTGAATCCTTTTGTGGGGGCCGGGATAGTTTCCTCTCTTTGTTTATCTATATGGTCAGGCAGGAAGGGGTAGTATTCTTTGACAAAGGCCCCTAAAAATAGTGTGTTAATAATGTGCTTTATGCATTGACTGTGATTTCACTGCCATCAATTACAGAAGATGAGGCAACCAAATGATTTGTGTGAGGAGAAAAGTTCTTCCATTGCTAGAAAACATAAAGACCCCGGGCAGAAATTTTTCTCTGACCTCAGTACTTTGTAAAGCTACATTTCTCTTGATTGTCTACCATATTGTACGTCACACATGATGTAAATAAATTTGGTTTATTTTTTTCTTAGTTTTTTTTTTTCCTATTCTTTGCTTTGGCTGCCATGAAGCTCAATGAAGTATTGTTAATTCATCTTAAATAATTTTGTGCTTTATGTCCTTTGTTTCTTTATATTACCTCTCCCTAGGACTCTTCTTATATTTTAGTCCTTTCCCCCTTCACCTCAATTACTCTATCATATTATTGTATGATTTTTTAATAGCTATCTCAAATACATCTGGGAACAAGGCAGGATATAAAGTAATTAATAAGTAAAATAAATCCAGGCACGTTAGCCCCACATACTACCTGCCTGCCAATACCACATAATACAAACCACATTGCACTGTTTAGAATGAATGAAAGCAAAGGTCTCGAGCTGGTGGCTAACAGGCAAAATCCTGCCCACTGACATGTTTTGTTTGGCCCACACACCGCGTTTAAAATACGAAATATTTGCCAACCTTTAGGAATCAGAAAATTTTAAATGAAATCCCAGTTTTTCTTAAAGGGACCTATATTCCAGGGCAACACTGTGTAAGTGGTAGCACTCCTTCTCCAGGTCACCACAGCCCAGAAACACTATTTTATTTCTGCTATATTTCAGTTGGCACTATTGTATTCATTTCTATGACCTGCTAGACACCATAAAGATTTTGCTTGGGGCTCCTGCATTAATGAGATGAGCAATTTACTTAAATAAGTCATCATTTTTCATTGGCTTTTTATTTCTATTAGTGAAATAATGGCAGACTTCTTGCTGTTGCTTTTGCTTCTTTCGAACATAAAAAAGCTAACCAATGTTTTGGAGCTTAAATTTAAAAAAATAATCTATTTATTTATGATCTTTCTACCCATACGTTGGAAGTCTTCTTATCAGGGAATTACATATTCAGGACACCTTTACGATTCAAACCATAGTCTTGAGTCTAGAAATAAGGCCTTGGCCTTGGGACAGTTGTCAGAAACTTCTGTCTTGTAGTCATGGAGTGTAATGTTTTTGACCTCAGGTGAGGGTCTTGGTAACTCTTACTTAACACAATATTTTTAACAAGGTTGATTTTCTTTTCTTCAGTCCAGAGTGAAGTAGAAATATTTTTTTAAACACTAGGAAAGCTGTAAAAGGAAAAGTGACAAAACACATTTTCATGCTTAAGGGGAACTTCCCCAGCCAAAAAAAAAAAAAAAAAGTAAAGAAAAGAAAAAAAAATCTAAAAATTTAGAAGTACTACTTGGTGAAATTAAGTATTTCCACAGATGTTCATTTATGTTTATATCTCGCATAAAGGAGATTGGGCATCTACCATCTTGCCCAACTCCACCGCTGTACTGGCTCACAACAACAAATGGTCTCTTTTCCCAAATCTGTACTCACTGATACCATGATTGTTTGTTTGTTTGTTTCCAAAGAGCTGATTGTTAAAAATTTACCTGCACATCACTGCATCCAAGGCCTGCTGGGCTTTTTCCCCTTCATATTTTTTGTACATTAGCATTCACTGTTGTCCATCCTTCCAAACTGAAATACTCACCCTCCACTTCTTCCATTGAAGACTCCTACTGAAAAAAAGAAAAGAAATAAAACTCCTACTTATCTCTTAAAACCCTTTTTATTACCCTAACTTTTAAGTTTCCTTATGAATTCTTCTCCAATTACAGACAGAAATAATTATTCATGATTTGTATCAATACTCTTCCCATTTCATTTTATTTATCTCTTTAGACTTTGCATTTTTTTTCTATGCATTATTTCCATGAGATCAAGGACAAAATATTTTTATTCTTCTGATGATGTACCCTTTAGTGAATCAGTCCATCCAAGGCCATAATGGCTATCCTCTTTAGATGGTGTAGAAGGAACTGCTGAACCTAAACTGAATTGATCCCTTAGCAGATGAGTGAAATGGACAGCACTTCATACTTGTCATTGTACTATCTATTAATAAGGACAGGAAACTAAAAAGCAAAGATGTAAGATGGGAATACAAGGGACTAAGTTCTCCAATCTGGCAGAGAGGGAAGGCACTTTTATTAAAGACTGAGGGTACATTGTTCTCTGACTCCATGAGGGCAACTAGCATGGTCTCGACATTTATATGAACATTTCTGATATTTGGTAGTTGTTTTAGGGAAAAATAATAAGGTGAATTGTTTCTTAGAGATATCGAATGCTTATCCACGTTCCCTATCTTGGCATTGCGATTTCTCAAAATATAGCAACCTAAACTTCCTGCGCGCTGCACACAAATTGTGTGTGACAGGTCACAGTTATTTAATAGAGACTAATAGTCCTCATTCCTATAATCCATATTATTTAAATCCTCCTATGTCCATCACTGTAGACTAAATTTGTATCCAAATTTGTATTTTCATTCCCAGAAGTTAAATGTGATTCTGGCAAAAACATAGCTCTTATATTATTTGGTGCTTTTATTATTAAATAATTATGCTCGAGAAACTTCATTGCTTGTTACAAGCTCGGGATGTGAGAAAAATTTCAAAGCAAAGACTGCATCAGTTTGTGGGCATTTCTTTGTCATTACCAAGTTGTTTTTCTTTGAATGGTCTTTGATTCTCCCCCGAAAGAAAGAAAGTCCATTCAGTAGCATCAAAGTGTGGATGTTGTCCATAGTGATCTGGATGGGAATCAGTAGCAGGGGGCTCGCCTCAATGTCTGTGGTTCAAGGGAGGATGTCACTCTTCAGAGACAGTGTGAGCAATAGGGAAGCAGGGGAAGTTTCTGAATGACCTCACAGCAAGAGATGAGCGGTCAGTACTGTAATAATGGTTTACATTGGCAGGACTCCACTTCTGGGGTGGTCCATAGTGACATTGTCAAGAATCTCTTTCATTAGTACTGTGAATACTTCAGGGACACATTGGTTGAAAGGTGAAAAGTTGGAAATGCTGCTGTTTTTCATGGCTGGGGATAAGGAGAGCCCATTTAGGAGCTTATAAGAAGCTGTTTTTGAAAGAAAATACAAAACGCCAACACAATTTTTTCATGAACTCTCAAATGCAGTGTGGTGCAGACTCTTGATTAACAAACTGCTCTCTCTCTCTCTCTCTTTCTCTCTCTCTCCTGTTGAAATTGTGGCTTCCTTTTCGTAGTGTGGTTTTTTGCTAGGAAATCTCAATTTGCTAAGGTTGAGAGGTTAATGGTTTAGGCTACAGGTAGCAGCAATTATCCAAACTGGGGAGTAAATAGTATAAAATAACTGACATGCATTTTATCAAGTTTATTGATTACGGTTTTGTCCTCATTCTATTTATAGAATTAAAGATTTGTTCTATGGGATGTAACGACCAGTGAAAACCTGGCATATTACACACTCTCATGCACACATGTTATCTTCCTTTCGAGTCCTTTAAATAGTAATGTCAACAACAAGAGTAGCGATCTAAACTCAGTATCTGCTTTGTTGCAAAGGTGCATGTCAGTGCTTTATATATTTTTAAGGGAAAATATAGGAAAAATTGATAACTTGAACAGACATGGTCGAGAGCAATTTAAAATTAATAGAACACTTCATATTTTAGGAGTAATTTACATTCCGTGTTCTTTCACTCCCAGCAAGTCTTGAGAAAGATCTAAAGTTGTCTGACTGCTCTATGTATCCATAAGCACATCTTTCCAGATTTGATTGACTAGCATTTTAGTAGTGCGATGCTTATATGGTATGGCATCTTTAAAAATCATATATCACAGTCTCAGGAAAAACAATCTTTATTTTTATATTAGCAGCCATTAATGAATATGTAATCCATTAATTTCTTTTGCATTTTATCAGAAGTTAGATTTTAATCCATAAATCCATTTGCCATGTTTATTTGGATAATTTCATCCTAATTAAAATTATGTTTTTGTGATTATGTTATGTTAGACGCACAAAAAATCCTCCGTAACATTTTATTGTTCTGTCTTTCCCAGCTTAATTTTTTATCCATAAATATTTGTTTTTACAGATATGAACCAATATTTATTAGAGTTCAAACATTACAAACTTAGCTGAAAAAAAGTATTTCTCTACATTTTATATCCAGAACTAATAAATAGCTTATGTAGTTTTATCAGTTTTTCCTATGGATTAAAAATATGTAACAAGTTGAAATATAAGTCGTATTTAAGTATTTGATAAATTGTATTTAAGTATTTTTAAAGAAGTAGATCTATTTTATATATGCACTTTGAAACTTTTTCTCCCTCTCAAAATAAACAAAATATATAGACTTGTAGGTGAGTATATTCTATTTGTACTTTTTTAATATTTTATTTTTATGTAACCTCTACACCCAATGTGAGGTTCTAATTCACAACCCTGAGGTCAAGAGTCACATGCTCTACTGACTGAGCCAGCCAGGAGCCCTTATTCTATTTGTATTTTTAACATATAGATTCATGTTTACTGGTAAGCTTGTATGCTTTTCTTTTTACTTCTCATGATACCTGGAGTAATTTCTTATTATGTAATATTTTCATGGTATTTTCTTTTAACTTCATAGCACTCCATTGCACTATTTAGAAATAAACATTTAAAGACATGGAAATAAATATTTTTATGAGTTTTTAAAAAGATTTTTACTTATTTATTTTTGAGAGACACAGAGACAGAGAGAGAGAGAGAGAGGCAGAGACACAGGCAGAGGAAGAAACAGGCTCCATGCAGGTAGCCTGGCATGGGACTCAATCCTGGGACCCCAGGATCACACCCTGGACCAAAGGTGGCACTAACCTGCTGAGCCACCCAGGCTGCCCACAATTTTAATATCAGTTAAAGCTCTTCTTCCTCTTCCTTCCCCTTCTTCTTCCCATTTCTCCTCCTCCTCTTTCTTCTTTATCTCTTACTCTTCTTTTCCTCTCTCTTCTTCTTCTTCTTTGCTTGAATTTTATCAATGGGAAATATTGGGCCAAAGAGCATGGAAATTTTCAAGTTCTTATTATATATTAAGCAATTACTCAATACAATATTTATAGCAACAGTGTATAAAAGTGCTTGTTTCCCTGAAATTTCCTACTTAGATAATTTTATCGATAATTTTACCTTTTGTAATTTGCACTAGATGGTGGGAAATAAATCTTCTTGCTAAGAATTTCGGTATAATTCTTATCAAAATCTATTGGTATACCCAATAAACTACTGAGTGGTTTAGTATGGAGCAAAAGCATGGCCACTAGAAAGCTAATGGTGAGAAATTATTCCCAGATTAGTCCTTCAGGTTTTGAGAACATAATTATAAGAATTTATAATTATAACAATTATATGGTGAAATTTAGAGTGCTTAAATAATTACTGCACAATAAATAAGCACAAATGGCAGACTTACAACTAACGATATGTGAAAATGTAGCTTAAAGTGGCCTAACTCTTGGGAAGTGACACTCTGAAGGGAACACCTAGGAAGATGCTGTGAAAGGGAGTCTGATAATGATCTGGAAGTTGGCTTTGAGTATCTGATTTAGTGATGAAGTCTTCCACAGGTTCTCTGCCACAAGGAAAGTAGGGTTGAGGAAGGGAAATTTTATCTTTGTTGTCATGTCAAAATTATCTGAATTTTGTTGCTGGCCAAGTGCTTTGGCTTTGATTTTTAAAAGAAGAATCTAGGGGTACCTGGGTGGCTCCATCAATTAAGTGTCTGCCTTCAACTCAGGTCATGATTTCAGGGTCTTGGGATCGAGCCCAGTGCCAGGCTCCTGGCTTAATGGGGTGTCTGCTGGTCTCTCTCCCTCTGGCTCTCCCCCTATTTGTGTTCTTTCCATCTCTCTCTTTCTCTCTCTCTCATAAATAAACAAAATATTTTTAAAAATAAAAATAAATAAAAATATAGGAATCTCAATGGTAAGTGGAATTGAATGTAAGTTCAATACCAAAAACATGAATAAGAATTCCTGGGACTAAAAAAAAAAAAAAAAAAAGAATTCCTGGGATTTCTGGGAAAAGAAATGGAGCTATCACTTTTATTGAATATCTCTGCATTTCTTTTGGGTATAGTCAGTAGACTCATTGCAGATCTGTTTAAATGTACAGATAATATAAGGGCACACTAGATTGCAAACTCATGGGACATAGGAGCCATGGTTGATTCATCATCAAATACATAGTTGGCACTCACAAAATGTTTGTTTACAACAGTTAGTAAATAAGTGAATGTGTAGACTAAGAGTGAGTGAATATTATTAGCTAATGCCAGAACTAAGAACATAGGGACTTTTCGGAGATTTCTCCATTGTTCTATAACTTTCCAGAGGGCCCTGACTAGATCATCTGTTCAGTATGTTAAAAATAAGGGAGTTGCTTGAGGCATGGTGCAATTACATCTCTTTCCTCTGCCATGCCTGAATCCCAGAGACTGCTGTGATCAGTTTTTGTCACAGTTATAAAGAAGAAATCAAGTTTTACTTCTATGCATCCTATACTTTATCTTTGCTTTTCTTTCTGTATTTTGAATCTATGTGACCAATCTCCTTGAGAAAGAATCTAGAAATTACAGTTTTATAATGGAGAAGACTGATATGGCCACTATTTTGCGTATGCCATAGCCATTTTACATTAATGGATGAAAGAACCTTCTACTCCTTTCTCATTTGTCTTATGCCAGAAAATGAGGTCTTATGTGGAAATCCAGCTATCTGTGATTTCGGGGTGAGGGTATATTGGGATTCAGAGATTTAACTGGTGTAAATGTTTTTGGCCTGCTGCCTGTTCACTCATTGGTGTACATCTGGTCTCAAATCTTACAGCTCTTCAGGTACTGTAGGGAGATTCTCTCCATTTCATGCTATTTAGGTCATGTAGCCCATCCTTCTTGGACTTCTAAATTCATCACTGTTATTGGGCTCTATCTCCTTAGAGGAGTGCAACAGGCTCCTTATTTTTGTTTTCACCTCCATAAAATTTCATAAAGAACTGGTTCTTCTTTCATTGTTTTTTATTTTGATTTAACCTAAATGTGAATTTTTGTCATGAGTATAAGACAGGCCTAATGTGAAGTTATTGGAGGGTTTCTCACTCTAGCCATTGGTGTGAAACCTATTAAGACACTTGAAAGAAGTATCTGAGTTGTAGAGATGTGAGAATCTTTTGGAATCATTGGATTTCAGAACTGGGAGTGACCTTAGAAATTATCTTGTCATTTTTTTCCCTCATTGCATCTATTTATTCCAGATATTTCATTTATTTTAAAGATAAAATAAATGAGAGAGAGAAAGAACACATGCAGGGTGGGAAGGAGCAGAGGGAGAAAGAGAATCTTAATCAGGCTCCAAGACCAGCATGGAGCCAAGGCACGGGGCTTGAGCTCAAGGACCCTGAGATCATGACCTAAGCCAGAATCAAGACTCAGATGCCTAACTGACTGAGCCATCCAAGCACCCTCTTTTTTTTCTTATTTTAAAGATGATCAACAATATGAATAAATATGAATAAATGGAACATTGAGCACAGTGGACTGTACCAAGTACAGAGGATAAGGAAAAGAAGTGGTGAATGACTCTCTGGTCATACTTAGATGTTCAGTGGAGGTGGTACAACTCCTGTGAAATAATTAATGAGTTACCCTATCCTCTTCATAAATGTGGGATGAATCAATGATTGTTTAGCTGTTACCTCTTTTTCTCTGGAACATAGGACCAATACTAAGAAACATACAGAACATGATGATTGTTAATAGTAGATTTCCGTACATTGTAAAGCCCAGTATATGTTTTCAGGTTTTATAATCAGAGATGAAATGCACATGGAATCCCTCAATAGCATCATATTGTTAGATTCACAATTTGACATGGATCAGCTTTATCAGTGTGTTTGCATTACAATAGTTTTTATTTTCCTTTTATTAGTTATGTAAGTACATAAATGATAGAGTAATATTTGACCTATCATACTAATGTATTTATCCTATTTAAAATATTTGGATTTAAAAGCTAGGATTTTATGCATCATTCAGAAATGGGAGTTGTCTGGACAAAGATAACTCAGCTGGTCGCTGAGGAGTTTGGACTTCTTGTTTGCTCAATATGTGTCAAGGACAACCCATGTCATTCCATGTTGTTAGTGTTTCCTAGATGATCTTTGAGTTTTCTGTAACAGTACCTTTTTATTCCACTATGGTGCTATATCAATTTTTTTCTTCTTCAGAAAAGATATATAATATAAATATACAGTAAACACAATGGATAGTGTATTGTATGTATATCTGACAACTGCATTTGGGTTTCCAGGATTTCACAAAGAAATGCTTGATATTTGTTAATGCAAATTGTTGTGCAATTAGGACATTCTGAACACTGAATGGCAATCTAAATTTACAAAAAAAAAAAAAAAAAAAAAAAGGAAAAGAAGAATTGATTGACTTGTTCTTTCTAGTTTGTATGATGACATTCCATGAGTCTCTGGGCCCCGACCAAGGTAAACTGAAATAAGGATTAACTGACTATTGCAAAGGCTAATTTACAGAAACCACATGAGGAGTTCTGAGCACAGACAGTGCAGATAACAAAAATATTATCCACGTTGTTTACAGTGGAGTTAGTCAGTTTATTAGTTGGAGTGCTTCATTATGTATAAAAGATGCCAATGATAGTCTCCTAGTCAAAATAAACAGGCATAAAGTGTTCTGCATATACAATTTGTGGGGAATAGTTACTTTGCTATTTATTTAATAATTGACCATAAATGGAGTCAAAGTGCAAAGGGAAAAACTAAAAAAGCAGCCCACTAAGGGCTTTTTGAAAGATTGATAAATAATGTGGAATCTCAATTAGGCTGTAGAAGGAATGCAGATATTAAAAATTTGGTCAAGAATCTAATTAGCTGGAGGTAATTAAACAGTCTCACACGGGGTCATTAATCTTTTCCACAGACCTTTGATGTTTTGCACACTGTCTCCTAGTCATTAATAAAATTCATAACACTCCACTTTGTGCTGTTTTATCATCATGTTTTTTCTCTGTAAGAGCATAGAGCAAGTGTCATTGTATCACAAGGGCCTTACTTTAGTTAATTTCTTTTCCTCCCCCCATGCTTGTTAGGATTAACTATTTAATGATCCAAACAAAAAGCAAATGGCACATTTAAACTTGTCTTTAACTTTGATAACTAATAGAATTTTACAACTTTGTCATCATTATATTAAAGAGAGAGAGACAGAGAGAAATTTCTATTGTTCCCATGCAAGTATTTCTTAGAAATGGTAAATTACAGTGGAACTACATTTAGTTATCTAAAGATTTACACAGTTGCATATTACAGTTGTAACTTTTCAAAAAGCAGAATAATTATTTAATTAAGAAAAACAAGACTAAATGGAAATTGTGGAACATGAACTGTGCATTGAACAACAAAGGAGGAGAATGTCATTTCATTACTTTATTCTGGTAAGTTTCAAAGTAATACTGTATTCAAAACTGGCTGTGTTATAAAAAGCAAAGAAAATACAAAGATTGCATTTAGAAAATCTGATTCCTGTGATTGGGAGAAAACTTTTTATTCATTTTCACAAATGCAGTGTTTGTATATTTATTCTTTTATTTCAGTTTTTATCCAAATACATTTCTGAAAAAAAAATCTTGTTTTACAGACTTGATTGTATTTATAATAGAGCCTGTTACTCCAAAAGCCACTCTACCCGTCCCCTGGTAGGCTATCTTGAATTAGCAGAGAATGCTGAAAGCGATTGGTAGTTCTGAACCTCTCACCACGGGGATAATGTTCTCATGATGATGGCATAAGCTAATATATAGGAAATGAGATATGCATCTCAAAACACCTGAAGAGTTCATAAACATTTGTTAAAGAAATCCACGAAAATGATGTCTGCAGAATATCAAACACAGATAATACTATTTTATGTTAATTGGTTATTTCTGAGAGGAAGACTGTCAGTACATTTGCCCCTCCTGCAAAAAACAAACTACAGCCATACACCTATTTAACGAAGTTAAAATTTCTGGGGAAAAAAAATCATTTATTTTTAAATTTTAAGAGCTGTTAGATACTATCTCTTATCTTTTGATATATTTTGTGTGGGTGAAATCACAGCATACTTTCTTTTTTCAAAAATAAATGCTTATTTTCTGAATTATTAACATTGCTCCTTTTAAAAAAAAGTCATTTTTTTAACCTAAAGTAACACAAAATATTTGCATAAAATGAAATTCTATATTTTGAAAATATCATTATAACACTCACAATTTAATATCTATACATACCTTTGTTTAGACATCGAGAAAATAAATTTAGAAAATGTGTCCTTAAAAATCACAAAATGGAAGCTCATATTAAAGAAAAATATCTGACTCTTCACTAACAGTGCATTATGTAAGATTGAGATACAATCCATTAGACATAATATGAAGAGAAAAAAACATATGAGCTTCATGTACAAAAGGAGTTGCTTAGAAAATCCATGTGGAATCCCCAATCAAAAATAGAAACACCCACTCACATTGATTAAAATTTAATAGTGATTTGACTAATCAGTGTGTTTATTCTAAGCAATTACATAGTAAGCCTAATTGTTAAATTTGTACAGCTTTGTTATTCTCGATCCTCCAGTGACATAAATCTAAAACAGGTTGAAGTTAATGACTAAAGGAATGTAAATAAAATAGTTAAGTGTTTTAAAATATTAACGGGCTTGATACCACACTGGAGTAACAAAAAAGGTTTGGATCACATTGTGAGCATCAGACCTGTGTAATGGATTTTGCACTTTTTGTTTATGGAGCAATTAATTGTCTTAGGTGACGTCGTAAATTGAATATCTGTGTTTGACGATATAAAGAAACTTTAAACAACACAAAAAGCGTAAATGGAATTTATTGACACTATATTTACATACAATTTTAAATGGAGGGGTTTACATTTTGTGCTATGTATCTTTGTGCCTATGTGTTTGTATGAGCTTAAAACATGTCATTTTTATTGGGTATATTTCATCCTGGAGATATCGTCTATCTTAGAGGAAAAAAAATGAGGAATGGACCACATATTAATGTAATTTATCATTATGTGGCATATAAAAACACACATATAAAAAAGCAGTTTTAAAACAGTGATTTAACTGTAAATTTAAAAAAACATGTATTTAATAATAAATAGCAGCAAAGTTGCATTTTCATGAGTAAATAGTTAAAATCCATAAATGCTGAAGCATTTAGAAGTCTGCTATTTTAATATTTAGGTGGTTCGTAGGCTCTGCTTGTGTTAGCTAACTGGATATTAATGTGTGCTTTGAATAGTCTGCTCAAAAATCTAAAAATATATATAATTTATGAGACAGATATTTTGTTAAATTTATCTTTACCTCTGTGGGTCCTAGAATTAATCTATTTCTTTAAGTGGAGAAGAACAAGGGACAAAAAAGGAGTTCAATAGTATGAGTGTTTGAGGTTCAGTACCACCACCTCCCAATTTCCTGGTTAACTGTAAGGTCATTCCCCAAACAGCAGGGCATAGGGGAAATATACAATTCTGGAATCATTATATCATTTCCTGTCCTGTTTCCTGTCAACTGTTTCTGCCAGAAATGGCTAATAATGACCTATTTTCACCAAGCAATAGGAGAAGCTGAAGTCAAAATTAATGCTGTGGAGTTAGATCTCTTTCCTAAATGTAGTTATAAAATCTGGACTAAAGAGGGCAGGAGATACTCTATAAAAAAACTACAGAAGACCAAGAAAAAATCTCTGTGAGAAAGTCATGCATACATTTGAGTATATGATAAACTGATTATTTTCAATAAAACCTGTATAAATGCTTTAATTACTTTGATGCTTGATTAACTGGACTTTCAGTGTTATTTGTAGGTAGTATGAGCTTTCCTTATACTTACTTCATTGCATTTGCATTGGAGATGAATGTTTTTTTATGCATTCCTTTAGATCGTAGTCTCCTTCTGGATCTCAGGAAAGGAAATTAATAGCAGTGTTGAACTAGGAAGCATGTCATTCACTTAGTTTAAAATATGACATCCTTTCTATTCTTTGTCTTCAAACTTAAGTTTTAAAACCAATGACAACTTATGCCAAATTCATGTGAATTTCCATGGGTGTATTAACTGAATAGAATTCTTACCTATTCAATGCAAATTCATGCCCTCCTGTTTCCTTTTTTTAATTTGTATAAATTTATCTGGCAAAATTGAGAATCTGAGATCAGTCAGTGTCTTGAGATCTTGATGAACGATTATGATCATCAGGTGTGGGTTGGTATTCAAGATATATTGCTGAATAAGAAAAAGTCACACTAACTTCTTTCTTTCTTTTTAAGGGGCACATGTATTTATTTTAGTCTGTAGATGTCTAGTTAATCTGACATTTCCAAAAACCTTTATAGATATTTACATAATTAAGCAAACAGGGAAATAGTTCCCTGAAAAAACTCATACTATATTTTTCATATGTTTCTTATCAAGTTTGTTATTATTTGCAAAATGCCAAATTTTAGCTTTTTAAAAATATATCCTTAGAAAAATATTTAATTTTTAAAAGATTTTATTTATTTATTCATGAGAGACAGAGAGAGAGAGAGAGAGAGAGGCAGAGTCACAGGCAGAGGGAGAAGCAGGCTCCATGCAGGGAGCCCAACGGGGGACTCGATACCAGGTCTCTAGGATCACTCCCTGGGCCGAAGGCGGTGCTGAAGCGCTGAGCCACCGGGGCTGCCCAAATATTTAATAATTATTGGAATACATGACTTATTCTGACAAATATTTTTCTGACTTAGTTTACCTTTACATGAAATTTAACTTCTGTGAAGGATGCTACACTAAATAATTATGATAATCCTTGCAGTGGATCTGAATGTCATTTTATCGACCACATAAGCTTAAAACTTGAACAGCCGAAAAACAAAATCAAAGTGCTTAGCCTTAATAACAGGATGACACGTTCAGGTAGCTAAAGATAGTCAACCTGTATAGAGCTTAACACTGAGCTTAAATGTCTGGAAAACTCAATTTGCTTCCATCTGGGACAAATTTTATAATTCCCCACCTCTCAGCACATCAGAAGTAAATTATTGGTCCTATGCATTTGGATCCTTCTGGGTAATGGACTCTTCTTTCAAGCAGAGTCCAAGGTAAATGGAGGCCAGCCTTCTCTGGAATTTAGATGAGTCCAAGACCATGTCACCCTCCAGATCACAAGGAAATGGGCTGTAGGGCCACACTTGTCCATGTCTGTAAATAAATCTTTTTTTATTGGGTCAGTGAATCGGAGACACCTCCTTAATGTCTGTCACATGTTTAATTTTTCTGTCTTACAAAGGTCAGACTTCTGTTTAATTGAAGAACTGGGGAAAAGGAAGCCATCTCTGTTCCAGTGGAAACTAGCTTGCAGATAGCCATAGTTAATAATCAGTGAACTTACAGGCATAAGTGAATATCACTGTATTCATGGATAATAATTTTCAAATCTCTAACATTGAAAAGAGTATTTGATGCAAGTTTTATCCACGTATTTGTGGTCTGCATGTTATATTGTGTGAAACTTCCAAAGTGAGCTATTCTGAAAATTCTACATAATTAAAACATTCTCATAACATCTATTGATCATAAAAACTTAGAAATCGGTGACCCTTAGATTTCTGGATGGCATGTAGGTTATTTTGGGCTTGCTGATGTGCAGGTTTTTTCTGCATGACTTGCTGTCCTAGAACTGAAACTTGAACCTAAAAAGTTATTATGAAGTCTGACTTGGTACCTATGTGAGGGTCTCTATAGTCCTTTTACTGGTTGCTTTAAGACCACATGAAGTACTTCATTATATACGGTGCCATAATTTATAGAATTATTTCTTTTTTTATATAGAATTATTTCATTTGCTGAGAAGGCATTATTCTATCTGTTGAAGTTCAGTTCACTTCAGGTGTTTATTGGGGGTATTTCAGGTATTTATTGAAGGCCCACTCAGAAGATTTTGAAGACAGCAAGCCAATCTGTCAGAAGACAGTCAGCTAGTACCTGACTTTCCTTAAAATACATGGATATAATTCCAGCAACTACTATTTTATAAAACAGAGGGATAAGAGAGGCAGGGATGATATGCAAACCGCATTATTACTTTTTGCTTACATCAGAAATCCAGAGGATACACTCAGGATTGTCTCCTTAATGGTCCCTGGTTAATAGTGGGCAGGAACAATATTGAAAAATGTCAATGACAGTTAGGCTAATCATACTGCTTAAAAATTAGATTGTGTTCATGAATAAAAAATATTGACCTGAATCTTAAACAAATGGTTTACTGTGTACGGCAGTAAACATTAACCAGGTTGTTTTATTTTATTTCATGAAGATTTAAGTTACATTTAATTTTCAGATATAGTAAAAATATATGATTTTTCCAAAGTTGATTCTTGACTATAAAATAGAAATGGGGATCCCTGGGTGGCGCAGCGGTTTGGCGCCTGCCTTTGGCCCAGGGCATGGTCCTGGAGACCCGGGATCGAATCCCACGTCGGGCTCCCGGTGCATGGAGCCTGCTTCTCCCTCTGCCTGTGTCTCTGCCTCTCTCTCTCTCTCTCTCTGTGTGACTATCATAAATAAATAAAAATTAAAAAAATAAATAAAAATAAATAAAAAAAATAAAATAGCAATGATGGTTTTTTAAAGATACACAAATTTTACAAAATTAATCATCAATGTAAGTATTTTACGTTACTTAGTACAATCCTCAGTCACATGAAGTGTTTATAATTTCATTTGTAAATCTCTTTGGATCTCCTTTATAACTTTTTCTCTTGCTCTGTGTCTGTCACAGAGGTCAGTTTTGTCCCAGTGCTACTCAGCATTATAGGGAGGAGAAATACAGATTTTAACCTCATGGAGTTTCAGTATCTTTACCTGAAAAAAAGAAATAAAAATAGTGCCTGTTATCACAATTCACTTAGACTGTAGTTTTTGGCATTAACTTTATCTCAATTCCATATGAAGGTATCGAGATACTTGAACAATAGCAAGATAACTGGGAAAAAAACGTATAACCACCCCTTTTAAGAAGATAATACTGATCTAGGTATATGAAATCTGAATTATTATTATTCAATATCAGCACAAGGATTTAGAGATGTTCCTCCTATATAATTAATTTCCTTTGACTCAACATGTACACAAGTTAGAGCCAATGAACACAAGGCTTACTTCAGTACCCGTGGCCCTGTTTTTGTCCCTCCTCATGTAGTAAAGATCCTACCTTTCAGATAGAGTGAAGAGGAGGAGCCAGCTCCATCAACCCAGTAGAACAGTCAACAAAAACATTTTTGTTAAGCAGCAGGGAGTTGTGCTGATACTTAATTTTAAAATTAAAAAAAAAATGTTGCTTATCAGTTTACATTCTCCAAACTCTTGTGTATTTTTCTGTACAAAGAATGCATAGAAACTATATTGCTTTATTTTTATCCTGTCCTCTTTGAAAAAAAAAAAAAAAAAGGTCAGTTCATCCCACAATTGCATGAACTGATATAATTACTTTTAAAATGTTATTGGAGGGAGGTGACTATTCAAGTTAACATTAGAGGGCTTTGGAATAAAAATAATTTAGCTTTTGATATTCATCTAAGTGACATCTATCAATAGAGCTTGCCATGGAGGACAAATGGGGAATGAGAATGACTGTTTCCCTTTCTCTTTGAAGGTTTCCAGTCTAGTTCTAAGTGTGTGCATTATATTTTGGAATATCTTTTTCCTTTAGACTTTTCTATTTCACCTTCCTGTCTTCATTTTTCTTTTGACTGCCTTCCAGTTTTCCACTGAACTTTGTTCCGTCTGTGAACTTTTAACCCACTATTTGAACTCCAATTCCCTAAGAAGACTCATTAACTTTTAATTGAGGTTGGAATACAAGAAATGTTGGTTCTAGGGAATTGTTCTGATTTCTTTCCACCGAACCTCAAGCTCATTACCTTCAAGACATGTGCTTGAAATATGTCGTGTAAAACAAACAAAAAAACCCGTAGAATTTAGTTGCTTGTTGTCTTTTTTATTTATCTAACTTTTTGGAAAGTAGTGGAACAGACATATTGGAGAAGTCTTCCAGCATCGAAGAAAACATGAATTCAGAATTTGATGAGACATTTCTTGGTCTTAGTAGGTTTGTTTCTACATGGTGAGCTGGGTTTATTTCATTATTGACAATTGTTATTATTATTATTTTTTTAATGAGACCTTTACAAAGAACAGTTAAATTTAGCAATTTCCTGTGATGGATTTGTGTGTGTAATAGCTTTTAAAAAATTTATTCTCTGATGTTTATTCTACATGTTTAACAAGTTAATGGTAATAAGAAAACACGTTTTAGGCAGGGTCCCTGTAAACTCCTAAATATTAACCACTTCAATCATAATTTGATAAGGCACCTTTAACTTCAGTTGTCTTTTTTATTTTTTTTAATTTTTATTTTTTAAAATTAACTAATTGCTAAATTTTATTGAAGTATAGTTGGCATATAATGTTACGTTAGCGTTAATTATGCAAACAGTGATTCAACAAGTTTATGCGTTATGCTATACTCGCCACAAGTGTAGCTACCATCTGTCACCGTATAATGCTATTACAATATCACTGACTTATCCCTATGCTCTATGTTTTATTCCCATGAATTATTCTTTCCATAAGTGGAAGCCTGTATCTCCCACTCCCCTTCACCCACTTCACTCATTCCCCCACCCCCTTCTCCTCTGGCAACCATTCGTGTGTTCTCTGTATTTATGGGTCTGTTTTTGCTTTTTGTTTTTTGCTTGTTTTGTTTCACTTTGGTTTTAGATTATTGTAATAGCTTTTTAAATATAGTATAAAGGTTTACCTTTTAACCATAATTTCTAAGAGAAAACAAGCTTTACAAATACCATTTTGTACGCATAGATTTCTGTTTATCAAATTCATTTGCTTCTTTTATTATTGTGACAGATTCAATATGTGAAATATTCTGTACATTTAAGGTTATTTCATGTTTTGACATATTTTCAATTCAAAAAATATTTTGAATATTTGAATATTAAATTTCATAGTGGGTTAAAGCATACATGTGATGATGATAAAATAATTGAGAAAAAAATTGCTCCACTGCATGTAAAGTTTTGTTTTTCTTTGAAAAATGTAGTTTATCAGCCCAGATATCACTCAAACCCTGATATCACACAAAAATAAAGCATATGACGAAGATAATGAAAATCTTACAGTGTGACCTTTCTTAAGGTCATAGCTCAGAAACAAGAGGCCAGATCTCCATTAAGTCAGCATTCTTTCATATGCTCCAAATCTCATGTTGGGTGGTAAGAGTAGTTGTGTCTGTATAATTAGATATAATGAAGTTATATTCCCTGGAGTATAGAATTTGGGACCTATTTGGGGGATGAATTTAAAATTGGTCTAATTGATCATTTTTTATCTTTTTTCTTGATTTTCTTTTTTGTGATATTTACTAATTATTTCTGAATGTCATCATAAAGATGAAACATTAAGTAAAACTCCCTTTTTTTTTTTTTTTTTTTTTTTTTTTACCACTCAACAAATATATTTGATGCTGGGTCGATCTAGAATCAAATGAGCTAAGGATTTTAGAACAGAAAGTAGTATTTTCCGAGGAATTGGAAACATTAGAGAGGTATGAGTATTTCTAAGAGATTAACCACAATAGTAAATAGCAGGAAAAAGGCACTGACAGTCAGACCAGATACTGGTGGATTGGGCAATCTGAAATTTTCCCTTATAGACTAGTACTGATCACTTGGCAAGGAACTGGTTGACACTATAAAAATACCTAGTTTAGAATTATTTTTCTTATAATAAGTGATGTGATCACACTTATTTTAAAACCCAGAAAATACTGTAAATGCAAAGTTTTGAAGTACCTTATTTCCCCTATCTTCTGCTCAAGACAGTGTCATATTTGCTAGGTAGAGGAGAGGTCAATAAAACAGACATACCATTGGAAGAGGTCATCATGCAGTCATGGCCACCAGTTGACTCCCAAGCTGGACCCTAGTAATTAGAGGCTCCTCTCCCCTTACTCTGTCCTTGAAATATGTATTCGCTTTGCCCTCTCTCCTCCCAGAAGCTGGTTCAAGAATACAAGCTTGACATAGAAATGTGGTGTTGAGGCTATCTGGATTGGGTCCATGACTGAACCCAGTTAAGGCCTCTATATGAACTCAGATTCTAGTGGCTGGTGTAGAAATCACTTGTCTTGTGGTCACCCAGAGCAAGCATCAGGATGAGTAAGCTATTTTGCTTACTAAGTCTGCCACCTACAAATCTGGAGCCATCTCCTTCTTTCCTTGGTTTCCTTGCCCTCCTCATATGAAAGCGGATTTTAGGTTATACTCTGGAAGCTCCCGAGGAGATTTCAAGCTAACACATATGTACATACATACACAAATAAAACAAAATACAGTAAGATCATGCTTGGCATATGACACTGTAGAACAAATAGACTTCAGAGATAGGGGAGTCCAAATGAAGCATATTTTGAGGAAATGTAAACTCAGCACCTAAAAAAACAAGTAAAAATTTGACAGGAAATACAGCCAGGTTTAACACAGAAGCACAGATCTTTAGGGAATGTGAAGGATATTTAAGGGCCCCTTTTGTCAACCTTAACCCTCAGATTTCATCTTATGTCTGAGAGATGGTAGTTTAGATTAGTAGGTATGCATCTGATTTAGTAGAGCTATTTAGCCAATTGGAAGTTAAAGAGTTTAAGTCATCATGCTTAACTACCAGCTGGTATATCTTTAGTAGGTATAGGTATATTCTGCAACAGTATGAAACTTTGAAAGATTCACTCATCTTGGACAAAGGAGCTTTGAGATTTCATCTTCTTTGTTGGCAGGTCTTTAAATTATGAAAATCAAGTTGGTTCTTCTTTCATTTCATGTGTATTTCTTTCTTTCCTTATATCTTTATGTGGTGGCTTGGGAGGTCCTCTTAAGCTGCAATTATTTGGGGACATATTTTCTTTAATTCAAGAAATAGATGCAAAAAATTAGGCTTGAATTCCTGGCTCCATGCCAACGACTAACAGTTCTCTTCAGCTCTTTTTCTGGGCTGCTGCTATAACTGGATAGATGATGGTGACTTTTAATGGCTGCTTTGGGGCTTGGGAAAAATATATATATGTGTATAGAAAAGAAAGCTATTAAGGACAGGAGATTGTTGAAAGCTTTACTGAGTTTCATGCTGTGAAGAGAAGAGGCCAAGATACCTTATGCTTTTGATGCCTGAGGGTCACTAACCAAAAAGGGAAAGGAGAAAAACACACTCACATGTTGGGACTCTGATTTGAAATCATTTTTCTTCTTTCCATCTCTGGGTACCCAAAAAGGGTCAAAAAGCCAGCACCTCAGTTATTTTGTTGAAAGGTTAACAAATGTCTCAACTTTCAGCACATATTCCCACAAAAGTGAAAACCAAGTAAGTTGAGCTTCAAGTCACTAATGCTTTCTTCCTGTTACAACTGTAGCCTCATGGTGAACTTTAGAAACAGGTTCAAATTTTTCATAATAATTTCCCCCTGACATAAGTGGTAGATAATTAAACTAAATTCTTCCCCTCAAGAGTCAGGTTATTTCTGCAGTGGGATAAGTCAGAGTGGTTTGAAATGTGATCTAAGGTTCAATCAAATGTTATCTCTTCTTTAAAAAATGGTATCCAAGTCAGTCATTACATGTATTGTTTGCATTTAGGAGAAACTATGAGCTCATGTTATGACCACTGCTATCATCTTGTGAAATCGCAAATGTCTTGATTTTTTTTTTTTAATTTTAAGAAAATTAAAACAGTTCTCTCAGTGTGCCTCATGAAACTCTTTCAGCACCACCATTAATGATCTTGGGTGGAATGGAATTGAGATTAGTCAGAATAGCTACTACTGTACAACTGCCAAACATCGAGGCAAGGCAAACAAAATATGCAAACTCTGTCAACACACTAATTTGGGTTTATAAGAATGAGTTTAGTTTCTTAGGTGGAAAGAAGAAAAAAAATTCTGTGGGATAGACTTTAAATACCATTGGGATTAAATACAATGGAAATGATTGCAAAGTGGGAAAATATATTATCATATATTATTATTAATTTATTCCTTGATTAAAGTTTAGGAGGTATATATTTATATTGCTTCTAAATTATATCTGTGGCTGAGTCCATACAATCAAAACTTTCCAGATCCTCAAAAATGTGTAAGTTTGCAGCATATTTGAAGTCCTTCCTATACTTCTCAGTTCCATGCACATGATTGCTAGTTAGTATGGGCCTGTTTACTTGTTGTACTGCCACTCAACTAAAAGAGATGTGAATCCTGTTTATGAAAAAAATAAAATAATGTTTTTAAAAATAAAGACCAAGAGAAGCAACAAAACACAGTCGTTCTGTTATTTTGCTTTGTTTTGATGGTGTTTGTTTATTTATTTATTCATTTATTTACTTTTTTCTTGTTCACAGCTCTGTTTCCTTTGGGCTTATCACCATGTTACTATGTGCTTATCTCACCCCTGAAGAATGGTAAATCTCTAATCTCTCTCAGTGTAGTACTTTTCCATTCATTTCAGACAAATGAGTACTTTTCCATTCAGGAGTACTCATTTGTCTGAAAGAGAGCAAACACCCACTCACTGTAATGACTTAACTTGACATAGTAACATACTTCTTTGAGCAGGTTTTATATGTTATCTTGTTTTATCCTCATTTTACTGTGTAAGTAGATGGAAAATGTTATCATGGTTAGTTGTAAAGTAGGAAACTTAGACGCATAAAAGAGAATCTTTCTAAAATCCCGGAACTAATTGATGACTTATTTTTATTCTATACAAAGTAAAATATTAAGCACAGTAAGTGTCATGTTTATTTAATCCCTATTTCAAAGTAGGCATATGATCTTCATTTTATATTTGAGGAAAGAAAATGTTAAGAGTTAATCAACTTGCCCAAGTTTATGCAACCAGCAAATGGTAATGTGATATTCTAGCCTGGCAAAGGTTGACTTTACAAGTCATTCTTCTTCAAATATATAAGGTCTTTAGATTGGTCTTTTTTTTTTTATTCCATATAGTCTTTTCAACTAGTCATATTTTTCTTCTTTTATTTGGTGGAGATTATGACTCTCAATTAATGGAACTCAATTTAATACAGTTGTTAAGTATTTGTAGAGAAGTAGCGGTTATATACTTCGTTTGCAGATGATTAAGATGTGTTGTTTTATTTAAGTTTTATTGTCACATTACAAAAATATGAGTGGTCTTTATAAAGAAGTATTGCATCAAAGAAGTATTGCATCTGTATATAATGGATGGCTGTCATTGCAGAAAGCAAAAATAAAGCTAACCAGAATAAAACTTCAAGCTAAGCAAGGGACTTTTATCTTATTAAATATAAATCATGTTTGCATAATGTTCACATAAAATAAACATAAAAATATAATAATATAATAATGTTCTTGTGATAACTAACCACCTTAGGAAATAATATATTATACATACTATTGATATTTCTGTATCCCTTGCTCAAATTTATTCTTCATCCTCTTTCTGCAAGAGTACACCACAATCACATATTTAGTACTAATCCATCTCACATATGGCTAAGCACTTTAAAATATATGTATGTGTCAATAAATATCATGTAGTGTTATGTCATATATTTCAAAATATAAAGCCATCCTTTTGAGGTATAAGAACACAGGCCTGCCTGGACTGAGGTTGAACCAGGGCAACAGATAAAAGTCCCTGTCTCTCACCATCAACTGCACAATTATCTGGTAATAAGCAATAGCAGAGTATCACACAGGAAAAATAAGAGAGCGGAGAGACCACATGTGTGGCATAAACATGTAAGTAAGAACGAAAGTTCAGGATGGAGCAAGAACCATGAGAAAATCCTTCTGACTCACTGCTAAAGAAACTTGAAGCTTTTTATGTTCTGCAAATAGTAATAGCAAAATAGACAGATAGATAAATAGATAAACAAAACAGCTAAAACCTTGTACTACCGGCCTGAAAGAAGATCTTTGTTCATATCAGACATAAATGCTGTTTTTTTCAGTCTCTACTGTTTGATACATTATGATCCATGCTACATGAAAGATTACATGACAAAAAAAGAAAGAAAAATTGGAAAAATTCACCCATTCTAAAGAAAGCTGTAAACAGAGTCAGACAAAGATATGATTCAGATGTCTCAGTTATCAGACTGAACTTTAAAATAATCATGATTAATATGTTAAAGAACCCAGTAGAAAAGATGTGCACCATGCAGGAACAAATGAATAATTTCAACAGAAAGAGGAGTTAAATGAAAATGATAGAAATGAAAGGAAAAGGTAACAGCAGTGAAAAAAAAAAATGCCTTCAAAAAGCTTACCCTCAAAACAGCTGAGGAAAGTAATCAAAATGGAAAATAAGCCAATAAAGTGACCAAAACTTAATCACAAAGAAAAAAGTAAAAACAGTATCCAAAAGCATAATGATAAGAAAAAAAAAGAGCACATATTTTGAAATAAAATATTAAATCGTCTAATACATGTAATTAGAGCTTAACAAGAAAAGGAAAGAAAGAATATGGAGGAAGAAAAGTTTGAGAGATAATAGTTAAGAAATTTCTAATAATAATGAAAGATATTAAACCACAAAACTAGGAATCTCAGGGAAACCCAAGAAGGATAAAAAAAAAAAATCACACATATACAGTCATATACACTGTAATGTAATATATATGTAAATCACACATATACAGTCATGTACACTGAATGTAATATTCAAATTTTCAAATTGTTTTTAAAAAGATAAAAGAAACATCTTGTATGCAGTCCGAGAGAAAATGAAAATAAGAAATACAACTAATATGTCCTCAGAAACTATGCAAACCCAAAGACAATGAATTGTCATTTAAAGTACCAAAATGAGAGAGAGAGAGAGAGAGAGAGAGAGAGAGAGAGAAAAGGTCAATTTAAAATCCTATACCTCAGGGATGCCTGGGAGGCTCAGTCAGTCAAGTGTCTGACCCACGATTTCAGATCAGGTCATTATCTCGGGGTTGTGAGATAGAGCCCTGCAATGGGCTCCCTGCTCAGTGGAGTCTGCTTGGGATTCCTTCCCTCTTTTGCCCTGTTCTGCATGTAAGCTCTCTAAAATAAATAAATCAATCTTTACAAAATAAAATAAAATCCTATACCTCAGAAAAATATTTTTCAAAACATAAAGGGAAAGTATGAAGTATTATTTATTTATTATTGTGGTTACATATTCTTGGGTTGCTTGATTTATGAGAACTTTTTATGTCTTTGAGACTTTGGTGTTCCTATACATTACTAGTTGATCTTTTTTTTATCCATTGTAGGATATTTCATTGTATAAATTCAATTTAAAAATCTATTATTGGTGGGGCACCTAGGTGGCTCAGTGGTTGAATGTCTGCTTTTGGCTCAGATCATGATCCTGGGGTCTTGAGATTGAATCCTGCCTCAGGCTCCTTGCTTGGAGCCTGCTTCTCCCTCTGCCTAAGTCTCTGCCTCTCTCTCTCTCTCTCTCTCTCTCTCTGTGTCTCTCATGAATAAATAAAATAAGATCTTTAAAAAAAAAGATTCATTATTGGTGATAGACATTGAATGTTTTATTTTTTCTCTATTATAAACATTACTAAAGTAAGCATTCTTAATAAATGCTTCTGATAAGTTATGCATGACATTTTCTCTGTGCTGTAGGGCCAGGTGTGGAAGTTCAGATTAAAGTATATGTATTATGACTTTTTTAACTTTAATATCAAAAAAATTGCCTTACAAAGTGTTTAATCAATATACACTTCCACTAGCAGTGTAATGTCATTTATAATTTTCCTGAATTCTTTTCATAATGCGTAACATCAAGATTTTTAACATTGTCAAATGTACTGAAATACAGCTGGAATCCTACTGTCATTTTAACTTACAGTTCCTTGATTTCTAGTGAAGTTAAGGATCTTTTCTATACTTATTGGGCATGTAACCTCTTCAACTATGAATCAAGCATTTTAATATTTTACTCATTTTTTTTCTAATAAGTACAATATATCTTATGACTGGGAAAGAAGTTGTCTTTATATTCTGTACATTAATCCTCTGGATCATAAATAGTTTTTTTTTTGCAGTCTATCTTCTACCTTTTTATGAAGTGTTTTGATGCATGGGATATTTCAGTTTCATTTAAATCAGTGTAAAAACTTTTTACTCTTATGGTTTTCACTGTATATGCCTAGTTAAAAATATTAATCTCTATTGTCCTAAAGATATTTTCTTCTTGATATTTCAAATTTTACTTTTCAGTCTTTGATATTAAATATACCTAGTACTTATTTTTGATGCAAAGTGAGGTAGTGAGTAAATCTTTATTTTTCTTATGATAAGGTGTTTCAAAATCATTAGACCATTTATTCCCCACTAAGTTTCCAGTTGTATTAAGGTATTTTTTTTTAATTTTTTTTTTTTATTTATGATAGTCACAGAGAGAGAGAGAGAGAGAGAGAGAGAGAGGCAGAGACACAGGCAGAGGGAGAAGCAGGCTCCATGCACCGGGAGCCCGACGTGGGATTCGATCCCGGGTCTCCAGGATCGCGCCCTGGGCCAAAGGCAGGCGCCAAACCGCTGCGCCACCCAGGGATCCCAAGGTATTAATTAAATATAAGAAAATGCATTTAGTTTAAATGGTATAAACTGAGTTTTCACACATATGTGTATTCATAAAAGCATCATTATAATCAAAGATAAAACTAGACTTCCGAATTTCTCATGGCACTCTTGATTTCTCCTTCTAAACCTTCCTTGCCTACTCTGCCTCTAGACAACTACTTCATTTTTTTTTTTTCTGTTTCCCAATTTTGTTCTTATTCTCAGAGAATAAGAGAAGCCAATTACATGTATATTATGCTGCTTGAGGTTGTGTACCACAGCTCACTAGTGATCTATTCATTTTTTTTTTCAGGCCCATTTATCTACGTTTCCCATTTTGAACACTTTACATTGCAGTGTCTTCAGGTTTATTATTTTTTTCTGTTGCAAATTCAGTCTGTTGTTAATCTCATTGTGTGTGTTTTTCATCTCAGTTTACTTTTCATCTGTAGACATTTATTTTTCCATATATTTCATGTCTGTATTTAACATGATCAGTCTTTACCTTTTGAGCATTTGGAATGTATAAGTCATGTAATTTGTTTTAATGCCCTTACCCACTAATTGATAATTTCTATTGAATAACTGTTCTCTTTGTTATGGATCTAATTGTTCTGTTTCTTTCTATACCTGGAAAATGTTTATTTTATACCAGACACTGTGAATTTTATCTTGTTGGGTCCAGGTATTTTTTTATTTCCTATAAATTTTTGGTTTTCTTTTTGGTGTGCAGTTAAGTTACATGACACTGGGTACTCCTTTCAAGATTTGTATTTAAGTTTGCTGTTAGGGTCATGATCAGGGCAGCATTTAGTTTAGGAATAAATTTAACTCACTAGTGAGACATATACTTATGTATACTATCTGGTTTTTAATTAATTCCGAAGTTTTTTTTTTTTCCATTCTGGCTGAGGGAAAACAAACCAGTACTGGTTGCTGGTTAGCTCCAAGGATTGTTTTCTCTAGTCTTTTTAGATGAGTATTTCTGAGGTTCAGGAAATTTCTGATTAGAAATTCTTATTAGTATCAGATGAAAATTTAAGAGTGATCTGTAGTCCTACAGAACTCTATCTTTGTGTAGCTATCTTCTTTCCCGTCTTCTGACTTATCAGCTCAGGCTGCTTCCATCCCTTAGGGCTCACAAATTTATTTATTTTTTCAAGTTAAGAAGACTACTAGTCTCCATGAGGGTCTTCTTTTTCCTGCTGCCTCTGTGTCTTAGATATTTCCTTAGGCATTAAGTTTGAGCAATCAAAGTCCTCACCTTTTTTGTTTCCCTCTCTAGGGATCACTGTCTTGCATTACCTAATGTCTGAAAATGGTTTTCTCATGTATTTTTCAGTGTTAAAGTTATTTTAGGAATAGAGGATAAAACCAGGCCCTGTTACTATGTCTTAGCCAGAAGTGGAAGATCTCTAATTTTTAAAGTTTCCATTTATGTGTGCTTTGGGTTCTGATTCATTTATGTATAACAACATAATTCCACACTCTCTTCCCATTATAGATTTATAAATATATTTGATAACTTAATAGAGCAATTCTCTTCATTTTATCTTTCTTTAAAATTAGTTTAATTAATTCAGAAATCTATTCTTTTTTTTACATAATATGTAAAATAGTTTTCCTATGTTCATAAAAAATCTATTGTAATTTTGATTGGGTATACATTTAATTTTGAGATTAATTTGAGAATCATATTTGTGAACATGGTTTCCCCTTCCTACTTATTTAGGTCTTCTTATTTTTAAATAAAAGTAAAACTAAAATTTTCTTTATAAAAGTTTCTGAATTTTTTTAGTATATATTTTCTATTTATAGTTTTAGTTGCTTTTGAAATTTTACATGCATTTAAATTATAATTTCTAATTGTTTTGTGTCTAAAGGAACAAGTTGAATTTTTTATTATAGACCTGATATAAAATTGCTAAATTTTCTTCCCTTTTTTTATTGAGCTTTAGCTAGCATATAATATTATATTAGTTTCAGGAGTACAACATAATGATTTGATATTTGTATACTTCACAAAATGATAACCACAATAGGTCTAGTTAATATCTGTCACTATATACATTTACAAAACATTTTTCTTGTGATGAGATGTTTTAAGGTGTACTATCTTCAGGGGCTCCTGCGTGGCTCAGTGGTTGAGCATCTGCCTTTGGCTCAGGTCGCAATCCCAGGTTTCAGGGATCAAGTCCCACATCAGGTTCCCCACAGGAAGCCTACTTTCCCTCAGCCTATGTCTCTGCCTCTCTCTGTGTGTCTCAAATAAATAAATAAATAAATAAATAAATAAATAAATAAAATCTTTAAAAAAGGTCTTTAAAAGATTCTTCACAACTTTTAAATATGCAATAGAGTATTATTAACTATCGTCACCATGCTGTACACATCTTTTTAACTTGTTTATTTTATAACTGGACGTTTGTGTCTCTTTACCTCCTTCACCCATTTTAAGCATTGCCCACTCCACCGCCTTTGGCAGTCACCAATCAGTTCTTTGTGTCTACGTGCTTGGCTTTTGTTGCTGTTGTTGTTACTATTGTTTAATTATACATATAAGCAAGGTCATATATCTTTCTCTGTCGGATTTTCTCACTTATCGTAATGTCCTCAAGTTCCATCTATGTTGTCACAAATAGCAAGGTTTAATTCTTTTTTATGACTGAATTGTATTATTTTGGATGGATGGTTGGATGGATAGATAGATAGATAGATGATAGATAGATAGAAATAGAGATATATATCTCACATCTTCTTTATCCATTCCTCCATTGATGAACACTTAGGTTCTTTTTCCATATCCTTGTTATTCTAAATAACCAATGCTATAATGAACAAAGACATATGGGTGCATATATCCTTCAACTTAGTGTTTTCATTTTCTTTGGTTAAATATTTATAAGCGGAATGACTGGATCATATGGAAATTCTGTTTTTAATTTTTGAGGAACTTACATATTGTTTTCCATAGTGGCTTCACCAGTTTACATTCCCACCAACAGATGAAATTTTTCCCTTTTCTCCACATCCTTGCCAACATTTGTTTCTTGTGTTTTTGATAATAGCCATTCTGACAGGTATGAGGTGATATTTCATTGTGGTTTTAATATGCATTTTTCTGATGGTTAGTGATATTGAGCATCTTTTCATGTGTCTGTTGGCTCTCTCTGTGTCTTCTTTGGAAAAATATCTATTCAGGCCCCCTGCCTATTTTTAACCAGATTTTTGTTTGTTTTTGTTTTTATTTTGCTACTGAGTTGCATGAATTCTTTATATATTTGCTATATTAACTCCTTATCAGATATATGATTGGCAAATATTTTCACTCATTATGCAGTTTGCCTTTTCATTTTGTTAGTGATTTCTTTTGCTGTGTAGAAGCTTTTTAGTTTGATAGTCTCAGTTGTTTATTTTTGTTTTTGTTGCCTTTGCTTTTAGAGTCAAATCCAAAAAAATCATTACCAAGACTGATGTCAAGGAGCTTACTGCCTATGATTTTTTCTAGGAGTTTTGTGGTTACAGGTCTTAATTCAAGTCTTTAATTCATTTTGAATTATTATTTTTTTTTCTGCATGGAGTAAAACAGTAGTCTATTTTCATTCTTTTGCATGTGGCTATCTGGTTTACCCAACACTATTTATTGAAGAAATTTTCTTTTTGCCATTGAATATTCTTGGACCCACTGTCATACATTAATTGACTATATTTGCATGGGTTTATTTCTGGGCTCTCTGTTCTATTCCATTGATTTATGTGTCTTTTTTTTTTTAACATAATACCATACTCTTTTGATTACCATAGCTTCATAATATAGCTTAAAATCAGGGAGTGTGTGCTAGGATAAGTAGAAGAGATAGCCACGTTGGAGACATTACCTGAGATATGCCACGGGACTGCTCACTTAAAATAACTGCCCCCATGGGGATCCCTGGGTGGCGCAGCGGTTTGGCGCCTGCCTTTGGCCCAGGGCGCGATCCTGGAGTCCCGGGATCGAATCCCACGTCAGGCTCCCGGTGCATGGAGCCTGCTTCTCCCTCTGCCTGTGTCTCTGCCTCTCTCTCTCTCTCTCTCTCTCTGTGACTATCATAAATAAATTAAAAAAAAAAAGTTTCTTTCCTTTAAAAAAAATAAAATAACTGCCCCACCTGCTTTGCCACAACTCATTAAATCCTCTTATTACCAATTCCTTTAGCTAAAGTCATTGAAGATTCTTTGTTAAAATATAGTATTATATGGAATATGTGGAATGACAAATCATTTCTAACTGCCACTAGAGCCTTATTTCATGCCTCTCCCACTGAGGAAAGAAAAGAAAAGAAAAGAAAGAAAAGAAAAGAAAAGAAAAGAAAAGAAAGAAAAAAAAAGAAAAGAAAAGAAAAAAAAAAGAAAAGAAAAGAAAAAAGAAAGAAAGAAGAAAGAAAGAAAGAAAGAAAGAAAGAAAGAAAGAAAGAAAGAAAGAAAGAGAAGAAAGAAAGAAGAAAGAAAGAGGTGGGCAGGGGGTGGGGGTGACGGGGTGACAGGCACTGAGGTGGGCACTTGACAGGATGGGTCCTGGGTGTTATTCTATATGTTGGCAAATTGAACACCAATAAAAAAATAAATTTATAAAAATAAAAAAAAGAAAAAGAAAGATCAGAGGTGAATGATTCATTCAACCAAGTGGTGCCCCCAACTTTCTTCTTCTTTCTCAAGATTGCTTTATTCAATTTTTTCAAGTTCTATACAAAATTTAGGGTTATTTGATCTATATTGTACAAATGTCATTGGAGTACAATTTTCTTATTAGTAATCTAGTCTGACTACTAGTCTAGTAATCTATATAGACAATCTTAATTGTCTGTGAAAATGACATATAAGGTTATTACTTTCCTACATATTCATTCTTTTCTTCTTTTCTTATATTCTTTTTTAACACTTTTCTTACAGTGTGTGTTATACTGAGAAATGTTGGCACAAATAATTATTATTTCTTGAATTTATTAATTTAATTAGATATGCTAATTATCTGGATTTGAAATATTCTTATACCTCTATAATAAATCTAACCTGATCAATTTAAAAAATAAATTGCTAAACTTGAATTGATCATACCCTATATAGTATGGCAGCTGTGAGACTGCCTACCAACCATCAACTACCAGTGAGAATTATTGCATAAAGTTTCAATTGATGCATTCTAAATCCACTGCCTTGAGCAGCCCAGGTGGCTCAGCAGTTTAGTGCTGCCTTCAGCCCAGGTCGTGATTCTAGAGTCCTGGGATCAAGTCCCACATCGGGCTCCCTGCAGGGAGCCTGCTTCTCCCTCTGCCTATGTCTCTCTCTCTCTTTCTCTCTCTCTCTCTGTCTCTCATGAATAAATAAATAAAAATATTAAAAAAAAATAAATCCACTGCCTCATTTCCAATGCAACCAGCTTCACAACAGCCACTGTTCTTACTGGTCAGTGATTAAGCACAGGAGGATCAGTGGTGACACTGGACCAATTTTGAAAACAGGAAACATTTTCAGGTGGCGGACTTTGACTCAAAGTCTTCCTGAAAGCCTTGCTAAATCATTCTTAAGTTCCATTCCTTCTCCTTCACCTAGAATAAGACTTGCACTGTGGGTGTGCTGAGCATCCCAGCCTTTTTAAACGTCATCTTTAATTTCTCTCACAGATATTTCCTCTAATGAAATTCTTGTAGATTTAATCCCATCTTGATGTGTGTGTTTCTTGAAAGACTAGAATAAGAGCTACTGGGATAGTATGAGAAAACAGGCTACAAGACTAGGATTTGGGAATGACTCTTTCAACCAAGATGACATCTTGGTTGATAGGTAAGGCATGTATATTACCTATCAGAGTGTGGTGGCTCAATTGTTGCAATTTTCCCAAGAGTAATTTGGGCAAATTGCCCCATGATGGGACTGCAATGGGAGGTATAAAGTGCAGAGTTGAACAGTAGTAGAGTAACAATGCCTACAGAGATCCTGGAGTTGGCTAGGTACTGCTACGTTGTATTGAAACCCTGTAGAAGATAATGACAGATTGAGTACATTAACTAGCAGTTAATGTAAGACTCACAAAGGGCATTTTCTCCCAGTGGACAGGCTGGCACCTATTGTTAGGGCTACAGAGTTCTAGCCCTAGAACTGTACAGCAAAATGGATCTGCTTTGTAAAGTGAGGGAAGTCTAATATCTTGAAATATGTAGAGATACTATTTTATATGTCCCTAAGGACATTAACTTTGCAACTTTCCTGGAGCCTAAAGGCTTGCAGAAATAGTTCACCATTTTAGTATGACTTATCACTTCTTTGCACTGGGAGATGCTGCAGTAGTTCCTCTTCCACTGGTGAAAGATAGTCCCCTCAGAGGCTGTTCTTTCCTGCTGTCATGGTGGCCAGGCAAAAAGTAGGATTAAATCCCAACATAATTTGGCTGAGGTTATGATAGAGTTGATAAGGGAGGATAAAGACTATTCTTTAAAGAATTAAAAGATTTAGCTGGAATGTATTGGCAGGAATGAAGGATATACTTCTAAGACTATATTTTTGAGACTACTTGACCATGAGGATGAGAATGGAAAGTTTTTTGTAGAGGTGGTGTTTAGGAGGTGATTATGTCCTGAGGGTGGAGCCCTCATGAATGGGCTCAGTGCCTTATAAAAAAGACCCGAGAGAGCTCCCTCACTACTTTCTGCCGTGTGAGGATCACAGTAAGAAGTCAGTTGTTTATGAACCAGGATATGAACTCTCATTAGAAACCACACCAGTTGGTGCTTTGATCTTGGACTTTCCAGACTTCAGAACTGTGAGAGCTGTCGCTCATACACCAGTCTGTCCGTGGTATTCTGTTACAGCAGCCCTGACAAAGCAGATAAGGAACCCGCAAGTGGTAAGGCATATAAATTATATGTGATTCTGCACATCTTCCTGCATCATCAACTTTTTAAATATTCATTATTTTATATCATTATGTGTATTTGAAAACAAGATAGATATAGAGTACATGCAATATTGTAAGGATTTCAAAGAAAATTTTAAGACTATAAAGAAATACGCTTTCGATAGACCATTTCAGCCTGATAAGACATTAACATGCACAAACACACATACTGTTACATATGATCCTTCACTAAAGTTTGCATGTGCATGCACGCTTACACACACACACACACACACACACACACACACATAGCCCTATTAGTCTCTTGCTCTATCTGGGATACTTAGTTAAAAGTTTGTAAAACGCTGCCTTATGATATATTGAAATAATGACATTTTCTTTGAGCTTAGAGGGTAAAGGCTCGCTGCCCGAGGCAGACTTAGTCTTATTAAAGATGGCACTTGTCCAATGAAGGAAGACTGAAGATTTTTTACTGTAGGAGTCCAAGTTGAACCTATATCCAACTTCCTAAAAACTAGATTACCTTGTTTTATGTTATCTCCTTTTACTTATTTTAACATCCACCCCTTACTCAAGTTTTGTTTAGACTTCCAGCTAGACTGTATACCTGCATATAGGATAAAACATTAAAGGTAAAACAATGTGTCCAACTTAAGGAGGCGTGTTGATAACTGTAATTAAAGAGAGATACCCCAGTGGCATCTTGTTATAAAGAGTGGGCATGATGCTCTACCTGGGTGCCTATGTAATGATTTTCCTTGCATGGCTCGTAGTGGGGGATATGAGAGGAAGGATACATGCATAGCCTTAGAGCAGTCACTCCCTTAGTATGAGAAAATTGAGCCATAGATAGTAACTTCCCTAAGATCATCCAGATAATTAACAGCCAAGCTGTGATTCCAATCTGAGTAAGCTCAAACTCTCTGAAACATGATACCACTTCATAAGCTCTTTTTATGTTTACTGAAATATTTCATCCATTGCCCAGATATTGGTTCCAGTCCTATGATATGTAGGTAGGCCAAGTAAATCTCAATCACAGATAATGTGATATGCCTTCAACTATTGAAAAATGACTATCAGGATTATATGTTTTACATATTTATTTACCCAGGCTAAATGTTTTAAGTGCTTTCAGGCATTTCACATATATTTTTCTTCTAGACTTTTCACTTTAAATGCAGTCTACTGAGCATTAAGTTCTGTTAAAGTATGATACCCTGAAAGTATTCAGTGGATTCTGGTGTGGCATGATAAATACAAAATACTATTCATTGTAAGGATTCATTTAAGTCCTTTATAGTTAGTATCATTACATGCCTTGATTTACTCAATACAGTCTTAGTTTATGCCTGTTATCCCAGGGTAATAGAGCATCTCCCTTTCACTCCTAAAAGAGACTGGTTTGGAAAATAGACTATATGGTTATCCATTTATATGCACATTTGTTTGGTTTTGTCTAAGTCATCCTAAGTCATTCCTATTCACATAAATGGGGTTATCTTCTAACTTGTATAACCACTATTTTAAGCCTCTTTCCACCTCATTTTTCCTATATTTCTGTTTGTATCCTTTACCTTCTCGCTGCTCAATTTCTCATTCATAAAGACTATTTCTTGGTCTATAATCCTTCATAAAACTCTATTTTATATCCTCCCCCCCAAATTCCTATGTCATTTTCAAGTCAACAGGTTGATAAAACATAATTTGAGAGCATTTTAATATGTCCCAAACTAAGGCTTTTGAATACTCTCATTATCCAAAATTAGTATTTTGAATTTCTTCAGTCCTTCCAGAGAATCCGATATTACATTTAAAATAAGCACTGTTAATTGTGAGACACTAACATTTGAACAATTGCCCATTAGTGCAGAAAGATTTGACTTTGTTTCCGATTAGCATGCCATATCTTACATACTTTATATATTCCTTACCAGTGAGTCCTGTCTCTAAGTGCCCATACCACGTTAAATGTTTAGAAGCTGCCCTATAATATAGTACATCTCCTATAAGGCTAATATCCTAACACATCATATAAGAAACAAAAGAGTATAGGTACTTGGGCTAAGCAAGATTGCTCAGGAACTAATGAATAAATAATGATATTTCATGAATAATTCAAGATGAACGTCGGATGCCTCAAACAATCTTTATCTGCAAAACAATAAAATCTTTTAATGTGACCATGTGACATGCGGTACAAATAGGAATGGGGTTAATTGTATCCTTAGAAGCATGTATTACACTCCCACATTCTGCCTCTGTATGAGGATTTAATGTGCAGGTGAGGCCATAGAATAATGGGAATTTAGCAGCTTGCTTAGAAAAGTGTATAAAATTTAATTATATTGTAGAGAAAGTATCTGACATTATGGTTGCCATCATCAAAGCAAACATTTCCATACAAAGAAGAATCAATAGCCAGCTAACAAAGGAAATGTCGGATAACAAAATGTCACAGCTCTACCACTTACTGAGATTTGGGCCCATCACTTGACCTGTTTGGTCTGGAGTTACTCAACTGAAAATTTGTAACTATGTTGACCTTTAACCATCTCATGAGGTTTCTGCCACCTTGGAGGTACTACAGATTATTACAGTATTGCTTCTGAGGGTAAAGAGAATTTGTATGTGGGTTTCTTTAGAATATCAAATGACATTCCGGTTTTAAGAAAGGATTGTGAAGTACATAGGAATTTTAAAATAGTGAAACTAACAAACATGCCAAATGAAACAATAAAAGTCATCAGGAAGCATCTAAGACTCCATGAGGAATCTACTAGACTCACTCAGTGTAGGTGTCCTCACTCATAACTCCCATTCCATCATCCTCTATACTTGGATAATTTTGAATTACCTGAGCTGCAACATGTATGGACTATGTGACTTTACATCCTGAAGTCTAAGTGTCTGTATCTATAAAATGAGTTTAAAAAGTGCTTTCTTCATAGGGTTCTGTAAAGATTAAGTGAGGTAATAATACATGAAAATCTCTTAACTATGAATATTAACTATTATTTTCTGGTAAACACAAACACATCCCTCACCCATATAAATTATCGTAGACAAAATATAAATTATAATAGCAAATATTTTCTACTATTACTATAGTAATAATGAACTGTAATGAATAATGAATAATGAACTGTAACTGAAGAAATAGTTACAATAATAAAACACATTTCTTTCCAATTACATTAGCAAAGAAAGAAAATTTAGGTAATTTTGGTAGTTGTGAAGTTGCTATGAAATTCAGATTTCAGGGATCCCTGGGTGGCGCAGCGGTTTGGCGCCTGCCTTTGGCCCGGGGCACGATCCTGGAGACCCGGGATCGAATCCCACGTCGGGCTCCCGGTGCATGGAGCCTGCTTCTCCCTCTGCCTGTGTCTCTGCCTCTCTGTCTCTCTCTGTGTGACTATCATGAATAAATAAATAAAATCTTTAAAAAAAAAAAAAGAAATTCAGATTTCATTTTCATTTTCTTTTTTTTCATTTTCATTTCACTTTGCTGATGATTAATATATAACATTTAAAACTAATTTTATTTATGTCATGAATCATGTAAATTTTTACACATTTTAATTTAATAATTCCACTTTTGTAAATATATCCCATGGAAAAATCAGTAAAGGTTAGAAAAGCTAAGGACATAGCTATTCATGGCAAAATTCCTGGCAGTGGCAAAATAAATAATGTTAATATTCACTTAGAGCATAATAGAAAATTTAAATGATAATATTAGAAATCATGTCACAAAATGAGAAACTGGAAACAGAATGTATTACTGGGTTATCTCCTCAACTCTGGAAAAAAAAACCCTATGAAAATACTGATATTCAAATAATAAAAGTGCACTACTTTTGTTTTCTAAACAAAATTATGAAGGATTTCTCATTTTTCTATTTTCCAAATTTTTTGTGATGTCGTTACATAGTTTTTATATAATGAAATTAGTTTTGGATTATGTTAGAGGAAAGATAATCTAAAACATTAGCAAAATAATAATTATTTATGTTCTGAAACAATTATGTTTTTAAACACTTACCATATGCCAGGTTCTGAGTTTTCCAATGCTGAAAGGAGGGATACATGGTTTACTGAATTTGAAGTGGTTGTGGAAGAGACCTTTTAGCTGAACTTTTGGCTGTCAGCCAAAATTTGTAAATGCTTTCAATCCATTTATCGTCCTCAGAAACCAGGTAGCAAACTTATGGAAATGTGACCATCCCATGAAGATTATCTTTATCAGATATTATTAGTGAAATTTATCTAAACTCAGTCCACACACACACACACACACACACACACAATCAGAAATAAAACATTTATCGAAATAGTTGCAAAAAATTTCTAGACCACATATTACAATTCTAGTAGTAAGGCCACCTTCAGGGGTGATACAATCACAATTCAATTCCAAGTCCATGGAGATCTCACTGTTGGTTGCCCAAAGGGCCCTGGGTTCTATTACACTACCTCAAAATTTAGGAGTTCTAGACTAATGTTTTTCTCAAGACATGTTATCTCTTATTATTTTCTATTAAGTATCTTCCTTCAGTTTGGGGGTAAAAAAAATACCTTATTGGGTTGTTTGTTTTTTATGATGAGCTTTTGGAGTTATTCAGAATGGTCATGCCCTCTATAAAATGGTTGAGTAATTCTTTTCCCTAAAACTTAACATGTGGCTCAGAACTTTTAGTCTCTATTCGTTCGATCCATGCTAGATAATACATGCACTAATTACTCATGACTCACTAAAGCTTAAGCAGCCTTTAGAAGACACGTAGTTAAACACAAGTAGTCATTAAGAGCTAATTTGAGGTAGCAAGAAACATAACACAAAGGATGGGCGAGTGAGGTACTTCTGGGGTTTCCACTGTTACCAATAATACACATTTTTCCTTGTTTACTTTCCTTTTTGCTTCAAGCACTTGAAAATTGAGGTCTAGCTTTTCAAGCAAATTAGAAATAAGTAGGAAAATAGAGAGACAATAAGGAGGTATGCATATGTGTATATGTATATTATATTTATATACACAGACAAAATGTAGTAATGTAATATGTGTAATAGCTGCATTGTAGTTGAATAAATGTTTACAATGGTCAATTCAAGGATTTATTTTGCACCGTATTTAAGATGGTCCCATAGTACCTCAAAGACTGTATTTTAAAGCTGTTCAAACGTCGTTGGATCTATAGTCTTACATCAACAAACAGTGTTTGTCCAGGTCTCGTAATCATAGAAGGTGTCACGTTCTTTTTATTTTTCTTTACTCAGTTGGATTAAAAAAACCCTTCTTCCTAACACATTTGAGAGAAATGTTAGTGATTCTGGCATAGAGAACAGCAGAAGTGATACATCATAGATTGTAAGGCTAGAAGTAAAGAGATTTTCAGTTTGCTATGGCATTTTGCCATCAAGAGATGCTATTACGGGTACCTATAGACAAGGATGCCAAGACTCAGGTTAAGGCTTACGTCTCATTTCAGACCGTTGGAAAGTGCGTCTGAATTCATGTCTATAACTGGAGTCAGAACCCCTTTCACCGTACTTTACTGCCCCTACAAGGGAATTTGGAGATCTGTTATTCAAATGAAAGTTAGACATCACTTTTTCCAGCAGCTAGGATCCGGGTGTAAAGGTTAAGGAGAGTCTGTGAGCCTCACTCAGTTGGTTAGGACCCACTTAGAAATTCCTAGTCTAGCTTCACTTCCTCATTTTACAGGTGAAAAAACTGAGACCCAAGAAGTTTAATAATTTGTCTCAGTTCATACAAAGTTCAATTTCCATTTGAGACCTTGGAAAAGCATTTCTTGAGACATAATACCATTCAAATATGGCACGGTCATACAATCAAAAGGATCTTGAGGCATCTTTCATACCATTAAGTAGACCCCATTTAATTCACCTTATATTAAGATTCTCTCCCAATTTTTCAATTCTCTTCCAATTTTGAAGAGCTTGGAAGAGTTGTTTTTCTTCTCTGAATACTTGATCTAATAAACATTACTGTTACTGGTGTCTTTTGTGTAACTGACAAAGTCCTCATGGTATTGCTTAAACATGTTTTATTATGTTATATTTTCATAAAACTACACATCCTATATATAGATAGATAGATAGATAGATAGATAGATAGATAGATAGATAGATAGATATCTTCTAAGATATACAGTCTTAGAAGATAGCTGGTCACCCTTTTTCTTCAGGAGGGCCCTTGGTCCACTTGAAACTATAATTATTAAGTCATTCCTGAAAGTTTTTTTTCAGAACTTAAAAATAAGGTACATTTCTTGAATGATAATATAACATTTTTAACTTTCTGCATAATATCTACCTTTTTAAACTAACTTTTTGGCTGTGGAACCTCAAATTTCATGCCTCTCATGGAAGAGCTGACTTTTGTTCAGGACACTGGATGATATCATCATTTTGTGAGTCAGAACGTGCATTACTGTCTCTGTAACACAATGGAACAGGCAACACAAACAAAAGATTTGCTTTAATCGTTCCACTTGAATATTTTCTATTTGTTATGTCTCATGTGATTTCACTAGTTTTTATTAATTATGTCATATATCTGACTGATCTTTTTTTTTTTATTCTTAAAGAATAAAACAAAAATCGTATCTGTTCTTATGGAGACAGTTTCTTCTTTCCTCCCAAATTCTTCGAGAATTATTCTAATTCCCTTTGCACAAAAAGTCTCCCAAGTATGAAGCATAATAGGAAAATTGAGTTTCAGCAGAATAGGAATGTGGATCTGAACTAATCTTCAAGAAAATGGGCCACTACTTTCAATCCTGCCACTGAATCCATGTATGATCATGGACAAATCATGCAACTTTTATAAGCTTTAGAATCCTTGGCTGAAAGATGAATGGTTCCAGCAAGATAATTTGTGTGTTTTCTGCAAACTTCCACCTTTTATAAATGTTTCACTGAATAATTTTATCTCCTAAATTATAAATCATCCACAGATTAGAAACCTGATGGGGTGCCTCTTCTATTTTTTCTCCCTATATACAGAGATTTATATACTAATATCATATTTTCTTGATCATTTGGAACAGTGGAGTTTTTCCACTAATGTGTGTGTATAAATGTATATAACTTCTACAAGAAGCATATATAGTTACACATATATTTCATGCACATCACAGAATGTGCATACATTGTGTGCACATATATTTTTCTCTCTTTTACTCCCCTAAAACTTATAGTCCCTTGAGCCAGAATCAGAACATGGCATCCGTTTAACTGTACACAGAAGTCAGCAATGAGAGTAAGTAAATGAGAATCTCTAATCAAACTCTGCTTCAGTGTTAGCACATAAAACAAAGCTGGCAGGTCAGTGGGAACTTTTGTCAGATTTACTACCAGATGGATAAAAAGTAATAGCCACTTATTGCTGGAATAGTTTTGCTCATTCACATTAAGAAGTAAAATTTTTACAGTGAAAATTTATTTGTACAATGGAAGTTAGAAAAGTGTGTTAGTTAAACTATACCACAATTATTTTAAGTATATACACTCCAAAATGGCATTATATAGAAACAGATAAAGTCCAAAGGTAGAATTGATCTAAGTGCAGAGTTTTACTAGCTAATTTCTTACACAGGATAGAGGAAACAGATTGAGAAACCAAGCATGGGAACCTTATAAAAGTCACAGCAAGAAATAAAAAGTGGGACAAATTTCCATTTGTTCATTTCGCTCATTTTCAAATAGCCTTTACAAATTTATTCAGAAGCCTTGAGAAGTGGGCCTAATATAATTTTTGTGGATAAAGAAAAAAATATATATATATTCTTTTGAGATCCAGGAGCAAGACTTATGCCAGTTGCATGTTTGTGGTACTTTAGTGCTGTGATAATTGCTGAAATTCAGTGCCCTATTTGCAATAATTAATTTATCTCTTGGTTTGTATCTTTTATGGTAGATATCTTAATGAGAATTTGAAAGTAGTTGTATGTAATAATTGTCATTGTGATGGTTAACTTCTATGTCAACTGGGCCAAGCCACGGTACCCAGGTATCTGGTCCAACACCAGTGTAGATGTCACTGTGAAAATATATTTTAGATGAGATTAACATTTAAATCAATAGACATCGAGGAAAGCAGATCACCTCCTATAATGTGGGTGGGCCTTATCCAATCTGTTGAGGGCCTTATGGAAAAAAAAGACAGGTCCCCCAGGGAAGAAGGAATTCTGCTTCCAGGCTGCCTTCTACTCAAGCAGAAACATCATGGTTGCATGGGTCTTCAGCCTGACTACCCCGTCCTGCAGATTTTGGACTTGCCATCCTTCAAAATCATAGGAGCCAATTGCTTCATGTAAATCAACTTCTCTTTTTCTGTCTTGTCTGTCTCTCTCACTCTTACTCTCATTTTTCACACATTCACATTTTTCACACACAAACACACGTTTATATATACATACATCCTATGTATGTTCTGTTTCTGTGGAGAATGCTGATGAATGCAGTCATGAGAGTCCTTCACGGGAGACATCCTGTGTCTAACTCCCTGAGGATGGAATTGGGAACCTGCCAGTGGCATAGCTAATCATAATATTTTAAGGGAACCTTGTCTGGAACCCAGTCTCAAAAGCAGTTAGAGCCCGGTTCTTTAAGGATTTGTGAAACACAGTTTTACCCTGTGTATTGTATCTAGAGCAAAATGGGCGATTATTCTTTAATGTGGAACTTTAGCATAACTTAAACCATTGGGCAAGTACTCAGTCATTCCATTTTCTACCTCTAAGTTTCGGGTGGTGTTTGTAGGAGGGTAGCGGAAAGAATGGGTTGCAATAAACTAAAATGGAGAGAAAATGTTTCAAGGAACCAGAAAAACGAAAAAAGAGTATGTTATCTTTTTATTTGAGTGAAAATAAAGAGATTATAAACACATGCCC
Organism: Canis lupus familiaris; assembly: GCF_011100685.1. Classification (NCBI taxonomy): domain Eukaryota; kingdom Metazoa; phylum Chordata; class Mammalia; order Carnivora; family Canidae; genus Canis; species Canis lupus. The sequence goes on along the minus strand of NC_049240.1, from coordinate 49,849,449 downwards.
AAAGATCCCCCCCCAAAAAAATTAGTAATTGAAAGTAAGATTCAGTGTCAGACCTTGTCTCCTTTTCTGTATTATGTTTTTTGTTCTTATTCTGTCAGTTACAAAAAATAATTCTAGGGGATTCCAGGGTGGCTCAGCAGTTTAGCATCTGCCTTCAGCCCAGGATGTGATCCTGGGGTCCTGGGATCGAGTCCTGCATTGGGCTCCCTGCATGGAGCCTGCTTCTCCCTCTGCCTGTGTCTCTGCCTCTCTCTCTGTGTCTCATGAATAAATAAATAAAATCTCAAAATAATAATAATAATTCTACATGTTACTTTTTGACCTTTGAAATGTAGGTGATCATGTTATAGAAGATGAGGAAGTGACATGAAATATATTACTTCCTACTTTCATTACTTCATTACTTCAAGTTTATTTTGTCTATTTTTTATTCTTCTAATAACTATATTTAAATCATAAATAAAACCTCTGTTTTTTTTTAAATGTTTTTTATAACAATCTCATCTATCTACCCATACTCTCCTTTTCACCCCAGGTACATTTCAATTATATATGCTACTTTACACTGTCAAATCTTATACCGTATATATTATTTTGTTACTCTTTAACTTCATCGATCTCAAAAAAGTACATACATTATTTATATTATTGTTTTACACATTATTCAGTGAAGAATCAAGTAGTATATATTAAATGTTTAAAATGTGCTATATCTTCATCTTACTCCTATTCGATTCATCTTGGGAAATTGTTTTGCCTGCAATTTTAATCAGCTTCTTTGTAATTTTTTTTTTTTTTTTGGACAAGAAAGTTGCCTTCCTCATTATATAATCAAGAATATCCAGATTCTTTTTTTTTATTCCAGATTCTTAATCATACTTTTTTTTTTTTTAAGTTTTTCTTACTTTATGAAAACATCCAACAAAGAACCTCCTGGCTTCCTGTTCTCATTTATATTGATTATATTTCAGACCTGTGGCCAAACTGTGCAGCTGGGAATTCTTTTATATTTCTGGGTGAATTCCATTAATCCTACATCCTATGATATTGACTTCTGTAGATTCCTTGTTCATTTATTGGAGGACATCAAATAAATTTTTTAGCAAAGATGTACTAGAGTACTATTTCCAACTTGTTGCATATTTGAAACTACTAATTTCCCTTCGTACTTGGTTGTGTGATGGAGGCTTCTTAGTAGAATTTTCAATTACTCTGCAAGTATATTCTTCAATGACACACTAAAAAACTCCAATTCATATACTTTTTTGTTTTGTCCAAATTCATCAGGTCTCTTTTTCTCCCTTTCTTCCTATCTTTCTGTCTTCATACCTTTATGTCACTTTAGCCTCATGATCCATCATTTTAAGAACATTATTGCCAATAACCACCTTCTGTCTCTTTATCACACTTAGGGAAAATTCAAACCTGGATGATCCCTGCTATCTCTGTTTTCTGCACCCATTTCTGAGTGCCTAACCATAAGTGGAGAAATTTGTGTAACAGAATGTATCAGTGGCACCATAAGCTTCTTAGCATTGACCTCAAATGGGTTTCAATTTGTATTCTGTTTATTTGAGCATACTACTGCCCCTGGATCCTCCCCATCAATAATTAAACAAGTTCAAGTGTCTCCCATCTTAGAAGGTCAAGTCACCACCTTGCTTGGACATACATTTCTTTCTTGCCAGTGGTCACATTGTCATCTTTGCTGCAGCTTTCTCTTGTGTGAATCTCAGCTTTTTTCAACTCTGGCTTATTCTAGAGTAATATGCTTATCTGCTTTAAATTTTTCAAAATTCATCGAATGTTTGATCTGTTTAGACTCTTCAATTCCATTCCTGACGAAATGGACTTGGTACATTTTACGTTCTTCTTAACAGTGTGTATGGAGGGATGAAAAGTAATGTATTTTTTTTTTCAGGTGACTATCTTGTATTTAAAGATGATATAAAGCTTGCATCAATATAGACTTAAAGGAGATAAGGAGATAATTTAGGCCAGACACTTATTTTCTAAATGAGGAAACTGGTGTCAAAATAATCATGTGAATGCATCATGTGATCAAAAAATTTATATTAGGGTTGCTTTTGACTGCAGCTAAATACAAATAAAGAGGAACAAAATGGAGATTACCATAATGAAGATACAATTCTTTTTTTTTATTTTTGAAGAAAATTAAAAAGGTGCAAAAATAATAACTTTGGTTTTGTTTTTAGTATATTGCAGAAACCAATTTCTACCTCATCATCCCTCCCTAATACCCTTGTTTTTCTTTAGAAGTTAAGCTAGTTGGGACGCCTGGATGGCTCAACGGTTGAGCATCTGCCTTTGGCTCAAGGCATGACCCTGGGTCCCGGGATGGAGTCCCACGTCAGGCTCCTTACAGAGAGCCTGCTTCTCCCTCTGCCTGTGTCTCTGCCTCTCTCTCTCTCTCTCTCTCTGTGTCTCTCATGAATAAAAATAAAATCATAAAAAAAAGTTAAGCCAGTCCCATAGAAAGTTTCAGTTCACAGTGGGATAAATTAAATAAGTAGAATCTTCCTAATAATTAGTTTTCTATTAATTTCTTGTATATTTTTTTGCTCAGAACAAGATCTTAAAAAGTATTTGAATTTGGAAATTATTTTAATTTTATCAAAAAATTATATAATTCAATTAAGTATTACTGAGTATCCTGGTATTTACATAAGATAAGATGATAACAAGACCTAGAATGTGATTTAAACACAAAAACAGTGCTTGAGGCAGAGAATTTACTAAATAATACATAATTTGATAGGACACCACTTAGGTTGGAATAAACTTGTCATTGCTTCTCACATGGCATGGCTATGGTCTATAGCATAGTGAGTCGGTTTCCTACTTAGCCTACTCATGATTTCATTTTAACGGTTGGGTTATCTGGAAATCATTGACCTAATCAGGGACTATGAAAACTTAATCAACTGATCACATATCCCCATAGGAATAAAATTTTAAAAATAATAATATAGGAGTGCTTGGGTGGCTCAGTTGGTTAAGTGTCTGAGTCTTGATTTTGGCTCAGGTCATGGTCTCTGGGTTGTGAAATTGAGCCCTGAATTTTTCATCTTATAAATTCTTGATCTTATAAGGGGCTTTCCTCCTCCCAATTTTAAATGTTTTATGTTTTGTTACATAAGATGGTGCAACATATTTAACATGCAACATTTTAGATTTTTTTTTAAGGAAAATTCAGGAGAGGATCACCTGGGTGACTCAGTGGTTGAGCATCCGCCTTAGGCTCAGGGTGTGATCCTGGGGTCCTGGGATCAAGTCCTGCATCAGGCTCCCCAAAGGGAACCTGCTTCTCCCTTTGCCTGTGTCTCTAACTCTCTCTGTGTGTCTCTCATGAACAAGTAAATATAATCTTAAAAAAAAAAAAAAAGAAAGTTCAGGAGAGAACCATACATTTTCCCTAATTTTTAGGTTTTATTTTATTTTTTTTTTTATTTATTTTTTTATTGGTGTTCAATTTACTATCATACAGAATAACACCCAGTGCCCGTCACCCATTCACTCCCTTTAAACAGAGTTTTATATATAGGATTTGATATTTTAAAAGACAAATTGACCTTTGATCATTGCAGTCTTTTTTAAAGATTTTATTCACTTATTTATGAGAGGCAGAGACATAGGCAGAGGGAGAAGCAGACTCCCTGTGGGGACCCTGATGTGGGACTTGATCCCTGGACCCTGGGATCATGCCCTAAGCTAAAGGCAGATGCTCAACCTCTGAGCCACGCAGGCGTCCCAGTCATTGCAATCTTTAAGAAATTGAATGTTTGCTTTCTCCCAATCACCTCTTTTTAATTTTTCTTTTAGTGTATAGATATAGTATGTATTGTTCCTAATTTTTAAATAATATGTTAATTATATTACTGCTTTGGCATGACACCAGGATAATATGAATATAAGGAAATATCCGTGGGTACCTTATGGTGATGATTTAGGAATGCCAACTCTCTCTATATGTGTGTGTACATGTCTATGTATAATATATAGTATATATATTACTGATATGATCCATGTTCTAGATACATAAATGCAATATGCACAGTATATACCAGCATACCTCATTTGATTGCACTTCACAGATACTGCATTGTTTTTTTTTGTTTTTTTTTTTTACAAATTGAAGGTTTGTGGCAATCCTGTGTTGAACAAGTACAGGCACCATTTTCCTACAATATTTACTCACTTCATATCTCTGTCATATTCTGGTAATTCTTGTAATACTTCATACTTTTTCATTATTATATTTGCATAGCTGCAATCTCATGATAAAACCTAAACGAATGAATAAGTTCTTTCTTATGGATGAGTCAAGAAAGCAGTTTGTTGAGGTGGAAACTACTCCTGGTGAGGATGTTGTAGGTTGTTGAAGTAACAACAAAAGATTTAGAATATTATATAAATTTAGTTGATAAATCAGTAGCAGAATTTAAGAGCAGTGACTCCAATTTTGAAAGAAGCTCTACTGTGGGTAAAATGCTCTCAATCACAATGCCTACTACAGAGAGATATCATTCATGAAAGGAAGTGTTAATTGATATAGATGACTTAATTTTCTTATTTTAAGAGATTGCCACAGCCACCCCAATCTTCAGTAACCACCCCCTTGATCAGTCAGCTGCCATCAACATCGAGGCTAAGATTCCCCACCAGCAAAAAGATTCCAACTTGGTGAACGCTCAGATGATGGTTCACATTTTTTAGTAATAAAGTATTTTTCAATAAGATATGTTCATTGGTTTTTAGACACAATGGTATTGCATACTTAATAGACTACAGTGTGGTGTAAACATAAATTTTATGTGCACTGGGGAAACAGAAAATTCATTCAACTCATTTTATTGCAATGTTTGCTTTATTGTAGTGTTCTGGAACTGAACCCATAATATGTATGAGGTATGCCTTTATACATATTATATATATGTATGGAGGGAGAGCGTGAGGAAGAAAATTAGCATATATAGCATATAATGAGCATATATGTGTGTGTTGTCTTATATATATATAAAAGATAAAAAAAAGATTAGAGACTTTTTTAAGATTTTCAAAGAGAAAGAGAGAGCAGGAGTGGGAGGAGGGGCAGTGAGAGGCGGGGCAGAGGGAGAAGCAGACTCCCTGCTGAGCAGGGAGACAGACATGGGGTTCTGTCCTAGCACCCTGGGGTCACGACCTGAGTAAAGGCAGATGCTTAAACAACTGAGCCACCCAGGCACCCTGAGACCTTCTGTAATCCCTAATAACTATGGTATATCCTAGACTGAGTTTCTAAGTGACTAAATCTAAAATATATATATATATATATATATATATATATATATAATTTTTATTCTTTGCTTTTTAAGATTAAATAGAAACATATTAAATTGAAAGCTTCTGATTATTTTTAGTCTTGATTACTATATTTAATATTATTCTACTAATATGGTAACTATGCATGTATAGAATTAGTGGTGATTACATAACCTGCACTTCTCATATATTTGTGAGTTAAAATATTCTATCCACAACCAATGCTGCTCTTGGATGTTTTAAGGATGGACATAGAATAGAAACATTATGTTGTTTTATTCTGAATCATTCCCCACCCAACGTGGTATTTCCTCAAATCAGTTTTATTATGAAAACATTGTAAATGTTTTTGATGTGATAAGTTTGAAGTGTTTTCCTATAACTCATTCCTTAACTCTCACAATAGAAATTGTGAGAAATTATAGCACTTTATATTATATTTTGTGTTACTATTTGTATTGATGTTTCTCTTAAATATAGATTAATACATTCTTGATTTTGCTTTTTATTATTTTAGATTGGAATTCAAAGCTATTTCATACCTAGACTTAGGATAATAGGATAAGTGTTGGTGATCTTTCCAAAGTGATATATAGATTCTTTTTCCTTGTTTTTTTTTTTTTTTTTTATACTCTCAGAAATTTGGTTATACTTAGAGGCCATAGAAGCTTAAATATTGTGAGATAAATATGTAGAATTAGTAGTAGTAACAAATGAAAAACAAAATCAGACCTGGAAATAACAGAGAAAAATTGATGATTTCCAGAGGGGATGGGATGGAGGGATAAGCAAAATGGGTAAAGGGAATGGGAGATACAGACTTTCAACTATGGAATGAATAAGTCATGGGAATAAAAGACACAGCAGCAGAATTGTAGTCAATAATGTTATGTAGTCAGTAATATTATAAAATATTGTGTGGTGACAGATCATAGCTATGCTTAAGCATGGCATAAGGTATAGAGTTGAATCACTATGTTGTACAGCCGAAACTAATGTAGCACTGTATATCAGCTATACTCAAATTTTAAAAAATCAAAAAATTAAAATGAAAATAGAACTACAATATGATCCATCCATTCCACTTCCAGGTATATCTAAAGGAAACGAGAATAGAATAGCAAAGAGATGCCTGCACTCCCATATTTATTGCAATGTTATTTACAATAGCTAAGATATGGAAACAACGTACGTATCTGTCAACAGATGAATAGATAAAGAACATGGGAGACACACACACATGCACACACACACGCACACACACACGCACACACACAATGGGATGTGGTATTATTCAATCATGAAAAAGAAGGAAATCCTGTCATTTACAACAACACAGGTCAACTGTGTAAGCATTATGCTGAATGAGATAAGTGAGACAGAGAAATACAAATATTGGATGATATTACTAAATAGGTCAAATCTTAAAAAAGCTAAACATAAAAACAGAGAATGGTGGTTGCCAGGAACTGGAGGGTGGGAGAACTGAGGAGATGTTTAAGGGTACAAACTTGCAACTAGTAGATAAATAAATCATGGAGATCTAATGCACAGCATAGTGATTATAATCAACAATACTGACTTTCAGCTTCAGAGTTAGTAAGAGACTAGATCATAAGTTTCTCACTACAAAAATGACAATTATGTGATATGATGAGCTGTTAGGTAACACTAAGGTGGTAACCATATTGCATTGTGTAAATACTATGGAGTTAACACATTTTACACCATAAACCTATACAATGTTACATGTCAATTATATCTCAATAAAAAAGGTATCTAGGATAAGAGCAAAACACTTAACAGTGGCTCAATGTCTCACTTATACCTTCATGTTCCATAGGAGGAAATAAGCAGATATTCATGGATAATTTAGAATTAGTAGATATCTTTCTCTTCTTGGAACATAACATCAAGGAATAATTTAAAATAAAGGAAGTTTAAGTAATGGTTCCATTACTTTATAAAACACAATACATTATTTATAAACTACAGCAACTGGAAATTTAATAGTTCTAAAACTTGTCCTATGTTGACTTTCTCTGATCTTCGAATGCTTTGGAATAGCACATTGTGTTAATTATTACTACTTTTAAAAATCTAATAATTTTATCTAATCCTCCTATGACATTTCCATGTATGTGCTATATATTACACACTGTATGTATATCTGTGCTTTATACATTAAAATAAACAAAGTTTTTTTCAACCCCAAAATATCTATCATCCCTTCTAGGCAATATCACCCCTTCTTGAGAATTCCTGAAATAACCCTAAACCTGAGAGTTAAATTCAGTTTTTTACAGCACCAAAACCATACATGTTAATCCAAAACTATTATTCAAATAATAGCATTAAGATTAAAAAATTAAATCCTAAGCCTAAAAATTTTTCTGGTGTAAGATTTTCACAAAGGAATTTCTATTACATCAGGGTCCATTGTTAGTAACATGAAGAAGGGCCAAAACATCTAATTTTGAAAACTGAAGCTGACTAAAAAACTAAAAAGTTTTTTTAAAACTAAAGTTATTTTGATTTTAAAAACTCCCAAATAAGACTTTGTTCCAACCTGGCTATGAAAATGGATATTGGGTCATTCTATTTAAGACATCCTTAGGATGAGGGTAGTCACTGGTTTTCCCATTTTATGCCTCCAGTGTAGACTCTTTAACTCTGTACCCTCAATTAAGGGAAGGAAAAGATTGAAGTTTAAAACCAAAGAAAGATACCATAAGTGCTGGTTGAAACAAATCCTCCTGATGATATAGATAGAGAGGCTGGAAATTACTTTATATTGCAAAGATCTCATTTTTGCAGTTCTAGAAGTCTAAGACTGGTAAACTAAGGTTGTATTGTTACCTGAAAATTCCTTGAGCTATGGAATGGGTTCAGAAGTAATCTCTTCCTGTGGCTTGAACAACATGACAATCCTTGGAGAGGCACCAATGTAAATAACACTTAATGAGGAAAATGATCAATTGAAATGTAAAGTGGCCAGTTTCCATTATAATGCCAAGATCCACTTTTAAACAACTCTAACATTATTGTTGATATAGGTAAATATTCTTCCAAAAAGTAATCAGTTTTTAAATATCAAAGAAAAGATAATATTGAAATGTTTATGAGTCTTTTATAAAAATCAAAATTAAATAATTCATAATAAGAAACTACCAGTACATCTCAGTTTTAGTAAAACATTTAACTTTGAGAAGATGTTTTAAAGAGTTTATATACATGGTAAAACAGAGTCATTCCAAATTACATAAAATGGAGTTTAATGTCAAATTAAACTTCTAATGTTTAATAATTAAACACTTTTTTTTTCAACTGGATGCATAGCAATAGAATTTAGTGGGAATCAATAAAATAAGGATTGCCCAATTCACCCATGATGCACCAGACCTTCCATTCTTAATTCTCTTCCATATTGAGCCAAGTACCAAGTGTTAATCAAGCAGCTACATGATACCAGTAATATAACTCAACTTCTCATTCCACCTTTCCTCATACATGGTTTGCTACAAAAGGAATGGGAAGAAGCCTTCACTGTTTTTGACAGCTCTGAGAGAGGGACAATGGCGGGAATGTGCATGGGCAAGTCAGAATTGGATCCAATGAAAACAATAAGAAAAAATAAATAGGGTTTTTCTGATTAGGTTCTCATATTTGTCCCCTATCTGACCTGAGTTTCTGTCCTCCTTTCATGTCTGAATATAGCCTTCTGGGAGAAGAGTTTCAAATGAGTTATACTATTAGGAAAATCTTATGATAGGAGAACCTCTTTATGACAGCAATTAGTCAATAGAGGGCAAGATTTAAATTGACATAAATTGAAAAGTATTTTTATTAAAATATCTTATGATACAGATTAAGTATATAATTCTTTGATATATGAGTTGTCCATTATATACATAAATAATTTTTAAAGCACTCAAATTCATAATACAACATTAGCAAGTTAATAAATGGAGTCCAGGCTTGTAAAAGAGAGCCTTTGCTTCATTTATTTTCTATAATGTTCAAATTATGTGAGAGCCACAACTGAAGAGAACTCTACTAGTGGAAAAAAAAAAAAAACTAAACTAAACAAAAAAAATGGATAAGAAAGTCTATATTTGTTTAATTTTTAAAAGATTTTATTTGTTTATCTGAGAGAGAGAGAAAGCATAAGCAGGAGGAGGAGCAGAGGGAGAACCAGGGAGCCAGATGCAAGGGGCTCCATCCCAGGACTGGGATCAAGACCTGAGCTGAAGGCAGATGTTTAACCAACTGAGCCATCCAGGTGCCCAAGAAAGTCTATATTTAAAATTAGGCTTTCATATTTAATAATTATGTGATCTTTTATTAAGTTGCCTTAACAATAATACCAATAATAAAATAAAGAATAATCAAATGTGCATCATGGAGTTTTATGAGTAAAATGCTATATAGATGTAAGGTATAAGAAAGTAATGTATGGCCAAGTCAGCAAAAAAGTCCTTTATAATAAGAAGCTGGACTAGACTGGTACCCTCAGGGTTGTTATGATAACAAATCACAGCCAGTATGTTACATAATAAAGATTTTAACTCCTGGAGTTAACATGGAGGATGGAAAAGAATGGTAAATTATAAACAATATCCTAAGGTCACAGAGAGGAAGAAGTAAAATACTCATTACTTGCAGATGACATGATACTATACATAGAAAACCCAGAAGATTCCACCAAAAAAAAAAAAAAAAACATTAGAAGTAATAAATGAACAGTAGAATTGCAGGATGCAAAATTAGTGTACAGAAATCAGTAGTATTTCTATACACTAATGATGAAGCAGCAGAAAAAAAATTAAGAAATCAGTTGTATTTCTATACACTAATGATGAAGTAGCAGAAAAAATTAAGAAAATAGCCCATTTATGATTATATCAGAAAATAAAATACCTAGAAACTAATTTAACAAAGGAAGTAAGAGACCTGTACTCTGAAAACTGGAAGACAACAACGAAAGAAATTGAAGATGACAGAAATAAGTAGATATTCTACACTCATGGGTTAAAAGAATATTATTAAAATTTTCATACTACCCAAAACAATCTATAGATTCAGTGCAGTCCTTATCAAAATACCAATGGCATTTTCACATAGCTGAACAAAGAATCCTAAAATCTGTATGGAAGAACAAAAGACCCCAAATAACCAAAGCAATCTTGAGAAAGAAGAGCAAAGCTGGAGGTATCATGCTCCCTGATTTCAAAATGTATTACAAAGCTATAATAATCAAAACAGTATGGCTATGACATGAAAACACACATAGGTCAATCGAATTGACAGAGAGCCCATAAATAAAACTACACATATATGGTCAATTAATCTATGACAAAGGAGGCAATAATATTCAAAGGGGAAAAAGACAGTGTCTCCAAAATGGTGCTGGGAAAACTAGACAGCTATATTCAAAAGAATGAAACTGGACCTCATACAAAATATGTTATACCACATACAAAAATAAGCTCAAAATCAGTTAAAGACTTGAATATAAGACCTGAAATCATTGAACTCCTATAAGAAAACTGAGGCAGGAAGACATTAGTCTTAAAATTTTTTTGGATCAGTTCTCTCAGGCAAGGACAGCAAAAGCTAAGATAAACAAATGGGATTACATCAAACTAAAAAGCTTTTGCACAGTGAATGAAACCATCGACAAAACAAAAAAGCTATATATATTGAGTGGGAAATGATGTGTGCAAATCATACAGCTGAAAAGGGATTAATATCTAAAATAGATAAAGAACTTACTCAACTTGATATCAACAAACAAGGAAGACATCCATGTGGCCAACACAAAAACAAAAAGATGCCCAGCACCACAAATCATCAGGGTAAGGATAATCAACAGCACAAGTGATACCACCTCACACCTGTCAGATTGGCTACAATCAAAGACTAAAATAGAACAAACACTGGTAAGAATATGGAAAAAAGAAATCCCTTGTACACTGTTGGGAATGTAAGTTGTCACAACCACTATGGAAAATAATATGGGGATTCCTCCAAAAATTAAAAATAGAACTTCTTTATGATCCAGCAATTCCACTTCTGTTTTTTTTTTTTTAAGATTTTATTTATTTATTCATGATAGACATAGAGAGAGAGAGAGAGAGAGAGAGAGAGGCAGAGGGAGAAGCAGGCTCCATGCTGGGAGCCTGATGTGGGACTCAATCCTGGGACTCCAGGATCACGCCCTGAGCCAAAGGCAGGCGCTAAACCACTGAGCCACCCAGGGATCCCCCACTTCTGGGTTTTTATCTGCAGAAAATAAAAAACATGATTTGGAAAGATATCTGTACCCCCAAGTTCATTGCAGCATTATTTACAAGAACCAACATATGGAAGCAGCCTAAGGTGACTGTTCATAGATGAATGGATAAAGAAGATGTGATACACACTCATGCACACACACACACACACACACACACACAGGGATATTACTTGGCCATAAAAAAGAATTAAAGTCTTGCCCTTTGCAACAACACAGATGAGCCTATGCTAAGTGAAGTAAGACAGAGAAAAACAAATATCATATGATTTTATTTGTACGTGGAATCTAAAAAAGAAAACAGAAACAGACTCATAGATACAGGAAAAAAGACTGTCTGTTACCAAAGGACCTGGGTTAAGAGGTATAAACTCCCAAATATAAAATAAGTCAGACATGAGGATATATGTTCAGCACAGAGAATACAGCCAATAATATTATAACAACTTTGTATGGTGTCAGATGCTAACTAGACTTATCGTGGGGATCACTTCATAGTGCATAAAAATATTGAATCACCATGATGTCATCATTATGGTGAACGGCATTATTAATTATTGATTATTTATTATATACATAAATACCGTTAGGATACATGTCATTATGATGGACACTTGAAACCAGTAGGGCATTGTGTATCAATTATACTTGAATTAAAAACAAATAACAGCCAAAATATGAATATACATATATCTTAAAATGGCATATTTTTCACACTTTTTTTTATTGAGGGATAATTGTCATTCACATTATATTCGTTTCAGGGGTACGACATAATGATGTGGTATTTTATATATCACAAAATGCGATCACCGCCATAGGTCTAGTTAGCATCATCACATAGTTACTTTAAAACTGAGGAGTTAGGGATCCCTGGGTGGCGCAGTGGTTTGGCGCCTGCCTTTGGCCCAGGGCGCGATCCTGGAGACTCGGGATCGAATCCCACATCGGGCTCCCGGTGCATGGAGCCTGCTTCTCCCTCTGCCTGTGTCTCTGCCTCTCTCTCTCTCTGTGTGCCTATCATAAAAACAAAACAAAACAAAAAAAAAAACTGAGGAGTTAAACCATCAAAACAATGGCTCTGAGATCTTTTCCAAAGTTATATTTCCATTTGCATGTTGCTAATAGAGGATAATAGTGAGAAAGCCCAGTCCTAAGGCTGTAGAGTAACATAAAATATATAATCTTGCCTAGTGGTACATCCCGGCCAGAGATCGTTCAATAAAAGGAAATGAATATATACGAAAAATGTTCAGAGATAATTATGCTAGTTTTTCAGCCTAAATACCTTGGAATTTGCAAAGACAGCTCACAGACAAAAGGGATACCACTAAAATTCAGTGCAATAGATTTCTCTATTCACAGTGACAGGAACATCTCTCTCAATATTACTTAGCTAATGAACGAATAGATCTGCTGTGAAGTTCCTAGGAGGCTCATTTTCTTGAGAACAGTAGTAAAAGTTAGCTGATGGATGACCTAAACTGCTTAATGTTTCTCCTTATAACTTCTGAGCAGCAAGGCGTATCCAGGCAAGTACTGAAGGAGTTATCCTCAGGAGACCCTGGTGTCCTTGCAGGTTGTCAGAGGCAATGAGCCAGGTTTATTTCAAATGGCTCCTTAAATGAACATTTATTTTGTGCCAGTAACACATTTTTGATTAACAGTTCCTTTGACTAATTTGCTTCCCCAAACAGCCCAATAAAGGACTCGTTTAAAACATAATTAAAAGCATGTTATTGCTGGTAGTTAATACTGATTAAAACAGGCATTAAGACAATTATCGTGGAAGGAAAGTAAGCACCCCGTAGTTAGTATAGAATCCATCCTTACTGTTTTTATGTATCCTGTACAGAAATGGCTACATGACAAGCCAGAGCCAGGGCTCATTCTTTACGGAATCACATCGAAGGATGTTCCTGCTTTTGTTTCTCTCTTCAGTGAACGGGCAAGTCATTATATAGGTGGGCTTCTGGAATAGTTTTCCTTGTGCGAAACATTCATGTGTTCAGCAAGGTATAGGGCTCATTTTCAATCAATATGAACTGATTTGGGCTGTATGGGGTAGCGCTCAGCTGTTCTTGCATAGTAAGAAGATTTATATCTTTATTCTTTCTAAACACTCTCACTACACAAAACTTGCTTAGTCACATGATAAATTGAGTGCCGCGGGTGTTTTTATTACTGTTATTTGGCCCTTTGATCCATTTGTTTTCACATTGCTTCTTGTTCAAACATATTGTGTTGTGATGTGAAAGAAAGGTAATACTCTAAATGATTTCGGACTCTATTTTTGAAAGCACCCTTTAAAACAGAGCAATAGTGGAAATTAACACGTGAAATAAGTATACCGAGTTTCTGCAACAACTTCTGTGTTTTGCACCAAATTATGACTTTTCAGGAATTGTGTAGGTAATATAAAAGGAGCATGTGTTTTGCATGAAAGATTATTTTATTGAAAATGAAAATACAGAAAACAGCCTCCATTTTATAGAAAAGACTTTTTTTTTCTAAAAAAATACTTTTCTTATGATCAATTTTATATTTAAGTAAAACCTCTTATTTTGTGACTATTCAAGAAGGCAGATGGTGGAAATAACGGAAATTCAGTTTGGGTGTACTTGACTAGAGCAAAGCTGCCTTCATAGAATGGATTTATAAGTCATCTTAAAAATTTTAACATAAAAGATTGCAAAGATCAAACTATGCCGACAGGTTTGATCATTTGTTTTAGGTTCCCATTTTGCTGTGGTAGCCCCTGGATAGACTCCCAAATAGACGGCGCTCACCAAGGGCCTTGACCAAGTGTATTTATCAAGGGATGATTTGTCTTTTCCTTTCATGGATCCAAGAAAGGTCTATGGTCACTATAGGCACCAGAGGCCAATTTCCAAACTTTGTAAAGCTTGGGGATATAAAAACTAAAAACAAAAACAACACACACACGCAAACACACACACACAAACTTTTAAGGCAGCATATGGTAGAAAATTGTATGTGTGGTGGTGGGGGAGAGGGGATATAAAAAGGGAAAGGAGTAAGGCTTTTGTCATATTTGATATCAGTACTAAATCATTTTTTTTTCATTCGACTCTAGGCCTTTACAGCTCTTTTCCGGATGATTCCAAGAGCTTTGTAAAATACCTTCCTCTTTCTACTTCGGTTAATCCTTCACACTGCCATCAAAATAATGGTTCTAAAATGCAAATTTGATCTCCATCTATCCTAGTTAAAATCTTTCCATGATTCATATCGATTCTTTTTGACAGGGTATAATTCTTTAATTATCTGACCTCAACCTATATTTTCAGTCGGATTTTCTGATCTGCTGTCTTGTGGACATCATGAAACCTCACAGAACTGAATTTCTTTTTTTAATCATAGGAGCTAGTGGAAACTCTGGTACATAAAAGATAATTAACAATCTTTGTTGAATAAAAATATATTGCATTTTAGGTATTGTTAACCTTGTGTTAATGTGCATAGGAATTTCTAACAGTGAATGAAAATGCAGACAATATTTTGAACTGCACAGATAATATTGTGAATTATTCCACTTAGATTAAAGGAATAATCACAGGAATTTGGCAACTGCTTCATAGCATGACCTGGATTTATTAGGTGATAGTTCTGAGTTCTGGCTAGACAACCCAGCTGTGAAATCTGACCTAACTACCTAGTGCCTCAGTTTCTCCATCTGCCAAACGGGGATAATAAAGCATGGTTTCTAGGGAAGAGTTAATGGGTTAGTAGATGTCAATTTCTCAGGAGAGTATGTAGCAAATTTTATATAAAAAAATGAGGCTTCGTATCAATCTTGGATGTCTCTGTACACCAAAAGAAACTATTACATGAGCAATTTCAAATTATTGAGGAGTATACATGTCTATGAGTCTAAAGTAAATGTTCTTTTTGTCTTTCTTGGCGCCTTCTGATCCAGTCTTTTCTCTCCCTCCCCACTGCACTAAGGCCCATGACAATGGCCCACAAGGACCACACCAACATGCCCACCGGCCTCTGGCTTAAGGTGTCGTCACCAATGGGGAGAACTGGCAGGAGAAGGAGAAGAGGGTGCAGAGGGAACATATTGCACTGGCACCAGTGGCTGACTGGATTCCAGGACCCAAGGCCAGCCAGCCTGGGCAGGGACCATTCCATATGGCACTCCCTACTTCTGTGATTTAGGAACCACTGCACCGCATCTACCCCTCAGGCCCGGGCTTGTTGCCATCTCACTCTTACCAGCCCTGGGCTTCTCCTCTTCCTGACCATTACACTACACTTTGCCTACACCTTCGGAAAGAGTTCACTTATTCAACTCTTTTGAAATGTTCCCATCCATTTCCTGCAAGGACCTTGACCAGAGCAATACTAAAAAGAAATAATTTGATTTCAAAAATCCTATAACTAAGTTGCTTGTAGAATATATTTGCTTATTGTCAAAGACAGTCCTACACCCCCAAAATATGTATATGCCAAAATAGTTATTCTCTCCATTGTGGTCGTTACAACTGGATGTTTGAATTGTATTTCATCAAAATACGGTTTTCACTTTATGGCAGTCGATTTTCTTTAATTGACAAATTGAGAAAAGCAGCTGTTTCTGTCAGCTTTAAAACCAAAGCAGCCTTCTGCAGATATTAGGGTCATGGTACGGAGATTAACTAAATAGTCATGTATTGTCTTGCCTAGAAAATTAGCTGCTGTAACAGTCACTTGGATCCTAGCAGAACACATTTAAAATATAACCCATTCTATTTACAGAAATGTATTTGCTTATTTTGACAACTGAAAACAATAAACTTGTCTTTCCAAGTAGCAACTACTTTAATTCAATGTTGAAAAAAAATCTGGTGGGCAAGGTGGAGACAGCGTGGATAAAAGTAATGGCAAAAGCAGAGGGAATAGGATTTTTCTCTTTGCTTTTCCCCCAAGGCGTTTTGCCCATGGCTGTGACAGTCAAATATATATTTATCAGAGGTAGAGAGACAAAGAGAGGGAGACAAAGACATTTGAGAACCAGAAAGTAGAAAACCTGACTTCTGAGTTTTTTTTGACTCATGGAACATTCTGTTGCTCTGATTGTACTTAAAACTCTCTTGTCCTGGTAAACGCATTGAAATATTTTGTACTTTTCCATCTGTAAAATGGGGAATGCGGTTCATTTATTTAAAAGTGGAACATTTACTAGAACATTTGAAAATATTTTATTGTTATAAAAAAGCTATATTTCTGATGTACATTCTATCAAGATATCTTGTGTGTGGAAAATTATACTTGCAGTTATAATATATCAATTGAAAAATATATTTTGATGAATTAATTTTATTAGAAAGTTAAACTCATAGAGACTCTTTTTTAAAAAAGATTTTTATTTATTTATTCATGAGAGACACAGAAAGAGAGAGAGAGAGAGACAGAGACAGAGACACAGGCAGAGGGAGAAGGAGGCTCCCCACAGGGAACCTGATGTGGGACTCAATCCCAGATCCCAGGGTCACACCCTGAGCCAAAGGGAGAAGCTCAAGCACTGAGCCCCCAGGTGCCCCAAACTCATAGAGACCCTTATCCATGTTTATTCTATAGGTAACTCTTTAGGAATTCATCAATCATATTTCTTTCTAGTCTTTTGTTGACAACATTAGCTTATTTTGCTACTTGAGGCAAAAAAAATCAAGTAATTTTTAAAAACCTTGTGAAGCATATAACCCAACTTCAAAACTAATGGGTAACAATAAAGTTTGAAATTTTTCTTCAAAATAATTAGTTTTAGGAAAAACTCTATGCAAATTTTCCTTCGCCAACACACTTCCCTTCAGGAAGCAGGGGGTCTTTACGCTCCAACGTATATTTTAATTCCCGAAATCTTATAGAGGCATACATTCTTTGTGGTTATTCTGAAATACTATCTGTTTAACGTACCCCAAACAATGGATGCAAACCTAAAAGGGTTTTCTCTTCTCAGAGGATTTCTTCCCAGATCTACAAAAGCCAAGTAAGCAGTCACTCGCTGTGCTTTGAAAACCAGCAGATGATGTCTGGTCAAAAGTAACAGACTTTGGCAATAGTAAGAAATCTAAGGGCCTGCGTCTGGTCTAGAGGAAGCAAAAAGTGACAGAATTAAAACGAGCTGAAATGATGCAGTTGTCAAATGAGAATCTGTTCCAAAACTGAGATTTACTGACCCAACACTTTTTCTGCCAGTGCACTGTATGGGTCAGACATAGACGTTTTATGTTTTGGAGGAACAGCCGGAGGAAAACCAGCTGAAACAGCAGACGGTGTACCTCATTCATAACTTCACACTTTCTGGCTTTCCTCTTGATGTTCTGTTCTTAATACGGTGAGGATACATCCTCTCACACTTCACTACCCAATTAAATGGAATGTAAAGAGTTCATTCTCTACCGTGTGATTGTCTACCTTCTTCCTAAGAGAGGAAGCTTTTAGAAAAATTTATCCAACTTCCATACAAAGAAGAAACGGGGGCAACAAGTTTATTTTACTCTCGTTCCAACTTATGGTCAATACTGAAATGGATCCTGTAAGGCAGTTGTGGTTCATATGTAAAAGAACTGATCCAATATTAGGGGGAAAAATTGGCTTAGTGAACGCAGGGCTGTGGAGCCATGGAAAATAATCGTTCGCAGAACTCCTGACAGTTTCAATCACAGGATTCCCTGCAACGACTGGAAGAAATTGCAGGGTAACTCGTTCAGGGACGATGCAGAAATTGATGCAAACCCAAAGGACGACTTCTTTGTTTCTGATTGAAGATGTGGACCACAGCAAATATATCATCACTGAATTATTTTTCCTAGCAGGGCATATGTTTGTACATAAACATGAAATTGCATGTTTTGAGATGAATCGGGTTTCTTTTCATTTTCCCCAAACATCTTACTAGTTATTTATTAAGAATCAAGAAATTTCCCCAGTAAAATAAACCTGATGTTGCTTTCCGTCCAAGAGTTTGTGAAACTGAAGTTGAATTGAGACCATGCTAGAACACAAGGAGAGCAATCCTTTTATACAAATCCATGTGTAATTCCAAACCAAATAGCTGCAAAATAAATTGGCAACTGGTATATTCTTTATAATATGCTGCCAGTTATGGAGCTGGGATAAGCTAAACCTGGAATTTAATTACAAATGAAAACCAAAAGAATCTGAAAGTAAGAAACTGGGTAAGAATTCATTTTGATGATATGCCGAAAGCCTCTTTCTTTTTCTATATCTTATTTCCTAAACGTCCATCTTTATGTACTCATTTCTTACAGTTTAACTCAAAATCCCAAAGTACCACTGATAATATCTGCTCAGACCATTGAAAACATAGAAAAGCAAACAAACAGAAGACAAAATTTTCATGCCCTGATTTCATCTACTCACCTTCCATTTAGTCATTATAAGGATAGTTCTCTCTCTTACTTCTGAGATGCCTGCCTTCTCCAGCCCAAATGGTACCAACATGCACCCCAAAAAAGTAGCTTTCTCGGGAGACACTTGATAAACTTTTAAATCTATGATGACAACACATTAGTGACACTCTGCTAGAATTGTGAGTACCCAACCTGGACAACCAGCATGTCAAGCTGTTTTAAGGTGTTCAATATTTTTCTAACTCAGGTTTACTGTGATGCACTTGCATATCTCTCCTTCCTATCTCTCCCATGAGTGAAGAAATACACTCATTTAGAAATGTGTCCTGAAAATAAAACTCTCTAAAAAGTAATGGCTCATCAGGAAATTCACCATGTTTCCCACTGGTAACAGAACGTTTGAACCAGACTTTGTTCCACTTTCATTGGAAAGCATCACACTAATTTGGTAATCAAAGTGTCCTCTAAAATCAGACAGTGCTACTTGGGTAGTGACCAATATAATACAACTCCTTTTAAGATAATTATCTAACAACATATTCAGAAATCCTTCATGCATGTGCCACATCCTCAGTTTCCTATGGAGAAGCAATCCCTGTCAATTCTTAATATAGACATTAATGCCAAGTAACATATAAGAAACAGACTCACAATATTTTCCTGGCAAAATAACTATAAAACTACGAACTCTGTGTTCTAGGACTTTTAGGATAATTCCACAGTGAGATCTGCTCTTACAATGAATATGTGAATCCTAGAGCAACCTACACACATTTTGCTATATTGAAATATGAAATATCCAGAGAGGGATATTATGCATTTCATACATATAGAAGCATAGATTGCTCTATGCGTTAATCATGGCCATTTGTGTGCATTTTTTATTTTTATTACCTAGGCTTGGAGCAATCTTTGCAAAACAGACCCATAACAAACACGTAAAAATGGAATAAAAAGCACATTCCCCATAAAGTGCTTGCACAGCACAGAAATGTAAAATTTTGGCACTCAGTCAGTTTTGTGTGGTATAAAAAAAATTCTTATATTTAAATTCTCTGTATTTTACAAGGCCTTTTATGTAAAACCTTAAGTGGAGTTGACTGTTTATCCCGGTTGATTTGGCCATGTGACGCCTTCCAGGTTGGGGAGCTCTCGCTTCACTGTTTCTTATCAGCGCTCCTTACTACCGCCATGTGGGGCCAATTTGTTCCTTCTGCAGAGAAAGAAGGGGTTTGGATTTAATTTGAAGCCTTGACATAAGGTTTAATTTGCTAAAAAGGGGAGCTATGCCATTGTAAATCTTGGTGGAGACACTAAGGTTGTGAGAGCTGTCAGCCCAATCTGTTTTAAGCACTGTTTGAGGTGGTTTGTTAAAGAAACTATATTTCTTTCCAGACCGTACTCACCTAATTGAATTGATGCTTAATTGCAAATATAATTCTATTCTGCATTCTCATCAACTGTTTATTTTTCGAGAGAGGGATGATGGGTTATAGAAAGTTTTCTCGTGAAATATATATATACAGTAGATGCACAGGTTAGATAGTGTGCAAGAGTATGAAATTCATGAAAGGGAAATATTCATCTTATTTTTCACATCTCAATAAAAATAGAGGAGAAGGAAATATGATGAACTGCAGTAGGATGAACTCTATAGAGAAAAATGGGAGCTTCTTAGCTGTGAGGATTATTTAACAATGAGTAGTAATGGGGAAAGGTGGGAAATCTTTGCTTTCCATAGTTTTTAAAAACTAAAACACGTTGACCTATAAATTTTATTTGGTTAATTTGGGGATAAGAAATAGGGAAATGGGCTAATTCTCACTCTGGGGGCTTCACCGTATTCCCATTCCAGGAACATTTGTAACTGTGAGGGGGTTTTCAGCTCCAATGATAACTGAAGGGGCCATTTTCATGCAGTGCATGGTGATATGGATAGAAAGTATCCCGTAGGGCATAGGCTATTTCCGTCCCATTCCTGCCCTTCCTAAAATGAACTCTATGGTTAGAAAAAAAAAAAATACTTGAGTATCTTCTATTTACTCCTAAAAATGATATGTTTGTGTGTTCAGATCTGTGTGGGGTGTGTTGTGTTGCATGTGTATTTAACATAAAGAAACAATATTAAGATATTTAAGACAACTCTCTCTGGAGCATACTGTCTAGATTTACATTCTAACTAAACATTTACTATTTTCTGAATAAGGGGCATATACTCTCAGTCCTTCATTTTTCTCATCTGTAAATTTGAGATGGTAATAGTACTATCTGCTATGTTGTTGTAATCATTAAATGAGAAACATTTGTGTGTATGGCTTACATGTCAGTAGTTATTATTAGTTACTATTTTTTTCTGTGATCTTAGACCAACCTTTCTGCAGTCTAACAAACTCTAATCCTTCCATCATGTTCATTTACTGTTTCTATAAAAGTATGGACCTGCAGAAATAAATTATATTTGCCCAAGGGTACCTAGACGTTGGACACAGGAAAATTGAATTCCTTAAAAAATTAAAGTGTCCGTGAATGCTCAATTCTACTTTCAAATCTACCTATTTTTTGATAGCTACAGAGTGATAAATACTTTGGGGGAGTATAATTTCCTACAGTATTTAAGATCTAAAATCCAAGCAATGGAAAGTTTTAGAAACAAGTAAGAGTCCCATTTTTCACATGTTTAAAAATTACTCAGTATTTTTAGTTTGTCAAAGATTTAAGTCACAGTAATTCAAATAAATGGGCATAATCATAATCTCACATTGTTTTGGTAAAAAGTGTGATTTTAAAATTTTCGAAATGAAATTCACCTTTATTACTTTGTATACTCATGTAGTCTTGGGATTAATTTGAAAAATGTTATCATCATACAGCATCCTTCGTGTTATGGACAATAATTTTCCTTGGAAATGAGCACTGATGCAGTACTAAATAGTTTCAAGCCTATTAATAGTGTCCTGTGGGCCCTACTAATTTATGGAAAAACCTTTCACTTAATTATAATCAGTCTTCAAGTGTTTTATCAAACTACCTTAGCCTGAAATGTGTGCTAGGTATTGTGAAGATACTGGCGAAGCATGCGGTAGAGGACCAGTCCTTGTGGAGCTTGGTTTCTAATTAGACAGAAAGCAAGACTAATACACATCCATTTATCATCAGACAGATAGATAACTTTGTGTATCTGTACTGCTCTGCATGATGGGTATCAGGCAGTAATAAAAAAGGCTAAACAAACGATGATGGTGCTTGGTTTCTAGAGGGTTGGGAGGACAAACAATAGAGTAGAATATTTAATACCGGATGGAGATGAAGAGAGTAGAGAAAACCAATCTCTGAAGGGTGCTAGAGGGAACAGGGCTGAGGAGATTCCAATTTTAAATAGGGTGATCAGTAATTTACATCTGAACAAAGACGTGAAGGTGACGTCTTTGGCTGAGGAAGCCAGTAGCAAGTAAAAAGATTCCAGGTTGAATAGAAACTAGCAAAAACAAAAGTCAATGAGCTAGAACTCAGCTGGAAAATTCTGGGAAAAGCAAGCAGGCCAATATAACTAGAAGTGAGTGAGTAAAGGGAAGCTTAAGTGGGATACGAGTCAGAAGGGGCCGATCATATGGTCTATGTGGGCATTTTAGGATTTGGAATTACTGAGTGAATTAGAATCATTGGACGGTATGGGAAAGAAGATTGATCTGGGGATCTGATCTGACTTAACAGTTTTATAAGGATTACATGGCCTGCTGTGTTGAATATAACCTTCCCCTTCCCCCTCACCAACAGCACTATTACAGGAAACACAGAGACCAATGAGAAGATAAAGATAATGATATCTTAAGCCAGAGTGGTGGCTATAGACATAGACAGACACGGTGAAATTCTGGATATATTTTTTCATCAAGCCAACAAGATTTGCTGTTGGATTCCTTACTGGGCAGGAAAGAAAGTGGCATCAAAGATCATGGCAAGGTTGTTAGGTCTGAGGTACTGAGAAGAGAATTTTTAATCAGTTGAGATGGGACAAGCTTAGTACAGCAGGTTTGGGGAAGAATATTATGAAGAATTTGAAGTTAGGTATGTTACATCTTAGCTGCAGGTTTGGTGCCAAAGTGGCGACGTCAAGTAGAGAGTGCATATTTTCCGATATGTTGCAATTTAGGGGATGGGTCAAGGATGGAGATGTACATTAAGCTATGTCAACTGGCATTTGAAACCATCAGATTGAATGAGAACACCAAGGGAAGAGTGAGTATAGAGAAAAAGGGTCCATAGATTTATCCTTGAGGTACTTGAAAGATACAAGTTTGGTGATATGGAGTGGAAAGAGAAAGCAGAGTGAGGATGAGTAGGGAGGGGAATAGGAAGAAAATAATTTTGTTCTGGAAGCAGGTAGTAGGTGGAAGCAAAGGTAGGAGCTTGTGAAAATTATATCCCAATTACTTTTCCTTTATCACAAATTAGCAAAGTTATCAGCTGAGGAAAAAGGTAGATACAGGTGTTTTAAATATTTTTTTCCTTTTATTTATTCATGAGAGATACAGAGAGAAAGGCAGAGGCAGAGGGAGAAGCAAGCTCCCTGCAGGGAGCCCGATGTGGGACTCAATCCCTGGACCCTTGGATCACTCCCTGAGCCAAAGGCAGATACTCCACCACTGAGCCGCCCAGGCATCCCCAGGTGTTTTAAATTTGAGGAGAGAGAGCTCCTAAGAGCTCTCGAAGAGCTTGAGAAAGTGAGCAAATAGGACCATATCATATTATTGCTGGAAAACCTTAAGAGCTGCTTGAGTTTTGTGAGAAGAATTCAAAGCCAGTCAGTATGACTGTGTGGGTTTTTTCCCTAGTGATGTTAATCTGCATGCATGTAGGCAAAGTGTTTTGATTAATAATTGGGACCTAATAAAGTATTTCAATACTTGATGGCTTAAAACCACAACAATCATTTATTTTGCTCACAGACCTGAAATTTTGAGCAGGCCTCAGAGAGTATTGCTCATTTCTGTTCCTACTTTCAGAAGTACTGAGCTGTGGTGGTTTGATTGGAGCTAAAGAATCCATTTGTAAGGTGGTTTACTCAAGACTGGCAAGTTGATGCTACCAGCCTGCTAGGAGCTCAGTGGGCTGATGGCAGGGTCCTTGATTCCTCTCTACATGGGCTTCTCCAAGAACTACTTGAGCTTTCTCATAGCATGGCAACTGGCTTTTTCTTCCTTTTCCTTAAGATTTATTTAGCTAGTTAGTTAAGAGAGGGAGACAGAAAAGGAGAGAGGGAGAGAGAGAGAATGAGCATAGGGCAGAGGGGCAGAGGGAGAGGAAGAAAAAAGTCCAAGCAGATTTCATGCTAAGCATGGAGCCTGACATGGGCCTCAATCTCATGGCCCTGAGTATTACCTAAGCCAAAATCAAGAGTTGGGTTTGGAAGCTGGCTTCTAAGAACAGGTATTCCAAGACACCTTGGCGAAAGCCACAAGGTTTCCTGTGACCTAGCCTTAGAAGACTAAGAATGACACTTCTGTTGGTCAAGTACACCACAGCGATCATCATTCGAGATTTCTCTCAAGGGAAGGAAAATTAGACTTCACCTTTACTGGCAAGAGTATATGGACCTCTTTAATCTACTGCACAAGAACTTGGCAGGCATCTGGACTTAACCAAGTTTGGGTCTTTTTCCAGATGAGTATTATGAGGAAAATTAAGACAAGAATATAGCCTCAGGGTAAATTATAATTACGAATTGTGTAATTTAATAGAGTCAGGTAGGCAATGAACACAGAAAAAAAGGTGTTGGCCTGTAAAGAATTGGTGGGACTAAGGATTTTAGATTCTAGTGGAGTTGAATAGTGGTTGAAAAAGATAGCTGAAATCTGGGATGTGATGGTTTCAGGGATGGGTGCTTGCACAGAGATTGCAGATGGGTTCTCATGGGAATGATGGCCATCTCTACTATAGTCATGGGTGTGAATGGCCATAAAAGACAGAGATTTTTTAAAAAATATAATGATATATAATGAAGTAAGATTTGTACTCTGGACATTCAGAGAACATTAAAGTAAGTGTGGTAGGGGGCAAAGAACATGTCTTGCAGGAGGAGGATAGAAATCTCTGCCTTTAAAGATTTGAAAAGGAAGAAAGGACATGTGTTGTAAGTAGGAGTGAAGGCATAGATACAGGAGTAAGAGTTACATGCAATAAATTGGTGATAAACAAGCAAACAAACAAATAAATAAATAATTCTGGAATATGTTTAGTTGGCAAGTGGTTTGTTGTAGCAAAAAATACACTTCAAATTTGCAATGTATTTATCAAAATTTACTCTGCACTAAAATATTGATGTGCTTATTTACCTACCTCACATTATTTGAGAAGTAACTTAAAGCAGCTAATAAAGATCTGGTATATGAAATATATTATTTAGCTGGTGTGGTAAATGGCATATACTTTAACTACAGGTCCATGACTGATGTCATGTCAGGCAATCAATATAAAATGTCATTACAAAAAGGGAACCAGTTGCTGCCCTCATGGACACTCCAGTCCTTTAGGAGAAACCAGTATAAATCACTTGATTATAGAAACACCACACTTCATTATTTTTAAGGTGCATTTTTCCACCATTTTGCTATTTCTGAAATTGGGGTATATTTTGTAATTCAGAGTCTTGAAATTTATAACTCCTGGTGCT
Organism: Canis lupus familiaris; assembly: GCF_011100685.1. Taxonomy (NCBI): domain Eukaryota; kingdom Metazoa; phylum Chordata; class Mammalia; order Carnivora; family Canidae; genus Canis; species Canis lupus. The sequence goes on along the minus strand of NC_049240.1, from coordinate 49,823,780 downwards.
TTCTCTTCCTTGATGAGTGCTTGCAACAACTGTGTGTCTTAGATTGATGGTATCTTTTTAACAAAATGTAATACACCAAATGTAAAATAAATGTAACATATTTAAAAGAGAAGTACAGAGTGTTCCCACTCCTTATTTTATGGGATCCAACCTTGTAGTAAGAGGAAGAAAGAGACTGTGAGAGAAATCAGAAAGAAGGAAGAAACTTTCCTGTGGCATAAAGGAATCCAAAATATATAGAAGTTGAAAGGGGAAGTCATTGAGGTTGAAAACAGAGAGCAATGGGGGTCCTGTTTCTAGAAGAATCCAGAAAAACTGGAAAAATGTAGACCCTACAAGACATTGTAGGGTAAATTAAGTCTTTTGGTGTTTTTCTTTAGGGAAATAGGAAATCCATGAAGTGTCTTGATTTATGAGTTGATATGAAATACTGTGTTCCCTCAACGTGTGTGGAGAAATTAATGGAATGAATGAAGAAAAAAAGAGATAGAAACATGGGAATATGGGATCCCTGGGTGGCACAGCGGTTTGGCGCCTGCCTTTGGTCCAGGGCGCGATCCTGGAGACGCCGGATCGAGTCCCACGTCGGGCTCCAGGTGCATGGAGCCTGCTTCTCCCTCTGCCTGTGTCTCTGTCTCTCTCTCTCTCTGTGACTATCATAAATAAATAAAAATTAAAAAAAAGAAACATGGGAATAACAATGGAAATTGAGAAGAGATGAGAAAAGTTTAGCGAAAAATGAAGAAACAGGTACCTCTGTAAGCATTAGTTACATCCTACTTATTTGGAGTTATACAGATGGACATTTACCAACAAAGTAGATAAAACTGAAATTTGCCATTCCTCCAGAATTTTGTCACTACATATTTGACACTGGGTCATCAAGCTGTCAAGTGACAATAAAAATAAATATAGCTCCAGTTCTAAAAGAGATTACTGAAAGACAATGCCCGTGTAGACGAGTGTGTAAACAAAAATGTACGTAAGGCCTGCTTTGCAGTTTCCAAGCATTTTCTATATAATCAGACAAAGATGTCAATACCAAAGTAAATTAATGAACGACCATTACTTAAAACAAAACAAAACAAAAGATGTAGTACACAAGATAGTCATAATGGGCTCAGAATATTTGGCGTTGGGTATGAATAAAAATAGCATTTCACGTTTTTGCCATTTAACCTTACTATGGGCCTGGTGTGGATTTAGAACATTGCTTGGATTTCTTTTTTATGTAACTCCCCCAGCACCCTAGGCCTCAGGAACTGTTATAATCTCTTCTTTGCATATGCAGAAATAGGAGTCATACAATTAATCATAATAAATCCTGAGTTCAGAGGTTGCACCCCAGCAGTCTCGCTTTCCAGGGCACCCTGCACCTCTGCTTATGAGATGGGACGTATGACCAGCGCGCTGACCCTCATCATTCACACGCTGCATTTCTCCTACACACCTACTTTGTTCTGGTCCTAGCAGTAGGGATGGAATCACAACTTCTGAGGAGACCAAGTACCTGCTAAGAATCTCACCATGTAATTCCTCACCTCTACTCTTGTAGATTTTCAGTCATTTGCCTTTGGTTTTGCTGTAAGGCTTTGGATTGTAGTGCCATGTACCAACGTGATTCTAATTTAAGTAGCATGTATTAGCCTCTTAATGTTACTATATATATTCTGTTTTATAATGCAATTGACTGAGGAAGGTTGTGTTTTGTCTCATTTTTTAGCCAGCAAAAATATACACCCCTTACTTTTCCAGACTCTAGAGCAACATCAAATTAATTTAAAGTGTGTTTCATTTTGTTTAGTTTCTCTGAAACTCTCTTCTTGCTGTTAATAATAATAATTACTCTTTCTTAGCTCTCCGATCAGCTAGTAAATTTCACCAGTTGATCAAATTGGGCAAATGGGATGAAAAAGAAATCTTAGTTACATTTATACTACTTAAAGTCCTACCATAAAGTAGTGTTCCTTTCAACTCCTTTAGTTTATATCGTGTGAGAAATTATGTCCTCCTTGTACCACTGCTGTATAATACATATATGAAAAAAACAAAAAGCTTGCAGTCTCAGTGGCCTTATCTGGTGCACTGATACAGTTAGCATAGGCTTTCAATGCATTTCTGATATTTTAAACATTAAAAACATATCAGTGCAAAGACAAATTGCATGGAATATTGCTTTGCATTATAGGAGGATGCTCAAGAAACCTTCAATGGTAAGTATAAAAGACAACAAATTCTAAGAAAAGGGTGGGAAACACCAAGGAAGATGACATATTTAATATTAGGCCTGTACCGAGATAGATCTTTGTCCTAGTATTATAAAGATTTAAAATACACTTTGTAAATATTTTATTTATTTGTTTATTTTAGAGAGGGACTGAGAGCGGGGGTGAGTGCAAGCAGGAGGAGGAGCAGAGGGAGAGGAGGGAAAACTCTCAAGCTGATTGGGCCCCGAGCACAAAACCCGACGCAGGGCTCTATCTCATGACCCATGAGGTCATGACCTGAACCAAAACCAAGAGTCAGAGTCTCAAGTGACTGAGCCACCCAGGCACCCCAGAATACATTTTTATGTAGATGTGAAAATGCAGAAATCACGTTGCTGGTTATTGCAACCACAATGCACAGAGAATGCCTTTTTGTAAAAATGGTGCACCCCGTGCTCCCTTTGTATGCTTTTGTTGAGTATAGTCTTTGAGCACGTCTTTCTAAGAGTTTTGATACATTGCAGTGATCCCTCCACGTTCTTTCAACCATCTCCACTTGGTATCAACCTCTGGTTTGGTGTAAAGCTATTGTCCATGCTGCTCAACTACAGAAATAACCATTTTCTATCCAGGTGGTAACATACGACTTGAGATCTTATTAGTTCAAAATACATTTTATTGAGCGCCAGCTGATTATCAGTCCCAACTGTCCCATATACTCACAATGTATCAGGGAACAAAACAGACAACCTCTGCCTCCTGGAGTTTACACTCTAGCGGGACTACACAATAAAGAAACGACAAATTATTGCATCATATATCAGATGGCATTAAATACTGTAAAGTGCTATAAAGAAAACATAAAATTAAGGGGATAGAGAGCTAGAGGCAGAAGAACTTTTTCTATAAAGGCCACTCTGATCTGATGACATTTAGAAAGAAATTGCGTGTGGTATGCCATATATATGTATAGGAAGAGGAAGATTTTTCAGGCAGAGGAAATCAATACAGTCAAGATTCTATAGACATTTTTTTCTAACAATAACTAACATTTACTCAGCTTTGTATGTCAAGTGTATGAGAAATACTTTTCTATTATATGAGATCTTACGCCCTAGAGTGAACAAAAAAAAAGAAAAAAAAGATTTTTTGGTAAGAAAAAATTCTATTTCTGGTACATCTGGCTAGAGATAGCCTAAGCAGAAGAGACTGTATACTCTGTCGCCAGGAAGCCTCAATTCAAATCCTATCTCAGACGCTCACTAGCTACGCATGTCCTTTGTGTAAGTCACTTGCCAGTCTGTGACTCCTTCCCCTGAAACATAAAATGTGCAACTACCCCCACCCTAAGAGTTGTGGAGAGGATTAAATGATATAAAGCAGGCAAAATGCATAGATAGCACTCTCCTTGGCAAATGGCAAACCACTGACCATTTTTATAACCCCTCCTATTTTATCACCTGATTCAGATGTCCTGGTCCTGGGTGATTTTGCCATGGGAGTGGCAGTTATATACTAAAGACGCCTTCCCATTATTCTGCAGACATTTCAGTGAAGAAAAAGAAATCAGGATTTCTAAACTGAATTCTGATTCTAATATGTGTCTCCCAAGCATCTGCGTAGGCTTACATCTGGGTTCAAAAGGGGCCCCATATACGGGAATCCTTTGTGTGTGAAATGATCTGCCAACATCTTTTTATCAGTTTAAGGATGGAATCATCCAAATGATTTAATTTAATAGGGGATCAATTCATCTTTTTAAATGTTTCTTCCTCAAAATATACGATTAGATTTTTTTTTCCAAAATGTAAATAATACAGAAGTGCACTGAGCAGCACTGCTCTGTGAAACACTATTCTTATGCAACTTGGATCTACTTTGTAAATTCTCAAGACCGTCTCATATAAGGATTCCACATTCATTGCAGCAGATTAATAGGGCCTTGGTAAATGTATAATAGAACCGCATTATATATTTATAATAGGACAAATAGTTAACACATACACAAACCCTGTTTCTTCTAACTATCGGTAAAATCAGGAGAAAGTACAGATGAACTGGTAACACCCATCATATCACATTTTAGACCCATAAATTTGACCAGACATCGTAGTTAGGAGGATTTTCAGAATCACTGATAGGGATCCAACTCCGATTGGCCCTTGGTTTGAAGGAGTTAGTGGACTTAATAGGATACCAGGAACATGGATCAATGGCTGGTCTTTGCAAACTGTTTAAAAAGAAATATGGCACAAAGTTTAAATATTGTGCTTATTTGAAAATTTGCTCCATTCACCTGACACTGTGTTTTTGATCCAAAGACCAGGGAACAGGGGCCTGCTCAGTATGGACAATGCATGTACTCACTCAGTTCCTTGTTTAGCAGCATTGAAAGGAGTACGTTTTTGATTTTGACCTGTTATGCCAAGTGTCTCATCAATCTCACAAATAATATTTAATTCACACATTAAAGATCCTGACAATAATCACAAGTCTTGGGGAACCACCACAGCCTTTTCTGTCAATTAAGAAATGAGGTTTGTACGGGGAAAGGATTTCAAATAATATACTTTACTTGGTTTTGCTTAAAAAGCTGGACGTATGCAACTAGACTTTGAAAAAACATGAACTGCTTCAATCCTGCATCCAAACATTCAGACAGATTATATTAGCTTGAACTCATAGCTAAATCTGGCGTTCCTAAGTTAAGATTCCCTTTCACATTCTGAAACAAGTGTCTAGTTGGAGTAGTGTATGTTTTGTAGTTGATAATGTTTGCTTTCACACACACACACACACACACACACACTCACACACAAAAGACTTTAAATTGGTACATTATTTTTCAGAATAAAAAGTATTTTTTTCCTAGGGTCATTGAAAGCAGATTGAAAGTACTACAAAAAGTTAGCTTTACATTTATTTTGAAATTTTATCATGCTTATGTGTGCATTATAACAAATCACAGAGTATAGAAGGGTTTCTGATGAAAAGTAGTCCTCTGACTATTTTTTTCTTACTCACCATTCTCCACCTTCAGGACGGATTTTTCTATTCCTGTTTTCATTCTTCTGTAGGTTATCTTCCTAACACTAGGTATGTTTATGTCTCTATTTCTTAATTCCCAACTTGAGACTATGTCTGTTCGCTTCCTAGGAAAGACAAGATTTATCTCATTCTATTTCATCTTCCCTCCCCCGTCTTCTCCCAAAGTTTGACAGTTTTATCATTACTTGGAGAATTCCATCCATTACCTTGCAACTTTGAATGATTTACATACACTTCTATTTATGAAACGATCTATCCCAGTCAGTAGTTTAACTTCTCTTCTCTCCACCTTTCCTCTTCCTCATTTTTCTGATTGACTTTAACTTATCAAGTGGGTTAGTACATTCTCTTCTTCACACCCAAGTAATTCTTGCCGGTTTGGTTCATAGGTCGATTTTTAAAATTGGAAGTCAATTTGCAGTGTTTATATTATCATGACCCTGTGAATATTGTTCACTGCCAGAAAAAATAGGATGAAATTTCCTACCTAAAGGTCTAATGCCATGATGCTGGGAACACTTAAATATATATATATATATATATATATTTCTAGTGTCAAAGTCACCTGGTTTCTTATTTTCTATGTACCATTCAAGAGCTAAGAATCCTGGTGCGTTTTATGTGGGTTTACATTTGGACCATAGTATTTTGTCATCTGTTTTATTTTCTTGAAAATATTGTCTTTCTATATGTGTATTTCTCAAAGTTTCCATCTTTTTATGCCTATTGTCTCTCTTGAACACCCCCTTTTTTCATGGAGACCTCTTTTCTGAGGCTCCAATTTGGACCAGCTCAGTTTTAGACCTGAGATATAGCCATCAGCCCAGACTTGCATTGGAGGATTGCCTGGATAATAGCCTCCCTTCCTGAGATCCAATATGTTCCAATAATATTTAATCAAGTACTTTTTTGTGACACACAGGAAAATAACTGTCTAGTAAAAGAATTTCTAGTAAGGGAATTTATGGAGGCCCTCTCTGTTTGAAATGTCTTTCTTCAACCCTCACATTTGAGTAAAAGTTTGTTATGACCTAGGGTTTTAGGTAAAAAATATATTTTCTCCTACATTTCTTTATTCTTTTATAAACTGGTATAGCTGAGGAAAATTCCAATTCCAGTCTTAATTTGATGTTTTATTTTTTTAGTGTTTTATTTATTTATTTGAGAAAGAGAGAAAGCACAGGCTGAGGGTGGGCCTGGGGAGTGGCAGGAGGAAAGGGACAAGCAGGCTCCACGCTAAGCACAGAGCCCAATGAGGGGCTGGATCCTCAAGGCAGACATTGAACCAGCTGAGCCACCCAGGTGCCCCAATTTGATTTAAGAAGCTGTTTTATTTATTTAGAAAATTGCAGTACCTTTATCCTTGGAGTCCTTTAATTTTCACAAGGATAGTTGAAAAAAATTTTATTGAGTTCTGTGCACTTGATTTATCAAAATCTGTGAACTCTAAGACCTCTGACTTAAATTCTCTTTTATTATTCTTCTGATGATTGGTTATTTTCTTCTCAACCTTTTTTTAATTTTCTTTTTCTAGAACTCTTTTTAGTGTAATTACCTTTTTCTTTCACAGTTTTTGTTAATCTTTCAGTTCTACCGATTGGGACAGAGCAACCCCCCCGCCCCCACTTTTCCTCCTCCTTTTTTTTTTTTTTCTCTTTTTTTCTTCTTTTTTTTCCCCTCCTCCTTTTTTATATCAAATTTTTAAGCCCTAAACACCTAAGTACACTAATTATATTCTCTAATAATTTTGCTTTCCTTTTACATTGCATTGTGTTTGGTTACATGGACCTAGTATCACCTCTGATTTCTCTGTTTATATAAGAGAACTTTTTGTTGTTTGTTCCTCTTTTGTTTATTGAATAACTTGTTATCTCTTTTAGTTCCATAGTCGTCTTTTCTGTTTATCTTGGTATTTCTCTTTGATGCTATTGATTTTTCACTCATCTGATGATCATATGTGCTTGTTCATTTTTAAGATAAAAGAATAGTTAGCAGACATGGGTTTTCTTGGCAAATTTGCAAACATGCAGATAGTTCTGTTTGTGCCTCTCTCTTCAATATGCAGTAAGACTTGTTCATATGAATAAGGGGGGGCAACTGTCAGGCTCATCATAGATTTACCAGACCAAGTGCTTGGAATATGATTACATGTCACAAGTCAGAATAATCAGACCTGTATTCAGAACTTCAATATACACACCAGCCTTCTGTTTCTCTCTCCAAGTATCTCATTTAATTTCTTTAGTAAAGAATGTCCTGTTTTTTTTTTTTTTGTTTTTTTTTGTTTGTTTGTTTGTTTTCTTTTTGTTTTTTTTTTTCCCCACAAACACAAATGCTAGGTTACCTGGAAGGACTATGGCCTGGCACAACCATCTTAAATACCGATTCTTAGATCATCATTTTCCTTACACGTCATCTCTGTCCCTGAGCCCAAAGCCACTGCAGTGGTTGGGCAGAAACATTGACTCTACTCTCCCAGAGATGAGAGCCTTTCTGCAGCAAATTCTGCTCTGCTCGCTGATTTACACACCTCTGTCATTTTCTCCCAAAACCTCGTTGAAATATCTACGATGTTGATAACCACCTGTCCTCTTTGGTTCTCTGTATTTATTAATTTTATATGTTTCATGTCTTTTTTATTCATAAAGGCCTCAGGAGGAAAAGGGGATTAATTCATTTCCTCAGTATATCTTCTTGAATTGAAAGTCAAGAAGAGATATGCAAATTCTCAGATTCCTAAAAGCTCATCATTTTGAAATAAATAAATATTAATGACATGCACATTTAAAATTAATAACAATGAAACATTTGTTTCTTTTCCCTAAGAGAATTATAACAAGTTATCTTAAAGCTCTTGTGAACAAATGATAAATTCTAAGAGAAGGCCGACAAACAGAAATTTCTCTTTAAGGTTTTCTTTCTTCAAGACGGAGACATGCCCATAGCCAGTGAATGGGCATTTTTGAAGTTCAAAGGCTGAGTCATGTTTTGGGGTTAGAAAATGAAGATCCTAAAGATGAGCTAAAAGTGTGTGTGTGTGTTTGTGTGTGTGTGTGTTTCCGCTTTCTTTTAGAAACTAAAAATATGGTCCATGTTTCATTGCAAAGATTTAGCCAGGATTATGGGATTTATGAAAAAAGGATGTTTCATTGTTTTACAGGAAGCTTTTTATCTGAATCATCAGTATATGGCTTGTTACTTATCAGTTCTGTCATCCTGGGATCTTTTTCCTCTAGAATTTATAATATGATAGCTCTTATTCCTTAAGGGATATGAAAAGTGCAGCTTGGTGAGCTGCTTCTGTGCCACTGAATACTATTTGGATTTCCATTTTTACATTGTAGTGAAAAGGGCCATTAACTCTTTATTGAGAACTCATTTGGTACACAGGTATTAATTTAATTATTCCTTTATTGGAAGGACGGTTGAAGGCAGTTAAGAAGTTACTGATTTGACTTGTTTCTCATAGTTGCATATATCTGATATTTTATTATAATCATAAATGAATTTTGAATGATATCATAATGTATTATATTGTATTATTTTATAATTAAACTATAAAATAACTTCTTATTTTAGTAGTGATAATCTGATAAGTTTCTGCGAAAGGTCATGGTCCATAATAAAAGATACACATTTTTCTTTCAAAGAGGTTACACTTATGCCGAGATTTTATGATAATTTTCTCATTTTAACTACTTGCACGTATAGTGGAAGTCATCGGAATCTGTCCCTCAAGAAGGTTCAGAATTGCAATATTATGAAATAATGCTTCTACACAGTGATCTCTAAATAAGGGCTATTAAAATGTCGGATGAAACAAATTCTCTATAAAGGTTTATTTTCTCTGGAAATCAACTTGTAAACAATTTGCATTATCTGGGGAGTCTGCAATTTGAGGCTTTATTTTGGAGAAGTACGGTGGGGATGAAACCTGGAACTGTCCATTCATTGGATAAGCTAGAGAGGAGATCTATGACCCAAAATAGGGGGTATCTGTTTAATTATTGTGGATATGTGGCTAATATTTCACTCTATAGTAATTAACTTAAGATTTCACCAGTTTTTCCAATTGCATTTCACTTCTTGGAATTTATGTCAAAAGTCAAAGGTCGTGATTTTCAGCTATTAATCTTTCCTGTCTGGAGAAACAATCCAAGTGTGTTTAGCTGGAAGAGCTGCTTCAAGCAGTTGACTGTACAGTACCAAACTTCAGAATGTTGCAGTTTATGTAACCAATCTCACTTATTTAAGTTTCGCTGACAGATCTTTTTATTTTGTTTATCACCAAATAACAATGCAAACATGTCATGAGGCAGCCTTAGACATGCTGTGTGGTCACTGAAAGCAATAGCTCTAAATGGATTTTTTGGCCTAAGTCTCTTCAAACTTTTTAAAAGCATTTTATTGTTATAAAGTCTCTTAAACCTTAAAGCATCTTATTTTCAGATGCAACTATGGAGGAAAAAATAAGCTTCTTATTTACAAAAGGATGAAAGTAAATCACTTTGTTTTCTTGATGGCCAGTTGTGTGGTTAAGCAGAAAAGCTATGTTATTACAGTATTTTTGTAGACAGCAGTTTAGGAGAAAAACTGCAAATGGTGTCATGGTGAAATGTATTACTGGAAATTGAAATTCCAATTTTAAAATTAGACAGGCATTTTTATGTGTTTATCATATTAGAATAATTAAATTTCTCCTGCAGATTAGAATGTAAACTTTTAGCAAAAGTATACTCCTGCTATATTTTGGTAACACAAATGTTATTATGTAAGCACTGTAGGGTTTTGGGCTTTTCTGGATAATTATGAGTAAATGATCATTTTGTAATGAAATCATCCTCGGCTTGTGACTCTCAACTGATTTTTCCATCTGGTGTTTGTCATGTAAAGATGTCCATTCAGCAGTATTAAGCAGTTTGAAAAATACCAACCGAACTTCAGGATTTACAGAGGGTCCTTATTTGATATGGTGTTTCCAGATTTCTCTCTTTCATATTTACATCCTCTCCCTCTCTCTCTTTGGAAGGCATTTTCTTCTTAGGAGAGCATAAAAGACATTTGGGTTTTATTCCTACTTCACCTAAAAAAGTTGAATTAGTGCTATCATTTTCTATCTGTTCTTTATGTATCTTACATAGAAAATAGAAACACTACTTTAACCAGATTTGTTTCTTTGGGTCATGTTGAGGTCTGCAAAAAATGAAGGTGATCAAACCACAGGACATTTCTTTCTTTATCTCAATTCCTAAATTATCCTCTGATAATAAACTTTACAATAAACATCTCCCTTTCTACCACTATCCCACCACCAACCATACATACCCTTTTGAATCAAGCCTCCTTTTTATCCACGATTAAGTACAAATATCTAGTTGAGCCGTATACCAGAGAAATTCCTTGCAAAGCACCGTGCATGTTTGAATCACCATTTGATAGTTAAAATATTCACAGGTCCAGTTTTCCAGAAAGTTTCCAGAATATTTTTTTTTTTTTTTAAGAAAAGAAAATAAACTTCATTGAGTTAAATGTTCTCTTCTCTCAAGGTTTTCCTTGCTGGATGTTTCTACTTACCAGGCCTGTTCACCCTGCCTTTTTGCTCTGCTCTTTTTTATCTTGCAGAAAGTACTGCATGATGGATTTCTTAGGTGACTTTTGGTTGGGTTTTGGCATCAGAAACACCACTGAGAGTTTGGAAGGAAGGAGTGAGGCATGTGGAGTGATTTCACCTCTCCAGCCTTACCAGTGTCTCCTCTCCATTGACGTCTCTTCTACTAGAGGTTCCCCAAATGGTTTCAGCATCCTCCATGTGAACATGGCCTTGAGCTCCAGTAACATGATTGGCACCTTGTCCCTCAAGTGTAGACACCTATTGTTGCTAATACTCAGTTCATTTTCCCATTCTGGTCTGGGTTGCTGCACAGCTTTTGGCCAGAGTCAATACCCTACCTCCTGGCCAGGCCTTTGGGGTGAGGTGCCCCATCACTGTGACTCTGAGGAAAGGAGGAAAGAGAGGCATCCACAAGCATTGGGGTTTATCAGATTGGTGGTGTGAGCTAGACTACTTATGAACAAGTCTGGGAGAAGGGACCACCCGCACCAAGGGGCTTCCAGGTGTGCCACCCCTATAGAACTCCCAACATCTTGTGTGAGATCTAGCTTCCTCCTGAAGTATGACAGTGGCTTCAGAATCTTAGAATCTGATTCTACCATTTTTTGAGCCATCCGTGACACTCAGCACATTGTACCCCATCCCCTCCTTGTCCCTATTTCGGGACCAGCACATGCTCTTCCCACACATTCTCAAAGTAACATCATGCACCCTGCAGGCTCCAGCTGTGCCTTGTTGGCCTTCCTGGAAAACCCCACACTCCTCTACCAGGGATGAAGGCCCACCTCTAGCCCTCCAACAACACCCATAAAAGAAAGACATTTTTTTTTAACAAATTAAAAAGTTTTTAGTAATAGAAAAAACTTATTCTTTGGAAGCAGTTCTTGTTAAGTTCCCTGTAAAACAGTAAGCTTACAGAAAATGCCTTTCTCATGAACAGGAAATCACTATGCTTTTGGCCCAAGATAATATTTGGGTTGCTTCACTTTACTCTGATCACTTCTGTAGCCTCTCCTAAATCCTGATGTCACCAATTACCTGCCTTAAATTTCTTCTCTTTTAGCTACCCAAAATAGTTGATCTTTTTCTGGTTGGATCCTAATAGATACAGAAGTCCATTTATATTCCCAGACGAAGGGCAGGATAAGATCTTACCGTGTGCTTAACTTTTCCCTATATGCTGCAGCATCACATGATTTTCATTCTAGTAGAAGAGCTGCCAGTAAATAGGATAACTAAGTAAAATATGTGGTTTGTTGAATAGTGATATGTGCAAGAGATAACAAGAGAAAGAAGAAGTGAATAGAATGTGAGATTAATTTTTTAAATGGTCATGGCAAATTAAGAGTAAATAAAACTCTGTCTCGTGAGATTTCTCCTTTGCTGAGTCTTTTCCAGCACTGGCACAAAACAATTTTCAAACAGTTTTAACTCAAAAATATGAATGTAAAGAAGGGAGTGAAGTGTGTGGACTAGGGTAGTTGGCAGTAGTTTTATGGGAGAAACATGATTTCATTTAGTTCTTGAATCAAGAGAGGATTTGGAAAACATTACTTTTGTGTAACTGCCCCTAATTAAATCAATACTCCTCTATTTCATATCACATAGAACCTTGGTGGTGATCATATTAAGGATGAACTGCATGTCTCTTCCTATTACAACATCACTTAGAGAGTAATGATTTATTTGCAAGTTGAATATATTTGTGTCCATGTATTTGTATGTAAAAGTAAAGAGGAAATGAAAATTTCCTATTACACATTAATTCCCCTAAATTCAATCCTGCTATTTCAATTACATTTACCTCATTTTTAATTTTGTTTTATAGAAAGGTTTATTTTAGATATTCATCTGTTTCAATAGACTTAAAATTACTTTCCAATTTGTTTGGTCTGTTGGAGTTTTAGATTCATTTCCTCGTTCAACACATACCTACTGAGCACCTACAGTAGGTCTGAAGATGATTGTAGTTTCTGAAGATGCAACAGTGAGACAAGAATGTCTGCCTTTATGGGCTTACATTGTAACAGAAGAGTTTGGGGGGGGGAAGCAGGATAAAAATGTAAAATGTCTGACATGTTCAATATTGATAAATGATAGAGGAAGGAAATAAAGCAGAGATGCTGGGTAGGAAGTGCTTGTGTGAGTGCTCCAGTTTGATTGGTCAAAGAAGGCCTCAAGAAGAAGAGAAGGTTTCAGTAAAAATGTGATGAAATCAAAAGTGATGAGCCATGCATGTGTCAAGGGAAGAGGAGGATTTCAAGTTGTAGGAACAGCAACTATAAAGCCTGGTGGCAAGACGACTCCTTGCGTGATTTAGCACCTGAGGTTACTACCTACCTGCAAGGAGGATCTGTGGTTATGTTTGGTTTCATTTTGTGTTGTTTCCTGTGGTATTATAAAGCTGATCCATATCAGAGAAAGCTAATTTACCAACGTACAGGAGAATTTTCAAAATCAACCTTTACTTTGTTGAACTTCTCAAGCTTGATATTTTTTTCCATTAGATTATTTTCCTACTAATTTTTGGTTTTTGAAAAATGATGGCAAAGTAGGCAAGTGTCTTGCATGGACTATTATGATCCATGAGTTGGCATTTAGGGTCACATGATAAAGAGAGGATAGGAGAGCGAATGTACTCAGTTTTCTAATGTTAATAGAAAAGTAATGTCACACTGGGAGTTTGTAGATTCCACAAGAATGAAAATATTATTGTAGGTAAAGATTAGAAATCAGGAATAAGACAGAGCCAAAATGGTGACATACTTATTTTATTTTAGCTCCAGAGAGCAATGAAGCAAGCCCTGTACCTCTTCTTTTGACTTTTCAGCTGGTGCATATCTGTGCTAATCAATGAGTTCAGAAAACAAGAATTAAAATAAAACCAAATTCCAAAAACGTGATTACTCAGTGAGAGAGAAAATGCCTACGTGGAAAATATTTCAAATCAAACCCTCAGAAAACAAAAACTCTGAATTTCCAAGAAATGCTATGCATGTTGGCAGCGCAAACACAGGCACACCCCAGATCTCTGAACTAACATATATGAGGTGTTAATGACCCACGGATTAGCATCCACACCCGCCTTCAGCATAAAGAGTGATTCAAAGGCCAGTCAGTTCCAAATGCCATAGCCAATCAGGAAGCTGGAGGATTATCACTGAATGACACAAATTTGAACGTGGCAATATGATACACTTTTGAAAGAAAATGCCTCCAAAGAACTTAAGTATTCCGGTCTCGTTTGATTTTCTTTCTGAAATTTAGCAAGTACTTCTAAAATAAACTACTTTTGATTGTGTGCCTCTATCAAAGCCTATTTGGTAAAGATGCAAGGGGAATTTCATTATAAATTCCTGCTTTCCTCTTCTAAAATTTTTTTCCTTTGGGGCCTAGAAATTTCCACGTCTGGTTTTATTCTTAATGGAAACTCCTTGGAAAAATGTGAAAAATCCATAGATCCAATACACGCTTGGGAACTTTGGCGTGGAGACATGAAGGTCTGTTTCCGCTGTCTTTATCAAAAAATTAATGCAATTTCTATTCTTGTTTTTGCTTAAAAATAGCACAATAAACCACTTCAAGGTTCCCAGCAGATCAGGCCTCCAGGGAGAGAAGTACGTAGCAAGCTACATAATCCAACAGTATGAGAGGAGTCCTGAGTCAGTTGGCACGCGAAAAAATTTCATATGAAGGAGCAAGAGGTGATGGGGTCTCAACATGACAGGACTGAATCTAAACAGGGAAATCTGTCTTCCATTTTTGTCACCTCAGAACACAAAGCCAAATTGGAGTGACTTCATAGAAGAACAACAAAATGATTAGGGCACAAAGGGCTTGATTTATGTGGAGAGATTAAAAGAGCACAGAGTAATGTATATTTTGGCTAAGTGATTGCTAAGAGGAGCATGATAACAGTCTGCAAATATGTGAAAGACGTAAACGCCTCAGGAGAAGAAGAATCCTCTGGAACGATGCAAATGGACAGCACAAAGGGCAAAGGGAAAGTTTGAGTTAAAAATGAGAAGAGAAGGAAAATGCGCACCGTGAGAACTGATCCCATTCCTAGGAAATCAGTGAGCGTCCTCATTGTTGGGACATTTGAAATATCCCAAATAAAACTTCAGGAGGCTTACTAGAGGAGCCGTGCTTTCCCGGTGTGGTGCTGTGGAATCTGTGATCCCTTGGGTCAAAGGAAGAAAAGCTCAGGTGTGTGTGTGTGTGTGTGTGTGTGTGTGTGAGCACGTGTGTCACTCACGTGGTACATGGAATTGGGAAAGAATAGGAGAGTGGGGTTTGTTGTACTTTGTTTGAAAAATAGACAAAGAAAAAACATAAGGAAGAGGAAAAAATATTTCCTAGCCGCATTGAAATGGAGAAATTTTAAAAACCTATGAGTAACTAAGGGAAACAAAAAATCTCCTATTGGATTTTGGAGATTCACCAAATATTAGAACCAACTCCTAAGGTCATGTTGCCCTTATATGACATCATTCAGAGGATGTAGGTAATTATATCTCAGCCCTACTGCCCACACTTCCTAACCTCAAGGTTGGGGGGGGGGGTAGTCATAACTACTTTTGGAGTATGTTGGATTTTTTTTTTAATTTTAAACGCCTCTTATCCAACCATAATATAAAATATTCTTTGAAGCAGTTTGTCTGTAACAGCCTGGAGTGGTGGTGCATCAACCTTTGTAAATGCAGAGTAAACAGTATTGATTTGGAGAAATGGAGAAAAGAGGTGTTTTCATTCTCATGCAGCCCTGCCCTGGCCCTCTGGCTCCCTTTAGCACACCGCATGCAGATACCAAGTATGTGCTGGTGTCTGAAAGGCAACATTTACAACCATTTTCCCCGGGAAGAAAGAGGGGAAGAATCTTCCACAGAATTAATAAGAGGTTGGGGGGGGAGGAAGGGGGGAGAAGGAGAATTTTATCTCTCCGCCCTCCCCCTCTGCTTGGTTTTGCAGCTAACCAACCGGCTGTTTACCTCCAGCAGTAGGTCAAGTGCACAGCCCTCTGCACAGCCAGCGCTCTGTGGAGTGACCAAGTGCTCCAGCTGCCACCCTCGTGAGACTGAGCACATCTGCTCCGAGATGTTTGCAGCATTCCCTGACCTGGGGCATGGGAACCTCAGAACATTTCCTAACCCAGGTCTCATTAGCTTGATACAATTAGATTACTGAAGAATGCAGTTGACGAAAGGCACATATTATTTATAATTTCCATTAGCAGTAAAAATTGTTCCAGACAAAATTTCATAAGGCCATCTCATGTCATTTGTCACACGATTAATCTCACCGAGGGGTGGGGGTTGGGGGGGAGACGGCATAAAAGAATCATAGGAAACATTTACATGCCAAAAAATTGATGTACTTTTTTCTCTTTTTTTAGTTTTTCTTTCAGACAGAAACCATTACTACCCTTAGTTTAGCAAGATGGGGTGTGTGTGTGTGTGTGTGTGTGTGTTTGGTTAATGCTGTGTATCATTTATGGCCTCAGCTTGTGAACTTTCATAAGAATGAGTTCAGGGATAAGCAATTACTGAGCTGACGTTTACAATTTGGGGTCTAAACTGTCATTAACGACACTTAACAGTAACACACCGGTTGAGGTGGGAGGTGAGTTCAGGGGACTGGGTCCGAAGAGGTAGTTTCCAGTGTTACTTATCTGTCAGGTACTAATGCTCAGTCCTTGAAGAAGAGGCAAAAAAATCTTCCCTGTAATTCAGTTTTCCCACTTGTATATTTAGATGGTTACATCAGACAAACACCAGGAATGTGGGAAGATCTAAAGTTGTCTAAGTTAATGGTTAATGATTAGATGAGATAAGTACAATTTGTTGTTTGAAAACATTATATATGTAAAGTTTTATAAAAAGTATTATATAAAGTATATACAACGTATTATGTATATGCAGATGTGTGTGTATATATATAGTGATAGACTGATATATTGCAGCATGTTTTCTTAGATTTTTTAGGGGAAAGCAGAAATAATTAAACTGACTCTTTTTCAAGATGTTCAGCAAATAAACAGCAAATTAAATGGTCAAAATGAACATCCTCTCATACAGCTGATCCCTTCCCTTCTTCACCTTTACTACATGCTTATGAGAGCATTTGTCATCAAAGGATCCTAAGTGGGATAGAAAGAAAGAAAATGTCCTTTTTTTTTTTTTGCTGGAATGACCCAGGAAACCTCCCTCTTTAGTCATGCCATTTACTGTACACTGTTCTTGAGGAATAAAGCCAAGCTAGTGTGGACTATAATGTAAGGATATAAGGAATCCAGAGGTCACAAAGAAGTTCATTCTCAGTTCCATGATTCTCCCTAATGGAGGACCCAGATCTACATATTTTCTCTAAATTTACAGACTTCCATATCATACTTTTCGACACGATGCTTATACTAAGCATATGGGTTATTCTTTGATGCAAAAATTGTGGAAAGAGAACATCAAATTAGGTTTCTCTTTACTTTGTTTTAATAATCCCTTAATGAAATAAGGACTTTCTACTCTGAAAAACAATTGGTAAATTTTAATATTGTAAGATACAATTATTCTACATCTTGGGTTCAAACATGTTAGTTAATTAATTAATTAACTCATTTACTCGCTAATTTAATAGACACTTACCAAGCAAATACAATTTGGTGGATACTCTTGGGCATAAGGATACGACAGTTGTGTAAATAAGTGCTGGGATGAGTTACACTGGGGGCTCTGGGAATCCCAAATAAAGACACTTAACATTTATTTTTAATATTAAGAGGAATTTTTCATGTGGTGTTGCTTTTAAGCTGAGACTTAACAAATAACAGGATTTAGCCAACTGAAGAAAAATGGTAAAGTGGGAAATGAGGTGGTGGTTCTATAGGGAAAATGATGCACAGAGAAAGACCCCAAGGAAAATGTTCCAGGTAGAGATGGCTGGGTTGAAAGGCTTGGACATTTATATATCTGAGAAATGATCCTCCAGGAATGTTGTGTCAATTTATATTCTCACTGAAAGTACACAAGAGAGTCCATATTCCCACAAGTTTTACTAGGAATAGAAATCTTAAGATTTATTAGCTATATACTGGTTGAGTGTCTTTTGCTCAGCGCTATGGAGCTTGTGGTCTACACAGCATTAACATGGATAAGACACAGCCTCCGTTCCCCAGGCACTTGTCATCTAGTTGAAGCAAGAACTAAAGAAAAGAACAATAATGAATTATATGTATTAAGAGCACAATTGTGAAATTCACTCAAAAGCTGGTGAGATGTCAGCGGCGCCTGAGTGGTTCAGTCAGTTAAGCGTTCAACTCTTGATTTTGGCTCAGGTCCTGATGTCAAGATTGTGAGATCAAGCCCCAAGTAGGGATCTGTGCTGGGCATCCAGTGTATTTAAGATTCTCTCTCCCTCTCCCTCTGCCCTTTCCTCCCAACCACACCCCTTGCCCATACTCTCTCTCTCTCTTTCAAAATAACAACAACAAATTAGTGAGGTGTCTTAGTAGAAGTCGCTAAAGTGGGTAGAACAAATATCTACTCACTTGATAAAAGACTAGGGATTGAAAAAACATGTTTAAAAAGTGTAGGGGAGAGTAGGAACAGACTGTATTTCTGCATTTATGGGATTACTTTTCGACTTAATATGCTTGTTATAATCAAATTATGAGGATAATTGCTCTTGCTATCAATGATCTTTTCCAAGCTAAAATGTATTATGAAAAGGTTCTATACCTGGCAGTCACGAGTTGTGACACTCTTTATATCTCCTCACCTAAATGCTTTATTTTTAATAGGTATGATTAGAAAGTAAGCACTGACTCATTGCCTAAACAATATTACACAAAAACTATGAACCTCTTCTTATCTATTTTCATAAACTAATGAAAGCATAAATCCCAAACACCTGTGTTTGAAATTGTTTCATGTGATAGAAAATCTATTCTGCATACAATGTTACACCTTTACGGTTTCATAAAGTTTTGTAAGAGTTATTGGCTTTTCTATGCAGTCATGATTTACACTGAATTTTAAAAAACATATTAAGAAAAAATAAAAAATTAAAAAATTAAAAAATTAAAATAAAAATAAAAAACATATTAGGGCAGCCCGGGTGGCTCTGCGGTTTAGCACCGCCTTCCGCCCAGGGCATGATCCTGAAGACCCAGGATGGAGTCCCCTGTTGGGCTCCCTGCATGGAGCCTACTTCTCCCTCTGCCTGTGTCTCTGCCTCTCTTTCTCTCTCTCTCTCTCTCTGTGTCTCTCATGAACAAATGAATAAAATCTTAAAAATATATATATATTAGAATTAGGATAAAGACAAGACCTAACTTTACAGAGCCACAAACTGTCCAACTTTATGTGACTTGATGGACGGTGCACAAACTAGAATCTGTAAGATCCAGATTTATATTGTTCGATTTTTGCATTTTGAAACCTTAGCTACCTGGGGTCAGCTATTTCACTTCTTTGGCACGCCATCTTTGACGTGTGACTCTGGAGATCCTAGTAACTCTTTTATATTTATTGAACATAAATTGTTGACAACGTCTCCCTCAGTTCTGGGTACACTGTAAGCATTCAGAGAACAAAAGTTGTGTTATAGGAATGACTTAAGAGCTGGGGTAATGATTTTGGAAGTCAGTATTTTTAAGATAAATGTTCATACATAAAGGGATATAGTACCAATGCTATATATTTTTTTCATAGTATAATTTGTGTTGTTTAATTTGGATGAGCTGAAATCAACACAATTTCAACTGCAACCCCTATGTTTAGGTCATCGAGACAGAGAGTCTCAACATTAACTGTAATTGGAAATTAACTGTTAAATCTAAACAGGCCAAGTGAAATTAGATATGAAATCTCTTAAGTATTGCTGCTTCTTGATATGAAATTGCATGTACTTTCTATTTTAAAAAGGTAAATGTTTCACTGGTAATTTCTTTATTTATATTTGTTACAGACAGTTTCATCATCCATAAGACTGTTGGTAAGTCAACTGATTTCCCACTGATTTGGGCAAATATAGATTCAAGTGTTGGTCTACTATTATCTTTCTGTCTGTACATCCTACTGGTGGCTAAAAAATTATTAACATTTTGTTTGGTGAACACAAATGTTGAATTCAGAATTGTTAACATTCTGAGACACTGAAGTAAGAAATATATATATATATTTTTAGATTTTATTTATTTATTCATGAGAGGCAGAGAGAGAGAGAGAGACAGAGAGACAGAGACAGAGACGCAGGCAGAGGGAGAAGCAGGCTCCATGCAGGGATCCTGACGTGGGACTTGATCCTGGGTCTCCAGGATCACACCCTGGGCTGAAGTCACCACCAAACCACTGAGCCACCCGGGCTGCCCTGAAGTAGGAAATATTAAATGCATAAAAGTGGGTCCCAATAAACTTCTCTTAAGACATGCAATAAATAATGTAGCAATGAAAAATAATACCTCCTTAATGTAAGGATTACTGGCATATAATCACACAGGCTGTTTATTACATTCTCAAAAATTTCCTCTCACAAAACCATTTTTCCATGAGTATGACCAATATTTCCATTTTTATGTTTTGTTTTCCTCATTGGTCCTTATTTTCTATATTTAGAACATTTTTTAAATATATTTTATTTTTATTTATTGAGAGACACACAGAGAGAGGCAGGGACATATTCAGAAGGAGAAGCAGGCTCTATGCAGGGAACCCAATGTGGGACTTGATCCCAGGACCCCGGGATCATACCCTGCACCAAAGGCAGATAGATGCTTAACCACTGAGACACCCCCGCATCCCTCCCTCCTTTTTCTTTTTTTCTTTGTTAAAGATTTTTATTTATAGAAACAATTTTGATATCTATTTTCATTACCTCCTATCAAATTTAAGACCATGCCATCCCAATGTGAGATAATCAGACAGGTCGAGAATCAGTTTGTCAATTCTGTGTGTCACCCATCCAAGTGGCTATCTTAGTAAGTCTGGTGGCCTTAAACATTAGAAGGGGAGGCAGATTTAGAAGTGGAGGGAAAGGATGCCAGCTTTTGACAGATAAGTGGGTGGCAGATTCTTTTAAAACGTTGTAATAATTAACCAATTAGAGTTTCATCTATAAATTATTTGATAAAATTACTTTTCTTTAATTTTTAAAGGTGGTATCCTTGATAAGGAGTTTTTATGCTGCTCACACTTTATTTTGAATGATTATGTAACAATTTTCTTTTTTAGTCTTCACTAATATTAACTTCTCTGTACAATTGGGAATTGATAAAATGTGAGGAATCAATTTGGAGTTGGGTGTTCTGGGTCATGAATAGTACCTGAGTGCCTGGACCAGAAGTTTGGATAGTACAGATCGAGCAGCAGCAGTCCAGCACATCCCCGGAATGGAGGGAAGCCAGGAGGTAAGTGGGGAGATAAATAAGAGGTTCAATGGCCAAAAGATAAACATATAGAACGAGGTTTGGCACACAGTAGGCTCCTAATGAATGTTTATTAAATGAATATGAAAGCTTGAGAGATTAAAAAGGAACATGAGGGAAGAGATTTTGTTTATTCATCTGAAGGTAGATATGGGGATGGAAAAAAATATGAAGCAGTGGAGAAAGTGTGGCGAAACAGGATTGCACCTTCTGTCAGAAATCCTTTGCAGGATCCACTGCTAAAGTAGATATTGGCTGCCTCTCTTTACTCTATTTTGTCCTTGCTCCTTGTCATCTGGTAAGAAAGTCCTACTCAAGGAATTTCAAATTATTGATCTTTTCTCTCTGAAGCGTTACTCCTTAAAGACTTCATCCTAACTGTGGGATCAGTAAGGTGAATAGAACCAAACAACATACGTTTATGATCTTACTTTACTTCATCATAAGGCATATGGATAACAAAGATGGAGTAGGAAAAGCTAGCTGAAGACACAGAATATTTACTCATATGGACCTAGCTAAAAATCTTTGGGAGATGCATTTATCTTTTTTTATATTTTTTTGCCTACTAGCATCTAGCATTCAGAACAGTGTTAATGAGTAACTTCCTGACCAGAGTCAAGGAGAAAATGTAGATAGGCAAACTTAGAAAATTATACAGTTTCTTATATAATATCTCAACTCAGGAGCAGATAAGAGATCAGATTTGGCCATATGGTTGGTCTACTTTGCCACAATTCATAGACTATCTGCTTGGCTTTGTATTCACTTTCTCCACGTACACGCTTGCAAGCCTCTTCGGTAGCAGGAACTTTTTCTTGAATTAATCAAATTATGACCTCTGAAATTCCCTTAGTAGGATTTTAGGAACTTTCCAATCTTTTGAGATTTCCTTTTGGGCTATCGGTTCCAAAAGCTTCTCTTTTCAGACATCAATTAAGCGAATGTTATATATTAATTAAAAAAAGGTAAAATAGTAGATCATGACTAGGCAAATAGAATACAAATACTCAGGTAAAGTTTCAAATTTTACTTGAAAAGGCAAATATGATCCACATAAGTTCACGACCTTTTCTACATTAAGATAAAGTGATCCCTTGACAATGTAATTTGTTTCTATGCTGTTGTGATATGGAGGGAGGTTGCAAAGGGTTCCAGAAGTTTGACGGAATATCCCCTCAACTCTTCTAACATGGGAGCAAAGGTATTTCAAAGTGTGAATCTGGGTCTTTCATTGCTGTTTGCACATTTTTATTTCCTATCTAGATGAGAGCTCATTAGACTGTAGAAAGTGCTTTCACTTGAACCCTGAGAACCTTGTTCTGATTCTGAAACAAAATAGCCAGCTCCTTTAATCAAGTTTTTTTTTTTTTTTTTTTTTTTTTAGCTTTCTAAGCATTTAGTATAAGATAAAGGATGCTCAGTGGAAGGCCTATCATGTCTTCTTAATATCTAATATTCTCATATACCCTATCATGTGATTAGTTTTCCTTATATAGTGAAACATAGCTAAGGTTCCATGATCAGTATTTCCTGAGCTGAAGCTCTAAAGCATTCAAGAATGTATCTGTTGATAGAACTGTCCACACAGGTAATATAATTTACCCTTGAAAACACTGTATAGGTCTCCAGACCATGAAGATATTACTTTATGCACATCATCCCAGTATGTATGCTTTAAACAGATCATTGTTAATAATCAGTTTTCAAAAACTTAGTCGCACTGTTATGTTCCTAAGGAGGTTTGATGATCCTGAAACAGCTAGTGGTTGAAATCCTCAAATATATACGGATATACAAAAATGACTTGTGATTCCTGGCTAAATAAATCGAGTGATTGTAATCTTTGAGCATTGGTAACATTTTGATCATCTCACACTGTAACAGGGACTGAGGAGTTGGAATTAAGGATCATAAAATGCGGAATAAAATTATAAAGACCTTCTTGTAATACAAAATTCATGGAAACAAAACTCTAATTTCCTGATGGATATATTATATTAATGTAATGGATACCTCAGTGTAGTTAAATTGCATTAAATGGTTATTAATGCTTGAATAAACTTCAAGGAAGTGGGTACTGGTTGAAATGGGATAATATTTTGTTCTGCTAAATTATACGTTAATTGGTATTTCCTCTCTTGTAAAAGGACCTAAAGGGTTTAATAAAATATGTGGTAGAAACATTATTTTTTTTCTTGAGATATTAAGTCAAGAGTTTAACTGGAAGTGTTTCAAACCTTTCCCAGAAAATTCTTCAGTATTTGTGATGACATGGGTTTCAGGGACTCCCAAAAGTAAATAATTAAAGCTTTTAGTCATCCAAATAATGATAGACTGCGTCATGGGAAAAAATGTTACAAATTGCACAGTTGAGATTTGTTTTCTTATTGCCTGTTCCACAGAGGAGAGGGAGGGAGGGAGAGAGAGAGACTGGGAGGGAAGGAGGGAGGGAGGGAGAGGGGACTGAAAGAGAGACAGAGAGAAATTGAGAGTGATCCTATAGGCAAGGACAAGCCATCTTTCTTATTCTCAAGTTACTTCAAAAGCTGTATTTGATAATACAAGGAATAAGACCTTGCAGTTCATTTTCATTTTATCAGATTATGAAAAGTACTGGAAACCTCAAGTTTTACCTGAGGGATGCGGTGCTTTTGCCCTGCACGAGGAAAACAGCTGCAGGCAAGTACTTGAATCTGGCCAGGCTAGGGTGTTGTTCTAAGTTTCAGTGTTTTTGAGTAGAGTTAACTGTGATCAAATTAGGTCCGTGCCCCCGGATGCTTATAGAGGACAGAGTACTTCAAGATTGCATAGTTTTCGGGACTCAGCACAAGTGGAACTGGCACAGAGGGCATGTCAGGAAAATTAAGTTTAGGAACTTGGAAAGCATGCATAGATTTACAGTCTCGAGTTAGCACGCTGACTTCTCTTTAAACATTATTTAGAAGTTTCGGTGCTCGGTTCTTGTCTTAGGGGAGGTACATCTCATTTTCTTTAGGGTCAGCAGTCATACAATGTTACTCAAGTGTCATACAAAAAAGGAAACACGGGCCACTCAATCTAAAATAATAGACAATGTGGCCCAGTCACGGGGACTACATCAGCGAGATGAAATATTTGTAGCACTGTAAAAGCTAGACCCGGGGGGCTGGCAATTCCAAGTAACTAAGACCAACAGGAAGTGACCCCCAACTCCACGGTGACACTCTGCTTTCGAATTGAAACATACTTATCAACAGGGAAGTTAAGAAAAGAGAAACTACAGAAAAGAAGTGAAGAGTCATTAATCAAGGCACCAAAGGGGGGAAATGGTATGTGCACTTCAGGATAAACAGGAACATTGTAAGGTCAGTGTAAATTCATGGCCATTTAAATCTATCACTGAAAGCTGCGTGTACCCCCAGGCCATTTAGGGCAATATATTTTTTTCTCCCCGCCCCCCCCCCCCCCATATCTCTATATATCCATTTGTTCATCTAGAAAGAGTACTGGAGCAAAATAAAAGGATAAAATTTCAACCAAACCCATACAATTGAGATACATGTATACAATCGCGTAGGGTGAGCAAAGTAAGGTGTCTTCAACTTTTAGCGTATCTGTAGACTGACACGAGATACATCCATGGTTCAGGATTTCAGACTTTGTATTGGAATTTATCTTTTTCAGCTTCCTCTTCCTGACATAATTCTCTTTGGAGGCTACTGCATTTGTTATTTTTAAAGACACGCTTTATCAAGACATGACAGATTTTTACTTTTCCAGTGATTTAAACCTGGGAACTACCTGGCTTCCAATAATTCTAGTTGTTTGTCATCTACTTTACACAGATGGAAACCACTGTTGCTTCTGTTGTGCGTGGATGGTTCCAACTGAAAATCCTGTATCATTATGTCTTCTCTGGAGAAAACATAAAGGAATTATATTGGTCTCCAAAGACTGTGCACCTAATAACACAGTACACGGGAAAATATCTTCCTTTCTCTTAAGGCTTCCTCGGCTGTGCGGAGGAAATAAAAGATCCGGTGCCATACCAGCACCAAAGGGAGCACATTATTTCATCTTTTAATCCAAAAATAAAATCATGTAAAATATTTTTATCCCCTGGTTCAAGGAGAAAACAAAACAAACAAACAAAGCAAAAACGCCCGCAGTCTTTGCACTCGTTCAAATCACTATCAGATGTGATTACATTAGCTCAAGGGGAAAGTATTGGTGACAGGATAGACCTAGTTGCTCTCCTACCTTACTAACTCTGTGACTTTCAATGACTTACCTAACATCCCCACATTTAATTTTCCTCCTCTTTAATAGGGGGCAACATCCATCTCCTAAAGTGATGGTGAGGTTTTCATAGCACATGTTTTTTGTTTTTGTTTTTTAATAGTCCCTAATTCCTCCCTAATTCCTAATTCCATGGGAGTATATCAGAAAGAGTAATCATTATTTATGGCTTGCCCGATCAAACCAATTAATCATGGCTCTCTAGGGATATCAGGCGTTATCTTATTTCATAAGCTGTCCTAATAGAAGTGCTTTTAAGTCAGCACCTTTTAGTATGAAACTCTTAGTTTTCTTTTCCTTTGAAAAGCCCTAAAATTTAGCAGATTTTTCTCCTGTGGGACATTTTACCCCCATCCCAATGTTCTCGGATTAGAAAAATTCATTGAGTTATCTCAGCGAGGGGAGCTTATTCTCTTCTTTAGACAAGAATCCACCTCCATTATTCCAACCTTGTTTAACTCAGAAAAACGTCCTACATTTTGTGCTCACCTTCCCTCCACAAAATAGATGTTTCTTTTCCCAGTAATTCCCTAAAGAGAGTATAATTCTTGGTGTGGAAGGAGTTTGGTTACAGTTGCCAAAGATTTTTAGTGTCTATTTAGGAGGTTTATAGCTTTTCTGTGTCTCATCCCATTCCTACCCTAGTCCCCAAGCTGTGGTAGGTCTTAGGGATGCATAGTCTAGACAACGGCATTAAACCATGAAAATCTGTTCATCACACATTTTTGTCTGGAGGCTTCACCCTCTCCTCTCGACCTCTTGCTTTCCATTATCTGGGGCACTTTGAGGCCTGATATCTACATCTGACTCTTGTAAAGGATAAAGCAGCCTGGGAAATATGTAGAAGGAAGATTGTTAGGTGTAAAGACATAAACTTTGTCTACGGTTATGACGACAATATGAATAACTGAGAAGTGAGGGGAAAACTGAGAAATAGTGAATTATTTTTGGCGCACAGGAAATGCTTAACAAGTTAAGAGAAGAAATAAGAGAGAACAGGAAGGTATCAGTGATTAAATGCATTTCTGGGCAAACATAAGAGAGCTGCCATGTGATTAGGAACATGATAAAAATGATAGTCCCACTGAGGACTTTTATTCAGATAACTAAAATAAAAAGGAAACCCCATAGGTCACTTTCTAAAATATAGATGTTATATTCCCTTTCTGCTGACAAAAGCAAGAGTTCAAGTTGGAAAGATAAATAAAAGCTTCACATTGGAATCAATCCCTAGATAAGAACATTTAGAAACCTTTGCAGGTAGAGGAAAACCTGAAGTGTTTGGGGATTTGCATTTTACTGATCAGTACAGCCAAGGGCCTTGTGGAGGGAAAGACAAGCTGAGAGCCAGCCAGTGGTCTCTGTGACTGAAAGGGAAGATGTTGGCTCCAAGTAAAAAGTATGCAGACAGAGAATGTGAGAGCCTGTGGACTTCCAGTGATGGACACTGTCATAACAGCCAGCCTGGTCGTTTGTTATTTCCAACTGTTAAGCTCAGAGGCCAGCGATTCATAGCCTTTTTGTAGCATTCAAGTTTATTGCTTCTGCTAGAGTCAGAAGGGGCAAAGTAATCTTTCTAATGTATTCAATGGCTTTTGAGCGAAAATCTAGCTGTGCAGCATAAAATCTAACACAGGATTCAACTTGCTGACGGGCATAGGTTCTCAGGACAGAGATTGCTGCCTAACATGGTGGTGGGCCCTGTAAGTAGCAGAGTGGAGTTCAGAGGACCTCCTTCTGTTGTATCTGGAAGCAGAAGACAGATATTAGGTCAACAAGGAGGTTAATATAAATATGCAGAAGCAATGGAGTGCAGTGGTAACAGATGTCTGACATGCTGTTCTGTCAAGGGAAATTTGTGACTATGAAATGTCAATTATTAGTGGCCTAATAGTGGTAACATTGATGATTTAGATCATATTGTAGATGATGATAATTATGGAAGGCTATGTGCTCTCCATTGTGTATTTGGCTTTTACTATGTTGCTTCTCATTTTAAAAAATGTTATGGAAGCTATTATATTATTACTACATTCTAGGACAAAACGAATGAACTATTTCCCTAGAATGACAGATGATCACTCAGATGATCATCATCCACTCAGACAAAATCGCAGCAGACACCAACTCAGTTAGTGCTCCCCAACAGAATATTTTCTCAACTTTAATTCCCCTTGATTCTCTTTGGCCATATATCTGCTAGCTCTGATCAGATTATTAAAAACATCTAAGCTATTATAGATGAGGAATTAGATTTGATCTTTTCTACTTCAAATTGGCAACTAAAATGTGAATTAACAAGAATGTACTGAGCAACTGTTACATTCAAGACACTGTCATAGTTCATCTGGGGGTAGGATGGGGGAAGAATGGGCAAGATACGGAAACGCGTATTGTGCACCTCACAGTCTAGTTGTAGAGATGAAATAAACAGACATGGAAAGCTTAGTGAAATACCAACATTGGATATTAATTCAAGACCACAGGAGAGGCCTCAGAGCAATTCAAGATAGTTTTCATTTGAAGAAGCAGGCTGTGAAATTCTATGAATGTAGAAGGGGAAACTGCAGAGTCTGGGAGTACGCTAAGAAGACTTCTTTGGACACCGAGACTACACCTGTCATTAATGATAGATAGAGCTGAGAGAAAAAGCAGAGCACGGCTAGCATGAGCACAAAGGCCAGGACATGCTTCCTAATCCAGTCATATTAACAAATCACCAGGCTTAGAAGTGGATGTACCTTTTAACTATTTTTCAAGTTAAACCTGAGGCTGGCCTGGCTGGCAGTAGAGGGTGACTAAACACACTCTGAAAACTCAAATGACCAGAACCAAACATTATAAGAAAATACTAAAAAAAGCAGCTGACGGGAAAAAAAAAATCAACCAAATCTACAGTAAATACATGTTAGAATAAGATGAGCAAAATAAAAGTCTACCCTGTTCCCTCTCGGCACAAACACAGTTGCCATGAGATTATAGGCAAGGTGTAAGTCTTCCACTTTGTGCCATTTGTAGTGTATTTAATTTGTGAAGAAAAAAAAACAAAAACAAAAACAAAAACAAAAACAACCCAGCTCTAATCAATTCCTCAGTAGCAGTGTGAAAATGCTTTTTCCTAAGATGCAGTCAGGATGGATGTGCAGAGCAATGCTGGACAGATGTCAAGATGGGAGGCATCAGAATACATCTGCCCACATCGCAGTTGTTGTCGATGCCAGGGAGACACATGCATGAACCCAACAGCACCGGCTGTAAAAAGGGGCAGCTGCCATTCTAGGTACAACCTCGCACTTGGAAACATGGGGCTGCCGGGGCCAGGGAAACAGATGCCCAGCTGGACTTTTTAATGGAGTGACACACTTCTCTGGTATGGCATTTATAAAATAACTACACATCCAGGAAAACCCCTTAGTGCCTAGTCACTGAACTTGGTAATGCTTGATTGCTCTGATTACTACTTTGAAATTTATAAGGCCTTTCTCCTCAAATGTTTCAAAACCTTTTTTTTTTTTTTTTTCTGGGCAATGCTTCTTAAATAAACCTTGTTGTACAGTTTCTACATTATAACTACATTCACACCTTTCTCCATTTACATTTTGAGATATAACCAAAATTTTTATTATTGTGTTTGCTTTCACTTAAAGAGAGTCTTCAGAGTTAACAGATTTCCTACCCACTTTCCTATAATTTTCCGTACAGATTCGATTTTAAGCATAAACTATCCCATCTCTTCACCCCCTATAGTGGCTTCTCAGCTATCTAGCCTTTAGAGAAACAAACACTATGTTTTCCAACTTTATGAAATTTCTGCAGTATTCCAGGAAGAGTACCTAGTCCTGCTTAATTCAGTAACCAGAATAAGGTACTCTAAGCTCACTGGACTACTTTAGATCTTCTAGAATTTTCTCAAAGCACTGTAACTCCTGTACGCCTTACACCACACTTGAGAGAGAATTTGAAAAACTCCTGCTTGGAAACTCCTTAGGTTTCCAAATATAGGCCTCTACACATTGATTTTAATTAATTATCGAAGATAACATAAGTCATCCTGGAGGTCCAATTGCTAATCCTCCTAGTCTCCTCTCATCTAGGACATGGACAATTCATCCATGGTAAAATTTAATTTTAGCTATAATTACAAAAGTTTGAAATTAAATCTCACCAGTGCTATGCTCCCATTAATATGGACAAAATAACTGATCTACTTAGGATTAATGTGGGGGACAAAAGTAAGATTTAATTTTTAACTTTTGTAATTAATTTGGGAAAATGTGATAAAGGATTCAGTTTCAGAGAGAGAGAAAAGGAGAAGGTTTCAGAGTTTTGAGGAAGACATTCCAGCCATCCTTCAAATCTCTTACATCCTTAAAGAATATTGTGTAAGGTAATATGAACTGTAACTCAAACTAAAAATAATATGTAACAGTTCCCAAACTTGAGAAGCTGAAACTTGAGCTTAAAATACATTTCTCTCCAACAATTAAAGAAGAGGGAATTATGGAACAGAATTCTGACTTTTTATATGCAACAGTATTAACTACATGAGACACTGATTGATATTCAGGGTGACCAAAAAAAAAAAAAAAAAAGACAATATACTTTCACAAAAGAGGCACCAGCTTTTCAATTACCTTACCACATCCAACATTTCTTCATGCTGCAGTATTTCTCCCTGATATATGAAATTCTAGTTATTAGGATACAGAAAGTTAAAAGAAACTGGCAAGTATATTGAGAACCAGAGTCTTAGACATAGTCCAGAAAATCTCAACATTTCTTTTCCTGGTTTCTGTTTGTTCTACTCAATGACAATTGTGATTTATGGGATAAAACATTCTCAAGTTACAAATATGTCTAGCTTAAATTGTAAAGGGGGTAAGTAATAGAGAGATTCATTGAGATGCTCTAACCACGGAGCTAAGGAGAATATGGGCAAGATGGTCTTTCAGTAATCCTAATGTGAATTACTCCAAAGGGAAATCCTCATGAGTAATACAATGTAAATGATGTCCATCAGCAATCTGCGACAGCAGGGACACCTTACAGGAGCTGGTCATTAGAAGAGAAACATTCCTAACTGTAGCTTCATTTTACCTCAGACGTACAGATGATGCGAGATTTGGTTTCCTCTTCCTTGTGTATGCCTATTGCCTTCACTGTGCTGGTAGCTTATGGAGTGAACACAAGATAGAATGAGATGATGATAAGGTTGAGAAAGGTTGAGATAAGTCAAGGAAAGAGAAAAAAGAATGTATAAGTCCTGTGAATGGATACCACATAGTTTTAGTAAACATAAAAGAAACGAGTATTATGTTGTCATAAAGATGCCCTCAAATTTGATAGTCCAAATATCTCTTATTTTAATGAATTAGGCTTATATTTTAAGAAAATTAAAGATTGCTGTCCCAGAGGATCCATGAGTATTTCATTGTTGAGAAATTCCGAATGGTCACAAATCATGGTATAAAAGTTAAAAATAAGGCTGGATTTTGGAGTAACAACATAATTATGATCAATGAAATTCAGTGATAAGATAAATAAATGAAGAACAGTCTCCTCTCATCGAATGGTAGGAGGTATGTTGTTTTGGCCAACAATAGAATGTATAGATTGCTTCAGTGGTTAAATTACTAGAACATTGGAAAGTGAGGGTTGATTTTAAAAGATCTGTAGTATGCCAGATGACTAAAGAGGGAGCATTGACTGCTCAACTAATTAGCATTAAATAAATAATAATTATTCAAGAATATATTGTAGAGCGTTTTGTTGCTGGTAAATCATTTGAATATAATACTTTAATATTGCATGCCATAAAGTGATGGGAAATACAAAATTATTTACTGATGTTTTAATTTATACCCTTACAAAGCATCATCTCTCATATTTAGTAGCTACTGAACCTTACCTCTGTATGTCAATGTCCTATTATTGATTGACACATAAAAAAGCTGTTGAAATCAATTAAAGATGGAATGTGAATCCAAAGATGAAAAGGAGATTACTGACAAAATCTGAATGACTTTATTTGAAGGAAGAAAACAAACATTAGACTTGCCCATGAACATGTGTTTGATTATGTTATAGTTCAACTGTAAAAATGTGAAATTGATATAGCTTTTAATCAGGATTAGATTGGACTAAAAATATGAGATGATAAACTTCTGTGAAAATTAATTCTGAAGTTTTCTTTTTGATTTTTCTCTCCCCACTTTTGGTTAAGATGCTGAAATTCTCTGAACTCCTCTGAAAGATTGAACTATAACAAATGTCTGATCAGATTAAAGACCAAATTATATTGGAGTCAAGGGGTTCAGATAAATAAACAATTAAAATAAATCATACTCAGTTTGGCCCAACAGAAGAAGGAAACATATACATTTTATTTATTCTGAATGATTGGGGGCATCAAGCTTAGTTTTCAGAAACTTAAGTCTCACTACTCTTGAGCCAACATGAGGATATAGTTTGACACAGTAATTTGTATTGTTTAATAATTAAAGATAACTGTAATTAATACAACTGTTGTGATTTGCATTTGTCAAAACATCTGGAATAAAAAGCTAGTACATGTGCCAGTTTAATTATTTTGGAGAACCTTTGACTGACTATGTAGATTATGAGATGAAATATTTCTGAATTAGGAAAAAAAAATCTGGAGAATTTAGGGAGATGACTGTAAAAGTATTCATAAAGAGTGTAGAATGTACCCCAACACATAAACTGGAATCTGTATGCAAAATTCATACCATAAGGTAAGATCAAAAAGAGGTAAAACTTACCTATGACCTTAGCACCAAACATCGACAAATGTTCATGCTTCACTGAATATTTGTGTCAGTTTGTAGGACAGAGATGCACTCAGACACAGGTCTCTTGGTCCATTTCAGGGGTCTTTAAATGATTTGTCAAACTGCAAATTTTATGTAAAAAACCTACAGAATTTATAATTCAGCAGATCCACTCCCAGGAACATACCAGCATAAACGCGTTCACATGTTGACCCAAGGGCAAGTGCATAAATTCTTACAGTAAGACGGTTCACAACAGCCCCAAACTTGGAAACCACCCAGATGCCCATCAACAAAACGGTAAATAAACAAAGTATGTTACAGTCACATAATGGAATCCTAGAACAATAAGAAGGACTGACGTACACAACATCATCATGCCAAGCTAAAGAAGCCAGACGCAGATGGGCACACACTCTATAATTCCACTTATATGAAGTTCAAGAACAGGAGGAGTGAATCTGTGAGCTTAGAAGTCAGGATTTATGGAAGAGTAACAGCCAGAAGGGGCATGAGGGTTTTCTAGGGATGGGGGACGAATGGGACCTTAGAATGTTCTGTTTCTTAATCTGAATGCTGGTTACACAGGAGTTTGGGGGTTGTGAAAATCCATTGAGCCATAGACTTAGAAATTGCTCATTTTTCTGGATCATGTTGAACTTCAGAAAAAAGTTAAAGTAAAAATAAAAAAAATAAGTACAAATTTTGTTGTTGATTTTGTAGTTCCCAAGCACTTTGCAGTGATTATTCTAACCCACTTCCTTTACAGGGTTTTGTTTTATTTTTTCCCCCTCTGACCATATAAGAAAACACAATGGAAAGGCATTGTGCATAAAGATTGAGGTCTGGCTCCTAGTGTGCCATGACTTGTATGTCTGAGTCCCTCCAAAATACGTACGTTAAAATCCTAACCTCTGATGGGATGGTGCTTGGAGGTGGAGCTTTTGTGGGGCGATTGGGTCCTGAGGGTAGAACCACTTACAAAATGGCCTGCGAATGCTCCCTTGTCCTTTCTGCCATGTGAGATACAGCAAGAAGATGGCTATCATCGAGGAGACTTGTCTCACCAGACACTGAGCCTACAGGTACCTTGATCTTGGACTTTTCCCAGCCCCCAGAACAGTGAGAAATTAACGTTAGTTGTTTTCAAGTCACTTGGTCCCTGGTATTTGGTTATAGCGGTACAAATGGACTAAGACCCAGTATCACATTGTTGGGTCCAAATCCTCTGCTCCAAGGTATTGGCTTTGTGACTTTGATTACGTTTCTCAAGCTCTCAAACCTCTAGTTTCTCATTTGTTACATGAACATGAAAGTAATAGTGTCTAACTCCATGCTGTCATTTCTAGGACTGGCAATATTAAAGACTCCAAAAGAATGCCCACCTGGCACAAATAAACCACAGAGAAAATTTGCCATGTTTGTTTGATTAAATTGTATTATCATTTATTGATAAATAAAATAAACTCTTTTGAGAGTCTATAGTTTTTGACTCACGTATAGAATCACGTAATTGCCAACAAAATCAAGACACAAAAAAGTTCCACTATCCCCAAAAGCCCCTCAGGCTATCCTTTTATAGTCAAAACCTCCTATGATTTATAACCCTTGTAGCCACTAATCTATGATCTATCACGATAGCTATGTCTTTTCCAGGATGCCATAAATGGAGTCATACAATAACTGTTTACTTCTATCATGTAGCGTAGCGCATCTGAGATTCATCCATATGGTTGCACGTATCAATAGTTTCTTTTCCTGTTGTTTATTTTGGTTTGTTTATGAATGTCCTAGTTCAGGGATATTTGGGTTGTTTCAGTGTTTAGTGACTACAAATGAAGCTGCTACGGACACTATGTATAGGTTTTTGCTTTGTTTTCAGATAAGAGCATTATTGATATATACTTCACACAGATACAGATCATGCATTTACGGTGTACAATTCACTGGTGTTCAGTCTATGTGTAGAGTTATGCAAACACCAACCGGATAAACTTTAAAATATTGTTACTGCTCAATAGTGAACTCCATTTTTAACGTTTTGAGGAACTGTCATTTTTTTTTTTTTTCCCAAAACAGCTGCCCTGCTTTACAGTTACATCTGAGTTTTTTATTATAATCATCCTAGTGGCTGTGAAGTGGTATCTCATCGTGGTTTTGATTTACATTTCCCTATAGCGGATCTTGTAAAACATCTCTCATGTACTTTTTAGTCATTTGTAGATAGATATTTTTTAGATAAATAATAAATTTGCATCTTTGTCTATTTTCTTAAGAAATAGGCTGTTTATCTTTTTATTATTTATTTATATGAGTTCTTTATATATTTCAGGCACGGTTCTCATCAAATACATAATTCACAAAACTTTTCTTCCATTATATGGATTGTCTTATCCTTTTATTTTATTTTATTTTATTTTATTTTATTTTATTTTATTTTATTCTGTTTTGTTTTGTTTTGTTTTTTGTTTTGTTTTGATCCCCTTTGCTATTTCACCCATTCCCTCACCCATGTCCTCTCTGGCAACCACCAGTTTGTTCTCTACATTTGAGAGTCTGGTTTTTTATTTCTCTCTTTTTTTCTTTGTTTTGTTCCTTAAATTCTACACTTGAGTAAAATCACATGCTATTTGTCTTTCCTTGGCTGATTTATTTTGTGAGTATAACCTTTATGTCTACCCATGTTGTTGTAAATGGCAATATTTAATTCTTTTTATGGCTACGTATTATTCCACTACACATCTGCACACATACACCACTTTTTTTTTTTATCTACTCATCTCTGAATGGACCCTTGGGTCGCTTTTATATCTTGACTATTTGGAACAATGCTACAGTAAACACAGTAGTGCATATATCTTTCAGACTAGTGTTTTCCTTTGGGAATTACAGGATCATATGGTAATTCTATTTTTAATTTTGAGGAATCTCCATTTTGTTTTCCTCAATGGCTATACCAGCTTACGTTCCTACCAACAGTTCACAAGGGTTCCCTTTTCTCCACATCTTTGCAACACTTATTGTTGGTGTTTCTAATTTCAGCCATTCTGACAGGTGATATCTGATTGTGGTTTTGATTTGCATGTCCTTGATGACTAATGATTTTGAGCATCTTTTCATGTGTGTGTTGGCCATCTGTATGCTTTCTTTGGAAAAATGTCTATTTAAATCCTCCATTTTTCAAGTAAGCTGTTGTTTTTTATTTTAAATTGAGTTAGTCCTTTATATACTTTGGATATTAATCCCTTATCAGATATATTATTTGCAAATATCTTCTCCCACTCAGAGGCTGCTTTATTGTTTTGTTGACAGTTCCCCTCACTGTGCAAAAGCTCTTAATTTTGGTGTAGTCCCAGTAGTTTGATTTTGTTTTTATTTCTCTTCCTTTTTATAGTTTTAGGTCTTAAATTTCAATCTACATTCCATTTTGAGTTAATTGCTGTGTATATGTTGTAAGGATTTCAACTTTATTTTTTGCATGTGGAATTCCAATTTTCCCAATACAGTTTTTCAAAAGACTTTTCTTTCCCCATTAAATTGTCTTGGCACACTTATCAAAATCAATTTATCATAAATGTTAAGGCTTATTTCTGGCTCTTGATTCTCTTACATTGATCTATATGTCTACCTATGTCAGGGCCACATTGTTTTCATTGCTGTAATTTTATATCAAATTTTAAAATCAAGAAGTCTGCAACATCCAACTATGTTCTTTTTTAAGATTTTGGCTATTCCATGTCCCATGATTTTCCATAAGACTTTTAGCATTATCTTGTCAATTTCTATGAGGAAGAAATTTGAGATTTTTATAGTACTTAAATTAAACCTGTAGATCAATTTGGGTAGTATTTCCATCTTAAAAAATATTAGTGTTTTGACACATGAACACATAATATTTATTTTGTAAATATTTGGACTTTTTTTTTAAGAGAGAGGGTGAGAGTGCATGAGGAGGATGGGGTGGGACACAGGGAGATGGAGAGATAGAATCTCAAGCAGGCTCCACACTCAGCATAGAGCCAGCCACAGGGCTTGATCCCACAACCCCGTGATCATGACCGCAGCCAAAATCAAAAGTCAAACACCTAGCCAATTGAGCCACCAAGGTGCCCCACAAATATTTAGATCTTTAATTTCTTCTAACAATGATTTGTACATTTGTTTTATTTCTGTATTCACCATTTATATCTTTAGCATCTGTAGTAATATCCTCTTTTATTGATGTTATTATTAATGTTAGTCTTGTCTCTTTTTTTCTTGTCAGTCTAAGTGGTAGATAATGCATTTTCTTGGTAATTTCTAAGAATTGCCTCTTGTTTTTATTGATTCTGTCTTGTTTTTACATCATTATTTTTGTTCTTATACTTATTTTTTCATTCACTTTGCTTGCTTTTTATTTAATTTGCTATTCTCTTTCCCATTTCTCAAGGTACAAGCTCTGATTATCTATGAACTTTATTGTTTTTAATACAAAATTTACTGCTATAAATTTCCCTCTCAGCACTGCTTTAGCTGCATTCCACAAATTTTGATGTACAGTAATTCAATTTAAAAAGTTTTTATTTTTCTTTGCAATATACTCTTATAACCATTAGTTATATAGAAGTGTGCTGTTCAATTTCAATCTATTTGGGGATTTTCCAGATATCTTCCTGATACAGATTTACATGTTAATCCTGATATTGTCAGAGAACATACTTTGTATGTATGCTTTCCATTATTTTAGATTTTTTTTATGGTTTGGCTTATGGCCTACAACATGGTTTTAGTGACTATTTCACGAACACTTGGAAGAATATCTGGTCGGTAGTTGTTAAGTGTTCTATAAATGTCACTTTGTAGTTCAGAGATTGGCAACCTACTAAAGTGAATAATAGTACAAATTTTAGACTTTGCAGACCAAGAACAAAATTGAAGAGATTATGTAGGTACTTTAAAACACAACAATTTTAAAGTGTAAGATCCATTCTTAGCCCCCAGGCCATACCAAAAAAGGTGGTAGTCCATGTCTGACTGGTAAACCATAATTTGCCAAACCCTATTTTTAGTTAGTCGATGATGTTAAGGTTTTTTTTTTTCTTTTTTTTTTTAAATTTTTGTGTCTTTGTTAATGTTCTATCTCACTGCTTTATCAATTACAGAGAAAGGGGTGTTGAAATCTTCTAGTGTAATTGTGGACTTTTATGTTTCTCTTTTTTAAGATCAATTGTTAATATTTCTTATATTTTGGAGCTCTCTATGTACAAATGTGTTTAAGATTGTTATGGAATTGAGTTTGTTGAACTCCTTGAATCTGTGAATCTATTCTTTTCACCAAATTTAGGATGCTTATAGCTACTGTTTCTTCAAATATATTTTGTGCAAGTTACTTTTTCTTCTTTTAAGAACTCTAATGATAAAAATATTAAATATTTAAATATTATTCCTCAGGTCACTAAAGCTCTGTTTATTTTGTTTCCTTTATTTTTTTATTTTTGGTTCAGACCTGGTCAATATTTATCGTTCTATCTCAGTTTCACTATCTCTTTCCTCTGTCATCTCTGTTCTACTACTTTGAGGCCATCCAGTGCTTTTTTTTTTTTTTCCCCATATATTGGTGTATTTTCTGTTCTAATATTTCTATTAGCATTTGTATCGTAGTTTCTATTTATCTGCTTAGAATATGTAATTTCCCATTAATTTCAGGAGTTTACCTCATAAAGCTTGATAATAACTTCTTTAGGTTGTTGTGCAGTGATTCCTATATCTGTGTCATCTCAGGATTGTCACCTATTGATTTTCTTTTCTCTTGATAATTGGTCAGATTTTCCTAGTTCTTGGTCAACTTGTCCTGGTCCTGATGTTATGGGTAAATTTGAATAGTGTCTGGACATTTGGAAACTGTTATAAGAAACCAGGTCTTCCTAAAATCCTTGATAATGCTGATTTTTTTTTTTTCTCTTAGCAAGCAGTCAATTCATGTACAGAATGCAAGTCAGACTGCCTTCTGCAGGTGATGATCCTAATGTAAATTTAATATTCAAAGTGTTTACTGTGTTCTTTGAGTCTGCCTGTCACCGGAGGAGTAGCAGTGGTTTATATAGTAGTTCAGTTTTCAAAACCTTGGCTTTGCTTCTTAGATGTATTCTGCACAAGGACACTGAGGGTGAGCTCAGGGCTTGCATTGTTTCACATGCAAATAGGGATTCTCTAGCTGATTCCTCTGTGGGATTTCTCAGACACTCTCCAGCTTGTATGGACTGTTTTTTGTGTTTTTTGTTTTTTGTTTTTTGTTTTTTTTTTGGTGCCACCAGACAGAAAGATGGGATTATCTCAATCTCTTGGTCTCAAAATTGTACAGATCTGTACATCCGGGCCTGTCCTTGGGGCAAAGTAAAGATAGAAGAGATTTAAAAAATATTGGGAATTCTTTTACATATTTTTTTAAAAATATCCCTCTACTCTCTTTGTGAGTCCAGAGTTATGGGTGTTCTTTCTTAATCTCTAGGTATTTGTGCCATTTCTGCAATGTGGTATTGTAGCTCTTCACTGGGGCTAGCTTTGGAACAGGAGAATTATAAAAGGGGGGGAAACAAAGAATTATCCCTACTCTCAAGCTCACAGGTGGCTTTTTTCCTGGCCTTCTGGCCAGAAGGAGGGATTACAAGAGATTTTGATGATGGTATCCGTCATACAGTTTAATTTGTCTCACAGTGGGAGATTAAGAAGAAACAAAACATGAAACACAACATGACCATATTGGTTTTAATTCAAGTTTTAATATTCTTCCCAATTTTCCTGTTCTTATTTACTTCTCAGATTCCTCAAGCAGTTGCTTTTTGTATTTGTTAACTTTTAAGTAATCAACTGCAGTATGCTTACTATAATTGGAAGTCTTTCTCCCCCTTTTTAATTCCGAGACAACACACACACACACACACACACACGCTCTAAAAATAGAAGTCCTACAGAAAAGGCTCTGTTACTCTATATTTCTCCATAGTTAATGTTCTAATTGACTTAATCACCAAAGGTACAGTTCTGTTCTTTTCTTTTCTTTCTTTTTCTCTTTCTTTCTTTCTTTCTTTCTTTCTTTCTTTCTTTCTTTCTTTCTTCTTTCTTTTTTTTTTTTTAGCATTAGATAGGGTTGGGCTTTGGGGAAAAGAGCTCACATTTATGAGTAGTTGTCTTCTCAAAGAATAATAAATTGAAATTGCTGTTTCTAAAGAAAATATGCTATTTTATTCAGAATTTTGATTTCCTTAAATCCCTTTATAGAACTTCAGAGACAAATTATCATAATTGATAAGTTATACTGTGATACCTGAATAATTAAACAACACCTTAATGCTAACATTTGATTCAATTTGTAATTAATGTTTATCCTGAAAATATAAGCCGTACAAATATCTCTCAAGTGGTCATGCAATATTGCCAAAGATATTACAAGGGAATACCTTTTCATGAATTTTAAAATTATCTGATTCCCTGTAAATTAAACATATACACACACCCACATACATATATGTCACAATTGAAATTTATTATTACTAAATGGTCTTGAAAAGACAGTAAACCTACTTAAGCATACTTTAAAATAATTTTTATCAACACAATTATAGGCATCTTAACAATGTGTTTTTTAACTTTTAAAATTAAAATTAGTGAGATTCCAAACACACAAGACATTAAAAAATCAACCCCTGTGCCTTGGAGTAATTGGGGCTAAGATAAAAGTTATAGTCCACAAAAGGCTAAATATTGATCTGTTCAGTTTGCATCCATTATTGCTGATCTTTCAGGATTTAAATATCGATTGTGCACTGCAGTTACCATAAGCTAGAGCAAAGGCTCATCCATATTGCAATGTTGGGCAAAAGAGAAAGAGTTTTAACCTCAATAAGCCTGTGGCCTAGTTAGAAAATGCCATCCTCCTTCTAAATCTTTAGCCTGGCTATGAAAAATTAATAATTTATTAAAACATATTTTATTACAGGGCTTTTCCTTCTGTCTCCCTGGCACAATGCCAGTGTACACTATGAAGTAACAGTTGGAAAATGACCTCCACATCTTCAAATGAGTTGTTTCTTTAGTTTGGCTTAATGTTAATCATTTATTTTTTAAAAATACAAGAAATATTTCTCAGGATGGCTAAACTTTCATGCTCATTGTGGCTCTTTGCCAGAATCTAAGATGACATCAGAGTGATGTTACTATGACTGTGCCAGCCATCTTAGAATTATAATGCATTGCTCTGATGATATATGAAACATTGACTCGGAAATTGAATATATAATTGGCAATGACAGAAGGAAGCATGATTTAATATCTTCCATGCCACCTTCCTCTTCAACGCCCCCCCCCCCCCCGAATTGCTTAGGGTCATGTCTTCTCAATGCATTTCCATTATTTCAAATAGGATATCCTGATGTATGGCACACATTTATAAGCCCCTACCCAAACCCCTTTGTTGGAAGTATTTTGTACGTGTTACAGCACTCGAAGGACCATCCCTTTCCTTCTTTTTCTCATAAAGAAGAATTAAAAACTCGATTTTCCCCTCCTTCCCAATAAACAGTACATGGCTAGTTAAACATTAAATACCTGATTGTTCATAGATCAAGAAAGCATAAAACATGCCTTGAAACATCGTACATTGAAGCTCATTTGTTTTCAATCTGTCCAGAAACCATATTTATAAGCTCTGAGCCAACCTTTCAGAGACAAAATATCCTTCACATTTTTACCAACCTAGCAGAATCAACTTCTGCCACATTGTCTCATTGACATTTATTTCTTATAATAATCAGCAAAAAAAGTATTATTGTGAAGAAAATCAGAAGGCAATAAGTTTATGTTGTCCTTGAGTCACTACTTTATATTTGTCTTTCTGTATTTCCTAGGGATATCTTTCATTTATTTTCTCTTTCAACTATCATCTAGACTGTCAGGTATTTTCCTAAAAACCCTACGATGTGATTTTCAGAAATGTTGTCTTAAATTTATCATCCTGAGAAGAATCCACAGACACTGATTTCCCTTTTACCTTTATTTTCGAGTTTCTAACATCTGACATTATTTGGCCTTGTGTGCTGCAAGAAAGGTATAGCTCACAGTTTGATGACAACTTCTTATACTCTGCCTTTTCCAAGTTTCAAATAATTACACATTTTAAAAACAATTGCTGTTAAACAAAAAACTTTCAGCTTCGCCCCTCTTCACGTTTTTTGTTAAAAACAACGGATAATAAAAAAATAAAAAATAACGGGTAGTGGATACAGCAACATTATTTTTATCGGAAATAATGGCATATAGTAAAATTACTCTCAATCCTCACAGATTTCAAAACAAAATACTACTCAGTTTCCACATAAACTATTCACAGTAAAGGAAGAATTTGACAACTGTGTTGTCCTACAATTGGCAAAATACACTACAGGATCACACACGCTCAGCCCTCAAACCAGCATCTGTCTTTACTTATGTTGCACATTTTTGAATAAATTAAAGTTTCTCCCCCAATTTTATATTTGTGACGTTACCATTTTGTTTTTTTTAGGGAGGAGTGCTTTCTGGGAACTGCTTTCCTTTTCATACTCATCGCTCAAAGCAATTAGAAATGATAAGGTTGCTTTGCATGAAATCTGTAGCATGCAGATTTTAGTTTAAAGACAATTGTCAAGACAGCTCTTCCCAGCATGTTGTCTTTGACTAAGAATGCATATTGAAAGAGGTTAGGGATAGAAAGAAAATATCTAGAATACATCATATTTGGATGGTAAAATTGCATTTTTAATGACAGAATTGGGCTGATTGAAAGAAATCTCTCATGTTTTATGCTTGCGTATTCTGCAATTCTCTGGAAACTTTTTTTTAAATCTAAAATTGTTTTCCCTGTCATCTAGAACCAGAATGGTCCCTGGACTATGATAGCACAGGAAAATAATGCTGGTTACATTCTTATTATGTAGCCACTGAAGACAAGATTTAGGGGGACTCAGGATTACATCTTGTGTTTTTTATAGTAAAGTAATCCATATATATAGTATATAATAAAGGCATCCTCAGTCCTCAGGGTCAGGAAATCTGTAGTCTCCTTAGGACTGTATTTTGCTTTTGTTTAAATACAAAAAGTATCTTAAAATTCTCACCATTTGATAAAATTCATTCACTTTAATTAATTTTTCTCAAAGTGGGCTTGAGAAGAACCATATTATTTTCCTAGGGCTCTTATAAAATTTTGGATTCCTGGGTCTTGGGACAGATCTGCTAAATCAAATTATGTAGAGTAATTAAGATTAATATTTTAAAAAATCAAAATTCTGGTATATTGCTGGGGAGAATGTAAAATAGAGCAACCAATTTGTGATTGGCATTTTTTAGTGTTGAACATTGAATTAACACAAAATATATTAAGAATGCAACCTATTCTGGATCATATCACATTCCTGGGTTAATTCTGAAAATTTAGGGACAGATTCCCTAGGGTACTAAGTTGTTTCAAGACCTGCTCTTGAATAAAGTAAAAAATTTATTTTGTAACTTAAAATCACTAGGGTCTTTGCATGTTGTGAATCCAAACCTTAAAAAAAAAAAAAAACAAAAAAAAAAC
The DNA here is from genome assembly GCF_011100685.1 of Canis lupus familiaris. Lineage (NCBI taxonomy): Eukaryota > Metazoa > Chordata > Mammalia > Carnivora > Canidae > Canis > Canis lupus. The sequence continues at coordinate 49,780,831 of NC_049240.1, read as the reverse complement.
AAAAAAACAAAACAAAACAAAAAAACAAAAAACAAAAAACAAAAAACAAAACCAACCAACCAACCAAACAAACAAAAAATAGGCTTTCTATCTCAATCCTACACAAAAATTAATTTAAAATGGATCATAAGCGTAATGTAAGAGTTAAACCTATAAATGTCTTCTTCTATAAAAGCAGGAGCAAGTCTTTGTGATCTTGCATTAGGCAAAGCTTTCTTAGATGTGGCACCAAAAGAACAAGTAATAAAGGAGAAGATTGATTAGTTGCATTTTATTAACTAAAAAAAATTCTGTCCTTCAAAGGTTTCCATAAAGGATGTGAAAGGACAATCCATAGGGAGAAAATGTTTATAAATTGTAAATCTGGTAAGAGATTTGTATCCAGAACATATGAAGAACACTTTTAACTTAATTTAAAAAAAAAAAAAGAAAAATAGCTTAATTAAAAAATGGGCAAAGTGTTTGAAAAGACATTTCTCGAAAGCTAACACAATGACCAAGAGTCACATGAAGAAATGATCAATATCATTAGTCGTTAGGAAAACGCAAATTAAAACCACAATGAGATACCACTTCTTGCCTACTAGGATGCCTAGGATAAAAAAGACAGATTTTTAAAGAAAAGACAGATGTTGACAAGTGTTGACAAAGAAGTGGAAAAATCGGAATTCTAGTACATTGCTGGTGAGAACGTAAAATAGTGCAACCAATTTAGAAAAGTGTTTGGAAAAAAAAAAAAGAAAAGTGTTTGGAAATTTTTCAAAATGCTGAACATGGAATTAACATGTAAACCAGCATTTCCACTCCTACGAAACATGAGAAATGAAAAAATATGTCCACTCATAAAGTTGTACAGTAGTGTTCCTTGCAGTGTTATTCACTGTAGCCAAAATATGTAGAGAACCCAAATGTCCATTGACTCATGAATGCATACATTTAATATGGTGCATCCATAGGATAGAATATTATTCAGTAATATAAATGAATGAAGTACTCATACATTTCACAGCATAACTAAATCACAAAACAGTATGCTAAGACAATAAAAAAGCAATATATTGTATCATGCCACTTATATGAACTGTGCAAATCTATATAAATAAAAATAAGTCTATGAGATAGAAAGCAATGATAGATTAGGACTCGAGTTGGTGTAAGTTTTTTGGGGGATGATGGAGTGTTCTAAAATGTGGTCAGATGTTTTACCCACTCTAAGCTAAAAACATTAAATTATATACTTTAAGTGGGTGAAATTTATGATATGGAAATTATATCTTAATAAAGCTGTTTTTTAAAAGCAAAAAAACCCTATTATATCCCATATCATATCCCAGGCAGCATAGGCATCCCGGCATCCATATAAAGAACAAGTCTTTAAACTCTAGCACAAATAGGTATTATGATTTCAGTATCAAAAAATTGATATTTTTCCTTAGAAATGTTTTCTGTAAACTATTATGTATAAACGTGAAAAGGCTGAGGGTTATATGGTTTCCCAAACAAAGACATGCATGCCATTTTTGCTTTTCTGCTGAATTTGGACAAATTTGCTTACCCAGGTTGCACTAAATTTCTGTTTCAGCCATACAGGAACAGAGCCTGTGAACATGGTAACTTGGATTTTTTAATTTTTTTTAAGTAGAAAGAAATACTGTGATGTTTTTGAAAAGCTAACAAAGAATGGAAGAATGAACTAGTTGGCTCTGAATTTATTATCAGTGTTGTGATACTGGGCAAGATACTAATTTTCCCTCTATTTTAGCTCTAACAACCAATAAATAGGACAATAGTATCTATCTCATAGGACTATTATAAGAATGAAATTATATAATCAGAACTATTAGCAGAGTGCCTGTCATATGAAAATCAATTAATGAAATTTATGATTAGCACTATTACGACTACTTTTTAAAAAGTTTCGCTACCATCTGTACCCTTGCCCCAGGCCCTTCATTATTAGGGACAAGACTCCCACCCGCAGCATCCCTTACTCTTTTTACTCCCCACCCCTCACATCCCTTACTCCATCCCTCAGCTCTAATTGACTTTATACATAAACAAGAGCCCAGGGAGGCACCCTCCCAAACCCCAGTTCTTCTGATCATATTTTAATGTGTTTGTAAGGCTTCTTCTAAATTTCTGTTTAAATCAGAAGTAAAAGCCTAAATACCTCTCCAGAGCTTTCAAGGTCTCAGTCTGTCTGACATTTTTTATGATACAGTTTAATTGTCTACTGCTCCTCAAAAGTCTAATTGTGTATCAGTGCTGTATACTTCTCTGTGTCTCCTTCATGTATGACTTTTCTTCCTCCTTATCTGCCTATCTGAAATGGAGCCCCCATCCTTCATCAGCCATTGACCTACAACCTGTTCTTGACCCAACCTTCAGGAGGATTTTCCTGTTTACAGTAGCCTCTCCAATCTCAATCATCTGGATCCTCACTACTCAGAGTTGGATCCACCCATCAGTTATAAGACATTCACTGGGATCTTTTTGAGAATACAGAATCTCTCAGACTCCACTCAGACATAAAGAATCAAATCTGCATTTCAACAACCTCCCCAGGTGATTTTTACTCACCTTAAATTTTGAGAAGTGCTGACTTGGAACATTTAGAGCAGTAGTGATCAATATAAGCTGTGTATTAGAATCATCTGGGATCTAAAAATAATGACTCCTGTACTCCGTTTGCAGATATTTGTATTTTTTTGGTTTTTATCCTAGGAACTTTATTCTCAAAAGTGTCTGGTGAATCTAATATGTAGCCAAAGCTAAGAGCTCCCAACTTTGAGCCCAAATGACACCATTACATACAACCTGTGCTGTTCTCCAATGTTTTATAGATCACAATCAGCTTTTATATATATTTAATATATATATGTTCTATTTAGTGAAAGTTCATATATCATATATATCATACACACACACACACACATACACACGATAAGATGGAAAAGTCACTGAAAATGTGATGAAGTCAAAATATTCATACTAAGTTTAAAAACAGTTGTAATTTTTCTCACCACCACTGTCCAGGTTTGGATGCTTATAGTAGAAAAAAAAAAATCCAATATCTAAAAGCTACCATTTGGGGATCCCTGGGTGGTGCAGCGGTTTAGCGCCTGCCTTTGGCCCAGGGCACGATCCTGGAGACCCGGGATCGAATCCCACGTCGGGCTCCCGGTGCATGGAGCCTGCTTCTCTCTCTGCCTGTGTCTCTGCCTCTCTCTCTCTCTCTCTGTGTGACTATCATAAATAAATAAAAATTAAAAAATAAATAAATAAATAAAAGCTACCATTTGTGGAGTCTCTGCATGTTCCCAAACTCTATGAATTAGGAATTTATTACTGTCTTCTTCACATTTTTGATAATGAAACCAAAACTTAAGACTAAATAACTTGTCCAAAGTTATATATTTAATAAGCACTACCATCAGGATATTGACCTCAGTTAAATCCTATGCCAAGTACATTCCCACAGCAACAGGTGATAGCATAGAGCCATAATGAAAGCATCACTTTCCGTCTTTCCGTTCCTCTTTAGAACTGACTCTAAAAAAAAAAAAAAAAAACTCTTTTCCATGCTCACTCCAGCTGTCAGACTCTATCATCTTTTACATGAATTCTTGCAGTAATTGCTCAATTGCTCTGAGTCAAGTTCCTCAGTTTTCCATTTTATATTGTTTCCAGAGACAGCTCTGTGAAATATAAATTGCAACATGTCCCTTCCTGTTCCATCCACATGATGACTCCTTCAGATATCACAATTCTCCATAATTTGGCACCTACCTCCATGATGTTGCCTATTCTTTTTCCTTGGTTCGCACTTCTTTTTCTCCATGTACAATGTCTGGTGTATTCTTAAAGGTCCATGTCAGGAGTCTCATTTAAAGTCTGCTAAAGTACAATCTGTACTTCTCAATGCATTGAAAATATTTTTAAACTATGGTAACTGACTTCAAGCATCCGTTTTTGAGGAACAGTGCTTTGGAACTTGAGATAATGTAGAAGAGCACTAAGTCAAGGGCAGTCTCTTCTTTTAGAGCATTTTATATCCACAACTCATCGTGGAACCTAAAGTATTGAATGTTTTCTGCCCAAATTTAAAAAAAAGCATTTTTAAACAGAGTCTTAAAAATATTTTAAACAGATACTGTGAAGAAAGGAGTCAGTAAAGTTTTTATTTTGAGATCTATTTTCTCCTCTAATGAATTTTTCACATCTATGGCCCTGTTCTTAAGCACTAGAGGATCTGGGTCAGACATATGATATGGTACCCCTACATTTTGTCTAGCGTCAAGAATCATAGGGAAAAATAAAGACGGAAGTACATTAAGACAAATAAAATTGAATGATATCATGCAATGATCATGTGCAAATTGACAGAGGTTGTCATACGCTTAATCTTCAGGAAATTTGGATAAAATATCGAGTAGAAGAGACATCATTTTTGATCATCACTTCTTACATGGGAAGAATAATTCCTTTAAAGCCTATTAAAGGTGACCTTAATAATCTGCTCTCCCATTTGCATAGGTAGGCAGATCCAATACCTTATTATGCTTCATAACTCCACACCTAGCACATTTCTGTGCCCATTTATGATGCTCAACAAATATTAGTCTCAAAAAGGAATTAAAATTCAATATATTAGAATATACCCAGGCTGTGAAGAAAAACTAATATTTGAAAGTTACTGCATGAAAAGAAGGTTTTCACCACCTAAAAATTCATTCTTATATATAACCACCACATATTAAATATGAATTTTAATGAACCCAGTTAATACTACCATGTCCATCGATACTAGATACATATTTAGAGATAAATATATACCACTTGACCAAACACAGCTATTTAAACCATGTTAATTCTAACAATTAGTTAATTCTGCAGTTATATGTATATAAAAACGGGATAATCACAAACACAAATTTTACCATAGTTATCTGACTGAGCTGGTTGATTAGCTTGAACATAAGTAGTTCTTTCATTTGACTGAGCCAGACACCATCTTATTGGATTGCAATCCATTGGTCAAATCACATTCATCTATCTCAATGTTAAATATACTATCTAGTTGGCATTTAACACAATTTGAATGCATTTATTTGAGTGATTAAGTGCTAAATAAGTTCTAAGGCAGACAGCTTTAGAATTGTATAATATAGGTATTATCATACCTTTTCAAATGCCGATAATATTTTTGGCACTAACTTAAAAAACAATTTAAAGACCTGATACAAATTTGCTTGCAAACGTCCCACTTTTTTTTTTTTTTGATATTTTACTGAGGAAGTCCTGTGAAAAATTAGTGAGGTCTCTAACACAGAATTTAAATTCCTACTGGCCAATGGAATTCTACAATTCCATTAACACAAGAGCCTGACATAGCTGAGATTTATATTGCCAGAAACTCTCATTTGATTTATAATCTGGTAATCCTTTTATCCTCCATTTATATGCAGTATAACTTGACGTAAGTGCAAGAATGCCTCCACTAATAGAATTCACGAATATTGGACCAAGACATTTTTTTAGATCATAAAGACTCCCTGAAAAGAGGAAGAAAGGGAAAGGCTGGACCTGGCTATGATGGGATCTGGCTGTAACACAGCCTAATAAAATGAAACTCAGGTTAAAACTGCTGATTTTAGGACATTCGACTGGCACAGAGTTCTCTTTAGATGGGTCTGTTCCCTTAGTACAGCCCCCATAACTGTTTTACCAGTCCTCAGGCTACAAAGGAGTTAGATATTTATAGTTTGCGGTACATTCATATTAAAAAGTTATGTAGAGTTATGAAGTGGATGTGTACGGGGAGAAGCAAAGAAATGGAACTTGGGAGGAGAGAAAATTCTAAGCATCATGCTACGAAGTCCAGGAACACACTGGGATGGAAAGCAAAGTACAACAGAGAATCCTCAGCCACTTCCTTTACAGAATGGTGTCTTTAGATCAGACACCGTTAAAAAAAAAGTGGTAAACTAAGAGTCCGAGCTTTATACATGTTGCCATCTTCTCTCTTCTCTCCGACCTTCACTCCCTTCCTCATCCCCATTGGATCCCATTTTCACACTATTCTTTGAACATGTTTTGGGAGTTGATTTCTCTCAGTGTTTGCCACTTAACAGTAAAATGCTATTTCTGTTTCTTGGCATCTATTCAAATGCTGATATTAAGTATGATTTTATTTTCATGATTTTTCTCCATGTACTTCAAAATTCCAGTTTAAAATCCTCTGAGATATGTAAGGAACATACAGATAGATAGAAACATAATCCATTTCCATACATAATACTTGCATGGAGAAAATCAATTAGAAGACTGTATATAATGCATTGAGGAGATTAGTGGGATATGAAGTGACTTGGGGATACTTGCCTTTGTGCTTTTGTTTTGTATGTTTTGCAAGTTTTCTACTTGAACATATACTATTTGGCACTTCAAAAAATTCAAAAATACTCTTGTGAAGATAGAAACTTTGAAAGTGCCTAAATTATTTAAACAGAAAAGTACAGTAGATTATAATGATAATCATATAAGAGGGCAGTGCTTTCTGATATGTAGTGGAACACCCCAAATAAGGTACCACTCAGGTAGTTTCTACCATTTTAGCCTCTGAATTTCCTACGATTTAGATACCAGTCTCTCATCATACCAATAATATGTCTTTGCTGTCTTTGCTATTTTTATCATTTGCTATTCCAAAACTTCCAATATATGGCATCTACAATACTAAATAAACTGTGGTGAAACATGTTTTATGGTTAATGTAACCACCTAGTTATAACATTAAAATGAATTGCAGGGGTGCATGGATGGCTCAGTCAGTTAAGTGTCCAACTCTTGATTTTGGTTCAGGTTGTGATGTTGTTGTGGGATCCAGCCCCGCGTTGGGCTCTGTGCTCAGTGTGGAGTCTCTTTCAGATTATCTCTCCCTCTCCTTTTCACTCAATCTCTCTCTCTTCCTCTCTCTCTAATAAATGAAATCGTTTTAGAGATGAGTTTCACAAAGCAAGATACAAAAATGTATTCACCTCTATACTTAATAACTTCAGAAATAGAATCATAAATGAGGATACCTAATTCTTCTGAATTAAAAAGTTGAACTTTATTTTAATGATCTTTACATCAGAGAAAGGAGAGAGAGATCAAGAGAGGGAGAGATGGAGAGAAAAAGAGAGAGAAATGGAGAAGGTTACATTAGCAAATTGAAGCAAGATCCTCTGCTTGGATCAAAAGCTGGGAAGGCTGTCTCTAGTTATGCCTCCACTTCAAAATGCCCCCGCGTCTTCTAAAGGAAGAGTATCATTGATAGGATCCTACAGCACAAACACCCTACCTCGCAGTTTGAGCTAAATACAAAGCCTGGATCATAAACGTTGTACAACTAACTCTCCCTCTATTAAAATGCATATATTTATTATTAATTATTATTAAATTTCTTAATTTTAGAGTATTAGAGGGCAATGTAGAAATTTTGTTGACTCATTAGAAAGACCTAATATGCTATTCTGCACAATGTAACATTGTATTAAAAGGCTGTATTTATAGCATTAATTTTAAGTCTCCATTTGAACTGTTATATTACAGAAGAATACAAAAAAAGGTAAATATAAAAGCAAAACTGAGAACTTTGCCTATTTAGTTTTCCAGTCTGCTGAACACACACATTTTCTCCCTTCTTGCCTCATGTCTATCCCCCCTAAATTTCTTTAACTCCTTACTTCTTTTTTGTCCCCCTCTCTTTATTGCCCTCTCTCCATTTTTTTCCTTCTGCCTCCTTTTTCCTTATTTTTTAAAAAAGATTTTCTTCCACCTCACTACCTATAAATAGAACTTTCCATATTACTGTCAGTTGTGAATTCCATTCATTTATTCACAGTGACCATCAAAGACAAACTATTAAGTTTCCTTCTCAAGCAATTAACGTTTTCAGAAATTTCATGCTTTATAGTAGTTCATGATTCAGTCAAAATGAATCAAATAAAATATTGGTTAAGTTTTATATTCTACTTCCCTGTGACTTGTGATCTGGTTGTAGTGAAATAAAATTAGGAAGTTGCTTGGAATTAATTTAAGCATTATACAGAATTACAGAGAAGTAATCATGTGTGTAGTGCATTACTATAATGCATTATTCTTTATTTTCTGATAATGATTACCTCCATGATACAATAATATAATACCATAACTACACTCAATTTTTCAGCAAAATACATTTAATTCTGGTAATAATCAAGAAATCAGTGCATTACAATATCTATAAAACTGTATCATACTGGGCAAGAAGAATGCATCACTTATACCTTTTTTCTATAACTTAATACGGAAATTTTTCAGTTACTAATTGCAAGTATATATTAACTTGAATGATGATAGGCAAAGTAGGGGGCAAGGGGAAAGATTTGGCATTCCGAAATTAACTTGAATCCTTGATGATAGGCTTTTCAGTAAGTGTGTGTGTGTGTGTGTGTGTGTGTGTATGCACCTGCACGCGTTTAAGCAAACATTCAACACAAAATTGAGAAGTATATGTACCGGATGTAAAAAAAAAATAATATTGCAATATTTTATATAAAGTGTTCTCTTGGAGAATTCATCTTGCTTAGGAAGAATGGATTCTTTCCAGAGATAAAGAAATGAGTTAATGTATTTCTAAATAGCATTTCAGGTTGTTTGATCTGTGATTTCCTAAAAATAATTTGGTAGAAGTTGGAGAATAGAAATACCTGGATTTATTTATTTATTTATTTATTTATTTATTTATTATTTATATATTTAAAATACCTAGATTTAATTACTTTTTTTTTAATCCTACAAATTACTGAGAATGTTACTCTATGATTCTTAGTTTTTATCTGAAGAATGGAGACTGCACTCCTAATGTTATTATGTGGATTCAAGGATGGAATAAAAGTTAAAGCAACTAGCATAAAGTAAGTACACAATACACCTCTCTCTCTTCCTTTCTTGCTTCCTTTCAGATATGCATTTTACCCTTATTTTCAGGATTTCATAGATATCAGGGTAATTATATTCTTATAACTCTTAAAATTCAAGAACGTTAGTAAAACTCTCCAGTTCTATTGAATTATATGTTCATTTCTAGAAAATATTGAAGTTTTATGATAAAATAATCTAAGTTAAGATTACCCAACTGAAACAGGGATTTTACCCAACTGAATTTTCTATTTCTCCTTTAAATGATAATATGAACCACCTGATCAAAAGACTTTTTGTCTTTTTATGTATGTATGTATGTATTTATTTATTTAATGATTTTATTTATTCATGAGAGACACAGAAAGAGAGAGAGGCAGAGACACATGCAGAGGGAGAAGCAGGCTCCTTGCAGGGAGCCGACGTGGGACTCGATCCCAGGACCCCTGGTTCATGACCTGAGCCAAAGGCAGATGCTCAACCACTGAGCCACTCAGATGCCCATGTCTTTGTTTTTAATAGATATATCCCTAGTGGCTAGAAAAATACCTTAGACATATAATGCACTTAAAAAACATGTGCTGACCTGAAACACAATCAAGTTTGCATTTTTTTTTCTCATTTTCCTCAACCTATTTTAATTGGATTTAGTTCTGGCTAAACTCAGTTTTATTAAAAATGAACAAATCCAATATTTTGAATAGTAATGTAAAATTATCTTCATATCGGTTGAAACACAGAAGTGAAAAGGTGATATATGTACCAGAGACTCAATAAATATATCAGCCGGCTCATTTCTGGAAATGAACCAAGCATCTAAAGTTCATCCAAACTATTTAGAAAAAAAGAATAATCATTTACTGTCACAGCCAATATGAGAAAAATGCTAACAAAGTTCCTAAATATACTCACTGTCCTAGAGAAGTATTTTTAAGGGCAGTTTGCAAAATTGAGTGCTCAGCATAACCCCTGTTGTTGCAGATAGTAGAATAGAACTGTGGACTCTGGGCTCATGTAAACATTTCATTTTTTGAATGTTCCAGGAAGGCTTGAAGTTTGTGATACTGTGCTCTTCTTTTGTGGCTTATTTTCAACACACACATGCGCACACACAGACACACACCCTTATTTCTTTTTACTCTTCCAGTGTAGTAAAAGCTTTGTAGAACAGGAAAAAGACAAGAGCTACCACCTGGAGAGTAGAAAATTTGGGTAAGTCATCAAAAGCAATGAACTTAAGAATCCAGGAAGATCTTGAAGTATCGCTTCTTTAATTTTTAATCATGAAAATACTTGCTAGGGAAAGGGACTCGGTCTAAAATGGCAACGGTTTTTATATTCAGATATTTGCTATGTAAAATAATTGGATGTCAGATGAAGAACTGCCTGTCATATTTTGCTATTAAAATAATATATTTTTGTGCATAACCGGACCTGCCTTGGTGAGTTACTATAGCCTATGGTCTCCCTGAGATTTTCCAATGGGATTTTAATAATACTCTTATGTTTGCCATCTTTAGCAGTACAGGCTGTTAAACTCAATTTGTAAGAAAAATATTCAGGTATAAAACCAGATAATCTGTATCCCCTTGGAATCAAAAGTCACTTTGCCAAAATATTTTAACACGCGAAATTGCTTCTTGAGAGATGTTTGCCATGATAAAATGACAGAAAACTACATTTCCATTATAATTATAACTGACTCGTGGTGCTAAGTTTTTATAATTTAAAGGTATTCTCAACTCTGACAGCCCTTCCATGCTGAATTATGCATCTCAGGCTCTTAAATAGTTCTGCTGGCACGAGACAGCTGAGATGAAGTTGTCTTTCTAAAATAATTGCTCCATGGAGCATCCATTATACCTTCAGAAAAAATGTATTACTTGACTTCTACAAATTATAGACTAGCCTATAATGGGTATTTTTGACAGCTATTAGCTTAAAAAAAATCTGAACAGTAAAATGAGTATTGATATCACAATGGTGTGCCGTGCATGTTAATACCAACCTTCTCTGTACTTCCCTTCTAAAGCATGATGTAATCATTAATTATAATACTATTGATGTAACTGAACTCATGTTAAAAATATAGTATTGGCAAAGTATGTCACTTTCTCACCTGTGAGATAAAAGCATTAACTGAACATTTACAGTAGAAATTGAAGACGCCATCTGAATTTAAAAGATAAAAAGTGAATCACTTTTGGTAGTGTTTTATTGGATCATGAAATTATTGGGTATAATTTAAAAATTGTGAATGAGACAATAATCAAAGAAGGATAAAGATCATATTTTTTAATCTTCCAAACTACTCAAAATATGGAACACTGATGAAAACATGATTTATCGATAATTAATTAAAATACACATACTTATTTCTTGTCAAGAATTTTATGCTTTCAACTTTTAAAGCAGTTAAAATTTTCCTCATAACACTTGTAAATGTCCTTGTAAGAACATTGTATCTCACAGAACAATAATAATCCCATTATTAAAATCAAGAATTGAGACAATAGTGACGGTCAAGAATCAGGGTCAGAGCCTATTTTCTTTACTGTTTCTATGTATACTGATTAAATGTAGTTATGTGAAATAAAATATTTGTTAAATTTAGGATAATCACATGCAAATATAGATAACATTCTCTATGGTGTATAAATATGTGGTAAATATTTTCCAAGCCCATTGCATTGCTAGGGCTACTTTTTTTGTTTTGTTTTGTTTTAATGACTACAATAGAAAGAAATGGCTTAGGTTTCCATGTCTTTTCCATATAAACAGTCGACAGACCCAGATAAATACACACACATGCCTCCTACCTGAAAAATCAAAAAACTAAAATGTATAATTAAACTTAAGGTTAATTAACATATCAATCAAACATGTACCAGCTGCCCAGTCTGTTCTATCCTGCCAAGAACAGATCATAGTTATTATTCATACCTATTCCTTGATAACCGTTTCCTACCAGGATCATCCATCCACACATGGGCAGACAAAAAATTGCCCAGATACATGATCTCTCCAAACTATCTTGGCTTTAAGTTAATCCTCACCTCTTAGGTTAATAGTAGAAATACAATTCTTGGGCTAAGCTCTTGCAGTCCATTTGTTATTTATTGAGGCTTGGAGTGGGTGATGAGGATGGGTATGATGACAGATGAAAATAGGACAGAATTTTAGTGCATCTTTCCAATTCTGTTTTCAGACATTCACATCTCTTATTCAAATGAAATATTTAGAAGTCTAAAGAACTAACCTAAGAGACAGAAAAATGTAAATAAATCATTAACAGATAGTTTTAAAAGAACAAGTGTAGGAAGGAAGAAAGAATAGGCTACAAGTGATTCCAATACCTTGCTATACTTTAATCATAACACCATCTATCCGTTTATATTGGTCCCAAGCTTAGAGACCAAAGTTGAGAAAAATACCCCAGTGTTGGGACGAACAATGTACTTTAAGATGACCACAACTGTTTATGACAACCTGTGTTAAAATTTCTTCCACAAACCCTTGCAGTTGATATTATAAAATTAAGCTTTAAAATTAAAACAAAAACAAAAACAAGTGGTGGGATGCCTGGGTGGCTCAGCGGTTGAGTGTCTGCCTTCTGCTCAGGGTGTGATCCCGGGATCTGGGATCAAGGAGCCTGCTTCTCCCTCTGCCTGTGTCTCTGCCTCTCTTTGTGTGTGTGTCTCTCATGAATAAATAAATAAAATCTTAAAAAAAAAAAAGTGACATGCATCTGATAGCATGAGATTTCACTTAATCGAATATTTAAGGTAATCACATATTATTTATTAACTAAAATTATTTACCTATTTACACAAGTGAGGAATTATATATGAAATTACCAAACCAACACATCTTTCAAAGCAAAATTGCTTAAAGTAACATAATGATTATTATTTTTTCAAAAGACTTGAATGATACATCTCTATATCTTTAAAAAGAGTTGAAAATAGAGAGTGTTTTTTTTTAATTAAGAAAAATTGCCAAGGAAGGCAATTTCTTACCTGCTATCAAGAACCTTTGTGTATCATGTTCTTTCTAAAGCCTATGCCATTTCTGTATTTATTTTTAACGAATCCAATCCAACATATACATTATCTGTGTGTGCACATGTTTACAATGTTAAGTTTATACATACAACTATCAAAATGCAGTGGAGTTTTGGGTGATTTTAATTACCTTTATCGATTTTTTCTGTAGCCTTCAAAATGTCTACGATATGAGTAATTGTTTATTTTTATTTGTTTTGTACTAGCAATATAAAAATCAATTCTTTTTGCAAAGTTTTTCAGCGACAAAATGCAGAGTAAAAACAAAGTACTTTTTCTTGATGTCTTGACACTTACCATTGTCCTCCTGACTTCTAACCCCAGTATTTTCCCACATGCAACTGATGTTAATTGTTAGGACTGCCCAGCCCTTTATTTTCTACTTGTTTTCTTATATACAATTTAAAACCTGGAGAGACTGCAGGTTATCTATCCATTTTTCAATCTCTCAAGATAGAGAAAAAAATATTTCCTTCAGCTTCTTTGCAGACAGAGGTGTTATGTCCTCTGGTTAATAAAATGGAGCAGAAATCAATATGTTGGTTGGGCTTTGGGAAACTTCTTAAAGTAGGACACATCCAGGGGCATACTCCCCTTCACCTATTTGTTATCTTTCCCTATTTCCTGTCTAGAGTTCTGTTGAGGTGCTTGGGGGGAATCGAGGCAGCAGCAGCCTGTCTTGGAAGCACAATGGATGACAAGATCCACATAAGAGAAAAAAAAAAAACAAAAAACAAAACAAAAAACCCCAACAACCTAAAAAGTGCTGAATTCTTGCTAATATTGTCCTAATACTGAATGGTTTCTATCTGCATTTCTCTCAATTAGAATAAAAATCCTTATATTGCTTATGCAAATCTTACTACTATTTCCTGTTGCAAGAAATTGATCTGAATCACTAGTTGATCATATCTAAGTATACATTTAAAACTATAAGTTTTTGGGATCCCTGGGTGGCGCAGCGGTTTGGCGCCTGCCTTTGGCCCAGGGCGCGATCCTGGAGACCCGGGCTCCCGGTGCATGGAGCCTGCTTCTCCCTCTGCCTGTGTCTCTGCCTCTCTCTCTCTCTCTGTGACTATCATAAATAAATAAAAAAAATAAAAAAAAATAAAAAAAATAAAACTATAAGTTTTTGTTTTTTTGTTTGTTTGTTTGTTTTACATGATGTAAAGTAGATATTTGGTTCCAAATTCCTTTTATTCACTCCATGACATTTTTAAGATATTTCTATTTTAGTACATACAGATCTAATTTATGTGAATCCTTCTATTGTAATAATGAAATATCATGAATTTAACTTGTTAAATACTTAAATTTAGCTTTTTAGATGCTTAGGTGGCATCCAATACCTGGTTATTGAAATTAGTGCAGAACTTAATATCCTCGTATATACATGTATATCTCAGGGTGAACACATAGAACTGTAGTTCCTGGATTGAGGGACATGTGTTTTAATTATTTTTAATATTTTATTTATTTATTCATGAGAGACACAGAGAGAGAGAGAGGCAGAGACAAAGGCAGAGGGAGAAGCAGGCTCCCTGCAGGAAGCCCGACGTGGGGCTCGATCCCAGGACCCCGGGGTCACCCCCGGCTCACTAAACCGCTGAGCCACCCAGCTGCCCCGGGACATGTGTATTTTGAATATTGGTGGATATCTTTGAGAATATTAAGTAGTTTTGCTCCCACCATATTGTTTTTCATCCACCTTGGATGCTCTCACATGTATGATTTTTCCATTTTCATGGAATAATATGAAATAATGTTTTTGTTTGCATTGCCCAGTTACTATTGAGTTTTAACATATATTCACTAATGTATAGTCATATGCATTTCTTCCTAATTGCTGTATTAACTGTTTAAAAATACATCTATTGGGTTGTCTTTTGTTACTTTAAGAAACTTTTTATATAGTAAGTTTATTAAGTTTTTATTTATGTCCAATATATTTACCTAATCTGTGATAGAGACAGGTTGTTCATGATATCTTTTGTTGTAAATGTTGAAATCATTTGGTGCTTTATTAGACTTCTGTGTTTTGCTTCTTGAGCTTTACACGTTTCCCTTTTTTATATATTATTTCACTTTGCTGCAGTGGGTCCTAAATAATTATTTCAGAGATATATATTTGGAAAGAGATAATCTTATTGCATTCTTGATGTAAATGCTTTTATTTTATTCTTCTGTTTTTTTTTTTTTTTAAAGATTTTATTTATTTATTCACGACAGACACACGGAGAGAGGCAGAGGCACAGGCAGAGGGAGAAGCAGGCTCCAGCCCGGGTCTTCAGGGTCACACCCCGGGCCGAAGGTGGTACTAAACCGCTGAGCCACCGGGGCTGCCCATTGTTCTTCTGTTTTAACTTAACTTTAATTAGTCCTGGGGTTTTTAGTTTTAAATCATAAGTACCTAGGGGTACATATGCCCTTTCGGATCATTACATTTGTATCTTTGGGATAATACCTAGTAGTGCTATTGCTGGGTCCTAGGTTAGTCTATTTTTAACTTCTTGAGGAACCTCCATACTATCTCCCAGAGTTACAGTCCCCCAGATTTTGAAATGACTGTCCGTTGATTTTGGAGGACTTCAAGTATTTCTTCCTTCCATCACAGAACTTTCTTCTATTTGTCTCTAGACTTATAATGAAATAGGTTACCTAAGCTTTTCTCTCACTCACATGTCCATACAGATCTTAGGGTCAAATGTCTGGGTGGCCTGCTATTTGGTTGTTAATAATGGCATTAGGACTGGAGAGACAGGATTCATTTTTTTAGTACAGGACCTATCTTCTCTGGTGTATTTGTTGATTCCACATATTTAGTTTCTCTGGGTATATTTCCTCCTTCTCAATAGTTTTCCTGTATATGCTATCTAGAGGGCTGTGGTTTCTCTCTTTCTCTATAACCCTTTTTACATCTAATTATGTCTAATTATGTCTATTAATAGCTCATCATAATAGGGTTGGGATCATTGCTTGTTTTTTTAGACTTTTTTTAAAAAAATATTTTTCCACGGGCACCTGAATGGCTCAGTCAATTGAGCATCCAACCCAATTTCAGCTCAAGTCATAATCTCAGGGTCATAAGATTCAGTCACATCAGGCTCTGAGCTCAGTGAAAAGTCAGTTTGGGATTCTCTCTCTCCCTTTCCTCCTACCCCCTCTACCTCCACTCGCTCTTTCTCTAAAATGAATTAATTAATACATTATCTAAAAAATATTTTTCCCTATTAAGAAATTTGGAGATAGGAAGGTATGCGAAGAAAGGAAGTAGATGCTGGAAGTCAGTCCATAATCTTGAACCAAGCCTTTTTTGAGTTATATTGATTGATAATCAGAAAAAATAAATGCATTTTTATGTTTGGATATAACATATATAATATGTACATATAAAAAGTGAGACATTAGATGTCTATGAAATAGAGGGGAAATTTTATGTTTTTTATGTTACTTTTTCTTTAAAGATTTTATTTATTTATTCATGACAGAGAGAGAGAGAGAAAGAGAGAGAGAAGCAGAGACCCAGGCAGAGGGAGAAGCAGGCTCCATGCAGGGAGCCCGACATGGGATTTGATCCTGGGTCTCCAGGATCACACCCCCGGCTGAAGGTGGTGCCAAACCGCTGGGCCACCAGGGGTGCCCTGTTTTTTATGTTTCTATGCATCTCCTGACATTTTCAGTAATGAACATGTATTAATTTTATAACAAAATATATGATTAACAATCAGTGTCCTATAGAACTGCAGTAACCTACAAGATGCTTGATTCAATCTTTATGATGACGATGACCAAGCACAATATGCCTCTAATGTGTCAGGACCTTTTCCAAGTACTTTATCTACATTAAGTTATTCAAGCTTCACAAACACCTTTGATATGATTATTATTATTATTATTCCCTTTTTATAGTTTGAGAGTGAAGACACAAAGAAGTTAAAGAACTTGCCTAATACTAGAGCCAAGATGAGAGGAAAGTAGATTTCAAATCAGGTAGTTTTAGTCTACAGTCTGTTTATAAAATATGTGTGTTTTGCAGAGATTGGGGATGAAGGAATAGATAAGTAGGGGTTCCAGAGAGAAAGAAGAAGCAGATACAGTCTCAGTCTACAAGTTCATATTGATGTCCCTGCATATAAATAGAAATTAGCAACAGTTTTTCCCCTGCATCAAAAGACATTTTTTTTTTTTTTTTTAACAAATATGTTGTAGCTCTGCTAGGAATAAAATAAATAAATAAATAAATCAGTGAGATTTCCTGGAGAATATGATCAAGATTTGTTTGTGTGGCAGGTGTTACGGAGCAGTGGGAAGACCATTTTCTACAGAAACATTCCATAGTCACAAAAATGTTATCATTAGAAAATCATTTCTTTTGTCTTTCCATCTTCAAATGTTGTACATATTGTTTCAAAACCTTTAATGTGTATGAGAAGAAAATTGTATTAATGAATGTTTTAATGGCTTACCCAAGCTAATGACTAACTCAAAAAAAATTGTAGTGCTAAAAAAACATTGAGGAAGACACAGTGCAATAATTTAGAAAAGAAAGGAACAAAGGGACAAATAAATATATATATATTGGTCTCCTGATCATGGCAGGTTTGGGTGCAGACCATTAATAACAGGGCTTGAAATTGAGTAAGAGACAAGTGGGGCTAGGTGGGGAGAGGTAGGTAGTGGACTCTGTGATGAGGCTCACACAGGGGGGCTATGCTATGTAATCAGGCTCACCAAAAATCCCAGAAATGTTGAGGTATAACAAACCAGAGGTAAGGGAACAAACCAGACCACCCTGCCCTGGGCATCAGAAGTGGGGCTTTCTATGTCAGTCACACTGTGGCCACAAAGAACAACCAGACTCCAAAGAAGAAATAGGCCATAAAAAATGTTATCCCTCGTCCTTACTCAAACCAAGAAGTCACAAGAACTTAAGGCCATGAGCTCCCTGCTCAGTCCCACATAAAGGACTGTCGATGGAGGCCCATGTAGGCAACCTGTCACGACCCCTCTCACTCCTGAGAGCTTTTCAAATAAAACTCTATCATGTCACTCGCTCTTCTTTGTCCGTGAGATTCATTCTTGTCCTCATGAGACAAGAACCTTTCTCTCCTGCTTTAAAATATTAATCCACTTTGATAGTCCATGTTTATGCTGCATTAAATAAAGGAAGATATGCTAGGATTATGCCTCAAGGTGGTTGAATCTTAGAATTTTTACAAATTCGAAAGCTTCGCATCTGCCAGTTAAACTCATAGTGTGGGACTGAAAAGGATGAGGTGGGTGACCTAAGGGACCCCACAGCGTAGATCCTGTGTAGCCTGAAGCATCAAGGTTACTTGAGGAGCTCTGCAGTAGCCAATTTTACCCAATTCCTTGACTAACACTTCTTTGTGTTTAGTGGATATCCTGATCTTGAGAAATTTCTGGATGTATCTGTGCCTCAGTGTCCTCATCTATAAAGGACAGGGATTCTAGTGATTGCTGCTCCTAGGATTGTTAGGAGATAATTCAATATTTTAATGTGCTTAGGACAATATTGGTACATAGTTATTGCTATGTATTTGTGCATTATATATGCATAGAATATACACACTTATTTTCTAACATCTTTATTCATTTCACCATCATCTTCAATACGCTTTCCTTCTTACTCTTCCATTTCCCCATTAAAAAAATGAGAAGCACTTCTTTGTAAAATTGCTGAGTATAATTTTCAGTTTTCTTGAGCATACACCAGCAATCTAAATTCGTGTGTGCTAACCTTCATTATTTGATACTTATATTGAGATTTGTTTTATGTAAAGAGTTTTGGATATATTGTGAATAGATTAAAATAAATATTTGATGAGAAGATATTTAAAAAGTATGTTGATTTCTTCAAATTTTCCCTAAAATTTCAATGAGATCATTACAATAAATTAGAATCAAACTCTTTCTAAAATATGCATAATAATAGCTATTTTTTTAATAAACGGGTGTGCTATTGTTTGCTTCCCCAGTAATAAAAACAGCACAGCTCTGTCATAGAAATTTTTTAAAATACAGGAAAGTATAAACATCAAAATCCCTTCAGCAATAATTATTATGTTTTTATTATAACTTGCTAATCTTTTTTTCTAAATAAGCCTATTTTAACTAAATTGGAAGCACACTGTGCCCATTGTCTTGCAATTTGATTTTTCCACTTTACATGTAAGCTTTTTAAATTTTGTACGTGTGTAACTTTACATGTGCAAATAGAAAATCTATGATTTTTTGTCTTTAAATTTTTTCTGATTATAAGGGTAATATTATATATTTGAAAAGATTAGCAAAATACAAATGTGTAAATAAAGAAATATGACCAATTAATATTTAACTCAAGGACAGTTTATGTTTCAGTTTTCTGTATATGTCTACAGAATATTTCCTTTACACATTCATCCATATAGATAGATTAAATAGAGTTATATATACTGTTGGTGTGGTGTTTTTACTTTATAATATATTTTGGCCATCCTGCCAAATCAGTACATGGGGATCTATTCGATTTATTTTAAAAGCTGCATCTTATTTATTATGAGAATATGTCACATTCATTGAGCCATTACTTTATTTCTGGACGTTTGGGTTGTTTCCAGTTTTTGGCATCACCAACAATGTCTTAGTGAATCTCCTTATATTTTTATCTTTGTGCACTGATACCAGAATTTCTATAGAATGAATTCCTAGAAGTGGAATTGCTGATGAAGGGAGAGACATATTTATAATTGCATTAAATTTTGATAAATCTGCCTCCAAAGTGGTTGTAACAATTTACATGCCCTAAAACAGAGTAGGAGAGGACTGTTTGCTACTTCTCCATTTTTTTTTTTTTTTTTTTAGAGTATGTCAAATGCTTTTGGTCATTTAAGAGGCCAAAATAATTTTCTTAATAGTACAAATTACTCTTTTAATTTCAACTGCTGAATCTTTGCTAATTTTCCATGAATGCCCAGTATTTGTTAGCCATTTTAGTAGGTGGTTGATGCTTAGACACCATGGATTTTGATGAATTTCTAAACAATGTCCATGTATTAGACATTGTTTTCTAGTTTAGAGAGGTGATAGGCAGGGTTCTGAAAAGTTGCTCACAGGCCACATAGAAAGAGAAAGAGACGCAAATATACAAACCAAAATAAGACATATTTCTTGAATGCAAACACACAAAGACTAGGAAAAAAATGAGAAGTTGGAAAAGAAGACATTATATCAATTTAAGGGAATAAAGAAAAGTTTGTAAAAGAGGTAACATTTTTAATGCTCCCATAAAATAAATGGAATTATAATTACAATATAGCAGTTGGAAATTATGAGTTTTATTTTAAGTAATAGTTTAATATCTAGTTACTAAATGGTCAATTAATCAAAATGATTAAATTTTGCGTTTGTGTGTAAACCCAAACATTTTATGTATGTATCCTCTCAGAACTTTATTAACTACCAGCAACAAATCTTCTTTAGTTGCTGCTTTAAAGGAGTTCTTGAAGACTCAAGAAGGAAGACCGCAGATGCATTAGCAGCACCAAATAAGTGAGGAGAGGCCCTGGGAGTTCATTCCATCATGCAGAACCTGATAGAGTGGGAAAATATAAACAAATATCAAAAAAGAATGCCACAAAACTGGACTTAAGCAATGTTTTGAAATAATCTAATGGCAACATTGAATTATTTCATCCCAAACATCAAACTAATCATCGACAAAATTACTACCGTGCATGGCAGGCTCTCTTCAGTTCTCTCCAGCTCTGAGACTCTTAGCAATTGGACTTCTGTTATCTCTTAGCAACCTCTTATCTCTGCTACCTTCCACAGGTTCCTACCTGTATCTTTTAGTTGCTTGTTATAAATTATGTGTACTATCACTTCACATTATTCATGTTTTAATAAGTTCTACTAAATAGTCCTTTTTGTTAGCATTCACCTTTTTTTTTTTTCCCTCTTTTAGGGATGGTCACCATTTCCACCCCTTACTCCATTAGGTTGGAGGCAATGCTCTTCCTCTCACTCTAGAACTGGAAACCTCCCTGCTATCCATTACTGTTAGCCAGGGCACTAGCCCTTGGTTGAGGATCAGCTAATGGAATGCCCCAAAACAATGACTTAAAGATCAAAGAGGCAGCAGGTTAATGGAAGCCCCTTTGTTGAGATCTGGCCATTCCAACCAAGTGTTGATGACTGAGCCTCCCACATCACAGCCTCTGTTGCTGTCTTTTTCTGACTATTTTCCAATGTTTTTCTCCACTCTCTCCACAATCTTGAGAACCCCGGTATCTTTCCAGTAAAGACTTAAACTTACTGTCTGTTCCTTGCAATCTAAAGGATTCCTGTCCTCCTTGCACCTAGCCTTTCCACTGGTTCATTATTTTTTTCTGGAGGTCTATTCTTGTTAACACAGGATTAATTATTGGAAAGATGGAAAACTTTCATTGAAAAAGTGAAAACGAAGAGTGAAAAATGCTAGGACAATAAAACTCCATGTTACAAGACTACATCATTGTCAGCTTCTATTAATTGGAAGGAAGGACATATAATTAGAAATAATTGATGGAAAGCCACTTAAGTGGCTAATATATGAGGGGCAACATTCATGAAGTAATATTTGTAAAAGATCCTGTGTTCACACCACCATAATGAGGACTACAGTGTTCTCTAACTACTCTAGGTGACATACCCATTCTGAAAAAAATTATGACATTCAGCATAATCAACCATCTTTCTTTCACAATAGGTGTTGAATATTAGTATTAGACAATCATTAGAGGGAATAATGTAGCCAGTCTGCCTCTGCTTTCTCTCCCATTTGCAGCCCACCTAGAAGATGCGATGAGATACAGAAATAAAATTCAATGGGGATAAAGCTTAGCCAATAAATATTTGTCATGCTATTTAGTCTTATTCCTTTACATTAAAGTGTTTGGGGCTATTGAGCCAAAAGAGTGCTGTGGATGCCGAGGACGTAGTTTCAGGAAATCAGGAGACACTGCCCAGAGATGCTCAGCATTAGAAAGAGCAGTGCTTATTGCAGGACCAGGCTCATAGAAGAAACTCAGTAAATGTGTAGATGGACGGAGAGAAACGAGAGAGAATGACAGAATGAAGAAAAAACAAAAAAAAACAATGTATGCAAGGTGGACTTTTGAACATCACAGATTAAGGAGATTTGCTTCTTCCTCATTCTCTGATGAGTTTCAGGGCCTGCTAGATTCTAGCATAAAATGCTAACAAAGAAGTTGAACAGGTTAAATAAGATATATGTGAAATTATTGCACAACTTAAAAGTGTTGTGTAAGATAGACTTACATGTCAAATTTTTGGAAACCTAGGAGAGCCCACTGCAAGGTTCATGGGTCTAATATCCAAATAGGACATTGTCATTGTTTTACCACCAATTTCATGGTCTTTCATACATTGAGATAACAGAATAGGAAGTCATGTCACTGTGGTTGTCATAAGGAATGACAGAGCATATGCATCCTATGACTCAAATGCTAATATAAAGTTATTCTGATGAACTGGGTATAGTTCAACAGACCAAATGGATAGCTTGTGGGGAGCCAGGAAATTCTGTTAACTTCATAAAGTGGTTTTTAGGTAAATTTTTTTACTTCTTGTTCTTTAGCCGTTTTTTGGTGTGGTTCGGAAATGGCAGAGAGCAGGGAGGGGACGGAAGGCGTGGTCGGGGGGGAAGGTGTTTGAGGGCGTGGAGTCGGAGGGAGGGAGGGGGGGTTTTCTTGGGGGCTGTTCGTGAGGGAGGCGGGCTTGCGTTTGTGTGTCTTCTGTCTTGCGTTCTGAGTATTTATGTTGCCTCCTTCCTTGAATCAGCACCTGCCTCCTACTGCTCAGCTATCCTTCCCTCCAATTCTTTCCCCTTTCCTCTCCTCCCCTTCCCTTCTCTCTCCCTCATCTTTATCTCCTTTTCTTTCTTCCTTTCTTTTTTCTTTATAGTTACCAGAAACCAGTCTTTATAGAAGTCTTTTAAAAATATTCCATGATTGAAATTATTTACCAATGATGACCTCATACACACTTTACCTTAGGATAAGAAGTCATCATATCTGTAGGTCCAGCACCATGCAACATGAAATTTTGAGAGACAAGGCAAATAAGATCATAAATCAAGTTGAGTGAAAAGATAAGTATGAGAAAAGATACAGAAATACTATTTCTCCTTTCCATTCATTCACTAACAAATATGTCTTGTACACAAAGGCTGTGAGTTGGCTATAGAGACATATAGGGCCCAAGATACAATTATGCCAAATACGGGATATTTTACTGATTCTTTTTTTTTAACTTATTGAGGTATTATTGACATACAGTATATTAGTGTCAGGTCCATAACATAATGATTCAACATCTCTACACATTGCAAAATGGTTACCACAATAAAAATAGTTACCATGTGTCACCATAGAGTTATTACAATATTATTGACTATATTTCCTGTGCTGTGCCTTACATTCCCATTGTTCTTCTTAATCTCCTTCACGCACTTCCCCCATATATATCATATATATCACACCTTCTTTATTTGTTTATCAGTGGACACTTGGGTTGTTTCTGTATCTTGGCTGTTATAAATAGTGTTGCAATGAACATAGAGGTACCTATATCTTTTGAATCAGTGCTTTTGTATTTTTCAGATAGGTACCCAGTAGTGGAATTACTGGATCAGAAAGTAGCTCTATTTAAATTTCTTGAGAAAACACCATATAGTTTCCGTAGTGTGCATAGAATATACCAATTTATATCCCCAAAAAGGGCACACAGTGTTCCCTTTTCTCCACATTCTTGCCAACACTTATTTCTTACCTTTTTGATAAGAGCCACTGTGACAGGTGTAAGGTGATATGGTATACATTTCCTGATGATGAGTAGTGTTGAGCCTCTTTTCATGTGTCTGTTACCCATTTGTATGTATTCTTTGGAAAAATGTCTAGTCTGACCCTCTGTCCATTTTTTAATCAGATTTTTTTTTATTGTTATTGAGTTGTAGGAGTTAAGTTTTAGATATTAACCCCTATTGGATATATTATGTTTATTTTTTAAATAATTTTATTTATTTATTCATGAGAGACACAGAGAGAGAGAGACAGAGACACAGGCAGAGGGAGAACCAGGCTCCCTGCCAGGAGCCTGATGCAGGATTAGATCCCAGAACCCTGGGTTCATGACCTGAGCCCAAAGCAGATGCTCAACCACTGAGCCATCCAGGTGTCCCTGGGTATATGATTTACAAATATCTTCTTCCATTTAGTAGATTGCCTTTTCATTTTGTTGACAATTTCCTTCACAGTACAGAAGTACAGTTTCATGTGATCCCATTTGTTTAAGTTTTGTATTTAGTGTAAGATATTTATCCAGTTTCATTCTTTTGCATGTAGCTGTCCAGGTTTTCCAACATCCCTGATTGAAGAGACTATCCCTTTTCTAATGTGTATTGCCTCCTTTGTCATCAATTGGATGACAATATATGCTGTTACTTCTGTTCTATTGATCTATGTATCTGTTTTTATGCCAGTGCCACACTGTTTTGTTACTATAGCTTTATAATATACTTTGAAATCAGGATCATGATATTTCTGGCTTTTTTTTTCCCTTCTCAAGATTACTATGGCTGTTTGGGGTCTTTGGTGGTCCCATACTAATTTTAGTTATTTATCCTACTTCGGTGAAAAATGTCATTGGAATTTTGATGGGGATTGCATTGAATCTGTAGATTGCTTTGGGTAGTATGGATATTTTAACAGTATTAACTCTTCTAACTCAGCATGGGCTATCTTTCTATTTATTTGTGTCGTCTTCATTTTCATTAGTGTCTTATAGTTTCTAGCACACAGGTCTTTTCCTTCCTTTGTTAAATTTATTCTAAGGTCTTTTATTCTTTGTGATACAATTGTACATAGAATTATTTTCTTGATTTCTCTTTCTGATAGTTCATTAATGTATACAGGTGCAACGGATTTTGTATATTTCAGCTTTTCACCTTTGAGTATGATGTTAGCTGTGGATTTGTCATAAATGACCGTTATTATGTTTATGTTTCCTCTATACCCACTTTGTTGAGAGTTTTTTTCTCTTTTATCATAAGTGTATATTGAATTTTTCAAATGCTTTTTCTGCATCTATTTAGATGATCATATATTTTTACATTTCATTTTGTTAATGTGTTTTATCAGTATGATTAATTTGCAGATGTTGAATCGTCCTTGCATTCCACCTAATAATTATGTATAATCTTCTTTATGTATTATTGAAATCACTTACTAATATTTTGGTGAGGATTTTTACATCTATGTTTATCAGGAATATTGGAGGTAACTTTCTTCCTTTGTGGTATTCTTCTGTGGTTTTCATATCAGGCTAGTGCTGGCCTCATAATGGCAGTCTGGAAGCTTTCTTTTCTCTTCAGTTTTTTGGACAAGTTTGAGAAGGATAGATATTAAATCTTCTTTGAATGTTTGGTAGTACTAATTAGGGAAGCTTTATGGTCCTGTACTTCTTTTTGCTGAGAGGTTTTGGATACTGATTCAATGTCCTTACTTGTAATCAGTTTATTCAGATTGCATATTTCTTCATGATTCAGTCTTAGAAGGTTGTAAATTCCTAAGAATTTATTCATTTTTTTCTAGGGTGTCTATTTGTTGGCATCTGATTGCTCATAGTAGTCTCTTACAATCCTTTGTATTTCTGTGGTATCAGTTGTAACTTCTGTTTTATTTCAATTTATTTATTTGAGCACTCTCTTTTTGTCTTGGTGAATTTAGCTACAGGTTTGTTGATTTTGCTTATCTTTTCTAATAACCAGTTCTTAGTTTCATTGATCTTTTCCATTGTCTTTTTATTTTTTTTAAAGAATTTATTTATTCATGAGAGGCCGAGAGAGAGAGAGAGAGAGAGAGAGAAGCAGAGACGCAGGCAGAGGGAGAACCAGGCTCCATGCAGGGAGCCTGATGCAGGACTTGCTCCTGGGACTCCGGGATCATGCCCTGAGCTGAAGGCAGATGCTCAACAGCTGAACCAGCCAGTTTTTTTTTTTTTTTAATCTATTTAGCCATTCTATGTCTTTTGATTGAAGAATTTATTCCATTTCCATTTAAATCAATTATTGATAAGTATGTATTTATTACCACTTTGTTGTTTGTTTTCTGGGCTGTTTTCTTATAGTTCTTCTCTGATCATTTCTTCTTCTCTTTCTCTTTTCTCTTATAGTTTGATGACTTTCTTTAGTATTATATTTAGATTCCTTTCTCATTTTCTTTTGTGTATTTACTATAAGTATTTGCTTTGGTTAAATTTTTTATTGTATGTATATAGCACTCTATTTTAATTTGATAGCAATTCCATTTACCTTTCAAAACACTACACTTTCATTACCCCCCATGTTTTATGTTTTGGATGCTTTTTTTTTTTTTTACATATATATATATATATATATTTTTTTTTTTTTTTTGTATCCCTTAACTAATTATTGTAGTCTTAGCTAATACTATTACTTTTGTCTTTTAATCATCTTAGTAGCTTTAAAAGTGATTATCTACTTTTACTATATATTGGTTTTTTTCAATGACATTTTTACTTTTCTATGTTTTCTTATTAATTTGTGCCATTTCTTATATTTTTTGTAAGGCCAGTTTAGTAGTGATAAACTCCTTTAGCTTTTACTTGTCTGGAAAAATCTTTATCTCTCATTCGAATCTGAATAATAATTTAGCTGTGTAGTGTATTCTCAGACATTTTTCTTTCAACACTTTGAATATGCCATGCCATTTTATTCTGGTTTGCAAAATTTCTGTGCATAAATCTGCTAATAGTCATGGGGTTTCTATTGTATGTAATAAGTTGTTTTTCTCTTGCTACTTTTAAGATTCTTTATCTTTAACTTCTAACACTTTAATTATAATGTGTCTAGGTGTGGCTCTCTTTAGGTTCATCTTATGTCAAAATCTCTGGGCTTTCTGGACCTGGATATCTGTTTCCATCTCTAGGTTAAAGAAGCTTTCAGCCATTATTTCTTCAAATAATTTTTTTGCTCCTTTATCTGTCTCTTCTCCCTCTGGAAGCCCTATAATGTGAATGTCATTCCACTTGATGTTGCCCTAGAGGTCCTTTAAGTTATCTTCATTTTAATCATTTATTCATTTATTTACTTATTAATGTAATTTTTGTTGTTTTAATCTTCATTTAAAAAATGCTTTCTCCATTTTTGTTGCTGTATCTGGGTGACTTCTATTAGTTCATCTACCAGTTTGCTGATTTATTAATCTACTTCATTCAGTCAGCCATTGAACTCCTCTTATTTGACGCCCTCCTCATGCATTTTTTTCACTCCAGTTATTGTATTCTTCAGCTCTGTGACTTCTTTTTGACACTTTCTTAGATTTTATATTTCTTTACTGATGTTTTTGATGTCTTCATTCATTTTTCAGAGTTCAGTAAGCATCCTTATAATATTACTTGGAATTTCTTATCAGGTAGAGTACTTATCTCCATATCATTAAGGTCTTTTTCTGAGGTTTTGCCTTATGTTTTCTTTTGGAACATAATTGTTTCCTCATTTTGTTGACTCTGTTTTTTTCTTTGTGTGTGTGTGTGTGTGTGTGTGTGTGTGTGTGTTAGGATTTCATTTATTTATTCATGGGATACATAAAGATAGAGGTAGAGACACAGGCAAAGGGAGAAGCAGGCTCCCTGTAGGGAGCCCAATGTGGGACTCGATCCCATGACCTCAGGATCACGTCCTGAGCCAACGGCAGACGCTCAACTGCAGAGCCACTCAGGTGTCCCTGTTTTGTTTTTTATGTTTCAGGTGAAACAGCTCTCTCTCTCATTCTTGGAAGAGTGACTTTGTTTAGATCATGATCCTTCTTGTTCAACCTTGCCCTAGCTTTGGTTACTCTCAAATCTTTGTGACTTTCTAAACTGCCAAATTTATTCTTGATATGTCTAGAGTGTGTCAAGATCTGTCTCTGATACAAGGGAAGGAATCTCATTTACCACATAGTTTCAGATAGATTGTAAGACAGACCCTGAAGCAGCAACTTCTAAAGTATGTAAATATGTCCAGTACTGTGGAATTTCAATCATAATTCCTGTTAGTTCCTAGACCAAAAGGTCTGGAAGTGTCCCAGAACAACAGTTTCAGAATTTGGGGCTGAGAGAAGTGTATAAGCTCTTTTCTAGAAGTCTTGTTGACCTGCAGTGAGGCCAAGATGGTGCCTCCTTACTTACATTTCCAGGGAATACCTCCTTAGCATCTAGATATGTGGGAAACTTGAAACCTATCCCTCAGGTTGAAGCTGTATGCTAGGTATGTAGGCCTTTTTTAGAGGAAAACTGGGTAGCATTTCAGTCTGTTCTCTGTGCAATGCCCTCAGGATAGTGGCCTGTCAAGAACTATCTTTTCAGTATTATAGTCCTGTGTAGTTCTGAATTCCAACCCTCTTGGCCAGTAGGTCCAGGTAAGTAAGTGATGTTTCCTACATGGATTTTGTGTACCACTGGCTTTAGCAAGGTTTCTTGAAAGTGATGGGGGTGAAGCATGTTCTCCAAGTTCAGAAAGGAAATGGGAATATGTCCTGGCTGCAGCTGCCTATGGGGTTCAGCAATGCAGCAGGATAGTATCTTATCTGTGCCTGGGCAGCAGCTTTAGTCTAAGAACAGGAACATGACATGACTGCTTGAACTCACTAGGCAGGGGGACAAAGGAGTATTGTAACTGCCTGTGCTTACAGACATTAGTTAAGGATTGAGAGAACTCTATGACTCTTCCTGCTCACCTACGCTAGCCAGGGAGCAGA
Organism: Canis lupus familiaris; assembly: GCF_011100685.1. NCBI lineage: Eukaryota > Metazoa > Chordata > Mammalia > Carnivora > Canidae > Canis > Canis lupus. The sequence continues at coordinate 49,752,000 of NC_049240.1, read as the reverse complement.
GGTGTGCTCTGACTGCCCATGTTGTCCAGCCTCAGCAAAGTGCCATGAATGCTTATTCCCACTTATCACAGGAAGTTTATGGGGCTACCATGTGAAAGCTTGCTTGCTGGTGCTAGCAGGTTATATGGAGAGTGCAGTAATAACATTTGCCAGCACCTTCATCTTTAGGGAACATCTCAACTGTCCCCTGCCCCTCCAGTCAATGTCCACAGGTCAGTAAATGAATCTCCCTCCATATAGTCTAACTGCTTTTCAAAGTGTTTTTTTCTAGTGGGTCTCAAGGCAAGTAAGACCCTGTATGAGCCCTCCAAGAGGGAAATCTCAGTTTCCTACAGCACTTTGGGATCCTTGATGTCTACTCCATCGTTTTCCAAGCCAGATATACTAGGGTCTCATATCTCCAGTGTAGATTCCAGGGTTGAGGATACCTGATGTGGGCACCAGGCTCTTAATTCTCTTGGAGAAGTGCTTGTCTGTTGAGAATCCCCCCCGCCCATTGTGTGCTGCCAACCACCAGAGTGTTGTTGTTTTGTTTTGTTTTTGTTTGTTTGGCGGGGGGCGGTTGGCCAGACTGTGTCTCTCTGCCTCTTTCCTATCTCAGAGCAGTCATTTTATCTTTTATTGTAGAGGGCATTTTGTCTAGTTGTCAGATCCTTTTTTCAGAGGGAAATAATCCATATGTAGCTGTCGATTTAGTGTGTCCATGAGAGGAGGTGAATTCCAATTTTTTTCCACCATCTTGGACTCCCTCATTGTACTGATTCTGTTCCTAGCATTCTCTAATGTATTCTTCCTAATTTATAAGCAACTTCCAACAGGAACTTGCATTTCGAGATAAATCTCCCTAGCTCTCAAGGACTTTAATTATAATATGGAAAGAGTAAACCTAAAGTGCTGAGAAACCATAGCTTGGGTTATATAAATGCTCCCAATAAACCCAGAACTACATTGAGTCAACTTCAGCTCTGTCACTGAAGACAATGTTACAAGAGTGATAACCATCCTGATATCTAAATACCCCCTTCCTTACCGCTCATTCACTGAGGTCAGCTCATTGTCTTCTCTAAATTATAGCATACTGAGTAATAGTGCAGTTCTGCCATAAGAAATTAGTCTTTATTTCTACAGTGAACCAACTTTTCCATTTGGTTTGGTTTGAATACGGAAAGGGAAAGCAGCTGTTAAAATAAGTTGCCTGTGTAAGAGTTCATTATGAACATTGTACCCCAACAAAATAAATATGCCATATTTTCTGAATAATACATGTATATAACATGTTAATTTTTTATAACATACCCTTATCAAGAAATAAATCTTATTATGGCACAAAAAAGTTATTGCATTTATTAAAATGGGTGAATCAATTTAAGCTTTCTTATGGTTTGTCAAATTTGTAAAATATTATATTTCTCTTCAGATAGAGTTACATACTGTGTAGCTCAAAGATAATCCCTATGGTCTTGGCATATGTTACTTAATTGTCTCAGAAGGAAATGCCATAAATAGCATGCTGTCATCCCCCACAGGCATTGGCTCATCTGTCACAGTGGGGGCTCCAGACAGGGTGAGGTGCTCTAAGACATTTCTTAGTCTATGTAAATCATAGCCATTACTTCTTACCACTTCCCAATTGGTCAATTATGTATAAACATGTGTTAATAAAAATTTGCCTCTGTGCCTCTAAGGTACACACCCATAAAGCTATGTGAGTATGATAAAGTATAAATGGCATACATTATTATCTGATTCAACCTACCTCATAAATTATGATCCAAAGTGCTTTCATAGAAACAAAACTCCAGAAAAGCCTTTAAAGCTAAATGCTTGGGATAAAAAAAAAGCAAAATGGAAAACAATATTTTTTTCAAGTCCTTGTAACTCAGTGAAGAAAATGCTAAGTTTTTTCTTTGCAAAGGAAGAAAACTAAAAAATATGTTAAATATTATAAATGCTTTTTATAAACATTTGAAGCCTTAATTGTTTTAAGAAATGGGACCATAAAAATAAAACCCACTATGGTGGTAATAATTATAGTGGGTGTAATTGGTAAAAAATCTAACTCTAAATACATGGGTTTTAGAAATTGTTATTTTTGAAATATATTTTATGGTTTGAAAAATATTTATATATCAATTGTCATAAAGATGAGCTATATACACATTTTGATTGGGCTACTCCTAATCAAACATAGTGAGGGCACCTGGGTGGCTCAGTGGTTGAGTGCCTGCCTTTGGCTCAGCTCATGATCCCAGGGTCCTGGGATCAAGTCCCACATCAGGCTCCCTACAGGAAGCTTGCTTCTCCCTCTGCTTATGTCTCTGCCTTTCTCTCTCTGTGTTTCTCATGAATAAATAAATGAAATCTTAAAAAAAAAACCCATAATGAATAATCTGATGTAAATTTTATGAGAAAAAAATAATAACCGTGTTGTAATGGGAGGTATAATTGGTTTAGAACCATAGGCCTGAATTAAAGTCCTCATTTTGTCTGTGTGAGGGCTGTATGACTATGGGCACATTATTGAACTTTTATAAATATCAGTAACTTTAGCAAAAAAAAGGTTGATGATGTCAGTCCAACTCACAGAGTTAATATGAAAGATAAACAAGATTAATAAATGAAAATAGTTTATAAATGTTTGTCATTATTATTAGTGTGTTAATAGAGATTCCCATTTTTATTTATTGATTTGTTTATTTTTTAAGATTTATTATTTATTTTAGAGAGTATGTGTGCATATGTGGAGAGAGGCAGAAGGAGAGAGAGAATTCCAAACAGACTCCCACTGAGCATGGAGCTGGATGCAGAGCTTTGATCTCATGACCCTGAGATCATGACCTAAGCTGAAACTAAGTGGGACGCTTAGTGGACTGAGCCACCCAGGTGCCCCAGGAATTCCTATTTTATAAAAAAATACTGAAAAATATATATTTAAGACTAATTATTATAACTTTATACTAACCTTTTTGTAAAGTAATAAGAGTAAATTACTAGTGTTCCTTAATCGATTCAACAGAAAAGGGAATAGCAAATTATTCTTGAACTGAATTAAAATAAAATGGTAGCAATTGATTGCTTGTTATTTCACTAGGAATTGTATCTGCCCTCTGTAAACATGTAATTCAGAATACGAGCTTATAAACATGTTACTATACACACCATAAAAATGTCAAAATTCATCTATTTATCATTTAATTAGTGCTTCTTTTCATCTAAGCTATTACATATCTGAAATTCCTTAATTCACTGACAACATTTCTTTAGCTTTAAAGTAGGGTGGATCCCAGCCACGTGTACAGATTTGTCAACTCACAATAACATAGGTCAATACTAACAGTATATCAGGACACACTCCCACATAATTGCAGAATTTAGTGGGACTTAATACCCGCCAGAATAATTATGTGAGCGCTGGAATAATGTTATATCAGAACCCAAAAAGAGTTATTTTGAGTTTTGGCAGTGATAGAATTTTAGAATTCTGCTTTAGTTTAACGGACATGGGCTAAGTGTGTTATAATACTGCTTAATATTTTTGAAGATTCATATCCTATCCACTTATATATGATTTATGAGAATCAGTTCCTAAAAGATGCCATAGGCAATCTAGAAAACACAGATGTATGAAACAATTATTTAAGGATCTCCAGAATATCTTTGAAATTTCAAGATCAAATGATAGATTGAGATTATATTTATTATATCTATTATTAAACTAAACTAAATTGACTCTAAATGAACTATAGCCTGACCAGTAGATCTTTTTATTTTTATCAGCCAAATTGTCAACTATTACTTATAAACTTTGAATAAAATGAACCATTCAGGAGAAAATATTATAATAATGAATTATGGATAATGGATTCACAATAAAGAAGTGTGACTAATTAATACTTTTCCTATCACTACAGCATCATACGGTTTGGATTTACTATAATAACCGAGGACATAGCACTTTTTAATGAGAATTTTTTGAAAACTTACTCATACTTACATTTATATAAGCTTTAACCTACTTGCAACATAATCCATAAGCAGATCTGAAGAAGAATGTGCGTCATTATGGAATAAAATTAATAAATGATTATAGATAAATCATTATGCTCTCTGGTCACTTTAACTTCTTTTGTCACTTTAACTTTTATATCTAAACAATTAATTTTAAAAATTAATATTAAATTATTATTAGATAATATATATATTATGTGAAATAGGGATTTTTATTTGAGAACTGTGCCACTACCTTCCTCCCTATCTCCCTTTTTTCCTTCTACTTTCCTTCTTCATTACTACCTTTCTTCCCTCATTTCTTTCCTCCTGTACATATTTATATTCATTCAGTACACATTTGTTAGATGACTCCCATACAAGAGCCATGTGCTAAATTCAGGGAATACAAAAATGAAAAAAAAAATGAGTTCTACATAACACACATGTTACCTTTCCTACTTTGTAACAGATTAGTTAATTTAAATTGAAATGCTTTACCAGGAGGAGATATTAATACTTTTCCATAGCAGGCTCCAGTATTAAAGTTTATATACACAATTATAGAATAGCTAATATAAGAAGATGCTGCAGTGAAAACACACAGGATGGGTCTCCATCTCCATTACAAAGTATTAGGGCAGCATACGATGTATACATAACTAAGCAAGTGTGGAAATCTGGGAAAGGAAAGTTATGTAGATATATGTAGCCGTGGACTTCTATTTTTGACAGTATGGCAAACAAAAAACTCCAGGATTACCTCCTTTTGTGTAATTACTATATCTAAATAAATTTTACTTTTTGAATGTATTGATGGGTTTGTAATAAAAAGGGAACGTCCCTAGGACATCCCATAAAAATGGATTCAACTGGGTGTCTGAAATATCTAGAAGCAAGAAACAGAGTCGCCCTGAGGGAACATGCAGATACAATGCAGGGATCTGTCATCAGAAATACCATCTCTTGGGCCAGTTGAAAGATCTTACTGAAGAAGACTAAAATGGCTACAGATAAAAGTCAAGCAAATATGAACTTATAGTCAGAGATCACCAGACACATGAGCTAAAGTTAATAAAAGCAAGGGGAAAAAAGCAGATATTGATTCTTCCACAAGAATCACAAGGGAATATATAAAGTATTTAAAAAAAATATACTGGCAGTAAAGGCAGTAGGAAATTTTCAGGATTGATTAGGCAAACTAAACTTAAAAAGTATATACATATAACACACTTATATAAATAATCTCCAAAATGCGTTGATGATAATAAACAGCAAATTAGGTAGACTGAAAGGAAAATTAAAGAAATGAAAAATATATCTGGAGAATTTACAACAGAATATGGAAACCATGGTAAAAAATTGAAATTTATGAAAGAGGGTAAATGTCACCTTTTTTTTTTTTTCAGTTATTTGTACAATTGAATTTGAGTTCGAGAAGGAGAAAATGGGATTCAGGAGAGACAATATTTGAAGAAGTAACATCTGAGAAGTTTTAAGATATAATTAATTTTAAAAATACATATGAATCTACAGATTTCAGAAATACAACTCATTTTAAACTGGATTAAAAAAAAGAAATTCTGGCTAAGGATTTTGTAAGTGATATTGTAGGTTACCAAAAAAAAATTTTTAAAGCAATCAGATTAGAACAGAAGATCACCTAGATTAAAAAACATTTTTATTAAAATAGACTTCTCAATATCAATAAGGGAGAGGTAAAACTATATTCAAATGCTACTACAACTACTTCTACTCCTGATTGTATAGCTAGAAAATGCATCTTTTAAATTACAAATTGATATGAAAAAATATACAGATAAAATAAAGATAGAAAGGTTATGTTAAGAAGTTGCACTAAAGGAGCTTTTAAAGAATTTATTCAAGAAAAATGAAAATAATCTTGGGAGAATGATACCATATGCAAGAAGAGAGAATAAGTTGGTAAGCAAATATATAATTAGAAACAAAAATATCTTCATTAATGATAATAAAAAATAATGTCTAACATGGTATTAACATATTTTAAGAGACAAAACTGGGCAGAAACAGCATGTGAGTTGAAATAAGGGTATTCTGAGTTTTAACAGCATTATGCCATTAAGAAATGAGAGTGAGAAATTGCTTATCATTAGACTTGGGTAGATTGAAAATACATGGTCAAATTTCAAGGGTAACCACCATAAGACTAAAATGATAGGGTTTGCTATTCCCAAATCAGTAGGAAGAAAGTAGTAAGGGAAAAAAGATACACAAGGAAATAGCAAATAAAAAATTAAGAAGTAATAGATTATAAGGGAAGATAGAACTGTTGGATTAAAAGAATAATATTAGAAACAAATTCAAATATAACAATAATTTCAATAAACAGAAATGTATTGAATTTGTCACTTATAAGACAGTGGTTTCCACATTATAATTTACTTAAAATCCAGATGTGTGCTATTTAGAATATATAAAGAGCTGAGAGCAAACTTATTTAAAACATAACATAAATATAATTTTTAAAAAATCAGTGGGCACCTAGGTGGCTAAGTAAGTTAAGCATCTGTCTTCCACTCAGCTCATGATCCCAGGGTCCTGAGATGGAACCCCACATTGGGCTCCCCACTCAGCCCTCTGCCTGCTCCTCCCTCTGCCTGCTACTCCCCCTACTTGTGCTCTCTTTCTGTCAAATAAATAAAATCTTAAATTAAAAAAATTAAAAACTCCACACCATGAGGTAGTCATATTAATAACAAAGTGGTCTTTAGAAAAACATTGTTATGGATAGAGAGAGTCACAATGTAATGATAAAAAAAAATCACAGAAAACACAAATGAACTTTAAACTTGAATATTATTATTTTATGGAATAAAATATATAAATCAAATGATTTAATTATAGGGATAAATTTTAAATTTTCAATCATAGTTTGGGGGTTCAAGGGACCTTTTTCAATCATTGATAAGTTAGACAGGAAAAAATGAATAAAGCTATAGAAAATATTTGAACAACATATTTAATAAAGTGAATTGAAAGAACATAAGCACACTATATATGTATATGAGTGTATAAATATGCACATATATGTAAATAGTCTATATTTTTTCAATTTAATTTATTAAATATATTGTTTAAACATATTTCACATTTAAGCTTTAGGATATGTTCTACCTACTTACCTACTTATAATTAATAATGAAGAAATGGGAAGTGAAATGAAAACCTAATAGTCCTGTATTATTAGACATTAAAATAATTTGTATTATTTAATTGTTGCACAACAGTTAAAGATCATACATTCTTCTCAAAATGTGTAGCATATCTATATAAACTGGTAATTTAGTACACATCAATAATGAAGAAAATGACAAACAGAAAACAAATTGCAGAAGTATTATTTAAGTATTGCTAAAAGTAACAAAAATATAAAATAAAATATCTCTATGCATTTGTTAATGTAAATAAATGTTCAAAAATAAGTTCATAAAAGAAATATAAAATATTTTGATACAAAGATACAAAGTCAAAAAACAACAATAATTTTTGTATACTAAGGAACAATTGGAAAATGAAGCAAACCCATTTACAATAGCATCATAAGTTTATAAGAATATATTGTATGTTTAACATAAATGTTTAGTAACATTATATAATTGCTATTATATTACAATTTGAGAAATTGAGCAAAAGAGATCTTAAATAAAAATTTATAGAACTAAATACGTGTATTAGAAGATAAATAAGGCTGAAATTTAAATGAAATAGTGTCCTATTTGAGCAGTGAGGAAAATAAAAACAAATTTAAATGATTTAAAACAATTTAAAAAAATAGAAATCTTTGGAAAAAAAAAGCAAAATAAAGATAGCATTAGAAAATAAAAAAGTTAAGTATTTCTACTTAAGAAACAGAAGTAATGTGAAAAACCTTGGGTGAAAACCCTGGGTCCAAATGGTTTTACAGCAAATTCTCTACAGTTTCAATGAACAGATAATGTTAAGTATATGAAGCAAACTGCAAGTTAGAACACTTCACAGTTATTCGCATTAAGCCAGTTATAATCTTGATTCCAAATCTAGACAATGATAGACAATGGTATGAATACAATGTACAGGCCAATCTTGCTGTGAATACAGAACAAAAGTCTTCACAAGCAGAAGTCAAATCCTATGATGTAAAAAGTTATTATCAATCTGAACAAGTTGAAGTTATTTCAGATTTAAGGTTGGATAAAATTAGAAAATTTGTAATGTCAATCTACCACATAAAAAGATTCAAGGAGCAGAAATGTGTGATAATCATCATATGATAAATTTAAAAGAAGAGAAAAATGTATTTGACAATAACAACTATTTGTTATTAAATCTCTTAACAAGTAATCCATTAAAGGTATCCATGAAAAAAACACAGCCAATACTATTCTCAATGAAAATATATGAAGTGTTTCCTCGAAAATATGACAGAAGAAATAAAGATGTCACTATCACTACTTTCAATTGTGTGCTAAATACGCTAGCCAGCACAGAAAAAAAAAATTTGAAAAAATGAAGTAAATGCAGGCAAGTAATTAGGATAAGAAGAAACACAGTAAATGCTATGATTGTTCACATATCCAACCCAGGAATTACAGTCTTATTACAGTAATAAGAGTGTCTAGATATCCTTAAGATAAGCCTATAAAAATCTATGGAAGTTCTATTCAACAGCAACAAACAACGAATAAAATTTGAAAATAAGTACCATATTTAATTGTAACAAAGACCAATGAGTGGAGTCTTAGGAATAAATCTAAGGAAATCCACACTAAACTTTTGTGGAGAGTTTTATAAACATATTGGAAAGCACTAACAAGAACAATAAATGGAGATACAAATCAAGTAAATGAACAGAAGACTTCACAGCAGTCAAGAATTCAATTTTTGCCAAACTGATACTTATTTACATATAGAGAACTAATTATAAATAAGTGTTAGAGATTCATTTAAAAACTTAAATGGAAAATATAGATAACTTTTTCTGTTATTTGGGGATAGAGAAAAATTTCTTAAATATACATGTAAAACCATAAAAGGAAAGATTAGTAAGCTTGACCTCCTTACGTTTAAAAGTTTCTGTTCAACCAAAGTCATCAAGAATAAGGTAAAAACAGGAATACCTGGTGGCTCAGTCAGTTGAGCGTCCCTTAAGCATCAGATTCTTGATTTCAGCTCAGGTCATGATATCATGGGTTGTGGAATCAAACCCAGGTCGAGCTCTGAGCTCCATAAGGAGTCAGCTTGGAGATTCTTTACTTCTGCCCCTCCTTCCACTCTGTATTTTTCTCTCTCTCATAAATGAATAACTCTTAAAAAAAAAGAAATGCTTGTGAAAACACAAGCATAAAAATGGTAATCATATTTGTAACAATATAACTAATTTATATTTGAAATATAAAAGAACTACAAGTCAAAAAATTAAAAGGACAACCACTCAATCTTAAAATGGTAAAAGATATAAACAGATATTTCATAGAGGACACACAAATGTCCAATAAACATAGGATAAGATGCACAAGCTCAGTAGTGTTAAGGCAGTTGTCAATTATAATCATAAACAAAATTGGTTGGAAAATTAAGAAATCTAAGAATATTAAATGTGACTTATTAGGCTATACCTCCAGGATTTGACAAATAAGGAATATTCTATACGTAAATGTCATATAATGAATAAAATGCAAACTATAATCAGACAAATGAAGATTATCAGTGCCAGACTACATGTATTTTTCCTAAAGAAACTGTTTGGGAAAATGATGTTTAACATTGACAAAAAGAAGAAAGTCAGGAGAGATGTCAAAGTTTAGATAATTGTCACATTAGACAATTTAAGTTTGGGTTGATGTCATAATATATTGGAAAGTATAGAGGAAAAGGCTTTGGAGACTCAAGTCTGGCATTTGATAGAATTATAGTTCTGATTCATTTAATTTTACACAAGAGTTATCTTAATTGAGTTGCTATAGGTCCCATTTTCCTGCAGGATAGTCGCAGATGCATGACGTCCTGTCTGGATACCATCTTCTTTGCTTTCAAAAATGTCCCTTTGGGGGGGGGGGGGAAGTATCCCTTTTGGGTGAAAATTTATATTGCCACCCTATATAAGTTAACTCTCTTTCAGTCTTACCCGGCCATATTTTTATAAGGGCTTAGAGATCCTGAAAACTGATATATGAGATCCTCAAATGATTTGACACAATACTTAGAATTAATCGGAAAAAAGCCAGATAATTTAAAAATGAAATGCCCCAAGGATAGTCACAATAGATAGTCACCATGTTACTAATGGTGCAGTATGTGACTTGTTCCGCTTGGGTAATGATCTGCAATAACTTCTGTAATTGACTGTTTGCAAATAGAGACTGGAAAATTCTACGCTCTTCATCAAGAGAGAAAGCCTAGGTTTAGTTCTAGTGTTGAAATAGATGAATATTTCAGATCAAGATCACGTGCGACAAGTTTCATTTGAAAGAAACATGGCTATAATAATATGCTATTCTAACATGTCATGGAACTTTGCTAAATTCTCCACCTCCATTAACTATAGATTATTGTGTTGTAATGTATGATCCCATATTTGCTGGTATGCACTATAAAGACTTTTATATTAAGCGGTCCCATTGATTAACATGGACAGGAGGAGAAGGAGGTATTCTGACTGGATAGATTCCATCTTTTGAAGCCTTGAGTATTTGGCCCAATTTTCAATGTCAAGTGTAGACTATAATTTATCCAGACTTGGCTTTTGTTCTTTCCCACCCCCAACCTTAAAAACTACAGGGTAATATGGGCATTTGAATTTATTAGCATTCATCAAAGAGTATTTTTGGCAGCATTGTATCACAAAGGCTGACATTGGCATATATAAAACAATACATGTGCAAGCCTGCAAAGAAAGGAAATTTGAAGAGAATGTCCATTATATAACTTAAGCTGTTTTTTCTGGATCAAATAAAATTATAGAGGCGCCATGCATAGTGCTGTTGCTGAAGGCCATCATAAACCCTGGTTTTCATGGGGTTATATGGTCTTTTCACCATGAAAAAAATTCTTTCTGTATTTAAGTTGCCAAAGCACCAAGGCAGCCTGGGAAAAGGGAGACTTTTTTTTTTTCCCAATTAAAACAGAGTATCTACAAAATAAGTCCTTTAAAGATGAACAAAACTAAAAAAAAAAAAAAATAAAATAAAGATGAACAAAACTAAAATTTAGATGCCTTGATGACTATTTGGAGACAATGATTTTTTTTCTTTTTCCAGTAAAGATATATGATTATTGTTGTCTCTAGTTAATGTACCTTAAAACTGAGGAGATCTATCTATCTGATATAATAATTTATTTTTCAATCATCTTTTTTAAATTAATAAGCAAATTTCCAGGGCATGACAACGGATTGGTGAGCACTGTGTCACTTGTCCATTGCTTAAGATTCAAAACCCAAGTTTATTTTTATGTGAGGAGGAAAACTAATCCCAAAAATCATAGAACTTGCTCACCTCATTATATATTTGAAGCTTTTAAAGAAATAACAATCCAGGGAAATTGAAAGTTTGAGTCTCATCTGGACCGATGTTCTATAGAGAACATCTGCATATTCAGAAATATCTAAATATTTTACCCAACCTTTCAATTGGAAAGGCGGATTTTTAACTAGAAAGGGGTTTTATTTCTCCTGTAATTGTGAATCAGACAACATATACATGCCATCAAAACAAAATGAGCATAATGAATTAAATAGCTAGTTGCCCCAGCTCTGATAAACTTCTCAGGCTCTGTTGTGCTATTGCCAATTGCAAAACAGATTGCAGGTCTTTCTTGAACCTGTTATTAAATCGATGTTATGTCCTTTCACATCAGAGGACACATGATGACAGTTTGTACCATTTTTGGTGATGCTGACTTTAATCATTTTGCTCAGGTAATCCACAAGATTTCTCCATTCACTGTTTTTTTTGTTTTGTTTTGTTTTGTGTGTGTGTGTTAGTAAGTAATCTATGGGGTGATGAAATGAGACTATCGGAGTGGCCTATTTTTCAACTGTCTTTCAGCAACAATTTCAGCATACATAGATAGTTTTCACTTTATGTAATCATCCTTATATTTGTGGCAATGTGATGGTTTTCTATCTTTTATTTCTTCTACATATATTAGTAGAAAGTGATCTGTTAGGAAAAGCTCCCCACTTCATGTCACCCAATTTAATAATTAAATTTAATTATTAATTAACAATTGTTTTTAGTATAGTAAACATTCATGGATCCTTTGCTTAAGCTGTTTTATAATCCATTTGTGTCAATATTTATTTTAGGGAAAGTTGTCTCTAATTTGGCCAATGTAATAGGGTCACTTCTTGATGGTTCATATATGTTCTTTAACATTACAAGCTGGTTTTTGAACACTTCTTCAGTTTCTCACATGAAATAAATAACTAAGTTTAAAAAATGATACCAGGTTAGATCCTTGACTAAGAAAGAAAACAGGAAAACCCAGCTTTAAAGGCCATTAGGACAATTGGGAAAATCTGAATATTGACTAAGATAGATAGATAGATAGATAGATAGATAGATAGATAGATATAGATAGATACATAGCATATACCAGTGTCTATTAATGTTAATTTTTCTTACTGTGAAAATGTCACTGTGTTCATATAGAATAATACTATTGTTCTTTGGAGACATGCTTAAATATTGAGGAATAAAATATCATCGTGTTTTTCAGTAATTCTCAAATGTTTCAGCAAATGTTATAAAATGTTAACAGTTGGTGAGCCTAGGTAAAGACTACTTTCTGGAGTTGGAAATATTTCTAAATTAAAGTTGGGGCAAAAAATATGAAATTGTATTTAGATAATCCTGAATGGTTATGGATAAAAGCATGAATTTACCAAGCAAAAGAAAAATGGTGGGTAGCTTTAAAATCTTTTCACTAATGAGGACAAATGAGGACTTCAAGTTAGGAAACTCAGCTGCTTACTTTAGTTGATAAAGGTTCAGGTCTAACACAGTTAAAATTGAAACTGCTCAAAAGCATGAGCTTGAGCAAAAATAAAAATGGCTGCGCTAATGCTCCAGCAAACTTACTGGATTTTAAGGTAACCTCTCTTCTGCAAACCTCCCCTCTCCCCTTGTTAACCTTTTGTTTCAGGAACCAGGTACCACCCTGAAAACATGACAGATGAGGCTGGCAGCTTACAGAACTCCATTTGAAACCAGTTAGATCATGTATTTTCCTGTAAAATCCCCCAGGCCCTTCCTCTGGGGGGCTTGTGGTTCTTTGAAGACCATAGTTTGCTGTAGCCTCCTTTGCCTGGCCAAGCAATAGAGCTATCGTTCCTCTTTATCCCAAACTCAAATATTTGGCTTTGAAGCACAAAAGTTGGTTTTTGACAAAATCACATTCCTAGGACCAAAAAATAAGCTGTAACCAGATGGAAAAAGGAAAAGCATGATTAATTGAATTCTTAGGCAAAAAATCTATTTAAAAATCCTATTATTGTATTTATAAACATGTTGATATTAATCCCTTTCATTATATTTTATGTATCTTTTCCTAACATATTTACTGTATATGTGAAAGGTAATTGAACTTCTATAATGAAGATCTGGATGATTCAGCTAAATACGTACATTATAAAAGAGACTAAGATATTTTGTGTATTATCAGATGTCTGTCTCATGACAACATTAGAAATGAAGGGCATGAATGTTCTTTTGATAAAGATTTGGGGTAGCAGGTGCCAGTCAATTAAGGTCTTACTCAGTAATGTCAGCCATGTTATCAAGGACTATTTAGCAACTGAAAAGACTGTTGAACGTAAAAAAATTAACCCAAATTTGCTGTTTTTAAAAAGATAAATTCATATAATTTTCAAGTAATCTGTGGTGTTCTTCTAGAAGGAAGGATTCAATTTCTTTTTAATGTACAGTAGACACTGTTTATCTAGGTGACTAAGCTGCCTCCATCTGGTCAAAGGCAAGTAACATAGCATATTCATTTAACAGGAAGAGCAAGTGCTATAAGATGCATTAAACTGTTTGGAAATATGTGAGGTGGGAAAAAGGAATTTATGAGCCCTTATTATTATAATGATCACCACTATTGAAAGTAGTCGGGGAAAAAAGTTGTTTTTGGTATTCTAAGTCTTTCATTTCAGAAGCATCGATTAAATTAAATTTATTTAAATGAATCATTGTAAAGGTTGACTTTTTTAATTACAAAGATTTATAATTAAGGAGGTAAAGACAACAGGTTAGCAGTGCATATTGGATGTGCTGGAAATCAGAATGCATATGGAAATGAAAAAATCCGACTAAACTGTGCATGCCAATAAGTGGCATACTATTAGCACTTGTAAAGCTCCGCCTTTGTAAATCCAACTAAACTGTATTTAGACTTCTAAACAAGGAAATCTTTTCTGAGGGCATTGCTGTTTTGGTTGTTTTGTTTTACTCTTTTTTTTTTCTCTTTTTTAGTGGATGATTCTTTTTAAAAAGCAAAATCATGTTGTTAACTAATTTTTAAATTGTTTACAAATACTTAAATATTTTACATATGTATGTTTTTACGTGATAGTTAGACATCATTTCTAAATATATGATATAGTAAATAATGACTGGCAGGAAAGAATATGTTCAAAGAAGTAATTAATATAAAATTAATATTTCTACTTCCAGTGCAAATAGTTTGCTAACTGCAGCATAAAAATGGGACAGACACCTGAGCATTTGGTTTTTAGATCATCCCGTTACTTAGGATGTACATACAGCCTGGATACCATGGGGGTGTGAGTTATGCAAAATGTATGAACTCTCTCTTACTGTTGAATATTTTATACACACATACACATGTGTTTTGGTTTGGCACAATTCTTGCAGAACATTCCTGTTATTACTCAATTATATGTTTCTTAAGATATAGAAAAATATAAGAAAATGATAATATAGTAATAATGTGCTTTGTAACACAATAAAAAGACCCAGCGATTTATTATTTTTTTCAAATAAATTAGAGAAGAAAAAGGACTAAAATATTTATGTAATTTAAGTCTGAAATTGTCTCTCTTTAAAGTTCAGTAAAATTAGGTGGTGATTTAAATAATTAATTATTATCTCCTCCTTTATGGCATTTTGCTAATGATATATAGGTATATATATGATACATATAGATATTATATGCATTTATTATTTATAATAAATCACATACATTAGAGTGATAAATAATAATTTTAGAATTTGACCCAATTTAATAATCACATTGGATTTAATAGTTTTCATGTGTCGTAACATTCAGTAGATAATACGATAATATCTTAGGCTAACATTTCACAAGTATATGAAAAGAAATATAGATACGTCAGAATATTTAATCTATATCTAGAACCAAAGTGAAAGTCATAACTCAGGAGAGGCTTAAAGGTCTTAAAGGAAGGCTCTGCTGTTCTTAGAGATGAGAAGGGCATTATGCATTGTCTTCTGCTGTTGGTTTCTCAATTCTTGATTTCCGATTGGCAAAGGTTAGTAGGAAATGAAATGTTACTTCTTTACCATCGTACCAATTTTCCAGTGTTTACTAATCTTTAGGAGGTGTCATGGTACTGAACCAGAATATTTAGGTTTTGTGAAAAGTGACTAAGGGATTAAAACAACTATTGATAATACATGGGTATTCCTTCTCGCAGGAAGTTGAAAGATGGGGTGGTGGCTTTTGGTGTTGGGACCTATGTATTTCAGAGTATTTACTAGTGATGAAGAGGACAACATAAACAGAGAGACGGTGAAATATTCTGACAACACTAAACTATTTTGGTTAGTTAAAAACTAATGAGGTTTGGGAGATGCTCCAGATGGCTCTAATCATACTGGAGAATTGGGCAGCCCAGTGGCAGATGAAATTCGTTTTTGATAAATGTACAGGAAGGAATATTGAAAAATTATAATCTAAACTCTCCACGTATACCATGAGATTTTGAACTCGTAAATTCTCTGAGGAGCAAGACATTTATTGCTACCATTGCTGGTTCAATGAAGGTGTCCCCCAGCGCACATCATTTTGGAAACAGCTGAGTAGATGCACGATGTGTTTAGAAAAAGGTTTGAAAATGCAAATAATAGGGAAAGCTGTTTTGAGACAGATAAAGAATGTTTTACCCATTGCAGCAGGATGGATTTCTTCTGGGTAACAAGTGAGAAGTGACAGAAACTGGAAAGTCACAGAAGCTGGTGGAAAGAGTGACTTACTCCTGAAGTAAGATTGAAAGACAGGCTGACAACTGGAGAACACATTTACATATGCCCAAACCTGTTAGTACTATACAGCTTTTCAATTTCGAGCAAGGTTTGAACCATGGAGAATTTGATCTCATTAACGGGGCAGCAACTGTGGGGCCCCGACAATTAATACATGAGTTTGAAGACTTGGCACTTGAAAGTTAAAAATTCAAGGCTTAGCTCAATTTGGTACTTGTTTGTAGGTGATAAATCCAGACGCTGTGTAGTCACAGCCTCTTTGTAATGTTTATTCTCTAAGAAAAGAAAAGAGTCATTATATTAGCATATCAAAGACTGTGCTTCCAGTTCACCACTGCTTGAGAAAGTAATAGGTAGATCGAGTGAGGAAGGTATGAGATGCAGACACGGAGATTGCCTTAAACTAGGGATAGGCGATAACAAATCGCTCACAGGGCATTTTTTGAGTTTGTTCCAAATGAGTAATCACAAAACTCCAATGGTTTGTGTCTCCAATGGTTTCTGACTCACACCTGTTAAAGAAAAAAAAAAAAAAAAAAAAAGACAGGCCCCAAATAGAGTCACTTGTGCTAAGCTCCTCATCTGTAAACCAAGACTTCCTATCTAACCTAACTGTAGTTTCAGCGTCTCCCCAGAGTGTGTCCTTTAACTAGTCTTTCTGGAATTACCTGGCCAGCACTGGTGAAGTAATCCATCTGATAGATCCCTGCTGTCCCCCAAAGAAAGATGAGATCATTCTCCCTTTCCTTGTCCCACCCCTTTTTACCTATAAAAGTCAGTCTCCCAGCGCCTTTCTGCTTGCTAGATGGGATGCTGCCTAATTCATGAATCACTGAATAAAGCTAATTTAATCGTTAAATTTGCTCAGTTGAATTTTGTTTTTCGACTACCCAACTACAATGGGGAGAAACATTTTTGAAGTTAAAGGTTCATTGGTAAATTTGACAGCTTTTTTTTTTTTTAACTTAATGAAACCATTTACTTTGTTTAGTAAAGGAAATGTGAAAATACGTATTATTTTCTCAAGGGACTGCAACAAAGCGTTTTGATCTGTTAAAGAAGAGGGAAAAGTACCAGGATAAATATTTTGTAAATACAATTTAAGAATTCATGAGAAACTAGCCAGAAAGCCATGCTTTGCATGACATAGAAATAAAGTTAGTCCTAAGAAAAATAAATCAGTAGGTATTTAAAATCATTCTACACATTTCATGACCACTGAATATGATTAAATAAGCTGAACTTAAATATGACAAATAGACCTAATAGCAATTAAATGTTACATAATTATATGTTTATATACAATATATATATTAGTATAAAAAAACAATATATATTAGTATGCATATCTCTTTATTATAATTGTATATCACTGCACTCTAGTGTATATACTATATCACTGTATGTGTGTCACTGGATTTTATTCATAATTAGAATTTGCTCTAAGTCTTCTGTTCTTTTGATACACGATTCCTACACGAAGTATCCAAAAAGTCTTCTTTTTTGCTTTCCACTGGAGCAACACTGGAAATATAATATCTTGGTGGTGAAATAGTTTTCTTTTGGGAAGAAACTTTATTTGGGAAGCAGAATTCAAGAGGCATCCTCCCTAACATCGTTATGTACCAGATGTGCACAAATCTATGTAAGGTTCTCCATATTTTTGAATAATTTTGTCAGTGAAACGCAACCTGAACATTTGATTACAGACATGCTAAACCACTCTTTGGATTATTTTAGGTATTTGCATAAGACTTTAGGGAAGCTGCTTAAGAATTCATTTGGATCTGCAGTAGAACAAAACTACCTATATATGGGTTTAGAGATCTGCGAATGTTTTCAAGACACTGGTGTGTTGAAAACTGGTCGGGGAGGCCAAGTGAACCTGCTAGTTGCTAAAACAGTAGCAATGAGAAATGAATGAAACAGTAAAGAGGAAAGGGGCTGTTCAATAACACTTCATATCCTAAGCATGTCCCTCTGAATGCCACATGTTCTCTCAAGATGTTGAACATACGGCTTCTATGAGGATGCCCCAGTCATCAAGAGCTTAGTGAAGGAAGGCACCTGCATCGCCCTCTGGCTCTCAGCATTCCTAGAACTCAACTCTTCCTGGCAATAAATCTCTTCCAGCACAGTACACTGAACATTCACTATTCAAACATGCTGTTTTCCTTTTACTGGATAATTTGTATAAGTGAAGATGAATAATATTGGTCACAGGAGTTACAAACAAAAGTGGTTCCATGTGTGCTTCGGGAGGCAAATCACTTCTGCGAAGGGGCAGCAGCATCGTCTAACTCCACTGGCACTCTCGGAAAGCTATGCTGATCCCAGTTCTCCAGATGAAGGGCCTGATTACAGATGGTGTTAGTTCGAAGCTGTAATTTGTTGATAAAACCTCTTACAAAGTACTCATTTCTAAGGGAGAGGACGAAAACCAATGAGTTCAATAACCACAATAGTCTCAGTTTGGGAAGCGTCACACCTACCTTTTTTATATTATACTTTGTAGAGATTTATGGACACACTTTCATAGAAGCAAGCCAAGTGTATCCCCTCCCCTCTTTTTTAACTTTTAATTCTTCCAGGAGCCCTGAGTTCAGGGAAATGAGTAGGACAATGGCTGCTTGATCTACTCAGTGGATTCTATTACCAAAGGAATAACCTCACTCTTTTATCTTGTTTTCCATAAAGTGAGCAGAATCTTAGTCTGAGGGCACATAGTTTGAGGGCAAATTGTAGCATGTTACATGTGAATGAATGGATAAATAAAATTTCCACTGTCTAATACAATGAAACCACAGATAAAGAAATAGCCTTGGCAGAACCAGAGGAAAAATAAGACCCTGTTGAGCTTGAATGTAGTCTACAGTGAAGAGGAATGAGAAATATTGCAACATCTCCAAAATCATTGCTTCTTTGGTTTGGGTTTCCTGCAGCATTTGTATGTCGCCAGATTATAAATTACACTGGTTTCCCAAGGGACACATATATGAGAAAGAGTTCATCTATCCTCCATGAGAACAGAGGTTTTGTCTCCCTTTAATTTTTATGA
The DNA here is from genome assembly GCF_011100685.1 of Canis lupus familiaris. Classification (NCBI taxonomy): domain Eukaryota; kingdom Metazoa; phylum Chordata; class Mammalia; order Carnivora; family Canidae; genus Canis; species Canis lupus. The sequence goes on along the minus strand of NC_049240.1, from coordinate 49,732,689 downwards.
TTCTACACGGAATCTAGCATGTACTTTACCAGAAAGTATATGGCTAATTAATAAACAAATGCATGAGCAAATGAATGAATAAATGAATTATTTTAATGAAGGAGATATAGAGAGAGCAATAGATATATGTGCTAAGAGGAGAAAATATCATGGTGGAAGTCTGAGGGTATGAAAATGGAGGCACTTCCAAATGCTCCCTTCAGAACTGCATCATTTCAGGATATCTGACTGGCTCATTCAGTAGAGCATGTGACTCTTGATATATAATATATATGTCATCTAATATATAAAATTATATACATAAATATAAATATTTTTAGATATATAAAATGAGAGAGAATATAGAAGCTCCCTTGTAATCCCTGATTCCTGGGGATAAGAATGCAGCATGGCATAAGTTCAGGGCTCTATCATTGCTTGTTTGCAATGAAACTTTCTCATCTCTTGGCATTCTTGATGTTGTCTTTCTTGATCCTCCAGCAAATTTTATGACTACTCATATAACGCCTCTTCCTCCCGTAAAAAGAGATAGTCCCCAAAGCTAAGTCTATGTCTGTCTTCTCCATTTCTTATCAAGCAGTAGCTTGAGTTCTCACATTCATACAAACGGCTCATCAATCATTATATCAAGCTCTGACCTCTCTTTTATTATTCAAATCCTACAATGTCAATAAGGAATTGAATTCCTTATGCTCAAAATTGATGTCTTCTATTTTATTCTCCCATTCCTACTCTTTCTTAGTGCAATACTTCCTCTCAATAGCTTTTTTACCAAAGGTTGATAATATTGATAGCCATTAAATGGGTATCAGTAGTATCCAATCAATTGTACTTCCCTAGCAACATCCTCCCCACCAAGCCTTTACTTCACTTCACAATTTCTCTGGCCATCAGAAGTTTTTGCTTCATTATCCTGTGCAGAACTCTCCAGGTGTGAATGAACTTTTATGTTGCTTCCAGGCATATTTCTATAATTACCCTGATTCTTTATAGGGAGATGCCAATGGATATTCCTCTCCCACCTAAAAACCTTTGACCATTTGCCCAAGTGTAGATGACTCAATATAAATTTCACCTCCCTAAATCCAAATGCTAGGATGCTCAGAAGGAACAGGACTTTGAGAACAGACCTGAATTTGAAATTTAAGCCTCCCACATACTAGTAACTTTGGATGACAGAGATAACCTCTTTTAGCCTAATTTTTTATTATAAAATGAAGATCGCAATGTTAACCTTCTGGAATATTAAGATAACAAAATAAGAGGAAGTATGAAAACAGTTTTTAGAATCACACATAAGTGGGCTTTCTCAAAAACAACTCCCCTTTTTGACTATTGTTATTTGAATGTAGAAACAATTATCACAGTGGTGTAGATAGAAACCAAATTTTGCTGTCAGAAGATAAGAAGTTTGAAACTGTCACTAGCTAGTGTTGAAAAGTTTAGCTTATTTTTCAGAATGGCAGTGCGTTCAATGCATCTATAAAACAATCCCTACTTCCCAAATGTGTCCTCAGGACCTCCTGTACATAGAGGTACCTAATGTGAAGCTGCTACAAAGAACAAATCAAAGTGTTTTCCTCGTTTCTCAGTGTTTAATGTAGTGCATAGTGAGTTCCCAGAGGAAATTATGAAAAAAATAAAATTATGGATTAGTGATCATTGGCTTAATTAATTCTGTTATTACATTATTAAATGCAGCTTTTAGATCTATTCATTGGTCTACTTTAGCATTGAAAAAAACCCAACTACCCACAGAAATAATTTATTGCTTATGGTTTCCCTCTCTGGGTTATAATTCCGGAGATTTCTAAACCACCTTACCCTTTGTGATGCAGAAGTATTCAATAAAGTTCAATCCTTCAAACATTGGACTCTGATAGGCATTTCTTAGACTTGATTGTGTTGCCGAATATGTTTTGCTGAGTGAAATTGCTAAAAAAGATCAGTGAACATTAAAAAAAAAGATCTTTTAGATACAATTTCTAAACTCATAATAAAGTATACCCACCATTACTTGAAATATGCAAATGTTGCATTTCATTTCAGCCATTGACAGTATGTGTAGTCGGAGTGGATGGGTTTAGTGATTTCTGACACGCAGTACTGTGGGAAAGTTAATCATTATTCAGCATTTATTTCTCCACATATTTAATTTGCTGTAGATTAGGGAAATGTCTTCATTATAGGTATTTAGATTAGATCAGTAAATTCATTTGTGCTGATTGAGTCCACACTGATCTGTAATATTTGGCGCTCCACATCTACATCTGCTTTGAGACTGAGGTGTTAGAGGCTTACTTTCCCGGAGCTGTCTTTGTGTTATAATTGCATGGGCTTACTCCACTGGGCTATGTGTACATTACTGCAATTGAACTAAAATGGGTCTGTTTTTCACCAAGCACAATTTAGTCATGCATCAATACATTTTTAATTAAAAGTGTGTGACAGGTACAATAGTGGAACACACCAAATAATTTTCTCAAACATTCCATTTCCTCAAAGATAGGTAATCAGAATCTTGTCTCTGGCAGCCAGTGAGAGTATATTTTTTATTTAGATGTTTGATTAAATATCTAAAAACTTTATGCTAAGCCACTGCATTTTGGTTGTAAGTACTCTATGTAGATACTTTATGCTGTTACATCAAAATAAAGCATTTGTTCCTGACAGAACTAAAATAAGTGACACACAATCTGATGGCATTTTTAGTTTTATTTTTAATGTTCATAATGAAGAGATGAGGAGTCAGCAGAGATGTGAATAGTGGAATCAATTAGAACATGTTTGTTTCAGAGAGAAATCACAATAGAAAGCTTAGTGACAGACAGAACAACTTCAAGATGCCCGTAGTAAGATCCATGATTAGCATGACAGTATTGCTATGTTGATATAGAGATTTTATACAAAGACTAATCTCTCTAAATGAATTATAACCACAAAAGTTGGGTGACTGGCACAGACTACATCTTCTTTATTTTTTACATATATCACAATGCATATTTCTCCAAACCAGTAACCTAAACATAAGGTGGCAAACTCAGTTTTGCTGAAAACGCTAAATCCGGTGGTTCAGTCACTGAAACAACAAATTAGGGCCTTTATAAGAAGGGATTCAGTTTCTCTTTAATGGTCATGTGTTTTCAGACTTGAATTTTTTTACATCAGTATTTTATATTTAAGTAATCCATTAACTGTTACTTACCAACTCAGAATAAATTGCACTCTTAGAACTGGTAGTGACACTTTACTTTGATGTTGATTCCTCATGAAGTGAGGCCATGTAGAAATTGGTGCTCTCAATATTATTGCATGATTTTGTAGAAGATAACTCTCACAACATGTGAAGTGAACAGAATACAGAAATCTTTGGCTCTCCCAGTGACACTTAATTGACTTATTTGCAGTAGTTATGTGTTTAAAAGTTGTCTGACTCCTAAAAATATGAAGTATACATTTCTATATAAGATTTTCTTTTCTTTTTTTTTTAAGATTGATTTATTTATTTCATGAGAGACACACATACACAGAGGCAGAGATATAGGCAGAGGGAGAAACAGTCTCCCTGCGGGGAGCCTGATGTGGGACTTGATCCCAAGACTCCGGGATCATGACCTGAGCCAACGGCAGATGCTCAACCACTGAGCCAACCAGGTGCCCTCTATATAAGATTTTCAAAGAGTCATTTTTATATACCCTGTATTACTTTATCATAACAGAGTTTATCACATTATATTGAACTGTTATGGCCAATATTTTTATATAAAACCATAATAGGGGATCCCTGGGTGGCACAGCGGTTTGGCGCCTGCCTTTGGCCCAGGGCGCGATCCTGGAGACCCGGGATCGAATCCCACGTCGGGCTCCCGGTGCATGGAGCCTGCTTCTCCCTCTGCCTGTGTCTCTGCCTCTCTCCCTCTCTCTTGGTAACTATCATAAATAAATAAAAATTAAAAAAAAATTAAAAAAATAAATAAATAAAACCATAATAATTTTAATGAAATATTAAATAAAATTATGGAAATTAAGGAAAAGTTAAGGAAAATAAAAAATATATAAAGGAGATTTCTTCTTCTGAATTTTATTTTAATCTATTATATTTTGGCATTGCTAAGAGTGAAGCATTAAACAGAAATAATGGCATTAAATAAAGAGAGAGCATGATACATATTCTGAAAAAAATGTAATTTTGTTTAGAAAACAATAATTTTACAAAGAATGCCACTGTAGAATAATGTTACATTTAAAACCATGCAAAAGACATCTCAATTTAGTGGGAAAAAAAGTAAGAATTTTAAATTGGAACACTTAGCGATTATATGTTGTACCTTTACCTACTGTCAGTGAGGTGAAACATCATAAACTTATGTAACTTTTATTTCTCATATATATATTAGAATAAAATTGTAGCCAATCACATAGGATTGCTGAGAAGAGCTAATTAAATTGTGTGTATTTTAAGAGTTTTACTAATTGAGAAACTATATATACATGATTGTTGATTCATTCTTTCAAAAATTTTTTATTAAGCATTTGAGTTCAACACTTAAAATGAGAATGAAAGAGTAAGTGGGTTTACTCAAATAAAAGGAGAAGGATGCCTGGAAATGCCAAGTACAGAATATAACTTATAGTGGGTCATGACCTTCACATTCATAACTCCATGGTGAGGCATATTGGCCAAGAAAGTTCTATTTGTATGGTACACTTACCAGAGTTATGCAGTATACTAACCTGCAGAACTATCTATATAGTAGTTCTGGTGAAACCAGGAAGAGTTTGGCAATTTCTAAAAGTGAAATAAACCCATTGTAGTTTGACTTTAATAAGCTAGAGTGACGAAGAGCTGGAAATAAAGAGGAAGGCTAGGTAAGATAATTTAGGGTTCTTATGAGATTATTCGGAAATCTTGAGAATGTTGTACCTTCATCCTAGAAGCAAGGGGAACATTATGGTTTGAAAGAAAATGTCTGAGTTCTGTTACCAAAATAATAATTTTGGCTATCGTCTGGTGAATGGATATGATCGATAAAGTTTCTAGTTATGACAAATTATAGTATTTTAGTTCAAAATAATGGTGCCCTTGGTTAGGGATGTAAAGATGGAGCAAAGTACAAATTGTGAAGAAGAATAGGGGGTGTTATAAACAGGATTTGATAGAAACAATAGTTAGCACTATGTAGACCATGTTGTATGAATTCTACCTCAATAAATTATTTAAAAATCAACCCAAAACTATGAATTGATGTTCAGGTATGTGTAGAGCTGCTATTCCTTTAGCTATGAACCTAACAAAAATGTTTTCCAATCTACACAACAGCTCAGAATGTAACTCTCAAGTAAATTACTACTTCTCTTGTAGCATGGTTATCTGTGATATATATCCCAAATGTAGCTGAACCCTTCTCCTCAGACATGTACTAAACAGCAGAAAATTTGTCCCACTACAAAGAAAATGACCAAAACTAAGAGTTGAGTTTAATTGGTAATCTCTATTAAAAGACATTGAGATCATGCAGTGTCCAATATAATAACCTGATTCTTTAAATGATGGTTTGGTTTGCTTTCTCATTTAGACTGAATGTTTACACCTCATTGATAAATGGTATCTAATGTTCAAATGACATCTCTCTAGTTGTATGGTTTTTCCTGTCTTGGGAGGCAAGTTTAATCAATTTTATGAAATTTTTCACTTGCTGCCTATTTTACAAAGGAATTTAACTTATCAGAGAGGTTCCTGTACTTTATTCAAAACACTGAAAATTCTTCTATGACATTCTGTCAGAAGGTATAAATTTGCAATTGGTGATATATTGGCTTTAAAGGCAATGAGAAAGAAATTGATCAGCTTTTTAATAAAGTTCAATTTGCAGATATTTATCAACTTAATTACCATGTGCCTTAATGAACCACTTTTGAATTGTCAATCTATTTTAATAAATTGTGGATACCATGAAGCATGATTAGAATAACCAAAAATGCAAATTTAAAACTACAACATACAAATGAAATGTTAAGTAAAATATTTTTTTCCTACTACTTGAATGTTAGTTGAGATACACTGACTAATTCAGGAGGCATAATTACAAATAAAATAATTGTTTGAAAGTATGGAAGTTTTTATGGAAATGAAAAACCAATCTTGCTTTTCAAATATATGAAATGTATGTAAATTAAAACAATTAATTTTTTTTTTTTTTACTTCTGAACATGATAAGCCTGGGGTCCTCACAACATGACTTCTAAGGCCCTCAGTGACATATGGGCCATATATTGAAAATTGTTTTTCTAAGTGACCTATGTGTTTTATAGGAAGTATAGGCATGTTTGACTATTGCTACCATGTTTGGGGTTCCTTTAGTTCCTTATATGCTACAGTTACAGACACCATGGATTTCCTACTACAAGTAAATGATTACCTTCTAATTCTGACCAATTCTGTTTGTTGTTGTTTTTAATAAGACTTTTGTTGAAAGAGAGAGCAGAGTTCAGAAGTACTTACTCTGGAACATTTCAGTTTCTATTCAGCATAACCATCCTAGTTAATGACTAAACAGAACTTTTAAGTAAATTGACCTTCACAAAATCAGTGGCATTGCATTTTCATTCTATATTTTTTTGTGTTTACCATGTTATGTACCTTGTTATAAACATTCGGAATAGCAAGAGTGAAACTTACTAAACACTAATATGACTTTTCCAATGTCCTTCGACAAAACTGAATTATCATGTTGTGACCTGCAGAATCTCTTCCACTTCTCTTAATAACCGTCTAAGTTTATAGTAATTAACTTATTTATATTTACAACTACAAATGAAGTCTGAGAGTCAGGCATGACACTGCCGTATCCACAGTTAAATCCCCAATATCCAACAGAGTGCTGGCTCACATAAGATAGATGCCCCAAAATTCATTGTTGAGTAAAAAAATGGACTCAAAGTGTAAAATTGGGTCAGTTGTGACTTTTGTGACTTTTGTCCCACTTTGTTGTTTAAGGAGACAGATGAATCTAAATAATAAAATAAATTAATTTAGAACATGATAAAGGAAAATAAAGATTTTTCATTTTAATCCTTTATATATAATCAACTCCTTGCCTTAATCTTAATCTCCCTGTGATTCATTGCTAATTTTCTATGATACGGTCCATAGGTGTTATGTTATGTATCTATATCTAAGTATATATAATGTTCACATTAAGCCAAGTGATGTCCTCATAGTTATGTTCTCTTAGAATATGTCAAAACCTTTATTAAATTAGCTGTCCAGAGGCTGTTTATACTATATGTGCTTGAATTTAGTTAGAGCAAGTGAGTGAACCATAATAGTGTTAAAGCAACTGAAAACCCTGAGGCACCAAAAAGTCAAATGGAACTATGTATATAGTAATTTTAATTTTAGATTGAAACATGCACTCATGTTTCTAAAATGCAGTAAATTATTCAGCTACTAATCTTATAGTAAACTTTTAGTGCTATTTCTGATGTTCTTCCTAATAAGAAAATAAAGAGTTCCAAAAATTTTTAAATTATTTTCAACTCATTTGTTTTCCTGTTCTAAGTTAAGATATGAAGCTAACCTCCCATTTCACTAGTTTATATTTCAGTTATAATCTAATAATGCAATGTTGTATATCTTCTATCAGGAAAATAATTTGAATTAGGCAGAGAAGGCAAACAAAAATATAATTTCTAGATTATCTCTATCTCAAGTTTATTTTTGGGTGAGATTAGTTTTGAAAGAACAAGCCTGAGAAGAGGCGAGAAAATAGCCCCGAATATTGAATGAATCAGAATGATGAAGCCAGAAAATTATGTATCTGCCTACCCTTGATTACCCGCAAAACAACTACGATTTGGATAATTTTCAATATAAAACAGAAAAAAGAAGAGGTTCTATTTCTAAGCAGGGTATAGAAAGCTGCAATAGAACATCACTCATCATCTGTCAAGGAGAAGCACGATCATCATATGGTTTCATTTATACATGGAATATAAGAAATAGTGAAAGGGATTATAAGGGAAAGGAGGGGAACTGAGTGGGAAAAATTAGAGACGGTGACAAACCATAAGAGACTCCTAACTCTGGGAAGCAAACAAAGGGTTGTGGAAGGGGAGGTGGGTGGGAAATGAGGTAATTGGGTGACGGGCACTGAGGAGGGCACTTGATGGGATGAGCATTGGGTGTTATACTATATGTTGGCAAATTAATTTTAAATTTTAAAAATGTAAAAAAATAAATAAAAGTAAAAAATAAAAACAAACAACATTAACAAAAAAGGCCAAATAACCTATAAAATTATTCTACTTTTTGAGGTTATAAAATAATCAAAAGAACTGAACTCCAAAAGGTGACAAGCCCCTCTGAAGAGACTTGGGACAAATAGATTCTTTAATATTTGGCAAAGAATGGGAAAAGAAAGTGCTTTGTAAGTGTGTTGGAACAAAACATCTAAAATTATAAATGAATTCTTAAATATCAAGTATGGTCTAGTGGGACATAATAGGAGCCCTGGAAGTTTCCAACTCAAGGTTGAACTGGCACTCATTTCCAAGCTCTTTCACACTGTCCTCCATTAATAGCTCATAAGAAAGATTAGGACAAAGCAGGAGACTGGGGAGAGACACCCCCTGGGTAAGTCATAGATACGAATTTGCACACATCTTCTAGGTCCTTCTGTCATACAAAAAAACAGAAACAAAAACAAAACACACAGTAAGGTGCTGTGAGAGAGTCAGGAAATCAGCCAATTCTTATGGCCCAGATAAAGATCTTTGGCTTCTAGGTAGTGGAGTAAAAGCAAAGGTCTCTGCCTGAAGGGAGGTACAGAAAATCTGCATGGGTCAAGCATCTGCATTAATACGAGGTAGGAGACTGCTTCCACTGGGCAAGGAGAAGAATCTGCACTGATACAAGGCAAAGACTGCTCTTAGGTCCTTAGAAAAGCACTAGTAAAACAAATACAGAAACATATAAAAAAAGACAGTTCACTATGTCTAAGCTGTATTTTTCCCAAGAATGTTAAAGTCACTCAATACATAAAAATTAATCATATAATTCCTCATATCAAGAGGCTAAAATAACAGATTCAAATATTCATCTTAACAGCTTTAAAAATCATTTGGCAATATTTAAAATAAATTCATGATTTATGGGACACCTGGGTGGCTCAGTCGGTTAGGTTAAGCATCTGTCCCTTAGATTTGGCTCAGGTCATGATTTCAGGGTCGTGAGACTGAGCCCCACATCAGGCTTGTGTTGGACATGAAATCTGAATAAAATTCTCTCTCTCTCTCCATCTGCATCTCCCCACCTCCCCAACTAACTAAACAACTAAGTAACCTAATAAATAAAATCTATTCATGATTTAAAAGAAAGAGAGTAGAAATAAAAAAGAATACAATAGATAAGAACTTCCTCAACTTCATAAATGACGTCTTTGAAAAACTGTGAATGCCATACTTAGTGGCAAAAGATTGAACAATTTCTCTTCAACATTGGGATTAAGGCAAGTGTGATTTCAATATTTCCATTCAGTATTACATTAGAGGTTCTAACCAGTGAAGTTAGACAAGAAAAAGAAATGAGGCATTATTACTGGAAAGAAAGAAATAAAACTATCTTTATTTGAAGTCAACACAATTGCCTTTAAAAAATATCCCATAAAAGAAAATTTAAAAAATAAAAGTAAAAAAAAAAAATCCCATTTTACCAATTCAATATGTTGTGGACCTTAAACTTATACAATGTTATATATCAATCATATTTCAAATTAAAAAAAATGTACCATGGAATCTTCAACATCTATTAATACTCTTATGTGGTTTTAGCAAGGTGTCACAAAACAGTATCATATACAAAAATCAACTGTATTACAATGTACTAACAACACATATTTGGAAATTGAAATAAAAATAATACAAAACTGAAATAAAAATGAAAACTTAAATAGTATTATAAAACATCAGATTTGTATAAATCTAACAAAACATATACTAGTTATAGTATACTGAGAACTGTATAACTGCTGATGGAATTAAAGAAGACATAAATAAGGGAAGAAATATACCATATTCAGAGATCAAAAGGTTTAATATTGTTAGGAAATTAAATACCTACTTGACCAATATATTAAATGCAAAATGAACTAAAAAAATCCAGCAGACTTTAAGTTGAAATTGACAAGCTGCTTATAAAATGTTGGCAAATAACCTAGAAGAGACAAACGATTTTCAAAAGAAAAAAAACAAATCTGGAGAACTTATATTATGTGATATCAAAAGGTATGATACAGCTGTAGTAATCAAAACAGTGTGAATAGACATATCAGTAAATGAAGCCAATAGAGAGTGGAAAAAATAGGCTTATAAAAATGTGGTCAGTTATTTGTGAAAAAGGTGCCAATATGGGGACGAGCTTTCTTTTTCCTCATATGGTGCAAAAAATTATTATGTAAGAAAAAAAATTCCTCTACGTTTACCTCATATCACATACAAACTTGAACAGGCTCATAAACCTAATGTAAGAACAAATCTAACTTCAAGAAAAAAATTCCAGGAAAATATCTTCATGACATCGACTGAATAAAGTTTTCTTATCTAGGCTATAAAAATCACAAATCATAAAAGAAAAACAATGAATTTTATAAAAAATATTTTTTTGCACTTTAAAATGCATTGCTTGTGTTAATAAATTGGATAACATCAGATTAAATGGACAGATTCCTAGGAAAAACACAACCTACCAAAAATGAATCATGAAGAAACAGAAATTCTGAGGAGACCTGTAACTAGTAAGGAGATTGAATTCATAATCAAAAATGTCCAAACAAAGAAAAGCTCAGGACCAGATGGCATCACTGGAGAAATCTGCAAAAGCATTTAAAGACCTGACACTATTCTTCCTGAAATTGTTCCAAAAAATTGAAGAAGAGGAAACCAAATTCATTCTATGTGGACATTAATCTGATACCAAAGTCAAACAAAGACACTACAAGAAGACAATAGACAAATATCCCTGATGGGATTAATACAACCCCCCCCCACACACACACACACAAAACACAACAAAATACTAGCAAACGGATGTTCAGAAGCATATTAAAAGAATTACATGCCATGACCACGTGGGATTTATTTCTGGAACACAAAGATGGTTCAACATATGAAAACCAACCAATGTAATATACCCTGTTACCAGTATGAAGAGAAAAAAAAAACAAACATATGATCATCTCAGCTGATACAGAAAAGTATTGACAAAAGTCAACAATTCAGTATAAAACACATAATAAACTCAGAATAGAAGGAAGTTACCTCAAAATAATAAAGGCCATATATGCAAATTTCACAGCTAACATTATATTCAATTGTGAAAGACTGAAAGCTTTCTAAGATAAGGAAAAAGACTAGGATACTCACTTTCACCACTTCTATTTAACATAGGAGTAGAGAAATTAGGGAAGAAAAAAAGGCATCCAAAATAGAAAGGAAGAAGTAAAAATATCTCTCTTCACAGATGATATGATTATATATATATATATATATATATATATATATATATATATATCCTAAAGACTTCACACACACTGTTAGAACTAATAAAAAATTAGCAAAATTGCAGGTTACAAAGCAACACACATAAATCAGTTAATCAACACACAGAAATGAGTTGCACTTCTATACACTAACAATGAATAATACAATAGGGAAATTAGGAAAACATTTCCATTTGCAATGAAAAAAAAAAAAACACTTAGGAACAAACTTAACCAAAGAGGCAAAAGACTTGTACACTTAAAAACAGTAGTGACAGAAATTAAAGGAGACACCAATAAAAGGAAATACATTCTGTGTTTTCAGATTAGATGACCCAGATGTCAATACTACCCAAAGCAATCTACCCATTCAGTGCAATCCCTATCAAAATCCCCGTGATATTTTTTGCAGAAACAAAAAGGTCCATTCTAATATTCATATGGCATCTCAAGAAACCCCAAAAGCCAAAACAATCTTGAAAAAGAATAAATTTGGAAGTCTCATACTTCCTGATTTCAAGCTGACTACAAAACTGCCATAATCAACACAAAATGGTACTGGCATAAAGACAGACTTATAGGCCAATGGAATAGAATAGAGAGGCCAGAAATAATCCTTGCACAAATGATTAAATCATTTTTGACAAGGGTGCTAAGAGCACTTAATGGGGGAAGGAAGCTCTTTTAATCAAATGATTTTGGTAATATTGAATATTCACATGCAAAAGAATGGAATCGAACCCTTACTTTATATCATATATAAGAATTAACTCAAAATGGATCAAAGATCTTAATGGCAAGCTTAGAACTATAAAACTTTTAGGGAAAAAAGACACAGGAAGAAAACATCATGACACTGAATTTCTTTCATACAACACCAAAATTACAGGTAGCAAAAGAAAAAAATTGATAAATTGGACTATATCAAATTAAAACTTCTTTTTTTTTTAAAGATTTTATTTATTTATTCATGAGAGACACAGAGAGAGAGAGAGAGGCAGAGAGATAGAGGGAAAAGCAGGCTCCTCACAGGATGCCCGATGCTGGGCTTGATCCCCAGACCGGGATCACGCCCTGAGTGAAGGCAGATGCTCAACAACTGAGCCACTCAGGTGTCCCTCAAATTAAAATTTCTGTGCATCAAAGGACACCATCAATAGAGTGAAAAGGAAACCAGTGGAATAGGAGAAATATTTTCAAATCATATTTCATAAGCAGTTAAATATAGAATATATGTAACTCCTACAACTCAACAATCAATTTAAAAAAATCTGAAAAGTGATCAGACCTTGAATAGACATTTCTTCAAAGAAGATATATAAACAGTCGATAAGCACATTAGAAGATGTTCAAAATGACTAATAATTTGGAAAATGCAGCTCAAAACTACAATGAGATACCTCCTCACACATCAAGATAACTACAATTAAACTAACAGAAAATAACTGGTGGTGGCAAGATTGCAGAGAAACTAGAACCCTTGTGCACTGTTGATCGGATTGTAAAATGGTGTCGCTGCCGTGAAAAATTAGTAGAGCCGTTCCTCAAACTATTAAAAATATGATCCGGCAATTCCATGAAGGACACATATCCAAAAGAATCGAAAATAGATTTGGATGGATATTTGTATACCTATATTCATGGTAGCATTATTCACAATAGCCAAAGGTGGGATGTTGACCTATGGATGTCTATCAGATGTCTGTCTCTGGATGAGTGAGTAAAGAAAAGGCAGCAAATACATACAATGAGATGTTTTTCAGCCTTAAAAAGGAGGGAAATTCTGATACAACTAGATGAACCTTGAGGACATTATGCTAAGTGAACAAAGTTTATCAGAAAGGAACAAATACTGTATGACTCCTCTTATATGAGATACCTAGAGTTGTCAAATTCTTAGGGACAGAAAGTGGAATGATAGTTGCTAGGAGCTGGGAAGGAACAGGGAATGGTTAATTGCATGTGACGGATCTAGAGTTTCAATTGGTCAAGGTGTAAAAAGTTCTGGAGATACATGGCGGTGACGGTCGCACAACAATGCAAATGCACTTACTGCCAATGAAATGTACACTTAAAAACGATCAAGACAGAAAATTGTATTTTATCCCAATTAAAAATAATAAATACAAAAATATCTCTAAGAAAAGGAAAAGCCACATTAGAAGAAAATATTTGCAAAGCATCTGATAAATGATTCGTAACCAGATTATGGAAGGATTCCTGAAATCCAATTTTATGAAAATAAATGGAGAAAAAGTTTGAGCAGACACTTCGCCAAAGATGTGCAGATGGTAATGAAAAGAAAAGGCGTTTAAGGTGTTAGTCCTTTGGAAACCGCAAGTTAAAATCACAGTGGAACATTATTACGCGCATACAAAAATGTCCGTAAAATAAATAAAACAAAAAACCCAACCTGGTAGTACCAAGTATTGCCAAGGATGCGAAGCAATTGGAAATCTTATATATCGTTGGTGAGAATTTAAATGGTATAGACACATTGAAAGGCAGTTTGGCAGTTTCTTACGTGGTTGAAAATATACTTGTTATGTGACCTCATTATCTTCTTCCTACAGAGATAAAAATATAGGTCCCCATATATGGCTGTGTTTGTAAATGTTTACAGGAACTTTATTGATAATTGTCTGATGTTGGAAATAATACAGTGGCCTTCAGTTGATGAACAGGACATTGTGGGACGTCCATAGAATGGAATGCCAGTCAGCAATAAAAAGGAACAAACCACCGGCACATACAACAACATGGATAAATCTCAAGAGTGTTATATTTTTTTTGAAGATCCAGATACCAAAGATACAACTACAGGATTCTGTTAACACAGTATTCTGAAAAACGTGACATCTAGGGGCAGATACCAAGCAGATCAGTGCCTCCCAGGGATTGAGGATGGTGTTGGGGGTTGACTGACAAGGAGCTTGAGGGACCTTTTGGGGATGATGGAAATCTCCCATATCTTGCTCATGCCAGTGCTTACATAACCGTGTGGATGTTTGTCAAAATTCATTGAAATAAACACTGAGAGACAGGGTGTATTTTACTAACTGAAAATTATACATCAACGAACCATAGTTTTAAAATGTCCTAAAATTCTGGGGGAAAGGGGAGTTACTGTGGAGAAAAGAGGAAACGTGGAGCTCTCTGAATTGTACGTGAGCCAACAGACCCCATGAAACAGAGAGATGATTGTGTGGCCCTTTAAGAACACAGCTCTGAAGTCCTGATTTAGGTGTTTAGATTGCTGGTACCTCCCCCTCAAGCAATGGGACCTTGGACATGTTGCTGACTTGCTCCTCTGTGAAATAGGGATAATAATAGTGCCACCTTTTTTTTTTAAGATTTTTTTTTTTTTTTATTTGAAAGAGAGAGAGAGAGGATGAGCAGGGGAAAGAGCAGAGGGAGAGGAAAAAGCAGACTCTGCTGAACGGGGAGTCCAGCTGGGGTTCAATTCCAGGACCCTGGAGTCATGACCTGGGTCAAAGGCAGACGCTTAACCGACTGAGCCACCCAGGTGCCCCAATAATGCCTTCTTCACAGGATTGTTATGAAGATCCAACTAACACGACACCTAGAGCTGCGCCTGACACACGGGAAGCACTACGTAAGCTGTTTAACAAGAATACCATGGATTGTAATAAATCATCAAGTCACGAATGTATCCATTAATTTATTGACTAAAATAATACAAATCAAAAGCAGCCCAGAATATTGGGACTTTTAAAAGTAATGGTTTGTTTTGAGAATAGAAGGAAACCTGTTTAATTTTTTTTTGACACCCGAATGTTTGTAAAGACTATGATGCATGTTTGACTTACCCAGTGCATTTTGATAAGCATTATTACTTACAGATGATGTGGTTTTGATTAAAACAATAAATGGAAATGTGTTCAACCAGTCATTAAGCCAATATTTACTATTCTTTCCTAGGAGTTTGGCATAAAGCTATGTTCTGGGGATACAAAGATGCGTGAGGTTCCAGCACTGATTTTAATGCATTCGCAGTCCAGTGGGGAAGAAAGATAGAGACACGAAAGTGCTGGAGGATAGAATTTGCAGCATGAAATGGGAGCTGGGGTTGGTCCTGAAATGAAAACGGGAGGAAAAGAAGCAGGAGGCTTTAAGTTAAAGGGTTTAGGCTTGCTGGTCACACTAGGTGTTGGGGTAACAACGCTGGCCTCTGCCTGAGTGACCTGGAGGGAATAATGTCATTCTCTAAGCCGTGTGTTCCTTATCTTGACACATGGAACCTAATAGTAAGTATATCACAGGATATGATATGTGAGGATGTGAGGATATGTGAGGATGCAATAAAATCATATATGATGAAGTGCTTAGTAAGTGGATAAAACTAGCTTTCAGGGCTCACTGGGCGACTCAGCAGTTGAGCATCTGCCTCCGGCCTAGGGCGTGACCCCAGGGTCCCGGGATCGAATCCCACGTCGGGCTCCCTGCATGGAGCCTGCTTCTCCCTCTGCCTGGGTCTCGGCCTCTCTCTCTGTGTCTCATGAATAAATTCATAAAATATTAAAAAAAAAAAAGAACTAGCTTTCAGTAAATGCTAACTGTATGATTAGTATCAGCGATAGTCCTTCGTTCTCCCTACGTAGCATCATGCCGAGGCCCTTACTATTTACGAAGTGTTTTTACATGTGTGGTTTTTCTGTTCTCTTTTTGTTTGTTTTTGTTTTTAACTGCATCCTTAGAAGTTATCCAAGTTAGAGAGGCAAGTTCTAGTGTCCTCAATTTATAGATAAGGAAAAAAAAAAAAAGCATGTCTCAGTCTAGACTAAAATACAGGTTTTTCTCATGAAAGCCTGTGTTCATTTCACTTTATCAGACTGAAAAGATTTTCTTAATTTTTACTATGATGTTGTACTCATAAATTTTCCTTGATCCACTGTACAATGCTGCCTAAAACATTCATGTATTCTCTCTCTCTTTCTCTCTCTCTCTCTCTCTCTCTCACACACACACACACACACACTTATAAGATCCCCGTTTATTTTCAATCTATTACATAGCCTGTGGTTCTTTAATATAGCTTTTGATTAATTCGAACTCCTTTTATTCTGGCAAAGTCCATTTTTCCAGTTCTTTATAGTTTTAATTGGATATGTTTCATTACATTAAAAATACTTCTGTCAGAAATCACAAGAATGAAAATTGCAAAATAACTTTGAGCTGTAAACTTGAGGCTTTATACCCAAGTCTATTTCTAAGGGTATAAAGATAAAAGAAATACTTCATAATAGCAAAAAAATGTTCTGTTACTGATTTATCATGCCTTATTTGCTTTTAAAAAAGACTCTTTTATTTATGTTTTTTAAATAAAATATCCATGCTCCTCGACTAATGAGAAAGGAGAGACAAGAATTATGCAATGTAACTTCTTAAGATACCTGGCAGAGAAGAATACCAAATACAGGAGAAAGCAGCAGGAAGGAAAGTAGGTGAACTATGCCATGAGATTAAGTGCTTACATTCTATTAAAATTTATAAGACACAAGCTTGAAGATATTGTTCCTAACAATTCGCTGACTCAATCTAGTTAATTTAATCAACTTTTAAAAATATATAGACTTTATGATTATAACTACCAGCTGTTAAAATTGGGTTTAGTATTCTGATTTCTTGCAAATAATTTTGAAAAAAAAAAGTCAAAGTAGCAGAGTAAAAAGTAAGCATAAAAATAGTAAAATAATTGGTCACTTTTCTGTCATCAAACCAGTGTAGGTAAGGTGTTCAGTTAAGTAATCATCACATCTGAAATCCAGATATCCTGCCACTAGGAAAAATATTTGTTGGGAGAGAAAAAATGACTCCATGTGTTGTTCATCAATCATCTAGTTAGCTTCCTGCTGGTAGTTGTGTAGATCTATTACTGTTGTGAATATTTTACCTGTGAAATCAGGGAGAAAAGATAATTAAACACACATTAACCAGACCTAGGGGTTTGAATGTAGCAATCTATTAATCAATATTGATTGAATATTATAATAAGCATCATGAAGGAGATGGGTTTTAGCTATGTCTTGAAATATGAATAAGGTGGGGATGGCAAGAAAACAAGAGGGTGAGCAAGGGATACAAGGGAAGAAATTTCAGTGAGAGGAAATAAGGTTATTTCCGTAGTTTCCTCCTTATCCATTGTAGAAAACTGTCTATTCATTTTTTTTTCAAAATCAGAGAACTGAATATATATGCCTTCTTTTCTCATTCTATCAAATGTTAAAAATATGAGATAATATATAATTTTGAAGGGTTATTTCTTCTTTGTGACCCAATCTTAAAATAGTATCCAACAATATTCACTTAGACATACATTCTCTTATTTCAAAATTCCCATCTACTTCTCACTTCGCACTTCCATTCCCTGCATCCAAGCTTTCCTTAATTCAGCCAGCGTTTCTATGTACTTATTCTGTACCTGGTACTGAGCTGGGAGGGAATAAAAGGATGAGTAAAACATGATATGAATCCCGGATCTCAGGAAGCTTCCAGTCTAATGGTGGAGACAGAAATTGATCAAATGTTCTATAAATGAATGTAAATCCGCACTTGAGTTTAGTGCTAGAGTAAGAGGAACATGGTGTTGTTAGTGCATGTGAAAGGGGATATTGACCAGGTCAGGGATGTGAGAGCTTCTTTGACAAACTGACAACTGAATTTCAATATGAAGATTGAGATTAATTAGAAAGAGAAATGCATTACGTATGGAAAGCAAATCCTACGTGAAGGACTGTATGGAGAGTTCATTTGGCAAGAAGGAAGAAGTTAAGGATGCCAGCGTGGTTGGATCAGGGCCCTAGTACCAGCTAGTGATCTAGTTCTGTCCCCCGTAGATGTCAAGTGTCGCTCTAGTGAATTGAGCCCCGATGCATGCCCCACTGTGCTGGTATCACTCCCTGAGCCTGCCGCGTCCACAACTCTTTTCAGGACATTCTTGGAAATAGTGAGCTCCTTAGAGTCGGCAATTTATTCTCAGGCTGTTGTGTATAATAATAACTGTCCAAAAAATCCTGATACTCAATAAATGGTTTGTTTGTTTTTGTTTGTTTGTTTGTCAAAGCTAAGAATCATGTCAGACTTTCAGGCCTCGTTCTGGTCATTTAGAAAGAATGATTTTGCCTGATTTGTTGATTCAAATCAATTAATCTTAAACTGGTTAATTTTAAAGGTAGTTTGTTTTTCATCATTAATTATTATAATGACTGAATAGTTAATGCTTTCTGTAAACCCAGATGGAGCATTAACTTCTCATATCTAATTTCTTTAATTAAACATGCGATGAAGAAATATTTTTATTACCATTAAAGCATAACTTTGAACAATTTACTTAATCTCTCCATGCCTCAGTTTTCTCATTTTAAAAATGAGATAGAAACAGTTTCTAGTTCCTAGCACTGTTATGAAAATGGACTGGTTAACGTTTTCCAAGTGCTTTGAACGTATCTGGGACAAAGTAATTCCCTCTACCAATGTGCGTCAAATGAATAAACAAACCCTAGCCAAATAAGTCATTCCTTGACAGTATTTCTGAGCAATTTCTGTGAGCTGTAAGAAATATAAAGGTGAATCTGTTCTAAATATCTTGATCGTGCTTTGATATATCACTTTCATAACTACCTATGCGTAGCGAATGCAACTACAGAAAGACTACAGCTTTCCCCAGACTTTACGATTCTAGGAACAGAGAGAAACTCCACGTCTTCATCTTCCTCTTCCAAAACTATCATACCGTTGGGCCTGGAGATAAGTTAGATATTTTGCTTTATACTTACTGCCACTTTTGACCATTGTTTCTTGACTTTGCTGGCAAAAAAAAAAAAAATAGTTTTACAGCTCATGCCATCCAAGGATACCATCCTCCCTTTCTTTTATCACCATTATTTGTAGGACCCTGACCATTCTTTCCCAGCTATTTAATATTGTAAACTCTGGTTCATTGACACTCTTTCCAATGCTGTTGTGTTGTAATTCTTCAGCTTTATCCACTTAGATGATTCTCTGAATTCCCTGCCTTCAAAGTTTCTTGACTCTCATGATTCCACAAATGTTTCATCCATCCTACTTCAACCCCCCAGACTCCTGTCTTTTTTTTATTATTATTTTTAAATATTTTATTTATGTATTCATGAGAGACAGAGTTAGAGAGAGAGAGAGAGAGGCAGAGACACAGGCAGAGGGAGAAGCAGGCCCCATGCAGGGAGCCTGATGTGGGTGGGACTCGATCCCAGGACTCAAGGATCAGGCCCCAGGCTGAAGGCGGCACCAAACCACTGAGCCACCCGGGCTGCCCGAGACTCCTAGTTTTAACTGAGACATCAGCACCGACCAGAACCATCACCTTTCCAGATGTCAGTCTCCAGCATAGCACCTTTGTCCTCGCCAGGTTTCCGCTAGTCACCCAGCTCCAGGACTTTCTCTACCCACATCTGACTTGTACCTTACTGATTCTGCTACCTTTTCACTCTCTCCTTCTCTAACTCTATTCCTTACTTTCCTCTGTTACCAGGTAGGGCTCCTGCTCTGCCATTTATTAAAATGACTCAACTGCCTTGCCTGCTCTTCTTTCATTGTGCTCACCTGGCAAAATCCAAACCTTGGTTCAGTCAAAGTCAACACCAATCTCACGCTCATTCTTTTGCAACTAAACAAATTTAGAGGAAAACATCGACTGGTGTTACTTCAAATTTATGACCACAATACTCAAGAAGAGAACCAGAAACCATAGTGTATTTCTTAATTCTTTTAACTACCACTATCCTAAAAAACTGTATCATGTCCTCATTTCTCAAATTTCCAACATCTTCTTCCTTTCATTCTCATCAAGATGATTAGTTGCTGTTCCTAATTTCATTGAGAAAATATGAATAATGAGGAAACATTACACATTATCCCCTTAGAACTAGCTTCCTATCAGCAGGTGCATCTTATTCTGTCTCTTTTAATTTGTCTGTGTCACCGTAAGAACAGTCCTTCTGCGTGTGCATCAAATTTAATCCCCCTTCACATATGCAAAAACACCAGTTGTTATGGGCTGAATTGTGTCCTTCCAAATTCATATGCTGAAGTCCTAATCCCCAGTACTTCAGAATATAATCATATTTAAAGGTAAGATTTTTAAAGAGGTGATTAAATAAAAACGAATTATTTAGGGCGGATCTTAATCCAATATGACTGTGTTCTCAGAAGGGAAATTAGGACACAGAACCGCCTGGCGTGTACACCCAGAGACTCAGAAGCAACTTTCTGAGGACACACAGCAAGAAGGCAGCCATCTGCAGGCCATTAAGAGAGGCCCCAGAATAAACATAATCTGTCAACACCTTGATCTAGGCTCCAGGACTGTAAAAAAAAAATTTTTTTTAAATTAATAATTTCTGTCATTTAAATCACCCAGTCTGTGATATTTCTTATGACAACTCTAGCAATGAATATATCACTTAACATAATTTCACCACTGTTTTTTCAAAATCCAGTTGTTTCTCTCTCAATAGAAAATTTTCATCAGTATATAAATATATGGTTTTTTCTTCTATCTCAAAGAGAAAATCTTATTTGAACCACACATTATCCTCCAGTTATTGCCACATTTGTTTGCCTTGTATAGTACAACCTACCTTTAATGTTTACTCTTTCTTTCTTGAACATAATTCAGCCAGGCTCCATGTTGCTAAATATAGTACTCAATATTTATTTGTTATGCTACTTGACCCGCAGACTACATTTAATAAGTCACTGCCTCCCCCTTTTTGTGACATTTTCTGCGTTATGTTTAGGACTTTACTTCCCCTTGACTTTCCCCTGCTGTAATAGATTCTTCCTCACATTTTCAACTTCAAAAAACACTGGCATTTTCTAGGACCCCATTCTTGGGACTCTTGTCTTCTTCATCCATTTGATTCAGTATTATGCTTTAAATAACATTTGAAGATATTCAAATGTTTTTGAAAGATTTATGTAATATTTAAGAGAGAGAGCGAGAGAGAACACAGGGAGGGGCAGAGGGAGAAAGAAATCCCAGCAGACTCTGAGCTCAGCACGGAGCCTGAGGCAGGGCTCCCTCCCATGACCCTGAGACCATGACGAGCTGAAACCAAGAGTCAGATGCTTAACTGACTATGCCACCCAGGGACCCTTGAAGATACTGAAATTTTTATCTCCAGGTTGGTTATTCCTGCTTAACTCCAGACTCATATATGTCAAAACACCTACACTTGGCTAACTAATATGTTCAGTTCCCTCCCTTCCCCCGTGGTCCCTTTCACTATTTCTTATATTACTTATGAGTGAAACCATTATGATAATTGTCTTCCTCCCACTGACTTATTTCACTCTGCATGATACCCTCCAGTTCCATCCATGCTGATATAAATTGTAAGTATCTGTCCTTTCTGATAGCTGAGTAATATTCTTTTCTACAGAATAGAAATGAATTATATCTCTATAGGACACAATTCACTTGTATTGTCATGAATGAGAAACGTTTGAAATATTAGTTTTCTACAACTTAATCCTTACTTTACAGAGTTATAAGATGGTCATAGAAAGACATTCGAAGGTATATAACCCCATAATATCAGACAATCCCTAAAAGGGAATCCCTAACACTCCTTTAAGAGGAAAATCATTTGCTTATTTCCATATCTTTGAATTTTTTTCTTGACAAAAGTAACATTGATTATGTAACTATTCTATTTTCCTATATAATGTCCCTACAGGAAATGATTTCTTTTTTATTTGAGTACAGTTGACACACGATGTTACATTAGTTTCAGGTGTACAACTTCGTGATTGACAAATTTATCCTTCATGCTATGTTCACCACAATGTAGCTACCTTTTGTTCCATTACTTTGCTATTACTCTATCATTGAGTGTATTCCTTATTCTCTGCTTTTTATTCTCATGACTTACTCATTCCATAACTGGAAGCCTGTATCTCCCTCTCCCCTTCACCCATTTTGCCCATTCTGCCACTCCCTCCCCTCTGGCAACCATTAGTTTGTTCTCTGTATATAAAGGTCTGATTCTGCTTTTTGTTTGCTTATTCATTTTTTTGTATTCCATATATGAGTGGAATCACATGATATTTGTCTTTCTCAGCCTGACTTACTTCACTTGGCATTATATTCTCTAGGTCCATCCATGTTGTCTCAAATGGCACGATCTCATTCTTTTTTATGGCTGTGAAAAATTCCAGTGTGTGTGTGTGTGTGTGTGTGTGTGTGTGTGTACCACATTTTCCTTATCCATTCATCTGTTGATGGACACTTAGGTTGCTTCTGTATCTTGGCAATTGTAAATAATACTGCAATAAACATAAGGGTGCATATATCTTTTAGAATTAGTGTCTTCATTTTCTTTGGGTAAATACCCAATAGAGGAGTTATTGGATCATACATCTTTCTATAACATAAGACAGATCACTTACAACGCTGCTCTAAACTCTTCAGTGGTTTCTTATCCGTTCCAGGGAAAAAGCCAAAAGTCTTGCAAGATATCCCAGAATATTCCTTTCTCCTTTGTCCTCTGCTCTTGAACATTCAAAATGCCTTTCATGTCAGAGCTTTTGAGCTTATTAATTATATCAGGAATACTATTGCCTCCAAAAATATGCAGTGTTTCCTATCCCACCCGGTTTTTACTATCTGATAAACTACAATTCTCTCTTTTTCCCTTTTCTCTTCCACTATATTTAACTCCATGAAAGTAAAGATTATAGTCTGCTTTGTTTACTGCTGTATCTTCATGTCTAAACCAGTGCCTGGCCATAATAATCCTCGGTAAACATCTTGAATAAATAAGTAAATAAATCAATTAATATGATGTAATAAACTCCCTCTTTTGTAGTATGTTTACATAATTAATAAATAGCTTCTTAGTCCCTCTTTTACTGTCAACACTTCCTCAACTACACTGATTGAATCTTGCTCCCTGTCTTGGGCTTCATGACAGAGATGTGGAAACCCACTTGGGTATTCTGATCCATGAGCAAAACTAGGTTTTTGAGAGAGTTAACACTTGATAAGGCAGCAGTTGACCAGTAGAGGATGGTTGCTGGTAGATAAATTATCTTGCTTCCACTCCATATACTTTTAAATAATAATGTTCCTCACTGTGCTTCAGACTGTTCATGACATGATCAGACCACAGTCACCCATGATGGTAACTTACTGGTAATGCAACTTTTTATTCACTTTAGGATCTCTTTCTAAAATAAACTGCCTGCACTGAAGCCCTTGTCTCAGGTTCTGCTTTCTGGACAGAACCCAGGCTAATTCAATTTTCCTGTAAAACAAAGTTCCAAAATATTCCCTACTATATAATAGACACTTTATAAATATTTGCAGAATAAATGAATTGAGGAATCCATTATAAAGGCAAGAGCCCTCATTATACATTTTCAGATGTCTTATGAGATCAAATTAGTCTTATTTATATCATCATTTACTGCTTCATTTATAACTGTATATCAAATACCAGTAACACAATGTCCCAGGAGTCAATAGTGTTTTTAATCCTTTTTTAAAAAATTGACTAAAATGATCATGGAATGTTTAAAATCAAAGTTTTCGAATACCTTATATTTTAATAGGAAAAAAAGACAAATTACAGTATGGAAAATTTCATTAGTGCTTTTTAGTAAAACCTACTCTATTGGAAGATTAATGACATTCTGCAGTTTAACTCTAAAATTCAAGAAACTCTTTCAATTTGCACTTTAAATAAGTTCTCTTCTTTCAGAACAATGTTTATCATCATCGAATTTCTACAAGCTTCTCAATGAGTAAAATTCAAACCAAATAGTAGGAATGAGAAATAAATGACTTCATATATCTTGGCAAAGGTAAGGTAAGGGACTGCAGTTAGAGTGGTTTATAGTGATTCTTAGTCCACATTTATTTACTTTTCTCGGCAGTAAAAAGTTTACATCTTTAAGCTGACATGAGGATCATCACTTCCTGGTTTTCGTTTGGTTAAACTAGGCTTATACTATAGACACAGAAACATAGGCACAGTGATTCAGGGCACAGACCAGGCAGTGATTGACCCTTCACATAACCTGTCTTCTTCCTTCAACCCATTTTGCTTGGCTTGCAACTTCATCAGTTTCTCATATATATCCTATTCTCAGTTTGTAAGATCTATGTGCAATCAAAGATAAGAGATGAACTTGGATTTGGCTTTCTAGTATTCAAATGAATTTTGCAAGAGCTGATAGCTTCTCTTGGCTTATTGAGGGTGTTTGAGAATGGAAGAGAGAAAAAAGTTACTCCTTTGGATTCACAATGAAGACAAAAGCCTCAGTTCATATCCCCCACTGAAAATGTAATTGAATTTTTCTGAATGTTTTACATTTTATTTTTTAGGTTTATTTTGATGGCAGATTGATTGATTGATTGATTGATTGATTGATTTATTTATTTATTTATTTTGATGGCAGTTCTATAATAACTTTCAGTATCTCCGAAAATTTTAGCTCTTAGCGTCTCATAGACTAGTCTAAACAGCCAAATGTAGGTACAAAACTAGGCTAGCACATATTTTCAGTAATCTACTATTCCTAGGCTATGTAGTGTACATTAGAGTATCTTGTCAGTCATGAAGATAAAATTAGGTGTTACAAAGGAACCAGTCAACTTATATAGTCAGATAATTTTATTTCATGAATGATTAATTATTCTGTTGTAATGAAAAATGAAATACTACCTTTTTAAGTGTTTAGAAATATTTTATAACGTATTGATAAAACAATAAGCTACCTTGTAGAGCTCTTTCGCTTTCAATACACTTTCCCATACATTTATGCTTTTGAAGTGTCTAGTAATCCCTTTGGAAAGCTAAGACAAATGGACTTATCCCCATCACACACTCTATAGAAGCAAGGCGGTTCAGATCTGTTAATCAAGTTGCTCAAGGCACACAGTTTGTAAGTGATTGAGTCCAAGCTTAGAGTTCAGTTATTTTTAAATTTATAAATAAACCAAATACTAAAAGAAAAAAAGGATAGCTGTTTTCTTAATGGAAGCCAGGCTTTGTTTTCCATAAAACTTTTAAAATGAAAATATAACATATTAAAAGTCCTTATTATAACATTATAACTTTGTGATCATGAATAATGACAAAACATAGCACAAACTATCAATCAGATCTTAAGAGAGTAATGTAAGATGGATTATCCAAGTCAGTAAAAACTATTTTTTCCTACCAAGTATCTACTGCTAACATTCTGAAAGACCCGCCAAGACCCTTTAAACTCCTACCTGTACACAGAAGTACACATGGCCATTTTAAATTGTGCGATAGCAACAGCACACACACTTGAGTATGAAAAGTACATGTTTAAATGTAACCAAAATTTTCTTTTGATTTTCCCATTTGAATTAGCAGCTGTAACTTTCCCATTTTTAATTCAAGATTATAAAATCACGGCTAGGATTAGGTTCAGTATAATTCTAGTTTAAATTCATATTTTTATTCTCTCCTATCTGCTTCTTCCCTTTTCCCTGTGGATAACTTAAATTTCTAGAAGCTTATCTATCCCCTGTATTGAACAAAGGGTCATGGCTTCACATAACTCTTTCTAGCCACACTGGCTTTGGTTTCATGAGAGCTAGTCTCTCCTGATCTTGATTATCACCATGTGCTGACAATAACCAATGATACCTTGAGTTCTATTGCCTCTGCTCTCTCAATGTCCATTTGCAACATCATTCAAATCCCAGCTCTTGACCTCTTCTCATTTGTCAGCACTTTCAAGTTCCACTTGAGAATCAAACCAAAGTTACTTTAGCTTACAATATACCTCTAAACTAAGTTTTTTTTTTTTTAATTTCCCCTCTGATCAAGTGATGACTCCTCAGAAACTCACAAGTGCTTAAATTATAGTCAAATTTCCTGCAGTGCTTTGCTTTCTTCAGGTTGGTCAAAATCTTCTTTCTCTTTGGGAAGGAAAACAATTTTTCAGTTGTTACATTCACTCCACTACGTAGTTTGGTTTTGTACTCATTGCCTTCAGTCTTATTCCCTCAGTTTTGAACACTCATCAGAAAGTTTAAGAATAGAATTTTCTCTATCATGTGTGATCAAAAGCATGGGATTTAAGGTATTTCTTAATTCAAGACTACATCTATTCACCTGTGAGGAAACTGCATAGAAAAATTGCCCATCTCTAAGGTAGGAGAAGAGCAGTGGACCAAGATGCTCCAAGAGGACAGCAAATAGGGAGAGGGGAAGAGATCACAATTAAACCCCCAATATACATTCTTTTTTCCTGTTACTGCTTAGAAACTTATTTTGCATATTGATTAGTAACTTAATAACTATTACATCCCTCTTTAAACAAGTGTTTACTGAGTGCTTGCAAAGTGCAGATGCTTTGGTTCCAACCTGAAGACCACATAGTCTCTGTCTTCAAAGTCTTCTCAATCTTATTAGAGGTAAAAAGAGCCACATAACAAATAATCAGAGTGTAATACATAGAAAATTGTAAAAATAAATAGGATGCTATGAATAGAGTGCTCAGTGTAATCTAGAGAATTTCAAAAAAAGCTTCATAGTGTTGGTCATTTACTATTGCAAAAGAGAGATGAATAGGAATTTCAAAGGTGTATCATTATAAAGTAAGAGAAATAATTAGATATTACTGGTGAAAGTAACTATTGAATGTCTAAATTTATGTGTACTCATAGGAATTTGTGCACTTTATCAGAGACATAACACCTTTATTCCAGCATTAGATAACTAAGAATCAGAAATAAATCAGAGTAAATTACTGTAGGTAAATTCTAACATATATTTTGACACTTTGCATTTCTCTGTTAGCAGGAACTGATCAGTGGCTCTATTACAGAAGCAAATGGTTAATTCAGTCAAACTGGTCATTAGATTAATTGGTCAAATCAATTGTTTTTATGAGATGAATAATGAGTAGAAAATATTAAATTGCATTTTTATTATAAAGGCTGGAATTTATTCTCAAGTGTTATGTTTCCTATTTAAGATATGCGTACAGATTTTTGAAAAACATGAAATGTTTTCATTTTTACATCGCGCTTTCAATGGAGTTTTTACAAAACTGTAATGTTAGTGAGGGATGTGTCTTTGACTCCACTTTACCAATGGAAAGATTAAAACAGATCAGGGTTAAGTGACTGTTGATTGTAGTACTGCTAATAAATGTCATGCCTAGGACTTGAACCCAAGAACTGATTCCAAATCAAGTATCCCTTTTCTCTAATTAATATAGAGAAATGGGATGTTGTGTGGAGAAAATTTTAGAGCCATCAATAATTAAAAGATATTCCAATTGTGATTTCACTAAAGGAACACTTCCTTGCCTTACTGATTGGAGTGGGGATAGTATTTTTTAGCTTTATAGTTGAGAGACAGTTAAGGAAGATGGATGACCTTGCACAACATTATTGGAAGTAAAGTATTACCAAGAACAATATGTGTCACCAATCATTATCATAAAGTTTCTCTGAAATTAATTAGATAAATACTTATAGGATCTCATGTGACTATAATACTGGCTGGGTGATATAGAATCCTAAAGCATATATTATTTCCTATTTAACCAGTTGAACAAAAGTATTTACTAAAACACATACAAAATGACTGGTGCTATTGGAAACAGGAAAAAAAAGGAAGATGAAATTTCTCTTTTTGAAATATTTTCTTTCTCTCCCTTTCTCCTTCCTCCCTCCCTCCCTCCCTCCCTCCCTCCCTCCCTCCCTCCCTCCCTCCCTTCCTTCCTTCCTTCCTTCCTTCCTTCCTTCCTTCCTTCCTTCCTTCCTTCCTTTTTCTTTCTCCTTCTTACTGCCACAAGCCTTGATTGAATACTATATTAGATATTTGCATGAACATGAATAGCAAATAATGTTTAAAATGTGGTATATCTCCTGGCAAAGCTAACAGTCTGGTGATGGAGACAGAATTTCTACTTATTCAACAACTAGGGAATTATATTCTGACTTCTAAGTTTCTAAATAGAACTGTATAGTCATGAAAAATATGGAAATTAGCTGATCAGTTTAGCTCATTAACTAAATTAGAGTAGAACTCAAATCTATATGGATAAGTGAGAGAAGTAAACCTAGTGGAATTATGATTCCTGGATATCACAGGCTGTCTAGCTATGTTCCTTATTCTGCGCATAGTGAAAGAATATTTCTATGCAGAAATTCAAGCTCAGCACTGCTGCTCCCTGTTTTTCTAGGAATGTGGAAATTAAAGCTATTGTGTGAAATTTCCCAATCTTTAAAAATGGCAAATAAATAAGACTTTCAGAAGTTCATATAGACAAAATAATTGCGGCCATCAGTTTGCAAACTCTGTTTTATTTATTTATTTATTTATTTATTTATTTATTTATTTACATAAGATAGGAATTACAACATGTGATAATGGTCTTTAACACAACCACAAGTTTGGTGAAAATTGAATTTGTTTCTGGACCTAGAAAGATTGGGAAACTATATATCGAGAACTAAAACAATGAAAAGAAGAGGGGAGGGAGAAAAAGGGGTTGAGGAGGTAAGGAAAGAGAAAGGTAAGGGAGGAAAAATACCTTTTTGTTCACATTCTTCATGGTGGCTATATTTTCACCCTCAAATTTATTAAAAGAGGAAAAAAGTTCGTGTTAATTTTTTTAAGGAATCAATTAAAGAAATACTCTCGACTTGAAATTTTCATATGAGTGGTTAACAGATGTTTCCCCAAGTTAGTGAGTTTACTTAAGTGTCAGAGGCTGGACATTTGTATATAAAATCTCTCTTTAGTCAAAAAGAAGCAAATTAGAGGAATCTCTTAGCAGTGTAAATATTTCAGACTATAATAAGCTCCATAATGCTGTGGCATAAGATGCTTGGCCAGAACACATTAACTTGTTCTCTCTAATTTCAGTAAGGGTAGTATTTTCCCTTTTGAGTTTGAAATAACAAATCACACTTAGCACAAAAATTCTCTAAATGTAGGAATCTTTTTGAGCTCTGCCTCCTTAGCATGTGAGCCTCATTCCTAAGTAGTAAAATGACAGACTATTAACTCTGTTTTCTACTTCCTTTGAGTCATGACTTGACTTTCAAAACATTTTGGTCAAGCAGACTCAAAGTCTCCTTGCAGAAGAAACATTGAGGAATCCTGTACTTCTCTCGTTTTACAATTCCCCTTCAGGGCAGGGCACATACAAGTGACCCTGGCTTTTGACAAACCTTAGCTGAACAAAATGTAACAAGCCCTGTCTGTTTTGAGCAGAATTTTCTATTCTGACAGATACAGCTCAGGAGCATTTGATGTCTGCTTGCTGGTCATAGATAATGGTGCATCTTGGGACCATTGTCATTCCTGTCAATAAGAAGGCCTGGGGGGACATGCAACAAAGCTACCTTTTGATTCACCGTTTTTCTTTCCTTCCCAAGACATTTGTAAGCCTGTGGTCAGCTAGGTCATTTTATTTTATCCTGATGTGCCTTGATAATAGCATGATGTCTACAAAAAATTTGACAGGCCATCGATGTCTGTTTCTCTGACTCCTATGTTGTTTTTCAGTCCTTCTCAATGTCAAGCATACTTTGAAAGCTACTGATTATGTTGGTTGGGACTGTATTTGACAAGACATCTATTCTTTGATAAAATTAAACTCATGGGGGTTGATCATGGAATTTAAGGTAATTTTTTGAGCAACACAAGAGACTGTTGCTTTACTGCTGGCACTGAAGAAATGTTTGAAAAACTGTGAATTGTTTTTAGTCCAGATAAACTATGTTTTTTAGTATGAATTTTGAAGATTAGAAGAAGAGGAAACTAGTAAGTGAAAAAAGACCAACTATCACTGTGTCCCATTAAAGTGACCCTAATCTCTTAATTATTGAATTAGGAATCTCTGGTATAATTATGGATAATAAAATGTGCAGGAATGTCTATATATAAAAATAGAAGTTTGCATATGGGTCAGTCTTAAAGAAGAGACTGGCCTTTGTTTTCTATTTTTAAAAAACTAGTTGGGAATATATGTGTATATGAATATGCATTTGTGTGTGTGTATATATATATTCTCACATAGAAATATGTGTGTACACATATGTAAATATATACATATATGACAAAATATATGTCATGAAATAAAAATACTGCATGTAATGTGAATATCAAAGGGAATATGCATATGTCATGATGGCAAGTCTTCAAAGATAATATTGTATCAGGGTTTTAGATGAGTTTTTCACATCTTATTTCTTGTCAGATTCTCTGGGTGTCATTTTCCCCACTTTATAGATAAGTAAACAAAGGCTTGGAAAACTTGTATGGATTTTCCCATTGACACATAGGAATTCACAGAGCTGAGAAATAAAACCAAGTACTTTGCATCAATTCCAAGATTCTTTCCATCACAACACAATAATGTGTAAAGTTCTTGGCACATAGTAAGAGCTTAATAAATGTCAGTTTGTGTTATCAGACTTATTTAGCATATGTTTGGAAATTTTTATAGTTCACTGTATTATTTCATATCACCTACTAAGAAAGAAGAATTTTTTCTCTTATATTATGAAAAAACTATTCATATACAACAAAGCAGTTTTTAGTACAGTTCCATCAAGCTATTCAAAACAATAATTAACTAACTAAAAAATATCAAATCTAAAAAATTATTGGGTCAGAAATAAATATTGTTTAGGTCCCTAATGAAGAAATAATACATTATTGATAATATTTCAAGTGCTAGTTGATTCTCAATCTTCATATGATAACATGGCCTTTGGATAAGAACCAGGAAATTATATCTGGAGGTTAAATATATTTTTTTAAGTTCCATCAAAAGGAACTTTATGTATCTCTTATCCAAATATGGGACACTTTTTGTATGATTTCTTATGCTATTTTGATCAAAGTTACTTTATTTTTCAAATCATCATGTTCTACCAGAGTCCCCTTGTGTCTTTGGCTGAGTATACCTGTGTGAGAGAAATTTATTAAAAAAAAAAAAAAAAAAAAAGAACCACCAAATGAAGTAGACAGACTCTTGTCTTTTTGGGGGAAAAAGAACAAAACTGGAGGTATTAGAATATTTGATTGCAGGGCATATTATATATAAGGCTACAATAATCGAGGGTGTGGTATTGACATGGATAGACATATAGATCAATGAAACAATATAGGTTGTATACATAGATGCTCAGCTGATTTTCAATATTGGTGCTAAGATAATTCAGCGGGAGAAATTTAGTCTAATTGATGCTTATCCTGAGTTTAATCTGTTTCACTTTTCAGATCCAAACTAATCTCCTCAATCAATTCCAAAGACTTTCTAGGGATTTGCAAACTGAGAGAACTTTCCTATGTGGGCCTCTGTTTGCAACTCTTAGGTTTACTTTCTCCTCCTTTGCTAAAGCATTTGCCATTTTCCACTCTTTCTATCATGAGATATTGGGGGTTAAATGGTTAAAAGATATCTCTTAGCTTAGACAAATTCAAGCTTTCATTCCTCTTTCTTGTTCTCCTTGTAGTTTTTGAAATAAGTTTTGAAAGAAAGGAAGGAAAGAAAAAAACATTTCTAGCATATCCAACTTTATTTTTATTCCTGGTCTTACATTGTCTCTAAATTCCACACAGTAATTCAATTTAGAAGTTAAATATTTTTACCTGTATATTGGAAGAGGATATCAGGGTATTTTTACAATCCTTGGAACTAAACTGCTTCAGATTTCTCCAGATCATCACATATTCTATTTCTAGTGTTCTTTGAAAAAAATCACTACCATAAGCAGGACTTATTGAACATTTATAGTATTACAGGCAATGGTCTATGGACTTAACAGACATTAACTCTTATGTTACTTAAAGGTGTGTAATTTTATCCCAGCTTAACTGATAAAATTAAAGAAAACTGAGACAACGTGACCTTAAGTAACTTGTCTAAGGTAATACAATTTGTAAAACAGTAAAAACAGTTGTATTATAATTTGAGCCCAGGTAGTTTAACTTTAGACTCTGCATCTTTTAACTACTATTCTGTAATATGGTGGAAATGAAAAGTAAAATATAATGACCTACACACACACACACACATACGGAATTCAATTTAAATGTATTTTCTCTTTTTTCCCTCTCTGACTTCCTACTTAAAAATCTAAATTAGAGTCTGTAGGAAATGGGGGTAAATAAGACTTACAACATTTGAGTGAATTATATTCATATACGATGTATACTAATCTCATTTCTTTACAATGCAAGAATATCACGAGGACCATGAACTCTGATGGAACACTGAGGAGAAAAGCTACTGTGTATTAGGTAAATTTGCTGATAACAAGAGGACAACCTGCAGTTCCCCAAATAATCTTGGTTGGTTAGACTAGAATATTATCCTGATGTTTCCAGCAGAGGTTTCTTTCTTTCCTTCCTTCCCTCTCTCCCTCCCTCTTCCCTCTCTCTTCCCCTTCCTTCCCTGTCTTCCTCCCTTCCTTCCTTCCTTCCTTCCTTCCTTCCTTCCTTCCTTCCTTCCTTCATGCTTGATTGGCTTCCAGCAAATGCCAGGAATAAATTAATAAAATAATCACAGTCTTTGACCTCATGAAGCTGAGTGGTGTGAGAAAGCAGGTAACTAAGCAGTACATGCTTGATTATATGATTACTAAAGTGGCATACTTATCCTACAAAGGAAAAGTACAGGTCCTATGAAAGTATAAGGCATGTCAGCTAAGCCTTGATGACCATTAGCAATACATAAACCAAAAATGAAGGATGAGAAGGAAACTCTTGGTTTGGGGATTTGTGAAGAATTTCTGGGTCCATATAACATAAGTCAAATAGAATCTTTGAAAGAGACTTTATGTTCTTTAACACAAAGTTTCAGGGGAAATGAAAATGAATTGGCATTATAGCATAATTTATGAAAGCTTTTATATACTTTAGGAAAATGGCTTAACCTTTTCAAGACTCAGTTGCCTCATCTGTAATTGCTTTTAACAAATTCCCCACACATGTTTACTGAGGGGATGAAATGAGATATCCTTTCAAAGAGAAGAGGATGGTGCCAACCACATAGCAGGAATGTATAGTTGTTTATTTCTTGTTCCTATTTTTTAAAAAAATCAATCATTTTTTTAAATCAATCATTTTTTAAATCTAACATAAGGACTTGTCATCTCAGTCAACAGTTGTGCAAATTAACTGTTATCTACACCCAAACTACCATAACAGCAGCCCCGTTAAACAGCCAATCCCCATACAGGCCAACAAGAGTGGGCCTATTTCTTTATAGTCATTTTGCTCACTTTGTGCTGGCAGGGTTGTCATTTTCCCTTCTAAAGTCTTTAAAGAACTGAAAAAAGAGAGTGGTGAATTTAGGAAAGAATAATAAATTGAGACTGAGAAAATCTGGAAGTCAGGGAATGTAAACTAACTGTCTTTCTTCTCATTGCACGGTGCCATGAGTCTCAGGACAGGCACAGCTCGCTTCACAGCCTTCCTCACCAATTTAGGCTTTCACTTCAGAGCCTTAAGTCCCAGTATGTCTTCCAGGTAAACCTGGTCTTCTTGGAACAGAGGTTCACGTTGCCCTATATTTTTCTAAGCTTCTCACATCTTTTATTTATCAGGCACATTCTATAGTTATCTTGTTTATCTCCCAGTTCTTATTGCCATGTACTTCTTGTGACCCCACACCGTATTTACCTCCATTCTCACGATCTATCCTGTGTGCTAGTGCTTTACAGACGCCGTGTTTGTCTTTTGCAAGGTAATAGTTGTCTAACGAATGAATTCACGTTGAGAGGTTAATAGGAGTAAGCTCAGGATTAGGTCAACTGTATCTTTTAGTAGTGCAGTTCTGCTTGGTTTGTTCCCATAAAGAAATTGCCAGATTCTGAGTTTAGTAAAAATGAAATGATTTTATCTGTATCTACATCTATGTTAGTATTGGTATCTTTCTTTTCACATGTATATAGCCTTTTGTTGCTAATATTTTCCATTTTATCTCTTAGAGTTCATCCATGTTAACTTTGGATAACCCTGGAATAGAAATGAGTTAAGAAAAGAAAAGTCCAAAGGATCACATATTCATTCAAAAATTTATAGGATGATATTTCAATGTCCAAGGTGGACTAGGTGTTTGGGAAATATCTGTAACTCTTTTCCATTTCCAATCATCTGCTTGGTGTTACCTCCGATATTGGAGGTTCTCATTAATTCTCCCTGGTTGTTTGAAAGCACTTCTGTCCACAATCTGGTCTGAACTTTAGCTCTCAAACATCATCTCTTAGGGCTTTTTCTTATATACAATATGTTAAAATTTCTCAACAATTTAGCACATGTAAACCATTTAAAGGACGTTTGGATTAAAAAAAAGAAAAAAAAAAAAAAACCTTGCCAATTTTATCCAAATTAAAGAAGAGTTTATCGTGATGTAAACTTATCAAAATAAAGCATGAGGTTTTACTGTAGACTTATTATAAATAGTATTAATTATTAAATATCAGGATATCAGGAGCCAGATTATTTAGTTTTCACTTCTTCACGGAAGTATCTACATCTGGCCTGTTGACAGCTTAGGCTATTTGTCAGTGTCCACATCCATTTGGTTTCTTTTATCACTCAGTGTGTTTATTCAACAGGGCAACTGTAACTCGTAGATATAACTCTTTGGTAACTAATTAGTTAAGTCAACAAAAATATTTATTAAACTTCTATTATTTGCTTAGAAGCATTCTAGTTATTGAATATATCAGGTACATTGAATATAGCAGGTACATTGAATATAGCAGATAAAAATTCCAAACCTTGAGGAACTCATATGTTAAAGGGGGAAGACATATAACCAATAAATAGAGTATTTGGTACATTAGAAAGTGCTAAGTCCTATAAAACAGAACAAGGTATGAATAATGAGATGAGGCCTTCATGGCGCTCCTTTTTGAGAAGGTAAGATACAAGCAAACCTTGAAGGAAGGAAGAGATTTAGGCAAGTGGCTATTTGGAGAAAGTGGTCCAGGCAAAGTGAACAGCGAGAGTAAAGCAAGTCCAAAAATTTTGTGTCACACGCCCCTTTTAGAATACAGTATGAAGAACCATTACCAGGTTTCTATTGTTTGCTGATACCAGCGCCTATTCATGATATGCTTTCTTGTATTTATTATTTTTCCCCACTTTTAGATCTTAATTCACCATTTGAAATCATTGTTCCATTTTGTTTAATTGGTGATGCATAAAACACAGTGATAACAAAAAAAATTTAAACAAATTCAACAATATCATAGAGATGACATATAACTTTAGGTAAAAGAAATTTAACCCTAGTCACTAAATGCTGGTTGAGACTATAACCTTTGCAGAATACAATCAGCTCTTTAAAAATGTAAATATCATTAAGAACTCCCAATATTCCTACAGAAAATGCACTTAATTTCATATATATGGCATAAGTATTTCACTCAACTTTTAAGTGGCCAAGAAAATTTAGCATCACTTGAGAAGCTACTGGGAATTACCATAGTAAATAAAGTAAATACTACAGATTTTGAGAACATTCTGTGCCTTGTTGAACTAGACTCTTTTGAGTAAATATAAATAATAGCTTATATTTTCCTTTGTTGATACTATGAACTCATTTGGAAATACCTCTCTTCCTCTCCTCTCTTCTCACTTTTATGATTACTGAAATTCATAGCCCTCAAGGACCAGGTCAAATGCCATGAATTCTTCCCTAATTCCAGAAGCAAGAATAAAATATTGCTTTGCACATATCCTCATAGCAAATAGTTGGCGTTTCTCTTATAGCACTTACCACATTTTGTATTGCTTTCTTTCATCCACCTTTAGGGTAAGAAAAATCAAATTTTCAGTCTTCTAGCTAATTAATTAGGGAGCAAGGAGTAGACCTCAGATTTGGTAACTCTCAATCCAGTGCTCTGTCTACTATATACAAAGCTGCTTCCTAAATTTCCATGAAATCCAGTAGATATTCCATTTCTATTATTCTTAAAAAAAAAGAGATTTTATTTATTTATTTGAGAGTGAGTGAAAGAGAGAAAGAGAGAGAGAACACCAATGGGGGCAGTGGGGAGAGGAGAGAGAGAAGCAGATTTCCTATTGAGCAGGGAGCCTGACACGCAGGGCTCCATCCCAGGACCATGGAATCATGACCTGAGCTGAAGGCACTTAACCAACTGAGGCACCCAGGTGCCCCCCTCTATTTCTGTTATTCTTATTTCTTGTTATTTTGTCTAAATTTTCAAGCTTTTTCTATTCCTGAGTCCCCTCAGATGGTAGCTTACAATGTACACAATGGACAGAAGAGATACTGCTTATTACTATATTTTTCGAAGACCTTAAAAATACTTAATTCCACAGGTAATGAAGTGTGCCTAAATGATGATAAAGAAAAAGGGAGATGGATAGAGAAGCAGAAGAAGGAAAAGAAGGAGACAGTAGGGGGAATGAATAAAGTAACAGTCGTTAGAGCGGAATCTACTGTCATTTCAAATAATGACAACACATTTTGAGGATGAACAGAGGTTCCATACCTACCTTCATTCTGGAGGTAGGGAGAGGAGGATTATTAACAAATCCATAAGAGCAAGTAGTATTTGTCACGAACTGGGAATCATCATTAGATGGAATTAGCTTCCTGATTACATGGGTGGGAAGGAGGGACAGATATTTGGCAGGGAGGGTGATGTTAGAAAACAATTCTCAAGTGACTGAGACAAACAGTGGCTTCCATCAGTATCTTCTGAACATCACTCAAAACGACGTTTGCAGAACAGTAGCTTGTGTTCCCCTTTCTGGGTTCTTACTGTTCTCTCTGAAATTCTAGTTGTTTGTGTTTTCCTGTTTATTCCAAATATGAAACTCAGAATGTGTTCCCTTTACAACTTTGATTGTATTTGTTCTGTTTAGGTTTATTTTCTTCGCTTGTAAATCTTCATTAGATTTTAAGCTCTTTAATGGAAGCTTCTAATTAGTTTCAAAGTGGCCAGAGGGCAAGGCAGTTGCTTGATTCTTCACACATGGCACTATTAACCCCAAAGGGCTGGCTGAAAACCTAGCACGAGGCCATGTGTTTTGAACAACGCAAAACTTTAAAGGACTACCATCTTTGAAAATTATATGTACGCTGGAGTTTACTTTGAACTGACACTGTTTATCCTCTGCAGTTGCAGAAATAAACAGAAAAACCTTTAAATACTAACAGTTGCATTTGATTCTTGATATTCCTTGGCAACTAATCACAACTCCTCTGCAAGACCTTACCCATGACATGTAAATATTTGACAAGAAGGTAAAATATAGCCATCCGAGCCTCTTCTACATTTAATGATCCCCACATACAGAGCCAAAAAGTAGACAGAGAAAAATGTCAATGCGGAGAAAGGGCAATGGCTAATGAGGTTTATCAACCAACATAATGGCACTCCTTTAATGGCCTACTGTGTGTGCGGCTAATGGGAAGATTCCATATTGATAGTTTCTGTTCATATTATTTACTAAGAGGTCTGGAAAGGCACAATTCTTATTCAGGCTACACAGCCAAGAGAAAATGACACAAATAACCTTTCCAAACTCTGTTACTTTTCTTCTATAAGTCATGTCTGCTATTGGTTTTATAGTGCTAAATTAGTTTGAATATTGATGTTGAGGACTTTGGTAAAATCAAAGGAGCTTGCATTGGGAGGGGCTTAAAAAACATAAGTGTTAAACTAAGATCTCCCAAGTTAAATCCGAATCAAAATGTGTGTTGTTCAGCTAATCGACTTATTAAAAAAAAAAATGAAATTGCACAATCTTCAGCTGGACTTGAGCCCAACACTTACCAAAAGCCCCATACCCTTTTGTCATGCATCTCACTGGAATGGCTTAAATGCATTATTATTCTCATTTTATGAGAATGAAAACTGAGACTTAGTGTGGGTAATTAGCATGCTCCAAACCACACAGCTAGTTACAGTAGAGCTGTAACTTTATAAGCTGAAGTTCTCAGTTTCCAGCTTTTTACTGGATTCTAAAAGTCTGAATGTGATGGAGTAAGTGTCACATAGGACGGCATGATTATTGCATGTAATTGGATTTCCTTCTCGAAATATTGGAGCTCTCAGAGTATGTGTCTGTGTATATTGGTAGACAAAGACCATATTACAGAATGGTGAAGCTGACGTTCCTGAGGGCACACGGGGGGCACAGCTTGTCCCTCAATTAAATAAGATTAATAAGATATGACTACATCTTCCAGCTATATCTCTCTTCCTACCAGAAATGTCAGTGAAACAGAGAGTGAACACTTCCAGCCACATCCACCCACCCATCATCTGGAGAAATATGCAAGAGGCCATGCTAGCTGCCGGTACTGTGTGAATATGTTTACTTTCTTGATGAGAGGAACTGAGAAGTGAATTTACGAGCACTCACAGAAAACCTGAGGACACAAAGGGAATACACAGGACATCATTTCATGGGTTTGAGGGACAATGTAAACTATAAGATGATTATGAAATTCAGTTCAGAGAAACAGAATTGATAAGAACCAAAAATTTCTTTGCCCCATTGGTTTGGTTTTGGTACTTTAACAAAAATCAGCTTCAAGAAGAGTGCTTTCTTTAGCATACCATGTAGGTTAACCAGAGAAATCCCTTCCCCGTCACACTTTCTGATACAGTGGAAGCAGCTTTTGGAAACTTCGAGGCACACTATTAAAATGGTCTGTTCATCTACATTTATTTTCTGTTGTTAAAAATTCCTCCTCTGGATTGCAGTCTCACTCGACTCCTTTGGCATCAAAGAAGTGTTTAAAAGCATAAAATTGAAAATGAAAGACAAGATGCTTAGTAATCTGCTCTCTGTGCCAGGGTAACACTGGACTGTCAAAGCCAAGTGTTTCCCTGCATGTGATTCATTGACAAGAGGAGCCAGCATAGACACAGAAGAACTAGAACTTGAAATCCTTGGACCCCAAATATCTTACCAGTGAAAATTAGAATTTATATTTCTGGATGTCTTTTGCATCCTCCTTATCATCAGCAATTAATGTTTATCTTCCTTATTCCTAGATGTTTCTGCCACTGTTTGTTTAATGGTGTGTAGATGCTTTTATAACAAGCGTGTTATCACTTTGTATAATTATTATGTGTGATTAATCCTGCATGCTCTGGAAAACTGTTAGGTTTTCTTATCTAACCAGAGGGAATGTCTTTAAGCCTTTGTGTTATTCACATATAACGCAAGTTGACAAGAACTCCTGTGAATGGAGCAGAGTATGAAAAGTCTGTGCTGAAGTAGCTAAGACAGCATTATTTCCCCCTCTTATGCCCATCCCTGCAGTAGCTGGTAAGCACAGAAGAATTTTACACGTGACACAAGAATATTTGGGGTATCAGAGCAACAGGCATACTGCATTTCACAACAGGATAAGTTGTAAAACATGATATTGCTTCTGGTAATAAAATCTGGATGCTGTTATTATCAAAATATTTATGATAACTCTTGATGCATGGATACAAGTCCTAAGACCAAGCTATAGTGTGGATGGATGGATAGATAGATAGATAGATAGATAGATAGATAGATAGATGATAGATGATAGATAGATAGATAGATAGATGAGAGAGACGAGAGAGAGAGAGACAAAGAGAGAGAAAGGACTATAAATATCCATACAAACTAAATAATAAATTACTATTTTGATGAAAGGGCATCCCTCCCTCAGATTTTCATCTTATGATTTGTAAAATTGTCTCACTAAGCAGGCATTAGGACCTGACCGTGACAAATGCCGCCTGCCAGATTTCTGTTCAGAATTACATTGGACAATAAAGTAAAGCACATGAACAGCAAAATAGCCACTTTTGTTCTAACCCAGGTAGATGTGTGCACCTTATGAATGACACAGCCATAGGCTCTAGTGTAAAACTGGCACCTCACTCCACAAGGACAGAGTCCCCAGTTTATAGGAGAGCTAGGAGTAATCAGGCCTAGACATTCCAGATCCAAAGGGGGAAATGGAGGGTAGAGAGCTTAATTTTAAGTTCTTAACCTCAGACACCCCAGTCAGATGTCTTACGATTTCTTGGTAGGAAATTGTGACTAAAATCTCCTTCAAAATCACTTGCCAATCTCTGACTTCAGAAGGCCATCATTCCTTGCACTTGAAGTCATTGTTACACAGTGTCTTTATTTTTGTCTAAACGTTCTCTCATCACATTGATCATTTATGCTAACACCTTTTACTCTTTAAATTTATTTTGCTTGATATTTCACTTCTACAGATTTCCCAATTCTACTAATTACTCTAGTTACTTAGAATAGCATTTTTTAAGGACACTCTCTTTAAAATCTCCTCTAAAAAGTTTTTTTTTTTTTGCTTAACAGCTCTAAAATGAATTTTAATAAACACAATTCGAAAAACATAGAAATCACAGAACCATGCACATTATTTGTTAAATGTACATAAAGATAATGATACTGGGAATTGTAATTTCACAACAGCTAGTCTCCCTCTTCTTGAGAAAACCTCTTAGGAATGAAATAGTGACTCCCCCATTTTAGATACTAATAGGTTCACCCTGGGAGACCACCATTCCACCAATACCGAAATTTTTAATGTGACAGATAAGTTCACTTTTTGCTGGTTAACTTCTCCAAAATAGGTTGGATTGATGGCAGTGCTGCTCACAGGGGATAATGCATAGCAAAATTGTTTCTGTATTGTTTTAATTAATAGCCCTCAGAGTATGGAAACTGGTCTTACTGAGTTTCCTCTCCCAGAAGCTCTGTTATGGGAAAAAAAAAAGAAATTTTAAAACAATTTCAGCAAGCCAAGAATATTCATTTTTCATGATTATTAAAAATGAAGCAAGTTACGTTGTGTGCTTCAGTCCTTCGTTAGTAGAAATTCTAATAATTGATGTTGCAGAGTTCTGGTTTAGTTTGTATTATTGTTTAATGAAATAAAGGGATTTTGAATCCATGAGTTTCCTATGAACAGATATTATGGATGGAAAAAATTCAAGGTATTCTACAAGATTTATATGATATTCCATGCTAAATTTGGCAGATGCATAATAACAGTCTACCTC
This sequence comes from Canis lupus familiaris, assembly GCF_011100685.1. Taxonomy (NCBI): domain Eukaryota; kingdom Metazoa; phylum Chordata; class Mammalia; order Carnivora; family Canidae; genus Canis; species Canis lupus. The sequence continues at coordinate 49,691,061 of NC_049240.1, read as the reverse complement.
TTGCAAAACAGTTAAAAGTTGGAATGTGTCATTACAATCTGTTGAAAGCCTCCAACTTCTCACTTTTTTCTTTGACTTTTTCTTCCATTGGAAAAAATGTTGCGTTTAGCTCTTGCAAAAGCCATCGGATTAATAAAAACGACCAATATTTCAGAAAAATAAACAAACAGGGCTGTTTTGTTCACATCTGGTTCACAGTTGGAATTAAACTGGTTCCTTACCTGACAAAAGCATCGTGAGGTCCTTTCACAGTGCACATGTTCTTGACAGAGCCTCTAACTTCAATAAACTTATTAGCTCAGCCTCCACTTACAATTATTTACAATCACTTTGTGTTTTGTCACTTAATGGTATTTAAATGAAAAATATCCAATTTAACCCATTAGCCTCTACATAATTTATAATTTTATTACATCACAAAACACATTGTTTAATTAAAATGACTGCTTTTAAAAAAAAATAAGGATTTCGATGAAGGAAGCACTGTGCTGCTTTACATTCTGGTACAAGCTCCTCAGTTCGGGTAATCACTTCAAAACGTTTTCCTGCCATTGCAGCTGCACCATTAGAATATCCTCGTGCCCAACATTTCACTTCCGAACTACATTTGTCAGCAATGCAAGTAGTCCGTTTTATATAGTGCAGAGGTACCTGTGTCTCTTAAAACTATAATAATAATAATAATAATAATAATAATAATAATGTAAAAGAGAAAGAGATCGTCCATCATACAGTCATCAGACTTAAACTGTCCTTATATTTAAAGAAACACCCTTTCACAATATTTGTGGCATCAATGAAGCTAGAGTGAAAAATACTTTGCTAGCCTTAGTCCTCACTACATGCAGATATTCAAACACGGTGTGTCATCCAGAAATGGCACTGGAATTACCTTCTTTGCAGCAGTCATCGAACACTTCCAGGCAAAGACATTTACTGCAGAATTTCACTAATCTTTTTGCAATTGTTTATGTTTTTCTCAGTCTTAGCAACCCAAAGTGGTGCTTTACAAGAAGCCTGCAATGCACTCATGTTTATATGTAAAATTATTGAACATCTGCTTCTGTTGACTTTTTAAGTTAATAATCTGTCTTTCAAATAGTTCTTTGGTTTTGAACTTAATTCTTTATGCTTTTTATGTTAATGCCATGTAAGTTTTGAAAGTTTAATTGCCTCATTAGCTATTACATTTCCACAAATAATACAGTGTTGTTTCAGCGACTTACCATCAATTATGGTAAATCTATGAGAGGTCATACTTTTAAGTAAAACTAGTATGAGCTCATTTGATCCTCATTTCTTCAGAATCGTTTCTATTGTCATCATTTGGTTTGTTTCTGCTGCTGCATTCACAGAGTTGAAGTTTGTTTCATCAAATGCAAATTAGGTTTAAAAAATGAATAATACAATGCTTACTTTCCCAATATAGCTAATAATGTTAAACTACAGTTTTTGTTTTTTTTTAAAGCTTGATGAAAATTTTAAATGATTGTATGGACAAAAAGTTAGAAGGAATTGAGTCCGTTATAGTGGTTTCACAACCTCAACTTAGATATCATATGTTGTGTCATGTGTCCACTGTGCTTGAAAACGCATGCGATCCATCACAACTTTGAGAGTGCCCACAGTCTGTTACGCTTTATGACAACAGCACCGCGCTGTCACTCACTTGAATGACAAAAGCATCGTGAAATTTTCTAAATATTTATTCTGATTTCTGCATTTCCCTCTTTGTAGATGTAGCAAAATGTAGCCTAACACCACTCATGGACCATTGTTCTCTGAAAGGCATCATGTTTTTGTTTTTGTTTTTTTTAAGATTTTATTTATTCATGAGAGACACACAGAGAGAGGCAGAGACACAGGCAGAGGGAGAAACAGGCTCCCTGCGGGGAGTGGGACTCGATCCCAGGACTCTGGGATCACACCCCAAGCCAAAGGCAGATGCACAACCGCGGAGCCACCCAGAGGTCGCATGAAAGGCATCTTGGTTAAAGAGAATTTCAGACAGGGGTAAAGATGCCTGCAGGCCTGGGCTGGCCCTCCCTCGGCTCACCCTGAACAATGCTCCTCTTGCTGCTGAGCAAGAAAGGTCACTACATGCCCATCCTCAGGTTCAAAATAACTCCAGATCACTGGCTGCTGCTTGCTTCCCATTCCCCCAGTGTTTTGAACAGGTGTGTCCGTTGTAGTCCCTCTGTCCCCATCCCACCAAGCCATGGTGCAAGTATGGGGACAGGTGCTGTCTCCTTTCACTTAGTAGGTCTCCAGATCTCTAGTTGCCACTGCTGGGGAGACCCAGTGTTAGTCAGAGCTGCTGCAGGGCCTGAGACGCTGACTTACAGTTTGGGCACTAGGATTTTAGAGATAGTGATTCATCCATTGCTATTCACTTATTCTCCACATAACATTCTTTTCTCACCCTGGTCTTTTTTACTCTGTGATCTTCAATCCATTTTCAATTTATTTCCCTTTCCCGATTTTTTTTTTTTTTTTTAGCACAGAGACTTCATTATTATTATTCATGTTTTTCTCCCTCCCTCTCTTCTTTCCTTCCTTTCTATACTTCTTCCTCTTTGCTTTCTTTTTCTTGTATCACTTGTAGGTACGTAGCTAAGACTTTTTTTCCCGTGACTCTAACGATTGGCTAACATACTTATGTTCTCATTTCTTCATGTGTCTTCCTCCTAGGATGGTGCCTTTTTCTCAGAGCCTCCTCAATACCTTCAGTGGTTCTAAGGCTGGATTCTTAAACCTGGCCCTAATGGGACTGTCCATATTTTTTTTTTTTTAATTACTCTGTTCAATTCAGATAAGTGTGATTTTCTTCGGACAAAGGACTAATCTATTCTTTTTTTTTTTTTTATATACCCCTTTAGTAACCTTTTCCTTTTGCCTAAAATATTTTTCCTGTTTAGATATTACCTACAGAAAATTTCTTTATTCTTATTTTTTCTAATAGGAGAGTAGCACACACATATAAAGTTGCATAAAATATCCATCGTAGAGAGTTAAAAATAATTATGAAGTGTCCACCCAGGTAACCATGAACCAAATCAATCAACAGAACACTTCCAACAGAGATCCCCCATTAGTTCTTTCCCGATCACACACATAATATACTTCCTTGTAGAGAATCAACATATTCTGACTTTGGAGATAATCAATTCCTCATTTTTTTCCTTTTTAGTTTTAATACATTTTTAATATAAATTAGTATTTCCTGTTTAGATCTTTTAGGTACCCCAAAACATACTGTGTGAATTTCCAGTATCTCCAAATTTTTCCAAATTTTTCCAGAATTTCCAAATTTTTCTTTGTTAAACATGTTTCTAGGATTATATTACAGTATGTAGATCTAGTTTGTTCATTTTCCTGACTGTATATCAGTGCCACTCAAAGCAGTTGGCTCTCAAGTGACAATTCCACAAGGAATGTAAATGAACACACAAGGGTGTAAATCAATGTATTATATCTTCATTGAGAAAATATTTGCTAAAACAAGCAAAATCTAGTATGCTTAGTGAAGTAGTTGATTGTTTTATTCTGGTAGAAATTCCTAATCTCTTCACAGACCTGTATCAAGCATTTCTTGTATCACTGTCAGCCAGTGGACAATATTTTAAGTAGAACTGCTATATAATATTTTATTAACATGCCACATTCTATTTTCCCATCCTACTATTGATTGAAAATTATATTGTTTCAAGTTTGGGGGTATTAAAAAAAATTCTACCTACTTCTCTAGTCCACGTTCAAAAGCAGATTTGTGGTTTTGGTGGGGGGCATCTGGGTAGAACAGTCGATTGAGCCCCTGATTCCTGGGGAATCTTAGGGACTTGAGATGGAGTCCCACAGGGATTCTCTCTCACCAGCTCTCCCTCTGCCCCTACAACTCATGCGTCTCCCTCTCTCTCTCAAATCAATAAATAAATCTTTTTTTAAAATTAGATTTATAGTTTTCTCAAATATACTGGGTATGATATTTTCATAAAGCAGTTGGATGACTTTTTATGGCCAACAACCATGTATGGAAAATCCAGGTGCTTCATATCATCAATAGACACTTGGTAATGTCAAATTTTAAAATGTTTGCCAATCTGGTTGGTATAGAGTAGACTTTCATTATGGATTTAATTAGCATTTCTATATTATCCTTATATGGTATCTCTGAAGAACAAAAATTCTTAATTTTAATCTGGCTTAATTTTTTCTTATCTTTAATTCTTTAGTGCTTTCTTTTCTTAATTAAAAGAACTTTTTTCTATCCAAAATAGAAAGATATTTTTCTGCAATATCCTTAAGAAGTTCATAGTTTTTCATTTCACACTTAGGCCTATACCTACCTATGTAAGGCAGGTGTTATTTTTAAGTTTCTCTCCCTGTCTACACTCGCACCTTTGTTATAAATCAAGAGTCCATACATACAAGGATGTGTCTCTGGGTTCTCTTTTCTGTATCCCTCTTTTTCTATCCTTGTGTCAATATCATAATGACTGTAGATTCAAAGTAATCCTTGCTATCTGATAATAGTTTCCTAGGATTTGTCCATTTGTCTAAATTTTCAAGTTAATTATATAAAGCTGTCTATAATATCTCGAATATCATTACAGTTCTGTTGTGGAGACTCTGGATGCTCTTCGAGTCCTCTTAGAAGGATGATGTTTTTGCTTTAGAAGAAAATGAACCTGGTTAGACTCAAACTGAAAAACTCAGCTTTGCCTAAGTAGATAGCATATGGAATCTTCGTTTTCCTTACTGTATTTCAATCTTAGCCCAGAATGTTTTCAGCTTACCTCATGAATACCTGTTTGGAAGGTGAGCCAGAAACATTAACGGAATTTATACACATAAACTTTGAGTCTTTTACCTATTTTTGGATCTCTCTCTCAACCTTCACAAATTCTATCCAGGCTGCACATTCATTCCCTGTCCTTCTAGCCAGAACAGTGAAAGGCACTCTATCGGAATTTTGTGCACCACAGCAGTTACCCTCAGTATAAAGCCCCCAAAACAGGAAACTCACCCAGACCACCAACCTCCTTAGATTTTGGATCCTCTTCAAAATCAGCCTGCTTTTTTTTATTTTCCAGATCCCCATCTTTTGCCTAGATGTTACATTTGCTATCTGTAAAACGTTGGTTTATTAAGAAATCTGTTTTCCATACTGAAAGTAGAACTCTTCCTTGTTCTTTCTGAGAAACTAGCAAATGTCTTCTAGGTTCTCATTTTTTCCCTATTTTTTGACTATAAAAACGTTACATTATTTGACTATATTATGTATATTATTATACATAGCTGATACTTTTTAAAAATTGGTCAGAGAGAACATGGTTTTAAAAAATTCCTCTGTGGGGGCAGCCCGACGGCTCAGCAATTTAGTGCTTCCTTTGGCCCAGAGCGTGATCCTGGAGACCCTGGATCGAGTCCCACCTCGGGCTCCCTGCATGGAGCCTGCTTCTCCCTCTGCCTCACGTGTCTCTGCCTCTCTCTCTCTCTCTGTGTCTCTCATGAATGAATAAATAAAATCTTAAAAAAAAATTCCTCTGTGGGAGGGTTATTGGCCTAAGTAACGTGATCTACTTTTACTGAATGGGTAAGCCCTCATGTGATTTCCAGAGTACATTGGCAGCATCTGTTAGGTTTCCTAGATTCACTAAAAACTCTTTGTCTCTCAAAGAATGTAGACTACCCAAGTATTAAGACTATGGAATCCTAGACTTCATTCTCTTTGGTATATATGATTGGATTCCAAACTGAAAGGAATTCACACTAAAAAATCCATTTGTCTAAAATGGGTGTTACGTTTTAGAGAGTTTAATATAATTATTAGAATGATCCTATGCAACAGTTGAGAGCACCTCTGAGTGTGGATGAGGTTCAAATCCATTCAAGTCTCAACACTTAGGAGTATTTGTCAGATTCAATTTAAATATTAATAGAGATTTTGGGGCCTGTGTGTTATTGGAGTTTCCACAACAGTGTCAGTGATTCCATGAGTCTTCCTGTTAATTGGCTGCCATATTTCTCAGCATAGGTGGAGAATATTGTATTGATCGCTGGAGCTCTAGGGCCCATTTTTGTCTCCCACTTCTTCCTGAGTCTGGGTTGCCTATTGTTTACTCACCCATCCTGGCCATCTCCTCCAACTACCCCTTTATTTCCCTCCACAGAAGTTAAAATTTTTAGCTTCCCTAGATTGAGTACTGGATGCAGGCTGAAAACAGAGGTTTATATCCAATCTGATTATGTCAAAAACTTATTTATTATAAGATTAATGATTTGGGGACTTAATTTGATATTCTCAATCCAAACTCTAAACCTGCAGTGATAAATTTGCTACAAATGATGCTATGATTGCGTGTCTCCGGAGGCAAATACTCATATTTAAAAAATATAAACAAACTTGACTCATCTGAAGTTTATTTTTGCAGAATGAGTAAGCATTTTTCTCTCTAGTTAGCCTCCAAATATAAAACCAGTTAACTCTAACCAATAGATGTTAGGCATAAGCTTCCATGTACCCCTAGGAAAGCTATATACCATATGGTTTCCTTGGGGGCTCATTTGGAAGATGAAACAAAACAGTCACCACAACTGGCCTTTTGGGTAACTATTCACAGCAAATCGCCTCTCACCGTACCCTCTCCCACCGTCCTGGCCAGTTAGAAGATCCATAGATTATCAAATATTCTCTTTTATTAACTTTTTCTCTTCCTGTTTTCTCCTTCTCCCCAACTTTTATTTTCAAGCAAGAGCAAAAGGACACCACATACTGAGTTAGAAGCCAGTGAGAAAAATTCAAGTCACTGTAACTTTAGTCACTTGTGCTGATCTTGCTGTTATTATCACTTGGTTTAGAATACACCACCCTCCTCTACCTGTGCTTACCTTACATGTAGCGGGCTGTCAGTGTCCTATCCTAGCTTTCTTTGCCACATTATCATCAGTTATTTCAACTGCTACAACATTCTCTATATATGCTCACTCCTCTGAAACCTAGTAACTTGATTAAGTTTTTTACCAACATACATGCTTCCTACTATTGTTTAAGACGACTTTATATTCATGTTTATGTTTAAGACAATGTTGAGCAGTCAACATGTCGGAAAGAATCGGCTAATGCAACAGACATGCAACTTAATACATCTATGAAACTCTTAGTGTAATTAGAAAGAGTATATACATGAACATTATTAAATGACGTTATTTTATATGAAATACTCAAATATTTTCTGTACTTTGCATGTTTAAGAAATACTTATATTGCCATTTTCAAAGTTAAACTAGTATCAAAATACCAGTGTTAAGCTTAAGTGATTTTTTTTTATAATACAAGGAGATTTAGTAAAAGAACACTATATTCTGATAATTTATTCTTCTGGCGTGGAAAAATAACTGTGTTAGAATCTCTTCCAAGTACCAAGATACATTACCTGAACAGAAGCTGAATTGCAATAGTATTGTGATAATTACACTATGTAAGAAGCAGATTCATGTAGTGTTTTAAAATATAAAGTCTGGGAGCTAGGCTTACCGTGTTCAAATTCCAGCTCCAAGACATTGTAGGTTTTAGCTATGAGATCTAGACCAGTTATTAATCTCTTTGTACCTCATTTGATTTTTCTCTGTCCAATGTGCCAAATAAGGGTTATTGTGAGGATTAAGTGACTTAATGAGTAAAAGCATTTAGATGGCCATGCCTGACATTTAATAAAATATAATATGTGCATTTACTCTTATTATTACACAAGATAAAATATAATATATGTGTTGTTTCTAGTTTTATTATCATTATAGCAATGCTATTGCTTTATATAAACATATTGTGTATATAGTAAAAATACTATAACATATATAATTATATGCTAAAGTAGAGAATGCATCTAACTTCTTTGCGGGGGACACGGGGGTTCCTGACAATACTTGAATAACACTTCTCTAGGCAAGAGTACAGTGCACTTTATCATTCATTTGTTCAGGATAGAATGCCATTGCCTTTCATCGGGACCTGGAAGGGCACTGGACACATGTGTCTCTCCACATGTAAATGTGTGCATTCTCACCAAGTCCATTTGCAGCGTTTGATAGCAGGTATTTTACTTCTCTGCCTTTTTGACAGAGGCCATGTATTTGGGTGACTGAAGTGGTTGTCCCAGGTCACTCAGTTAATTGGAATAAAGGCCCTTCTGTCTTGTCATAAAATGCAGTTTGCCAGCCACAATCCCTGCTACTTAGTGACCAAAAAGCCTTTCTATGGAGAAAACACCATCAGAATTCCAAAATGTATTGCCATGGAAATAGTACATCAAAACTGTTGCATTCAACTGTCTTTGAGGAACAGAGCTATAATTCTAGGAGCCGTGTATGATCTTGGGGAAAATAAAAATCCTGATAAATTTCAGAATTTCGTCAATCATCATGTTCATATTAATATCTGGTAACACTAGAAAAAAATGTTGTTTTTTATCATGGCAGATATAAAACTAACAAAGAAATGATGCAACGATTACCAAATTTTGCAGTGAAAGTCAAAAAGGGGAGAAGAGCATTAGAAAATGTGTGAAAACGTATAATATGTTGATTTGCATGTATTGACCACTTCTTTTGGAGATGATCTGAAAAGTGAGGGTTTTCAAGTTAGGTAAATTAACGTGCAGTATCTTCAGTGTGGGAATTAATTTTGAACACTTACAGAAGAGAATGAGGAGAGTCTGTCCTTTGTATTAATTTTGTACAAAGTTTAAGTAAAAATGTAAATCTAAAAATAAATAGGAATTAATTTTCTATTTAATTATCTTGCATATAATTGGTATATTTTATATCCAGATATTTAAATTAGTCCAAATAAACAGCTTTATCTACTTAGTGCAACCTTTAAAGAAGCCTAGTAAAAAGGCCCATTATTGTGTGTGTGAGAAAGAGAACACTGTTTTGGAAACTACCCTGGGATTTACACGGTTTGTAAGTAAACCACAATTAGGTAAAAACATCAAAGGATAGAATATTTATGTTACAGTGACATCTATTAATAGGGTGGCAATTTTTCTGCTTATGTGATCATTATTAAACTTGATAAGTATTTTGCTCCCTGAGATATTATAAGGATTATAATTGGATTATTTGGAATAATAGTACTATGTAAATTTCTAGAATCTTAAGCATAATTTAAAAAAACCTATCATGTAAACCATTTCAGAAATTAGCTTAGTGAATTTGTAAGATTAACAGTAATTCTAAGTAAACAGAATAATAGAGATAGCAGTTTTGTTACTCAGTCTTTAGCCAGAGACGTTCCTAAAATTCCTCAAGCTTTTTTTTTTCCCATTGAGAATATTTCTAAAAAAAAAAAAAAAAATCAATAGTGCATCTTCTTTATAAAATAATATAAACATTATTTCAGGTTTTAGGATCTGGTAATAGTACAAGGTCACCATTATTGCTAGTTCTTTAAATAATAGATATAGAACCAATAGTAATAATGGTGACCTTGTACTTTTATTATATAGATAATATATATGTAATTTCTTTCTATGTAATTTGCATATATAAACTTTTCCTATATATGTAAATTCTTTCTCAATCTTTCAATAAGTGTGTGTATTTTTTTCTCTTTCTGCATGTATATACAATTTCTATAAACATGTAACAAATACAAGGAAGAAATTTAGACTATGTCTTTTTTTTTTTTTTTAATTTCACTTCTAAGTATCCTCTTAGATACTTAGAGGTATACTGGGTATACTTAAGCACACCCAGTGTGGGGCTGCTGGAACTCACAATCCCAAAATCAAGAGTCACATGCTCCACCAACTGAGCCAGCCAGGTACCCCTAGACTGACTATATTTTTTACCTGAGTAAAGTTCCTGATACTCCGACCTTACAGATTAATTGAATCAGTGTCTCTAGAGTGGAAATCAGGACAGTGAATTTAAAATCCTTCATATTTGAGAACCACTATTCTTAAACATAACTCAAAATTACCTGCAAAGTCAAACAAATCCTTAATATTAGCTTAGTTTGTTGTCATCTTTCTCTTTATAGTTTGATTGGAACTTCCAGTTAACTAAGGTTCTACTCCAATGAATACAATGGTTTACACTTTAGACACTTTTTGTTTCTCTAGCCCCCATTGCTAACAAACGACTAGATTCCAAGTAGTTATGAGTGCCTGAATTATCAGTATTATACTTCCCATAGAAATGACAGAAACAGAACACCTGATGAAGTTTGATGTAACATCTAATATCTAAGTATTTTTCAATCTCACCTTAATTTTTAAGTTGTCTAGTTCATTTATAAGTGCATACAAAGTGGCTTAAATAACAGATATTTAAAAAATAATAAACAGAGATTTATGTTTTCTCATCATCATGTAGATGGTCCAGGTGATTCTTCAGCTCCTTCCACCTGGCCTCATGCATACTCAACCCTTTACATGAAGACTAGAAAAGCCACATTCTATTTACCTATGTCCAGCCTGTACACAGGAGAATAGACAAATAGGCTCCATTTATTGATGATGGGAACAGCAACCAGTAATGTCATGTTGAAGAGGTGAAATTGGTTGGGAAATATTATAATGATCTCCCACAGATATTTATGTTCAAATTCTCATACATTCAGTTCACCCACACTTTCACATTTGCCTATGCACAGATTAACCAACTTTGAAAGCAAAATTTCACTCAATCCACCAATAACATGTTGATCCAACTGATGCATTAGTGACTCGGTGCTTCTTTTCATTCTTCTTTTAGAATTATTGTTATCTGATTTGTGCTCAAAATATGCACATGGTGGCGATTTCATCTGTGAAAACTTGGGGGACTTCTTTATTAATCATTATAACTGAGTACAGATCCTTTTTCAGCATGACTCATAAATATTTTTGAGTTTTAAAGCTCTTTATAATAACATTAATTTAATCTGTAAAATGACATTGCTTGCAATAAATTCCATTTACAAATCTGAATAGGCAATGAATAGAAAGTGGAAGTGTCATTGCAAATTTTTGATGGAGACTGAAAAACAATAGAACGTTGGAAAACATGAAAATGTCTTCTTGCTTCTAAAAGATCTGGCAAAGCTGTGACACTAATGAAGATGGAGTTTGCTTAGATGCATTTGCCTATATGCTGTTTACTGCCAAAGAAATGGTTATCTGACTAAAAATCTGTTATTGATTATTCAATTTAGTGTTCATATATTTAAATTTTATTCAGGTTAGAGTGATGTTGAAATTTGGGTTTCCCATCTTAGCATGCTGCTCTGTGGTTGACAACAAAAATGTTAAAATAAAATCATCTTCAGAGTATAAAATGGCCGTTGGAGAGCTGATTTCCATTTTGTGGTTTATGGTTTCTTCTTAATATCTGATAATGCAATTATGTCTCAGCAAAGAATGAATCTTCTCTGTAAAGTAAGCCATGCCCAGAATATTGATGATTTAAAGAACATAATATCACAGCCTTAAAAGGATCTTCATTTAGAGATGGTTTTTGCCATCTAAAATATTATTCAAAGCTAGAGATCTTTTCTCTCTTCACCAGGAAGAAATGTATAAGAGTAAGGATTTGGTTTCAAATTGTTTGGTGATGATATAGTTGAAGTTGAACTTGTTTTTTTTTTTTTTTCTTGCTATATGTTACATTGTAACACTTAAACAAAGGAATTATTTTTCAGCAACAAAGAAGTATCTTAAAACTACTCAACAGAATTTGAATCTTTCCTGAAATTTGATCCACACATTTCTTGGCAACGTATCGTTACCAACCCTCATACTAAATTTCTTTGTTAGATGTACAAGTTGGTGGTGATGTCGGATATGAAACTACTGTAAGTACTTTCCCTTTTAAATTTCAGTTGTCAAGTCACGTTATCTAGTTTATAGTACTCTGAATTATATTCAGTGCTTTCCCATTCTTTGCTAACACAACATCTCATAAAATCACATAGGGTAACATAATATGACAGTTAAATTTGAGAGACCTCTTATTTTATTTGAAATTCAACCAATGTTCCAATTTAATGCCAATAGATGATTAGAGAAGAAATGACATCCTCGTTTCAGAGATATTTTTACTCCAATGTATTTTTAATGCTTTCATGTCTTTTATTATTTTGACAGGTTTTCAGCAACAGTTTCAGAAGCCCTTGTTTTGGGGCTGATTTTTATGAAGAGAGATAGGGACATATTAAAAGTTTTAAGACCACACTGTTATAATATATGATACTATTGGCTGAAAATAATTCTTAAATAGGCAATTTAAGTATTTACATTTTTGATCAAACTTCCTAGTGAAAACACCTGTAAACATCTGTAAGATGATGAGGAGGTAAATGATTTCTTCTCAGTAATCTTTTCTTTTTCTTTCTTTCTTTCTTTCTTTCTTTCTTTCTTTCTTTCTTTCTTTCTTTCTTCTTCTTTCTTTCTTTCTTCTTTCTTTCTTCTTTCTTTCTTTCTTTCTTTCTTTCTTTCTTTCTTTCTTTCTTTCTTTCTTTCTTTCTCTCGTTTTTTTGTTTGTTTGTTTTTAGGGAAAGAGAGTGTTCACACAGGTAGTGGCAGGAGGGGCAGAGGAAGAGGGGGTGAGAATCTTAAGCCAACTCTCTGCTGAGCCCCCCTGTATGGCTCCATCTCACGACCCTGAATTAAGGTCCTGAGATCACAACCTAAGCAGAAAAATGAGTCAGTTCCTGAATGGACTGTACAACCCAGGCACCCTATGCTCTCAGTATCTTTTAAATGTTCTACTTAGTAGCACGCAACCTGAACCAGCTTAGAAATCAAGCAATAATTATTTTGAGAAAGTTCTGATGATGTGGTACTGGCACTTACTGAGAGGGGGTCAGTATGTGTGATAATATCTTTGATAATTAGAAGCAGAAGACAGTAATCAAATAATCAAGTAACAAAAGATGCGTAACCAAGATTGAATGTCGATTTTTAAAAAAATGAAATACTCTTCTTTCTGGACACTTTAAGGGCCTTAGAAGATGTGATCTCTAAATAAATAATGCTTTTATGGGAAAACAAACACACCTTGGTATTTTTTATGTAGTAGTGTTTTTGTACATGGTAAAATGCTAGAAACAAAGTACATTCACAAATATTGCACTATGTGATCCTCACAAACATCTGCAACATTTATTTCTCCTGTTAATCAATGAAAAACATGAAGATCTCTAAGATTAATTGACTCATCTACTCCACACAATCATGTGGTAAAGTGAACAGGCCCAGACTCAATGATGGTTTCAACTTGCTACTTTACCACAGGTAGTGACATGTGCTGGTCTCATAGTGCATTATCCTGGGCTCATGATAAACCAAATTCCAAGAGATTCTAGGTTTTTGCTTTACTGCTTGTTTGCTTTAAATGTTTATCACTTTATAGCACTTGTACTTACATTTTGTGTGTAGGTTTCTTAGTCTTCTAATGCACTAAAAAATTAAGTGCTGAAAATTTATAAAAAGAGGTGAACTTCTTTTAGCAGGTGGAATTGGGAAGAGACAGATCCTACAGGGCAACAGAGCCATCAGAACAATATAGGACTAAAATATCTCCTACTATTTACATAACAGCCTCTGAGGAGTTTAAAGCACATTACAAATCCAATTTGACTAATCCCAATGAAGAGTAGGGAGCTGTGCAGGGAACTGTGAATGATCACTGCCTTCATTAACAATTTCCACTATACTGAAGAGGGACTGTGGCTTCTACTCAGATATCATAAATCTGTGACACAGCTGAGGCTGGAGGGAAACAATTGAAAACTGAGGAATGAGGCAGAGAAAGACAATGAGAAGAGGGAAGAACCTAAAATTATTCAAAGAAAAAAGTAGGGGAAAAAAACAAAAAAAAAACCACTCTCTCCTACTCACCCAGGCCTTCCAAGGGCCAGGTGTGCCATGACCACATGTCCGAGACTCCTGGTTCTCTCTCTCCATGTCTGTCAGGCTTAATGTTTGTATGTATTAAATAATTATAAATTATCACTTTCAAGTTTTGCTCATTTTATCAGAAGATTAACATCTCAGTAATGTCTATAGTTTTAAGAGGGCAGATACCAACTCTATCAACTTTAGTTTTTCTCTTCAAACTTAATTCCCTAAACAGTTATTAAATATAATAGCTATCTTTTGAGGAGCACCTCTACAGTGACAGTCATTCCTTATGCCATTTACCCTTCATTACAAACTTACAAGCATTATTAGATACATAAAATGGAATATTACTCAGCCTCAAAAAAGAAGGGAGTCCTGCTGTATGTGACAGTATGGTTGAACCCGGAGGACATCATGCTAAGTGCAATAATCCAAATACAGAAGGACAAATACTGCATGATTCCACATAAATGAAGTATCTAAAATAGTCAGATTTCTGGAAGGAAAGAAGAGAATTGTGGTTTTTAGGGGCCAGGGAAGAAGGAAAATGAAGATTTGCTAGTCATCAGGTAGAGAATTTCAGTTATACAAGATGAGTGAGTTCTCACGAGCCGCTGTACAACATCATGCCTACAGATAACACTTAAAAATGTGTCGGGGGTAGAGCTTCTGTTAGGTGTTATTAACATGGTAAAGTAAACATAAAAATAGACCATTCATTCATTTTAAAGTAGAAGAAGCAGAGTTTCAAAGATGCCAAAGCAATGTCCCAGGGTTACAGAGGTGGTAAGCAGTAAGCCGGAACACATCGTATCATTTAAGGTTCTCGAGAGAAATATGAATAGGAACCAGATGGAGATGACAGTATTAGTCTTTGACCGGATGAATGAGGTCCACCCACATTTTTGCAGGTAACCTCTTTATTAAAGTCAAATATGAATTACAGCTACAAAATACTTTCACAGCATCATTTAGATAGCATTTGACCAAGCACCATTGAGCACCATTTCCTAGCCAGATTGACACATAAAATCACCCATCACAACACATAAAATCTAAAACCCTGTGCTAGTCACATGGCAATGCCTTCAATATCAGAAGTTTTTGGAGCTCAATATCTTACTTATAATTATGGAATAAAAGTTGTTGGCATTCTAGCTACCTATTTGCTCCAAAGCATTTTTAAAGTATGTATAAGTATGTATGTGCACAGGGATCCCCAGGTGGCTCAGCGGTTTGGTGCTTGCCTTTGGCCCAGGGCCTGATCCTGGGGTCAAGTTTTTGCATTGGGATCCCTGTATGGAGCCTGCTTCTCCCTCTGTCTGTGCCTCTGCCTCTCTCTCTTTCTCACTCTCTCTCTCTCTGTGTCTCTCATGAATAAATAAAATCTTTTTTAAAAAAGTATGTATTATGTGCATATGTGTACACATATGGATACATATATACATATATATGTACATACTAGCTGATTCAAGCTAAGGCTAGTAGGTGGCCAATTAGAATTAACAAAAAGTAGAAGAAAGATCATAATTAATTTTTAGAAAATGTTAATACATTCTAAAGCAAACAAGCTGTGGTTTACATAAATTTCATTGTCATTTTTTCCATTTTAGTGATAAGTGCTACATAAACTGTTTTTACGTCAAATACTTCTGTAAATTAAACATGTCTACCTATGTATCTTCCTGATTTTTTAACCTGTGTGCCATATAAAAGTTTTATTGACCAGTGTTTGCCCTCTATAGGTTGATGCATCGAACCACAAATTAAACCTGATACTCATCATGTAGTTATTGCATTATCTCAGGCACTGTGTCCCCTTCAAAACCCGTAGCAGAGCAGAGATGCACAAAACAGTAGTCTAGTTTGTTATAGATATTCGCTATTATTTGCTTATGCACACTCATCCAGAATTTCCTCTTGCTAGTAGGTGCCTTTAATTTTTACATGGAGGAAAACTGCCTTCTGGGGATCTCCTAAAATGGACCAATTCTAAATCTTTAGCAGATGATAAGATCACTACAACTTGTGTTTATAAAAAAAAAAAAAAAACTCTAATATTTTTACAAAATCTCTTGCTTATGGAGCCTTAGCTATAAACTTGTATTTCTAGGGGCACCTGGGTGGCTCAGTTGGTTAAGCATCTGACTCTTGGCTTTGGCTCAGGTCATGATCTCCACAGGCTCCATGCTCAGTGGAGAATCTGCTGGAGATGCTCTCTCCTTTCCTGTCTCCCTCTCCCCCTATCCTTCATCGTTCTTGCCCTTTTTCTCTCTGTCTCCAAAAATAAGTAAATCCTTTTAAAAAGTATATTTCTATGTAGTTTTAATTCATCAAAAATTTATTTTCCCCTAAACAATGACTTGTTGAAATGTATGATTTTCAGATGACATTTTGTTTAGCTGTTTTATTAATGAACTTCACGATGTAATCTGTAAAAGAAGATTTTGGATCAGATTGATGCTTTAGTAATGAGCTTGGTGGTATTATAATTCAAATTAATACCTTATTTAATATATTACAATAACTACTTTCATTCCCTTAAAAACTTGTTAATATTTTTATTAAAACTGAGAGAAAAATCTTAGAAGCTGTCAATAGTCAGAAAGACATTTGCTACCATAAGTGATTTCTATGATAAATACAAAAATGTGGACCTTAAAATATTATGTAAATTTTATTAAGTGACAAAGTCACACAGGTTTTGAGAAATTACACCACGGTTGCTCATTAACAGGTCTACATTAATGTAAATCTCCTTAAAGATTTATTTTCTCATTGTTTTGAAGAACAGTAACTTTACTGATGTATTAATGACCTAATTGTGACTAGCTGATCCCATTTTCATTTGAAGGATCGTTCCCTTGATCCATTCAATAAATACTGTATACGGGAAAAAGGAATTTGGATTGATGGGCAAGAATTGTAATCACCACACACAGATTTATGGGTTGAGGGAATAATGTGATTATGCAAAGAAAAATGAAATGATGCTTATGGGCCATTGATAAACAGCACAGAGCGTTTGTATTTAGTATGTCATGGATGTGGAAGCTGGCAGGAAGAATTTTATGAAGTGTTCATTGTCTTAGAAGTGTGCAAGAGTCAGAGTATCGGAACTCCGTGTGTTGTGCCTTGAAGGGGAATATTTTCCTTTGCCAGTGACAGAATAAGATGTACCGTTGAAGCAGTAGAATCTTTCTTTGGAAATTCTCCAGATTCATATTTCTAAACAATTTTAGTCCCCAGTGGTATGATTTTTGTAGGGTTATATTGTTCTAGGAATCATTGGCCAGGGAGATTCAGGAGCCAAAGATTAGCATTATGTGACAATTCCTGAAACAGATAATCATTAAAATGATTTGAATTGAATATCCTAACATCAAACAAATTATTTGAAACTTAATGGATGAGGTTGGAATTAAAATTGTCTCAATAATATGGGATTCGAGCCTCATGTAAAAGAAGAAAAAATTGAGCATAACACAAAGACGAATAAACTTGAGGTTTAAAAATATATAGAGTAAAACCTATATATTTTGGATAAAAGGCAAATAAGATGATGTCTGTGTAATCCTACAGTTGGCCCTTCCCCCCTCTTTCAGCTGGATTTTTATGTCCCTCATCTAAAAGTACCCCACAGAGATGGATTGGCATACTAAGAGTTCTGTAGATATGAAAAATGGGTTCAATTTTACATCAATTAGCTAATCAACAGCAATTAAAATTGCAATTAGTGAAGTGCCAACTTCAGAAACTCCAGAGCTTCGGCTCTCTTGGAGTAAACTGAGAAAGAAGTGGGTTGCCTCTTCAGAGTTTACTGGACTTCATCAAATTTGTTGATATAACCAAATTCACCTGAATTAACTGTAATAATTGGTATCTTGTGAACAATTCATACTGAAATGTGGACTTGTGTGTGATTTTGAAAACTAGGGCAAGTTTGCTGGAAGGTTGAATTTCATCTTTGCTATTTGCTTCTAATTGTTTTTGACATTTTCATTTCCAAAAATGTAAAGCAAAGGAAGTTTACTAACATTTTGTTCTGATTTGCATGCAGTCAAAGAGTTTGGAATTTTTTTCTTCCTGCTAGATAGAATATTTTAACTAGTAGCTATTAAAAATGTGCATTTGCCTAATAACTAGATGAAATTTTGTTTTCTATACAGAAGTTCACATGATTTCATTATGAGTTCTTATGTTTTCAGAATTTCCTTAAAAAATATCTCTGCTTCTTGTAACCCCAATTGAGTAATTTATAATTGTTATCTCATAATATTGACTCCTGGAGACAATAGAGACACGGAAACCCATCTTTTGCTAGCAGATGATATAGTCCAATTTTACAACACCTTCCTTCCCATGTAGCTGATTTGTACAAGTAAAAAGGTGTAAACATAAGGGATATATGAAATTAGTTTTCCACTTTGGGATGAGCATCGAAACTGCCTTAAAATTAATACTGGGTATATCAGTTTTCCTAATAATGGATGATAAATGACATTGATATTGTTCATAACTGAGAACTTAGAGTTTAGAGTTCCACTCTTTAAGAAGGTATATCTCCTGTTGCTAAGATAGCAATCTCAGTAGTTAGAAACAGATGGGGCTAAATTTTAACATTGTCACATCTTGTGTAGGCTGGACAGGTGTCTTTTCATGTAGCAGGAGATCGCAACCCTACATGTATCTTAGGGTTGCTCAGATGAT
The DNA here is from genome assembly GCF_011100685.1 of Canis lupus familiaris. Classification (NCBI taxonomy): domain Eukaryota; kingdom Metazoa; phylum Chordata; class Mammalia; order Carnivora; family Canidae; genus Canis; species Canis lupus. Next base: position 49,672,462 of record NC_049240.1, on the reverse strand, counting down.
CATATAAAATAATATGGATCATTTTCCAAGCACTCAGTAACTTCTAAACTTTTTTCTTTTCTTCCTACAAGCCCTTCCAACTCACCCTTACTCTCTGGTCTAGGCATGGTGTACTATAAGCTCTTTGGCTAATCAGGTCCTCCACTTACCCACCCTTGCTGGGTCATCCACCAACATGGACACTTGCCTTTTTCTAGTTTCCACCTGTTTAAAAAAAACAGCCTACTTGTTAAGGTGATGCTTGGAGATCCTTATTTATGAAATCCCAATTGATTGCCAGCCTAATGTTGAAATAAAATGGCTCTCTATGCAATAATGTCGCTTCTTTTTACAAATTTCATATTTTCCCTGGGATTATATGAAATTTTGAGTGTGTACTTTGGAATTCTTATACAAGTAAACATAGAAGTAGAAAGCAAAAATCAGACCATAATAATGTAGCTGAGTTTGATTATTCATCTCTCTCTCTCTCTCTCTTTTTGTCTCCATCAAGCACCCATTGGTCCATATCAGCTCTAACTGCGTTCTATCATTCTTCTCTTGCCCATTTTCTTTCTACAGATTTGTTCCTACGTTTCTGCTAAAATTCTCCTATTTCTTGTCTCTTCACTGGCAGTTTTTCTCTGTTTGGAGTATATCCCTCCCAGACTTGTCCTTCACCTCTCTCAATTCCTTGTTTTAATATCACCTCAATGAATCCTTTTCTAATCACCTTATTGTAAATTGCCACCGATTATTGCACCACAGAACTACAAATCATCTTTTTTTATTCCTCAGCACTACCTACCTTCTAGTTTATATCACTCATTTATTGTGTTTATTGTTTATTTTTATTTAATCATACTATAACACAAACCTCTTGAGTGTTCTTTAAACCTGGAAGACAGACTGAATTGTTAGAGACACATTTATAAGATTTATGCATGTTTTATGTACCAGTAGTTTCTTTATTCTCCTTGCTGAGCAGTATTCCATTGAATTAAGATAATACAATACCTTGTCTATCCTATTCTTTTGCTGGAAGTGGTTATTGCTAATTTGGGGTTATTTCTACTTTTTTTACTTCTAATAAAGCCAAAATTTGGTTCTTTGAAAATATCAACAAATTAACAAATACTTAACAGGACTAATTGTAAGAGTAAGAGGAAGAACACAAATTGACATTGTCAAAAATGGAAGAGGAGTTAATAAAGACATTAAGAAAATGAAAAGAAATAAGCAAATTTGGCTACTTAGAAACGAAAAGATCTCTGCAATTGTGAATTAAGCAAAGATTTTTTAGATATTACAAAAAACCCCCACAAAAAAATGATAGATTTAGTTCTACCAAGTTAAAACCATTTGCTATTTGTTTTTTTTTTTTTTTTTTTTTTTTTTTAATTTTTATTTATTTATGATAGTCACAGAGAGAGAGAGAGAGGCACAGAGACACAGGCAGAGGGAGAAGCAGGCTCCATGCACCGGGAGCCCGATGTGGGATTCGATCCCGGGTCTCCAGGATCGCGCCCTGGGCCAAAGGCAGGCGCCAAACCGCTGCGCCACCCAGGGATCCCCCATTTGCTATTTGAAATACAAATTTAATAAAGGAAAAGGCAAGCAACAGAATGGGGGAAATTATTCACAATACATATATCTGACAGAGGACTTGTAACCAGAATATATAACCACTTCTTATACATCAGTAAGAAGACAAAAACTCAAAAACTCAAAAAAATTTGAACAAGCATCTTAAAAACAATGATAGAATGATGCTATTAGCACATGAAAAAATGCTCAGTCATTTGATCATTAGGGGAATGTAATTTAAAACCACTGTGAGGAGATGCCTGGGTGGCTCAGCAGTTGAGCCTTTGGCTCAGGGCGTGACCCCGGGGTCCTAGGATGGAGTTCCCCATCGGGCTCCCTCCGGGGAGCCTGCTTCTCCCTCTGCCTGTGTCTCTGCCTTCTCTCTGTGTGTCTCTCATAAATAAATAAATAAATAAATAAATAAATAAATAAATAAATAAATCATCTAAAAAGAACACAATGAGCTACACTCTTATTAGGATAGCTAAAAATAGAAAAGTAGACAATAGTAAGTGTTAAATTAGTTACACGGGGAGGCCATTAGACTGAGGCATTTCTAATGTTGTGGCAGCTAATCTGGGAAACCAAAACCTAGTCCTGTAAACGCCTCAAAGTTACAAAATCAAAGCACTTAGGACAGTCGATTACAAAGAGGCGACCAGGCTTTAAGCCACAGCCAATCCCATCATTTCCTTTATTTGCTTCTGTACTATTTCTATGTAAGTTTTTCTGTAGCTCCTGCCAGTGGAGCCTTCCTAGTCACTTCCAGTTTGGCACTGACCACTTGCAATAGATTTTTGCTCAAATAAAGTCTTATAAATTTTAATATGCCCCTCTTTATCTTTTAACCCAAGTATTGGTGGCGGTGTAGAGGAAACAATACTCCAGTATAGTACTTAAGAGAACTAAAAGTATATGGTCTCCTTAGAAAGCACATCAGCATGAATGAATCCCAAAATTGTTATCCTAATGCAGGGAGCAAGGCACAAAAAGATTTAAGATATATTAAATGCTAGAAAATGCCCACTAATATATGTGACAAAAAGCAGATCGGTTGTACCTGGGACCAGATATGGGTAAATGACAAACTGTAAAGTGTCACAGGGAATCTTTTGGAGGTTGTGGAAGTGTTCTGTGTCCTTATCGTGGTGGTGGTTTATGTATTTATATATCCATCAAAACTCATCAAATTGTACAATTTAAATGGATGCAGTTTATTTGATATATACTTTCACTTTCGAAAACTGATTAAAAATATCTATATTATAGATATAGATATAGATAGATATAGATATAGATATAGATATGCCTCTGTCTGGTGGGAGATGCCCAGATGAGGCTCCTTGAGTAATCAAGGAAAAAACAAGAAGGAAGGAAGGGAAAAAGAAAGAGAAAGAAGGAAGGAAAGGAAAAATAAATGAAAAAGGAAACAGGAAACCCAGAAAGGGAAACAGGCCAGTTTGATTCTAATGTAACCTAATGGTCTGTCTCTCTGACACCTCACAGAATTTTTACTGAAAATACTGAACTGAAGAGCTGGTTCTATAATTACCTTCCAGCCAAATGTTGCCAGAAACACATCTGTAATTATTGTGTTTGTTAATTGTTGTATTAAGGGAAAATGATCACCCCAGGACATCTCTATAAGAGGGTTAAAAAAAAAAAAAACAGTTATAAAAGGGTTTAGAATTATTTTCAGTGATTTTTATGGGGGGGAAGAGATTTGAGGCAGTGGGACTTTAGATACTGTCAGAAAGTTGGAGTACAGACATACCCGGTCCTTCTGTGTTTCACTTTATTGCATTTTGCTCTGCAGATCCTGCATTTTTATAGGTTGAGGGTTTACAGGACCTTGCATTGAGCAAGTCTCTCCAATACCATTTACTCACTTGGTGTCTCTGTGTCACATTTTGGTAATTCTCACCCCGTTTCAACTTTTTCTGATGTGGAAGCTGATACAGAACCTTCAGCGAGTTACCCCAAAAGTTCTACCTGAGATCGTTAATAAAGGTGGCCACAGTAAACAACACATTTTTCAATGCAGACAAAACAGTCTTATATTGGAAGAAGCAGCCATCTAGGACTTTCATAGCTAAGGAGGAGAAGTCAGTGCCTGGCCTCAAAGCTTCAAAGGACAGGCTGACTCTCTTGCTAGGGGCGAATGCAGTTGCGGACTTTAAGTTGAAGACACTGCTCATTTATCATTCTGAAAATCCTAGGGCCCTTAAGAAATGTGCCGAGTCTACGCTGCCTGTGTTCTATAAGTGGAACAACAAACCTAGATGACACCACACCTGTTTACAACATGGTTTATTAAATAGTTTAATCCCATGTTTGAGACCTACAGGTCCAAAAAAAAAAAAGAAAAAGAAAAAAGATTCCTTTCAAAATACTACTGTTCACTGGCAGTGCATCTGGTCACTCAAGAGCTCTAATGGAGATATACAGTAAGATTAAGGTTGTTCCTATGCCTGCTAACACAGCATCCATTCCGCAGCCTATGGATCAAAGAGTAATTTTGACTTTCAAGCCTTATTATTTAAGAAATACGCCTCATAAGGCGATAGTTGCTGTAGATAGTGATTTCTCTGATGGGTCTGACCTGTTGCAATCTCATGATAAAATTTTAATGGATGACGGTTGTTCTTATGGATGAGCAAAGATCGTGGTTTCTTGAGATGGAAAATTCTCATGGGAAAAATACTGTGAAGACTGTTGAAATGACAACAGGACAGAATATTACATGAACTTAAAGCAGTGGCAGGGTTCAAGAGGATTGACTCCAATATTGAAAGAAAAAAAATGTGGGTAAAATGCTCAAATGGCATCACATACTATAAATTAATCGTATGTGAAAGGAAGAGCCAATCAATGCAGCCAACTTCACTATTGTCTCATATTAAGAAATTGCCACAGCCACCCCATCCTCAGCATCCTTCACCCTAATCGGTCAACAGCCATCAACGCTGAGGCAAGAACTTCCATTAGCAAGATGATTATGACTTGCTGAGAACTCAGATGATGGTTAGCAATTTTTTAACAATGAAGTATTTTTAAATTTAAGGTCTGTACATGTTTTAGACATAATGCTAGTGCACACCTAATAGTCAACTGTTTAGTGTTCGCTTTTGCATGCACCTGAAAATTCATTTGGCTCACTTTATCGTGATACTCAGCTTTACTGCAGTGCCCTGGAACTGCGTCTACAATATCTCCAAGGCACACCTGTAATTCTGTACTTACTTATTTTAGCAAATTTTATCTCTTAAAGCATAAGGTTAAAACTGTAATTAGTAAAGAGCCACCAGTCACTCATATTCATCGGGATAAATATACATTTAATCATTTTGTGTCTTGGACACTGCTCTTGTTTCTTTACGTTCAGACACAAGTATCGAGTTGTTTTATCTTGATCCATCATGGTCATGGAGTGGCCTTTTTTATGTTTGTGTTTTATGAAATTGTTTATGCTTAATAGGAGAGCACCTAGACCTAGCAGTGAGTGTAATGTTAGCTCATGTCAATACCAAAGCCTTACTGATACTACTTGGCTAGCTCGCGGATGTTGAGGGCTGCTTTTCTCTTCCTCAGCTCAAAACCAAACCAAACCAAACAAAAAAACTTTGGAAAAATGTCCTCACCAAGGAAGGGGAGAAGCCCCCTTATCATTTTCCGTGATATTTGAGACAATAAAAAAATATATAGGTATTAAATAATCTTATGACTAATTGTGTAATAATATACACATTTTCAGATTTTGATGAAATGTATAATTTTAATAGAAATGAATTAACAAAATTGACTAAAGTCTTAGCCTGAATTGATTTCATTACAAGTGGACTAGACTGATCAGATTCTTTTCTTTGGAAATTTGGAGTTTATCTAACATTTTTAGTCCTGTGACGTACTTTGATCTAAAAAAAGTTAGAGTATTTTTAATGTTCATATTTTGCCTTGTGAATTGGGGTATAGGTTGAACTAATATCTAATGAAAAAAATAAACATGTATTCGGAAGAAAAACGAGAAGTAATATCCTTGATTGACTCCCTGATGTCTTTCTAGTTTCCATTTCCATTTCTCTTCATGATCCAGCTGCATTACGTTCTTGACCTTCAGGAGATAGATAGTATCATTATTATAGTCCCATTTTATTTGCCTAAAATAAAAGAAAAAGCCTTTTGTTTCTTGCAACAAAACAGTCCCAAGTAATTTAAGACTAAAGATGACTTTACTGTAACTATAAATATCTAATACAGGAATGAAAGGATGTTTTATATTGAGAAAATATATTTATGTAATAGATGACACTGAAAGGTTAAATAATAGTTCCTGCTTTGGTCATGTTAGTTTGTGCCTTTCATTGTTGATGCTTTATCATAACAGGTCTGAGACAGACATGCACTTCATAAATACCTAACAAAGATTTTTTAAATTTCATATTCTCGTGTCTAATACAAGATATTATGAATTTGAGTATCTCAGACTGATGTCTAGAAAGGGAGGAGAAATAAAAAGAGAAAAAAATGGATTTCTGTCACTAATATTAGACAAGTTTGAATTCAGCAACAAAAGCATTAAATGATATAAAGGGATATAGACATATTTTTGTTATAGCTCTCTTGAATCCATGTGCATGCATCTAATAGAATGCCATTAAAATGTAAAGTAGAACCTGAGAAAATATAGTGAAAGTATGACACAATTCAATATATTAGAAAACTTTAGCATATTACTCCAAATCCTTGAAAGTCTACTTGGTTAAAATATATGAGCCTGGACATCCCGGGTGGCTCAGCGGTTTAGCACCACCTTCAGCCCAGGGCGTGATCCTGGGGTCCTGGGATGGAGTCCCACATCGGGCTCCCTGCATGGAGCCTGCTTCTCCCTCTGCCTGTGTCTCTGCCTCTCTTTCTCTCAGTCTGTGTCTCTCATAAATAAATAAATAAAATCTTTAAATATATATATAAATATAAATATATGTAATATATATATATGAGTCTGTATATGGATTTGTATATGAATGATACTGTCTATTCTGTTGATAAATACGTTTGTATATTAGATCTACGTGGATGACAAACTCTAAGGTAGCCCAAAACCCTCTCCGTGTCCATGCATTGGTGCAATACCCTCCCCTTGAGTGCAGGTAGGAACTGTACCTTGTTTCTAACCAACAGAATGTGGCAAAGCTGATAGGATGTCATTCCCATGATTGTGTTACGGTCGTATAAGGTTTTCTCTTCTAGAAGACTGTCACTCTTTCACTGTCCTTGAAGAAGCAAGCTGCCAAATTTGAACTAAGAAAGGGCCACATAAGCACAATGCTGTGATGACCTCTGAGAGCTTAGGTGGCGCCTGGTTGACAGGCAGCCCAAAACTGAAGCTCTCAGTCCTGTAACCTGAAAATGAATTCGGCCAACAGCTTAAGTGAGCTTCAAAATTGACTCCTTTTCAGTTGACACTCCAGCTAAAAACACATCCCAGCTGACATCTTTATTGCAGCCTGGTGAAACCCTGAAGCCAATAACCTGATTAATCCATGCCTCCACTCCTGACCCACAGAAACTGTGGGAAAATAAATGTGTATTGCTTTCAGCTGTAACTGTGTGGCACCTCGTTACACAGCAACGGAAGACTAATGCAGGTATCGGTACCTGAAGGAAGAATGCTTCTCTACAAAACAGCTACAAAGGTGGAGGTGGTGCTGGAATTATGAGTGGCTGAAGACTGGAAGCATTTTGAGGAGCATGATGGAGAAAGCCTAAATTGACATGAGCAGATTGTTAGGGGAGATCTGCAGATTAAAGATGCAGTTGGGGCACCTCAGTGGCTCGGGGGTTAAGCAGCCAGCTCTCGATTTCAGCTCAAGTCATGATCTCAGGGTCATGAGATACTCCTAGGGTCAAGCTCTGCCCCCAGAGCAGAGTCTATTTGTCCCCTTCCCTTTGCTACCCTCCCTCGTGCTTGCTCTCTCTCAAATAAATACACAAATAAAATATTTGTTTTAACAAGATGCAGTAGGTGAGGGCTCAGAAGGAAATGGGGACCATGTTATTGAAAACTGGAGTGGCCCTGGTAATGAAGTAGCAGAATGCTTAGTGCAGTTGACTCCTGCAGTTACATAGACAGCAGAGCTTGTAAGTGGTAAACTTGGTTAGAAACCTGAGATTTCTTAGAAAGGTATTGAAGATGGTCACTCTTTCTTCTTGCTGCTTATGGAAACGTAAGAGGAGAGAGACCAACTGAAGAAATGTTAAGTAAATGGAAATGGAGACATAGGACCGCTGCAAAGTTTAAGGTCATGGTCTTTCAGGCATTTCAGCAGGACCAAAGATCGAAGTGTCTCTGGAAAAGATATGTGAGTGTGGCTTTGCTTTAATGGAGTGGACTTGAATGAAATAAATGGGAGACATAAAAAATTCCTGGTAAAATTATTTTAACAGAAACAATGCCAACTTGGACTAAAATGTAGAGAGAGAATACAAAATGGAAGGTGGCTACTGGATGTCCCCAGAATTCTGTCTCTTTCTCTTTCTATATATATATATATATATATGTCCATATATATATATATTATGTTCTATCTCTAATTAAATTTATTTCAAAACTAGTCTTTGTATTATTAATTTCAAGTGTATTTTGCTTTAAATGGAAAAATTGTACATATATTTATACGTACCAATATAAATATAGAAATACCTTGCCTGATACTTTCAATTCTGTTTTCTCTTTTCCAAAAAAGGTATATTTATGTTTAATATTAATATTAAAAATATATATTTTTTACTTTACTAGTTTGGCTTGGTTTGCTAATTTTTTCTTGAACTTTTGAGGAACTATGTATATGCAAAATTTGTTTTATAAATAAATTTAATTAAGATAAAAAATCTCTCTCTTATATTGCCACCATGCTTGTCTCTTTAACCTGTGAACTATATTAACAGTTATTTAAAGTTTCTAAATAAATTTAACATTTTGGGTTTTGGTTTATTACCTTTAATGCTATTGACATTGGGGAAGGTTTATATTGAATGTTTAGAATTTTTGCTGCAGACTCATATTTGTTATAGATTAACTGTTAGCTAAATTTCTGCGTTTTATAATATATATTCTATATATAAAAATGAATTTCCTTAAATTGTTGCATCTAAAGCTACCGATGCACATATATTAAAATCTCTTACTATGATCGTGGATGTTTTCCAAAGTTACTGCATAATCTGTTTGTTTTTAACCTGAATTATTTAGAGAAGCTTTCTGATGTCCTAATCGAGGTAATAGAGGGCAGAAAGTCAAAGAATTTTCTTTCTGATTTCCATCCCTTCAGTTTAACTTTTATAAGTTCATAAGCAGTGATCAATTATTTTTGAATAACTCTTCTTATGGGGGAAAAAAAAGTTGTCTGAAATGCTATAACTGTTCCAGAATAGGAATGTAGGAGTAAATCATAGAAAGACAGTCTCTACATTTTATCTGATCACCCTCACCACCCCTATCTTTCCATTAAGAACCCATCGTGTATCTATTAGTCATAAATTTGTATACATTCTTTTAAGACCTATTTATATTTTAATCCACTACCTTTTCAGCATAATGAGCCCGTTATGCATTTTACTCACAGCATACATTTGTACTACTTTTAATTTGTTCTCCCGTCTACAGTGCTTTCTTTAAGGGTCAAGGGATGCAGAAATTACAACTGTATATGGACGAAAAATGCACGGCCTTATTTTCAGTTTAAAATCTGCAAGCTTGGTTTAGATAATACTTATTATTGATATGACAATGGAACATTTTTAAATGCATCAAGGATTTCCCAGAAAAAAGATACATTACCTCTGGGTACCAAATAATCTGATGTTATTCTTTCTTACATGCATATAGTTGTACACTACAGTGGCTACTTTATTTACATTACACAGGAGAGTGCCATTTAAGCCATAAGTACAACTCTACATAATTCAACTTAGTTTAAACATCTTGCTAGAGGAACTGTAATCAAATTTAGCTTCAGGACATACTGTAGACTAATACAAAAGCTCTATATGCACAGTTAAGATTATACTACAAATGTGGTTCCTATTTTATTATTTGATGAATGGTATGTCACAAAGTGTTATGTGATTCCATAATAAAAGATGCTATTATAATGCCTCTGCCCAGAAGGACAAAGTTAATCTTGCCGAGAGGACTTGAACTCTCAAATTCTAGAGCTAAGTAAGTTGCCTTAGGGCTCGTCCTTTTGAGCTCTCAGAGTGGAAGAAAATCTATGTGGACATCCAAATCAGGTCTCCCAACTGTATTAGGCTCCCAAAAGCATGCTCTCGAGATGTTACATCACTTATGTCAAATATTACTTTAAAATACATATACCGTTAAATGTCTTTAAACCATTAAAGCAGCTATTCCTATCAAACTCAGCAAAAGATACTATTTATGAACAAATAAGTATAGTATAGATTTAAGCAGCAATGATGTGTACTCAACCCAACCACAAATTACTTCCAAATAATGAACTTCCTCCTTGACCCATCTCAAATCCATTAAAGCTTTCTAATAAAAGCGTTATCTCCAAAAGGGTATGGTTCAAAATAAAAAAAATCTGGGAGCCATAAAATAAATTAATTGATTGGATTATATCATTGACAAGTTGTACTTGAACAGATGAGCTACCTAATAGATGTGCTTCACTGGAAGAAAAATTCCATCAGTCCTTCATGTATATCCCAGCACATGATATAGATGGGATAATGGTGGCCATGTGTGGCTAATAAGTAAAAAGTGTGGTTCTCAAAACTAGAGAACACCTTGGATACAAACTTAATTCTTAATTTTATCTTAAACTAAAATTACATTTTTATTTTATTCATTTGTAAAGAAGAGAGCCTAGACAAGGCATGTTTGTGAAGAAGATTAATTTAGATTCTAATTTTAAAGAGATCATCCCCTAATTCTGTGTAATGGTATTACTAGGGTAGCCAGTAATGTTTTTCTAACCTATAAAGACAAAAATTAAGCTTCACATGTTTATTTTTTTGCATAATTTACATCATATACTTATGGTTGTAATATATAACATGAACATCAAAGCTTTGACTTCTGAAAACTTAGAGACTCAAAACAAGAAACAGAGTCATCTGAAAGAAATGTTGGAGTAGCAACTCTGAGATGAAAAATCATGATTGACTAAAAGGAGGCATTTAGAATGGAAGTATTTAACAATGGCACCACTATTGTGATGCTATTAATAATAGACAATTGGGACAGAGTTCATAATGACTTAATCCCTAGTCCATTAACTTTTATGAATTTAATAAAAATCTATTAAAATGAAAATATGCCACATTGAAATTACCAAGCTTAGATATGCTTATTTTTGATGAGTTTCTAAAATGCATTCTGGTATGAATTTCCACCATCTAAGTGAACTGTGAAACAAATTGCTTTATTTACCATTATCCTAGATTTTGTTTTAGCTTGTCTCTTTTAGTTATTCGTAGAAACCAATATGCAATATAACAAAACAAAGTATTACAGAAATTTCAAATTATTTTCACTGAATTTGTAGAAAACCAGCTATTGTTTAATGAACCCTGATGCCGCAGTTACTGATGGTTAAAACAATAAGTTAGAAATAAATAACTGTTTTTCTCTTCCTCGTTTGGATGTACTTGGCATTTTACTACTGTAAAAACCATAAGGCCCAACATATATTTTCAAATGATTTTGTAATATACCGAGAAAGTTATCTAGACACATTAGAATGATAGGTTGTTGTTTAGAGAAAATTGTGATCAGAGCTATTGTCTACCAAGCTGAAAAAAAATAAGCTCGGTTAGCAGTATCTATGCTGGGAGAACAACTTCCCTAGCACATTTCGCTTTTACATTAAGTAGTTGCCCTCAATTACACTTGTACTTTTACACAGAAAAGTGGATCTATCATTTTCTCTGAGCATGGCATAAAATGTCTTCCTGACTTTCTATGTATGAAGATTTAGTTTTTAACACCCCAAGTTTGAAATTTTTCACTTGCTTCAGTGCATTTACCCTAGTTTTATAATTTCCATCTTTAAAAGTTTGTATCATTCCATCCAAATACACATATATACTGTGAATTATTTTTTTAAGATTTTATTTATTCATGAGAGACACACACAGAAAGAGAGAGAGGCAGAGACACAGGCAGAGGGAGAAGCAGGCTCCATGCAGGGAGCCCCACGTGGGACTCGATCCCGGGTCTCCAGTATCACACCCTGGGCTGAAGGCGGCAGTAAACTGCTGAGCTACCCGAGCTGCCTGTGAATTATTTTCTATGTAAAACTTTAGCATTGATTTCTCTAGAATAAAATGTTAAGAAAAGTAGCATCTTAAATTCAGCATGATTTGGACGAAATGATACATTCTCTTATCAACTTTGCTCATTGAAATGATCTTACTTGCTTTCAGAATAGCCTCAATACACATGAAGTTTTAATATATATTTTCTGGGAAATATAAATGCCTATGTGATTAACTCTGAAGGGAACATAAACAGTAAAGGAATGGAGTGTGGCTTATTTTGTTTAGAAAAAACACAAAATCTTTTCTCATTAATTTAAAGGGCGTTGTTAAATTAAAGAATTTTGTTTCTAAAGAAATGGTACAGATGATGAGCTGAAAAAGCTGTCTTTTCTTTCCACAGCTCCATAAGTTCATGTTCTAGGATCTTTAGAAATGTAAATATTTAAGTGAGAATACATATCACCACAGGATATTTTAACTGTCACACTAAAGGATAATAGTAAACTTACCAAGTAAAGATTTAAGCAATAAAACGAGAAAAAGTCTTGGCTGAACATAAAAATAATAATCACAATGATAAAGGAAGAAACAGCACAACGAGGGCTGTAGTGACTAATACTGATTTAAGACCTATTATTTGGCAGGCAATAGAAAAGACAATTTCTCCATAATTTTATTAAAGTATTCTAAAAAAAATCTATGAAATGTGAACAAGTTCCCTAGATATACCATGCCTAGTTTAGAAAGGCAAATTATCTACGTGACTAGGTTCCTACATTTGTCACAGAGAATGAGAAGGAGTCAGAAAGACTTATGAAGTTTGGTAAATTTAGTACTAAAAGAGAAGAGCGGAGGACCAACGGGGCTTCAGTTGCTCCTTTAGAATGAAAGTGAACTACGTTATGGAGTGTGCTTACCAGCCAATATTAAGTTCTGCAACAATATTTATGATAAGGACTTTGTGAGGTCTGTGATCTTCATTATTTTATTTATTTTGTTTTATTTTATTTTATTTTATTTTATTTTATTTTATTATTTATGTTATTTTGTTTATTTTATTTTATTATTTTATTATTTGAGAGAGAGTGCATGAGTGGTAGGAAGGACAGAGGGAGAGTCTCAGGCAGACTCCCCACTGAGTATGAGGCCTTCATGGGGCTGGATCTCCTCACACTGAGTTCATGACCTGAGCTGAAATCAAGAGTCCACACTTAACTGACTGAGCCATCCACACCAGGTCTGTGACCTCATATGTAACATTATGTATATGTGTACTTTTTCCAATATGTATGTCATCAATTATAATCTACTTTATCTGCAATAGAATCTAACCTTTCTCACCCCTTTTTCTAAAAAAAAAAAAATGTTATGTTTATTTATTTATTTGCTTACTTTTTAGTAAAATCCTTATGTTCAGAAAAGTAAGGAAGCTAGGAACTGGAAACATTGCATCCACATTTGGTCTGTACTCAGGATAAATCCCAAAGGCCATAAGGTACTGTGGTGCCCACTCAAAGAAAAAGGACACAAAGCTTGACAAGACCCCTAGAGATTTTGCTTTTTTCTTTTTTTTAATTTTTTTTTAATTTTTATTTATTTATGATAGTCACAGAGAGAGAGAGAGGCGCAGAGACACAGGCAGAGGGAGAAGCAGGCTCCATGCACCGGGAGCCCAATGTGGGATTCGATCCCGGGTCTCCAGGATCGCGCCCTGGGCCAAAGGCAGGCGCCAAACCGCTGCGCCACCCAAGGATCCCGACCGCTAGAGATTTTGGTAGAAGAAATGTGGGTGAAGTTGTCCTCCCATAGGTATTCAAACACACATTTATTTTTTAATTTTTTTTTTTTTTTTTTATGATAGTCACAGAGAGGGAGAGAGAGGCAGAGACACAGGCAGAGGGAGAAGCAGGCTCCATGCACCGGGAGCCCGACGTGGGACTCGATCCCTGGTCTCCAGGATCGGGCCCTGGGCCAAAGGCAGGCGCCAAACTGCTCAAACACACATTTCTTGATTAGAAAATTAAATTGCTCTGAAAGAAAGAGTAGTAAGAAGCAAAATTGGGGTTTGGTTGCCACATTGTTTTCTGCTACACAACATACAGCTGTAAGAGGGTACAACCAGGTGAAATGTCTCCGATATTGAATAACAGGACAATGCAAAGGGCAAAGAGTGCAAGAAGGGAGTCATGTAGGAGATGCCTAGCTGGAGATGTTGGTAGATAGTTGCAAGTTGTTTGGGCTCAATTCATGGTAAGTAATAGTATGCTGTGATTTTAAATTCCAGCGTTAAAATAATTTTAGAAATACAAATGTACAGTTTTAGTACAATTATAAATCTAGTAAAATCTCTATCATTACTAGAACTTATCCAAATTGGAAAGTAGTTTTTAACTGAATCTTCTAAAATATCCAAAGTGTAATGAACTCCAAATGGGACTAATTCCTATAGTTTTCAGTATATAGTGATGTATTATTTTGAAATATAAAGCAGACTTTTATTTGGGAGATGACAGCTCTGATCTGTTGTTGAGTATCCTCTTTTATTTGTTTACTAACAAGTCATTTTTTTTCCACTCACAAAGGCAAATTCTTTTAAGAATTAGTTCTCCTGCTGTATAAAGTCATATTGAAGAATAACAGCATTACAAATCAGAGCCCCATGATTATGTTAGTTGTAATATTTATCCCTGAAATCATTTAAACACCTTTCATAATATAAATCTTTATACACTGTAGCTCATTTAACAACCATTAACACATCTTCCATCTCAAGTCAAGTGTACCTACTAATAATGACTTAATTTTATTACTTAGATGTGTTTTTACATTATTGGCAATCTTATATGAAGTCTGTGCAGTTTAATATGTAAAGCGTCTGCAAAATATATTGCTAATCTCTTGAGATATCATTTTGGGACTAAAATTTAATAAACAATCACATTTAGAACATAATAATTTAAAATCTTCCTTTTGTAAGACAAAATATAAAATAAAATATCAATAAATCTAATTTAAAATATTGAGTTAAAATGAATTTATGACATTTAAAAAATAAAGCAGTGAACTTACTGTGAGTATATATAATAGAACTGAATATATGTATATTTCAAGCATTTACACAAACTCACCAACACATTATTGCCAGAAATACTAACAAGAAGAACTAAATCAAGGACAATCCTCAGAAATTTAAAATTAGCCTTCTTTGGTGGGTACTGATTTATTTAGTCAAAGGAAATCCTACACTGAGCAAAAACTCACTGTGAAATATACCATAGGTTGTTCAAGGCTTATTTCATTTTTTATTGGTATAATTCTAGAGTCTAGAATTTTAAAAGTAAGCTTATTTTAAACATTATATTTAGCTGATAATTCTTTAATTTGATTTCACTTCTGGTTGCTTCATGTACTATCTGTGGGAAATTAGGTGAATAAGACTCCTACATGGTAAGACATTATAGGAGGATTTCCATCTTATGCCTCAGTTTTCTTTACTTTATCCAATGATCAAATTACTACCAATCACATAGGTCAACTGCAAAGATTAAATTTATTATTAAATGTTTAAATTTTAGTGTTATTTTGATATAGTTTTAATAATGTAATTTTCAAAAAATACAGTTATTCTAATTGTTATTTGATAGTATAGAGATATGCAATTGATTATTAGTATTATTTTTTTACTTTTTATTCAGTTATTTTACAAAATTTGTTTTTTGTTCCAGTAGCTATTATGTACATTCTTTAGGAGGGTTTTATAGGTTTCTTGGGGCTTTATGTTTCGTTGCTCATGTAGCCTGCACATAAAAAATGTTTGATTTCTTATTTTCCAAACTGCATGCTATTTATAGGTTTTCAGGACAACTTGAAATCAGCAGGACACCTACTACATTATACAATAGAAGTGAGGAGAGTTGGTATCTTTCTTTTGTTCCATATTTTTTTTAATTTTTTTTATTTATGATAGTCACACAGAGAGAGAGAGAGGCACAAAGACATAGGCAGAGGGAGAAGCAGGCTCCATGCACCGGGAGCCAGACGTGGGATTCAATCCCGGGTCTCCAGGATCGCGCCCTGGGCCAAAGGCAGGCGCCAAACCGCTGCCACCCAGGGATCCTTCCCTTGTTCCAGATTTTAAGAAGAATGTATTCAACAATATTAGCTCAAGTTTTTGTTTTTACTTTTTGTTTTTTCATAGATAGCCTTTATTAGATTGAGGGGCTTTCTAGCATATCTAGCTTGCTGGAAGTCTCTATCATGAATGGATGTGCAATAGTTCAAATGTTTTTTTTCTGCATCATTGAGATGATTGTATTATTTTCTCTCTTATTCTGTTCATTTGGTGAGTTATACTGATTAATCTTCAAACATTATGATATCCTTGCATTTCTTGCGTAAATCTTTCTTATTCATAGCATGTTGTTTCCTGTATAGCTGAAATCACATGTAAATGGATTTCACTAGCATATTTGGCGAATTTTAGCAAACTGAAATTTTGACCATTTTCCATCTTTATTTATGTCAGGAATAGGGTGAGTATAGTCTTAGAAACTCACATTTTATGTCACTACAGCCCAAATATTTGCATATATGAGTAGATCTAGGCAAGATAGTATAAAACTCAAGTAGAGTGAGCATTACATGGGGTGTCTCAGTGGCCAAGTCTGTTAGGAGTCCAACTTTTGTTTCCACTCAGGTCCTGAACTCTGAGTTGGGATCTTGGGGTTGAGATTGAGCCTCCTGTGGGTCTCCGTACTGAGCACAGAGTATGCTTAGAGTTTCTCTCACCTTCTCCCTCTGCCCCTCCCCTTCATAAATCAGTTGATCTTAAAAAAAAAAAAAAAAAAAGAATGAGCATCAGTAAAAAATTAGCAGTGAAGCTCTAGTCTCGCTTCCCATTCTGAGCTGCAAGAGACTGTGAAATTGGGTGTCCTACTCTCCACCCAAGGTCTATCTGCAGGAGAGCAATAATTGGTATTTTACATACAGATTTTGCATACTTTGGCACAATAAATAAAAATCTATCACAAGTTTGGTGGTTCCACATAACATAGAGCGGAAATCCTGAGAAGACAAGTGGACAGGGTAAAAACTAGGTTTGAGAGAGCTATGGAATACAATAACCTTTTTTCAGTAAATAAAGGCAAGATTCAAGATCATCAGTCATTGAAGCTGGAAGAGGCCTGTCACATGCTGTAGGAGAGCCAGCGATGGTGACAGCCAAACTACACTCGGCAAAGACATGGTCTGGGAGTCAATGGTCTTCTTCAACAATGTTGCTTTTCTGACACTACAATATATTATCCCTCTCTTGAATCTCAGAAGTTTAACTCCTACTGAGAAGAAAGAAGAGAAGAAAGAAGGTGAAGAATTTCAGAAAGACTATCTATGTACTCCAAAAGAAACAAAACTGTGCATCATGATAACTAAGACTAAGAAGTGAATTTGGGTGAAGAGTCACGTATTACACTGAGAGTGACGCATAGGATAAAACCAACAGTCTTCTCTAGACAGATTATGGCCTTAAGTGTAAAGATGAACTCAACTTTACAAAATAACAGTTTTTTTCACATCTGTGCACAGTTTGTAAATCATGATGTGTTTACATATAGAATCAAGATATTCTTAAATAACCCCATTCTATTATAAATATATTTTTCTTAAAATAGCTTATACTTCATACTCTCTTCAACTCTCAGGTTATGCTCTAAAATATGTTTCATAGCCCCTCCCAGGCAAATAGTAATAATAGAAGAAGCAATTCACAGAAATCTAGATTATTCAGTCAGAAAATGGAACATCTGAAAAACTGACTTGCTAAGCAATTATCATATGTATTTTTGCATACCAGGCAGTCCTCTAACTCACAAACAGATTGAGTTCCAAAAGTTCATTTGCTAGAAGATTTGTAGAACTCAGAACATATTTTCCCTCTAGGAACAATGTTGGATGTGGTAGTTAGGTTATTACATAAGACCAAAAGCCTATCAAATCCATAATAGTTAAATTTAGTTTAATAAATGTTTACTGAACACTTATGGTAGGCATGGATTGTGTTAGGCTCTGAGGATACAAAGATTCACACAGCCTTGCATTCAAATATCCATAGTTTATCTGAATTATTAATATATGTTTGCAATAGATATATACTTATTGGACACCTACCTTAGATGCTGGAGGTATAATATAAGCAAGATAAGGGTTTTCTTTCAGAGAGCTTGCTTTGAAATAGAGGGAGAACACTCACCCATTTGACTAGATTATGTATTGCGAAAGTGATGTCATAAGGAAGGCTCTGGATGCTGTAAGTGTTAATAAGAGGGGAGGCTGCTCTTATTTTTCAGGAGAAAGCTGACATAAAGAATTATTGGGGTTTACCTAAACGAATCTGTGGGAAGACCGGGAGGAGAAAGATTTCCTGGCATGAATAGAAATCCTTAGGGGAGATAATACATTTAGAGGAGTTCCAGCAGTTATGCATCCTGGGTTGACTACACATAAGTAATGAACAAATTGATGAAATATACATAAGTCAGGAATTGCCTGATAATTAGGTTATGTTGCATAAGTACTTTAAGAAAAATCTAGCTGAATTGAAAAGTATTCCAATTAGGCATCCAATTATATTTCCAGTAAAAAAATATGGTTCATAATGGTTTGCTAAAAGTCCTGGTCCAATACATGCTAATAATTGGAAGGTTTTTCACCTTGTCTATTTTTTGCTGTTATTGTTCTTTTATTCCTGAATAGAATGTATGGTGAATTAGACATGATTTCACTGCCAGATATAGTTCAGACTGTGCATTATGTTGTGTCTATGATGATCAATTTGCCGATACAGTGTGCTTCATACATATATAAGATGATAGAGCAATGCCCCCACAGTGAATCACAATTTCTGGTGTTCATAGCCTTCTAACACTGACTCTTGGCTTGGCCCTATGACTTACTTTGGCTGATAGGATGTCAGCAAACCAGACACAAGTAGAAATTTGACAAGCACTCACAGTGTGGGAGTTGTCACTTGCTGCTGGAAATTCTTCTCCTGTCAAGTTAATAAGCCCAGGTTGGCCTACTATAAACCAATAACCAGCCCCAACTGCCACACACATGTATGAAGCCATCTTAGGACACACAGCCTCATTCAAACCCTTCTTGAGGGGATAAGAAGACAGCCACATTACAGGCCAACAGAATCCAGTGCTAGGTGCTGACCCACATGATTATGAAATGGTAGTTGCTTTAGAACACCATGTTCTGGCATGATTGGTTATAGAGAAGCGCACAACTGATGATATCCACAAAAATATTTGGGGAAATCAAAGAACCCATTTTTCAGAATGCAGGTGTTTATGGATTCAGAAGAGATTTTGTACACTGCTAAGAAAATCTCTATTTTCTGCTATAGCATGAAATTCCTGAAAATTTTATATATTGTCACACCATGTACTTCTTCAGCCTCACCGTTCCATTCATTAATTTAATGGCATTTGTTGACTAGCCACTATGAGTCAGATACCATACCAGTTGCTTTGTATGCAAAGATGGGTAAGACATAGAGGAGTCATAGAGGAGACCTCTGTCCTCAGGTCTTTCCTTCTACTGAGGAAGAAATGCAGACAGGTAAACATGCATTCATTACTACAAGGTTAAAAGGACTGTGGGAGATTTAGGATCTCCTGGGACAAAGGCTTCCAGAAACAATTTTCCTGGAAAAAGAAATATGTCAGCTAAGCCTGACTCCAGAGTCTAAACTTATAACCATTTATATGTGTAGCTTAGATCATTATTAAGTGGCTGTGTTATAAATAGGAATTCTCTATTACTATAGTATTTTAGCTTGTAATGTTAATAATGTGAAGATGAAATTGAAGTTATCTCTGTGTCTTTACTCATCAGGCTTAGATCTGAGGCACTCAAAAAAGTCTCGGAATTTATTCAGAAGGCCCATGTTAAAACTCAGATTGCTCTGATGTGTTAAGATTAGTGTATGAAATGTTACCTATGTCCTGATCCTCTTTACTTCCCAGATATAAAATCTACAGAAGCCTGAATTCATGATAACAGACCAAACTCAGCATCAATAGAAGAGGACAGGTTTGAAAGTCATGCTAGACACAGTGAGACCAAAACTTTCTCTTGCGTTGAGGCTGCCAATAATAAATTGAAATCAAATTTGTGCTGCCATCATGGGGAAGAGATGGACTCTACCCACACTCTTGGTCTCCTTGGACAACCTTCAACCAAAAGTTTCACTTTGTTCATTCATGTGCGATTTCCATATCTCTGCCAAACGTGCATAATGACCTTCCCGATTTTCAATAGCATGAATTATCATAAGCTTAAAGAAACTATCATGCCACATTACCATTGTGTTTATTTAGTAATGCTCCTTCCATAGAACTTTAAGATTTTGCATATGCATCTCCTTAAAGAAATCCCTTTTTAATAGGAACAGTTATATAAGACATGGAAGTATACTCTTTCAATTTACAGACAAACCTTAAGAATAAATTCCAGGATATGTATGTGTGTGTGTGGTGTGTATTCTAATAAACCTCAAACAAGATCATAGTGTGTATAATAAATATGTTTCACACATATTCATTTTACCAGCTGTGTACAAATAAAATAATATTTATTTGTGTGTAGAAACATACAGACATTGTATACGTTATTACCAGAACAAAAATAAATAAATCTTATATGTTTAAATGTCTCATGTTTACCTGTTACAGAATTTGAATTCTGAGGTCATTTGTGTCCTTGAAATGACTCTTCAGTTTTTCCAGTTTATAAGTAAATACCAGGCACAATTCTCAACAATCCACTGTCTTTCTTCTTAATTCTAAGTTCAACATCTATGTCTATCCAAAGCCTCCCTCAGACATCATAAATGTGTTTATAGTGTGTGTGTGACAGAGAGAGAGAGAGAGAGAGAGAGAGAGAGAGATTATCAGTAACCAGAAGGCTGGAAAAAGAAGATGTGATTAAAATAGATAAGATTAAGTTAATGCCACTGGCATATCTCTCCATCACCTTTTCAACAAATAATGTTGGAATAATGGAAAGCCACAGCAAAAATTATGAACCACAATTGAAATAAGGTTCAAAAATTAGTTCATAATGATTCATAGATATAAATAAATACAATAAAAATCTATAAAGCTTATAAACGAAAACATAGGTGGAAACCTTCATGACCAGGTAAATAGTTTCTAACATTACACCAAAAGCATATTCTTTAAATGAACATCCTACGTTCATTGGACTTTATAAAAATTGAAAACAATGCTCTGTAAAAGACACTGAGAAAATGAAAAGCAAACTACAGACTGACGGAACTAAATATCCAACAAAATCTTGTATTAAGAATATGCAAATGGCTCTCAAAACACAATAGTAAAAAAACACAAGTCAAATTTAAAAACTGTGAAGAAGCATAATAAACATTTTAATAAAGAAGCCATACTGATAGCAAATAAGAACACACCTAAAACTATTCCACATTGTTAGGAAATAAGGAAATGCGATCAAAGCCATGATGAAATATTACTATATTCCTTTTTGGACAGCTAAAATTAAGAAATAGGGGATCCTTGGGTGGCGAACGGTTTGGCACCTGCCTTTGGCCCAGGGCACGATCCTGGAGACCCGGGATCGAATCCCACATCGGGCTCCCGGTGCATGGAGCCTGTTTCTCCCTCTGCCTGTGTCTCTCTCTCTCTGTGTGACTATCATAAATAAATAAAATAAATAAATAAAAAATAAATACAATTAAGAAATAAAACCAAGTTATGATGAGGATGTGGAGCAACTGGAACTCCCCATATATTGTTGGTAAAGAAGGCAAAATATTATGAAACAAACTAGAACATAAGTTGCCAGTTGACTTTTCTTTTAATGGAAATGTTTTTCTTCTTTAGATTTGTGAATTCCTTAGGATTCCCTCATATCTTGCTTTCTCCTTATGCTCTGAGCCCCAAGCCACCTTCGAATTGGAAAATGTCCTAAGGGAAAACATAGTGGATAATGTACTCATCTCAATGCAAAAAAAGAAATAATAATAATAATAATAATAATAACATATTTCATGAACTATTGTATGACTGTCTTATACCATTATCATGAAAAACTTACTTGCCTTGTTTAAATTTTAGAAAAATAAACTTTCTTTCCCAGTTTTGTCCCCAAACCTTTTCGCACGTGACAATTTTCATTTTTAAAATGTGTATAGTAACTTACATACGTTATTTGCTCTGTATTTTATTTTCCCTTATTTTATGCAACCGTGAAGTATAGCAGGCTTACTAACACTGGACCTAGAACATTGCTGTTGCAAAATGAACTTTTTGCAGTACTTTATTTGCAATTCAATCTTTGTTTTAATCAGACTAGTCTGCATCACACCATAAAACTGTTAAGACTAATTTATAGTCATAATTCAAATATCATCAAGTATATTTTTCTTTTCTAAATGCACCTAAACCAGATATCTTTACATAAGATACCTTATTTAAATTAAAACTCAATCAAGATCCAGAATTTTGTTATTTAAAAACAGAGCTAAGTGCTTTTTCAAGAAGGGACAATTGTATTCGTGAACAAGATGGTTTAATGAATTAAAAATATTGACTTTTCCCTTTATCAATTGTAAAATACAAAACAGAAAACATGTAAGTATTGAGAATCATTCCTATTAATATTAAAGTACTTGAAACTACCATGTACCTGAATTTTAAAGTACGTATCCAAATAAAAATTAAACTTTAATAGAATGAAAAATTCAAAGAACATTAAAGGCTAAGCCATCCAACAAAGTATTTTTATTAACTGAATTGGACATCTAGTTAATAAAGTTCAATAAATATTACATGTGGTTAAAGATAATTTTGTTATTTTTAAACTAGAAATATGTTAAATATATCCAAATGAAAAATACTACATGTATTGTATTAAATGCTTTTAAGATAAATTCTGATGTCTAAAATTCACACTTTCTTCGCAAAACTCCTCCTTATTTAACCACAGTAATTTGATCTCTGTGTTCTACTTCTTAAAGCACTTACAATGCTGAGTTTTTTATTTGAATATTTGGAGGATATTTAGAGTAATAACAACTACAGCATCCTCTGCAAATCTAGTTTCTGCGAGGCACTGAAAATGGCAATTTCTCTAATCTTTGTAACAATTCCCAAAGATACCTGTTATCAGCCTCATTTTTGAGAATGTCAAGGTTTTTTAGATCGTCAAAACTCATACAGCAGGTTAGTGGCAGAAGCAGGATGTCGGGCCGGGTCCCCTGACTCTAAATTCTCTGGCACTTCAACGACACATGAACATCTTTTCAATGATGTTGGTGGTAATTTGGAAAGCTCAGCAAGATCCTTTGCTGTATATTTTAAGGGATACGAGCCCAATGAAAATGAAACAGGTGATACTCTTTTTTGCTGTTTGCATAAAATATCTGATGTGTCAGAGATTCAAATAAAGCTGTTTCTTATAATACCTTTGGAACAATTATGCCACCTGCAGTCATTAACTTGAAAGACTTGAATTTATAAATGCAAAAGTAACACATGACATGGGGATGAGAAAAGGTGCAGTGAAATACAACCTGATAACTCTACTCACTGCCTTATATCCATTATATCAACAACATTTGTTGAAATTTATCATTTGGTGTGATGAATATACCTGATGAATGTGACCTTTGATATTTCCAGCATTCAATAGGTCTCAAGCCTTTCTGCTGACCATTTTTTTCAAGCCAATGAGTATTTTACAAACCAGTTATAAAAGCAATTGTCATAGAGCACAACAAATTAAAGAGGTAGGTTTTTTTTTCCTTTTTTTTTTTTTTTAAGAGCAAGCAGAGGGTAATTGTGTTGAAGTTGCTTTAAAATGCGCACATCTAAAATTATCTCGAGTCCTGAAGTGTCTCATCTGCTTTCTAATTTTCTACAAGATGCTTTTAATATTTTGAGATTTATATTAAACCACAGGGGTCTGAAAGATTTCAGGAACTCTTGCATATGCATCAGAGATAAACAATGAATTAAATTAATAAAAGAAAATCACAATTTAGATGTTAGTGGCCATAAATTCTGCTGCTATTTCTTTAACTATAGCTTCGAGTTTTCTAATTCTGGCTCAGAAATGATGCTGATGCACACACATGGAAGTAACTGGCACATTCTAACTTCTCTCGAGCTTCTAGTCATACGTGAAAGTTCTATATTTCGGTAACAAGCATCTAGCTGTTTTAAATAATAGCAATTTTTCAATTTGGGATCTGCTGCCTTTTCCCTACAAAATGACATACTGACATACTAAAATCTCAGTGACTTGGACAATTTCTCTTCCATTGCCAAGGGATGTGTAACGATAAATAAAAATCCCAAAGACTGAATTGAGATGTGTTGTTTTGTTTACCATTTGTTTCAAATCAATTTTTCTTCTTTCCAGAAAGAAGACCATGAAAACCCACTACCAAATTATGCAAGCTATCCTTTATATCATTTAAAAAATATCACAATATACTAGTTCTTTTCCTACCAAAATTTACTTTCTTATGAATACAATCTTCATCAAGACAAAACTTGACTGAAAACACAGTTAAAGAACAGAAGAAAAAGATACAGCCAAGGTAAACTGGAAATCTCTGGGGTGTTTATGCTTCACACCTAAATCTGCAGTGTTCCCTCTGCGGTCAGAATCGCAGTCATCTTATATCAGATATTTCCTGTGATTCAAAGTGATGCATGTAAGCAAAAAAATATTCTTATTGAAACACGCTGCAGAGAACTTTTTCTATATTTTTTCTGTTATGAGAGGTAAAATCAGCACTCCTTGTTATTTCTATTTAATAAAGCCTCTGGTAGATCGCAGTACAGAACAGTCCTTTAATACAAGATTATCAAAACCTGAGATCCACCTGAAGGAGACTATATATCATGGAGGACTCTTTCCATATTTAATTTGTATATGTATAAATAGTTCATATAAATTAAAATATATGCATTTTTA